>NC_133422.1:38880000-39505000 GCF_049350105.2 Macaca mulatta
GGCAGACATTTAAGTAAACCATTACAATGTAATTTTATATTAAGGAAAGCAGGCCAAGGCAATCATGTATAATTATGAAGATTTTACACTATACAATCCAGGAGGCAATATTTATGTCACAGTGTATGTGAGAGAAAACACAGTTGGAGTTGTATAATCCATGACCTTAGAAGCCATGGACACCAGCCCTTCTGGTAACAAAGGTGAATAAAGGTTTCATACAGGTGACATTTAGTTTAGTTCATTCCAGAAAAGGGAAAAAGTCCATGAGAATGAATGAAATGAATATGGAATTGCAAGATTACTATTGCCATATTGTATGGAAGGTATATATGATAGAAAAATTATATTCAAAAGATAAAATGCTGGGAGGCTGAGACGGGCAGATTACTTCAGCTCAGGAGTTCAAGAGCAGCCTAGGCAACATGGCAGAACCCTGTCTCTACCAAAAAAATAAAAATACAAGAATTAGCCAGGCATGGTGCCATGTGCTTGTGGTCCCAGCTACTCAGGAGGCTGAGGTGGGAGGATCACTTGAGCCCAGGAGGTCGAGGTTGCAGTGAACCAAGATTGCGCCACTGCACTCCAGCCCAGGTGACACAGTGAGTCCCTGTCTCAAAAAAAGAAAAAGAGAAGATAAAGAGACCCCATGGTAAAGGGCCTTATAAATCATGCTAAATCATTTGTACTTTATTCTCAAAACGATAAAGTGCTTCGGAGGAAATATGTGGTTGCTCCCTCAGCACACCGCCTCTACTTCCCACTAGCCTCCATTTTCCACTGGGAGATTTACATGGTTCTAGGAAATCATAAACAGTATAAACCTAAACACCCCAAAATCAAGCCTTACCTTAAGTTCCCCTGTATTGAGATCTTCAATTATGTGAATGTTATGAGCTGAATTGTTTCTCAAAAAAACTCATATGTTGAATCATTAACCCCCAGTAGCTCAGAATGTGACTGTATTTGGAGACAGGATCCTTAAATAAGTGATTAAGCTACAATGAGGCTGTTAGAGGCGGCCCTAGTCCATTTCAATTGGTGACCATGTGAGGATACCACCATCCACAAGTCAAAGAGAGAGACCTCAGTAAAAACCAAACCTGCTGACTCCTTGACTTCCAGCCTCCAGAACTGTGAGAAAACAAATTTCTGTTGTTTAAGCCACCCAATCTGTGGTATTCTGTTATGGCAGCCCTAACAAACTAGTGAGTAAGCCAGTACAATTCTATTTATTATTTAAGCCAGTTTGGGATTTATTTTTTGTTACTTCCTATCAAAATATTTTTAACTGATGCAGGTTTCAATAAAAGACTCTAAGCAAAGGAATGACATAATTGTACGTACAATTTAGAAAAATATTACTGACAACGAATGGTTGGAAGAGGCCAGAAATCAGCAGAATAGTCTTATTGAATTCTGCTTATAAATATTAACTAAGTGTTTGTATTTCTGAAGCACTGTGGTCAGTGCTAAGAAGACAACAATAAACAAGATAAGCATGTTTCTTGCCCTCATGAAGCTTAAGCTCTAATGAAACATAAAGATAAGTAGTCTATGTAACTGACACCCCTGAAGTACATTTTCACAAACTACAATGTGAATGGTGCCCTGGATAAGAAATATAATGGAGAAAACCCTCATACATTGTTGATGGGAATATAAATTAGTACAACAACTATGGAGAACAGTTTGGAGGTTCCTCAAAAAACTAAAAATAGCACTACCATATGATCCAGCGTCCCACTGCTGGGTATATACCCAAAAGAAAGGAAATCAGAATTTTGAAGAGATATTTGCACTTCCATGATTGTTACAGCACTGTTCACAATAGCTAAGATTTGGAAGCAACTTAAGTGTCCATCAGCAGATGCATGGATCAAGAAAATGTGGTACATATACACAATGGAGTACTATTCAGCCATAAAAAAAGAATGAGATCCTGTCAATTGCAACAACATGGATGAAACTGGAGATCACGATGTTAAGTGGAAAAAGCTGCACACAGAAAGACAAACATCACATGATCTCACTTATTTGTGGGATCCAAAAATAAAAATAATTGAACTCATGTACATAGAATGGTTAGTAGAGGCTGGGAAAGATAGTGGGTGGGTGGGATGAGAGGTAAGGATGATTAATGAATAAAAAAAGTTAGAAAGAATGAATAAGACCTACTATTTGATAGCACAACAGGGTGACTATAGTCAGTAATAACTTAATTATACATTTAAAATAAACCGAAAGAGTATAATTGAATTACTTATAACACAAAGGATAAATGCACAAAGGGATGGATACTCCATTCTCCATGATGTGCTTATTTCACATTCCATGCCTGTATCAAACATATCATGTACCCCATACATTATACACCTACTGTGTACCCACAAAAATTAAAAATTTAAAAATTTAAAGAAATATATAATGGGTGTTATGAACTGAATGTTTATCTCTCCCCTCAAAATTCGTATGTTTGGACCCCAACCCTTAATGTAATTGTACTTGAAGATAGAGTCATTATGGAGGTAATTAAGGTTAAATGAGATCATAAGGGTGGGTCCCGATCTTATAATATTAGTGTCTTTATAAGAGGCACTAGAGAACTTACTCTGTTTCCACCATGTAAGAACACTGCAAGAAAGTGGCCATCTACAAGCCAGGGAGAAAATCTTCATCAGAAACCATCCCTGTTGGACCTTGATCTGGCATTTCTAGCCTTCAGAACTGTGAGAAAATAAATTTCTGCTCTGTAAGCCACCTGGTCTATGGTATTTTTTAATGGCAGCCCAGGCAGACTAATACAATGGGAAAATTGCAGAGTGTTATAGGAGCACCTAATCCAATCTTAGGGGTTCATAGAAGGCGTCCTAAGAGAAAAATGAAATGTAATATTAGCTACAAAAATGAGTGTTATCAGGACAAAGAGAGAATTGGTGAAGGGGGTAGAAAAAGTTGTTGAATGAAAATGGTTTCCCAGACAAAGAGAAGAGCTCATGTGAAAGAGAGCAAGACACATTTACAGTCCATACTGAATGGGTCATAAAGCTGGGGGACACCGTCTATGAAAAGATTAGCAGAGGCAGAGTCACAAAGAGTCTTTTATAAACCTTAGTAGAGAGTTTGTATTTTACCCTGACATCAATACAAGTGCTAAAATATTCCTAAAATATTAAAATTAATAACTGAAATTATTTGTTCCCTGTAAAATAATTTGCAAACAGTCTGGAAAGAAATTTTCACTTTTGCAGCTTTTCAAACATTTGCTCAGCACCACATGGTTGGCACTCAGTGACATTTGTTTAATAAATGACTGGTTTAGGCCTTTTCTGAGGATATTATGATTCACATCTTACCATCACAGTGATTCCAAATCGGAGGTTTTTTAAATGATCTCTTATGGACATGTTAAGACAGACTTTCTCTGTAGCAATCCTGGTAGTAATTCTACCCTAGAACCTAGGTTTCCATCTAGATTGCCTCTTAAGACTCAGTCCTTGCATCTGTTACCCTCAGATTAGCTAACACAGAGCTGGACTTGTGAAGATTGGGTTTAAATCATCCACTCTGACTCAAGAACAATTCTGCGTATTCTGGTAGTTCCTACAAACTGCTGATCCTTGGATGGGTATCAGCACTGCAGTTTTACATTTTTCATCCTTCCGGAAAACAATAGCTAAACATCAGAGCATGAAACAATGTTTTGTTCAGGGGTCTGTCAAGCGTGTCAGGTCAAAATCTCTGTTTGGCCTTCAAATTGTTTTGTGAGATCCCATAATAGCATTGCACCACATTTGGTCCTCAGGAAAACAGACTTGGAAAACAAGAGTTGATGGACCCTGACAGCCAGTTTCTGAGGTTTGTCCTTCCAGCCAGCCAGTCATGGGAGAGCTTTACACTTTGATCTCAAGATCTTTGCCCTGCCTCCCAAGTCCTCCCACAGCACTACACATTCACATCTGTTTAGAGCCCACTGCTTGCTGGACATACTTTAGTCTCAGCTTTTGAGGAAGATGGCTAGCTCTTAGAAATCTTTTAGATCTCTTAGAAACACTTTTGTATACTCTTCATTTATTTTGTGTATATCTAGTGCACAGGAAAAAACTTGGTGTGATAAAATTAAGAACTGCAGCTATGGAATGAGTAATACCGTAATCCAAACCTAAGACTGACAAAGTAAGCAAATCCCCAACCTCAATCTGGCACCATTACTGATTGCAGCTGGCAGCAAGAAGTCATTTGGAGGAGAGATGCTTTTGTGATCAATAACCTTTGAACATCTTATATACAAATACCAGGCTTGGAACTAAATAAGAGGCTTTCTGAGAAAGCAACCCTTCCAAATTGCTTCAGCAATAGAACTGTGTTTGCTATAGTTTGAATGTGTCCTCCCCAAAGCAGCAGTGTTGGAAGGTGTGTTACCAAAACACCAGGGGTTTGGTCTACATCCTAATGCTTGCTGCACAGAAAGCCAATCACTGAGAGAAGGAGTATTACCAGGGAAGAAAGTTTTAATTGGGTGCTGCACCCAAGGAGATGGGAGATGAGTCTTAAATTCATCTCCTCATCTCCCTTACCAACTAAAATCAAGGGTTTATATAGCAGGAAATAAATTTAATTACATGCAGGAAAACAGGAATTAAGGAGGGATAAGAAAGAGGAGTTGGTCAACAGGAAGCAGGGGGTTGGTTAGGCAATCATGATGGGTGAGAGGTCTGGTGTCTCATTGTTTAGATGCATAATCTGGTAAGTTTCAGTTCTTTGATACTATCTTGGAGGACTGATGGTTAACCAATGAGTTTCCTGAGAAAGGAACTCAGATAAGACAAGTGTAACTTTCTCAAGATTTAAGACTAGGACGGTCAGTTCCTATGTTTATTCAAAAGAAACCATAAATATCAGTTCTATGGGAGTTCTAAGGGACAATTGGGCCAGTTTTACCTGGAGCCTAAAAGGGGGTGTTTAGATCATGAGGGCTCCAACTTCATGAATAATTTAATTCCAATTATAAAAATAGCTTGTGGCTCTGAGTTTGAGCTTTCTCTCTATCTCATCCTCTTACCTTCTGCCATGGAATGACACAGAAAAAAAAAAAAAAAAAAAAAAAACCCTTACCAGATGTTGGCATCTTAATATTGGACTTCCCAGCCTCCAAAACTGTGAGAGAGAAATTTATTTTCTTTATAAATTATGTAGTCTGTGGTATTCTGTTACAGCAATGCAAAATAAATGAAGACACTGTTATTCAAGCTAAAACTCTGGAGGAAGATCAAGAGTTTAGGTCTTCCTGAGACTTGGCAGAGTTTTGGGGTTTTTTGTTTGTTTGTTTGTTTTCAAAGAGAGTATAGTTCTAAAGGACCAATTCACTTGAATTCTTTTTTTTTTTCCCAACTTTTATTTTAGGTTCCCGATTACATGTACAGGTATGTTATATAGGTTAACTTGTGTCATGGGGTTTGTTGTGCAGATTATTTCATCACTCAGGTACTTATACCCAATAATTATTTGTTCTGCTCCTCTCCCTCCTTCTACCCTCTGTCCTCAAGTAGGCCCTAGTGTTGTTGTTCCCTTCTTTGTGTCCATGTGTTCTCATAATTTAGCTCCCACTTATAAGTGAGAACATGAAGTATTTGGTTTTCTGTTTCTGTATTAGCTTGCTATGACCTCCAGCTCCATCCATGTTCCCACAAAAGACATAATCTTTCTTTTCTATGGTTGCATAGTATTCCATGGTGTGTATGTACCACATTTTCTTTTTCCAGTCTATCATTGATGGGCTTTTGGGTTGTTTCCATGTCTGTGCTATTGAACAGTGCTGCAATGAACATTCACGTGCATGTGTCTTTATGGTAGAATGATTTATAGTCCTCTGGGTATATACCCAGTAATGGGATTGCTGGAGTGAATGGTAGTTCTGTTTACAACTCTTTGAGAAATCGCCACACTGCTTTCCACAATGGTTGAACTAATTTATATTCCCATCAACAGTATGTAAGCATTCCCTTTTATTTGCAATCTTGCCAAGATCCACTATTTTCTGCCTTTTTAATAATAGCCATTCTGAGAGCGGTGTGAGATGGTATCTCATTGTGGTTTTCATTTGCATTTCTCTAATGATCAGTGATGTTGAACTTATTTCATATGCTTGTTGGCCACATGTATGTCTTCCTTTGAATGTTTATTTATGTCCCTTGCCCACTTTTTAATGGGATTATTTCTTGTAAACTTGTTTATAGTGCTGGATATTAGACCTTTGTCAAATATATAGCTTGCAAATATTTTCTCCCATTCTGTAGGTTGCCTGTTTTCAGACCTCTATTTGCATAAAAATTGGACATCTTTAGTGGCTTTGACTAAGTCATCGGATCTACTTCATACAGAAGTAATCTTGAATGCCTACCCTGCCAGAATAGCTCTTATCATTTCTAGCATTCTCTCCACTAGTATCCTGGCTGGTACTCCTCTTTCCTGTAGATCAGCTTTCAGCCCTCTGCTACCAACTAATAATAATGAAGTCTTTACTAATCGCCTCTCCATTCCTACCCTTGTCTGCTTGTTTGTCTTGAGTTAGGTTCATGGGGAAACCGATTCTGAGAAAGATTTGCATGCAGAATTACTGGGGAATGTAGTTAGGATCCACACATCCAAGGGACTGAAGAAAGCAGGTTTGGAGTAGAAGAAATTGAACTGAGATGTAGTCACAACAGAGGCCAATTGTACAGGGCCTTCTGAAGCTAACATATTTATTCATTGTTTCCAAATTAAGGCAATGTGGCCAGGACTTTATATTCCCAAATCAACAGATTACTGGCAAAGGCTGCTCTAGGAAAAGGTTATAACCTTGAGGACAAGGCAGCTCCAGCAGGCAGAGGGCAATTTCTGGAGAGAGGCTTAGCTGTGAGCCCTCAGCAGCAACACTCCCAGAATCTAGGGAATAGGGGTCTTGAACCAGAAGACGAATGTGAGCAGTGCCCCAGAGAACCTTTCATATCCTCTCACCCCAATAATGTCAGGAAGAGTTTAGAGTGATGTAACCACCTTTTCTCCGCTCTCCATTTGGTTCAACATCCTTCTGTCATTCCTCCTTGCTGGCAAATTCCAGCAATGCGTTAGGGTCATACCCTGAGGGGACTCCTGCTTCTGCTCCTCCAAAAGTGTCATGCAAAGGCAAGCAGCTTAGGCCTAGGGTCTGGTGGTTTTAAATTGTGTATGTTTTGATAGACTTAAATACATTTTGTAATATATATATTTTTTTTAATCTTTTTTTTTTTTTTTTTTTTTGAGACGGAGTCTGGCTCTGTCACCCAGGCTGGAGTGCAGTGGCGCGATCTCGGCTCACTGCAAGCTCCACCTCCCGGGTTCACGCCATTCTCCTGCCTCAGCCTCCCAAGTAGCTGGGACTACAGGCGCCCACAACTGCGCCCGGCTAATTTTTTTGTATTTTTAGTAGAGACGGGGTTTCACCGTGGTCTCGATCTCCTGACCTTGTGATCCGCCCGCCTCGGCCTCCCAAAGTGCTGGGATTACAGGCGTGAGCCACCGCGCCCGGCCACATTTTGTAATATTTTTAAAGGGAATTTTTAATACTCATTTCTAATTTCTCTTGCTAGCTTTTAATTGCAAATGCACAGTATTTCAGTTACATTTGGGTGAGATCAATTTTTGTCCACCATCCAAGAAGGCTTACAGCCATTGTTTCTATGAGAAAATGTATATTGAGTTCCAAACACTAAGCTCAAAAGAAGTTCTGGAACAGTGCCCGGGTGAGGACTGCCACACAGGTAATGGCTAAAATGAGCATGTTACAATTGTCAAACTCTTCAAACACATACAGAGAGAGTAAAAGCCCATTAAGAGCTGAAGTTGCTTTTTAACTGTGCCTTGCTTAAACTGATGCCTTAAGGCCAAAATATTGTTCTCATCAATTTGTTCCCAACAAATAAATCCAGTACCGCATACTCCAAAACAAGGTAGGCTGTTTCAAAAGATCACACATTTTAATGGAATCACACTTCATTTCTGGAACAAGCACATCTTGCCAAGCAGCTCAGCTGTCATTACAAACAGGATCTAGTCACTGCTCCCTCTATCCCTAGCATTATCCCTGTTTTACTGAAAAGGAAGCTGGCACGAGGTGCTTAAGTGACTTTAGCCACAAACTAGGGATCAGGACTGCAGCAGCTGGTGAAAGCACAGTCTTCCATAGCCTTCACACAGGTTCCTGGCTCCTTGCCCCAGCCTGGATTTCCTCCCAGCTGCAGGGCCTGAAATGTCCCTTTAAGTCTCCTTGGCTCCCTTCACCTGTGAAACAAGCTGAAAACAGCCTTTCCCAGGAAGATTCAGTGTTCATTCACTAATCAAAGAAGCAAAACCCACCACCCCTCCAGGGGGACACAGAACTCAACACAGTTTCTGAGGAGGGCCTTATTTTCCACCCCAAAGGGGGTCAGAATTTCTCAAGTTTGAGCCTCTCTTATTCTTTTGACAGCAATATTAAAAATCGCCCCAGCTCTCCCCTGGCATAGCTGTACCACAAAGTAAAGCCCAGTGTAGGGGATATGCCCAGTGCAATAATGCTGGCTAAATAAGCACAGTTCATTACCTCCCAACAGTCAAGGAGTTTAAAATCCGTCAATTCATCCCACGTGAGGGAGATTATGTGATTTACATGTTAAAGTGCCCCTGTGGTTTGATTTGCATAGCAAAGACTTTGGGGGCCTGGAAACAAAGCATCAGTGTGCATGACAAGAGTACTATTAGCATAGTGCGTTCAGATTTTCAGACAGCCTGGCCAGGCAAACAATCCCGCACCTTCGCCACAAGCGTGGAGTTTATAGGATTTGACAATTTTTCATCCACAGTCAGGAAAGAGGTTAGGGAGTTGGGGTATGGAATGAGGTTTACTAGAAATGCTGTCTTCTTAAGTACAATAATTAATCTTTCCTTAAAAGATTTCCCTCCTCCTATCACTTTTTTTTACTTCTTCTTATATTCATTTCAAGGCAGAAATATTCTACCTGATAATTCTGGAAAAGCCCAGTCACAGCCATTTCTGAATGCTGGAAACTCAGGCAGTAGCTCCATCATTATCAGCCCACCCTCTGTGTAACCACACACACAGACACACACATACACACCACTGTAACCTTACTAAAACCTCCTGGGACGCATTAAGATCTCCCAACTAGAGCACTTTGGGTGCTCAAACTATTGGGTGGCGTCTGGCAAAATTACAAAATTAGTTGAACCCGGCCGGGCGCGGTGTCTCATGCCTGTAATCCCAGCACTTTGGGAAGCCGAGGCAGGCGGATCACAAGGTCATAAGATTGAGACCATCCTGGCTAACACAGCGAAACCCCATCTCTACTAAAAATACAAAAAAAAAAAAAAAAAAAATAGCCAGGCATGGTGGCAGGCGCCTGTAGTCCCAGCTACTTGGGATGCCAAGGTAGGAGAATGGTGCAAACCCAGGAGGTGGAGCTTGCTGTGAGCCGAGATCGCGCCACTGCACTCCAGCCTGGGCAACAGAGCAAGACTCCATTAAAAAAAAATAATTGGTTGAGCCCTTCCAGCTCTCTTCTGAATGGTTCTTCTGGCTATTTCTCTCACTCCTCTTGATTAACTTACAGTGGGAGATGAACCTAACATGAGCCTCAAGGAGCTGATGAGGTTGCAGGTCTTGCTTCTTATTGTGGGAAGTCAGGTGTCCAGCCTCAGGTGTCCAGGCTAGAGAAGGGAGGTTAATGGATGAGCACAGAATCAGAGCAAATAGTGTCCTCAGGGGCCCTTCTATTAGTCTCTACTTGCAGGTTGAAAACCCAAGAGATGGTTGGTGAGAGAAAAAGTAGGTTTGATCAGAGAGTCAGCAAACAGAGAAGATGGTGAACATGTGTTCTAAAGTACCATCTTAAATTTGTCAATTTACCACAGGGGTTTTAAAGGAAAACTTGATATGGGAGGCATGTGGGAGTGGTGCAGGGTGTGGGGTCTGTGTGTCTTGTTCCAATGGCTATCTCGGGTGAGAGATAGACATAGTTGGCATTATGTTGACTATGGCCCAATGGTCATGTACTAATTGTTCATGAGTCCTGCTAAGCGGGAGGATTCTGCAATCTGGGCTCTGTGCCTGGTTTATTTCAAGATTAGCCTCTGGAATTTCTTAAGCAAGAACACAGTTAGATAATCCTGCATTGCCAGAGGGGAGTATCTAGAAAGAGAAGAAATAAAGGGGTGAGAGTGGAGGGAAGAAAGACAAATAGTGGTTGATTAAAATATGTTTTTAAAACTAAGGTCCCTGTTTACAAATCAAGGGCACTGGGATGAATTGCTCTTCCACCATCATCAACTCCCTTGATTCCTCAAATGCCTATGATCGCTGAGGGTTTATGGTTATAAAAATGAATGAAACAGTGTTCTTGCCATCAAGGAACTCCCAGGCTAGTAGGGGAAACAAAGATGTAATGTAGTGTGTTTAGTGCTACAATAGTGATATGGTTTAGCTGTGTCCCCACCTAGATTTATGTAACAAATCTCACCTTGAATTGTAATAATCCCCATGTGTCAAGGGTGGGACCAGGTGGAGATAATTGAATCATGGGGATGGTTTCCCCCATACCAGTAGTTCTCATGGTAGTGAATAAGTCTCACAAGATCTGATGGTTTTATAAATGGGAGTTTCCCTGCACAAGCTCTCTTGCCTGTTGCCATGTGAGACGTAGCTTTGCTCTTCCTTCGTCTTTTGCTACGACTGTGAGGCCTCCTCAGCTATGTTGAACTGTGAGTCCATTAAACCTCTTTTCTTTGTAAATTACCCAATCTCAGGTATGTCTTTATTAGCAGCATGAGAACAGACTAATACAAACAGTGTGCTGAGAGAATAAAGAAGGAGCACTAAGCCAGCAACCAGCCGAATGAGGGCGGGAGAGAGCATCTCAGGGAAGGAGATGCCTAAGCCAGGACCAAAGGATCTATAGGGGAAAAAATGAAGTTGAACATCCTTGTGCTAAATAGGACTGCATAGGGCCACCTTAACCAATTCTTACACATTGGTTTTGACTCTTTGCAGATACTTATCATTTCCTCCTTCATCCCTACTCCTCCCCCACGACAATTAGTTACTTCAGTTAAGTTATAATTGACCAGGTAAAGGCTTTTTGAGAAACACAGTGGCTCTCAAACACATCCTGGTTTTTTCCTGATTATTTGGCCCCACTGATATGACTCTATTCTGAGATCACGTATTCCTCTCAATCCACTTTCCCCTAAAGCTACTCTCCCTGCAACATACATACATACATACACACACACACACACACACCCCAAAATGTATTTAGCTTGTATCCATTTTATCATTCATTCATGTAACACTTATGTAACAGCACTGGTTAGGAAGCTTGGAGAGCTGGATTTAAGTCAGACAAAGAGTCTCTCCTTGACCAAACTAATCAGGCTCCTCTTAACTTTTTCTTCAATAGGACCTTTTAGGCTTTGGTGTTAGTCTCTGCATTGTTCAACTTTAACAAGAATCTTACTAAGTCACTTTAGCCAGAAGCTCCCATCCTTAGTATCTGATCACCTTTGATGTCTGATCAGGTTCTTCCTCCTGCATCATCCCTCAGATGATGGATGATCACCCTGGCCTGCCTTCAGCAAGAATCCTATCAGGTCAATTTTGGTAGAATTCCCTCTCCCTTACATCTGTTATTTCCTCTTAGTAATTTTCCATCCACTGACCCCCACCTCGCACCTCCTTCGCTATAAATTCCCATTTTTCCTTGTGTTTAAAGTTGAGCCCAGACTCTCTCCCCTCCCGCAAAATCTTATTTCAGTGGTCCCCATACCTATCGTGGTGGTCCTGAATAAAGTCTGCCTTAGAATTCTTTAACAAGTGTTGTGAATAATATTTTTAAACCAATGTAGACTTGGTTATCTGGGCAAGTCACTTAATTCCTCTGCAATCCAGTTTTTTCTAAGAAGGAAGAGAAAACCTCTAAGATTTCTTCCAACCCTAATGTAAGAGAAATTAACAGGGTAGTCTAGTGCACAGTAATGTCAGACAAACTGAACCACAGGAATGAGGAAGCTGAAGGCCAAGGTGAAAGTCCCAGAAACCCGACTTTATGTGCTTAGTCACCTGTCACTTTAAGAGTTTGTCACTTAAAAGCCAGTTTCTAAGTCTTTAGAAGAAGGATATCAACAAATATATCTCAGGGCTGTTGTGAGAGTTAAATATAGTGCTCTATGTGAAAAGCTCTCTGCAAATTATAAATGCAACACACTGTTACTAATGTGTTAACTCAGATGAGATTGAAATTCCAAGTACTAACAGCACGATACGGTGGAACATTCCTTTAATCTATTGATTTTCACTGTGGAGGTGGGAGAGATTTTGCCACCAGGAGTTCTTTGGTAATGTCTGGGAACATTTTTGATTGTCACAACTGAGGGAAGGAGAGAGGTACTACTGGCATCTACTGGATAACAGCCAGAGATGCTGCTAAATGTCCTACAAGGCTCAGGACAGCTCCTCACGACAAAGAATTATCCTACTCAATAGTAAACCTAATACCCAAAAACCATCCTATGTCATGGCTCTCTGTTTTCCTGAGGAAAAAGACAGGTCCAGACAGTATGGACCACCAATACTAAGACTCCATGAATACCTAGACTCCCAAGAAAGTCCTATGGCTCTGTGACAAAGCTCCAGCCGAAAACATTTCCTTCAGAGATTTTACCACCAAGTTCTTGGCTACAGGGATTTGGATGGAGGCTGTCCTGTGACCAAAAATTTCCATAAATGGATGTGAAGAAAGATCACAGAGCATGCTAGTAACACTAGAAAATTTGTGCTCTTTTTTTTTTTTGTTAGGACTAGGGGAGGAAATCCAAATCACTAAAACATTCATTGTGTATAATTAGGCAATGGGAGTTATAGTGTATGAAGAGTAACATGATGCATCATTCATACTGTGGGGTTGAACTCATTGATTCTGTATGTATTCCATTCTCAAGCACAGAGAAAGCATGTAGTTACAGAAATCATTCTTTCTGAAAATCTACTAACCTAAAGGTCTGCTAGTTGGACTAGGCATGGTGACTCACTCCTGTAACCCAATGTTTTAGGAGGCTGAGGCAGGAGGATGGCTTGAGGCCAGGAGTTTGAGACCAGCCTGGGCAACATAAGCGAGATCCTGTCTCCACAAAAAAATAAAAAAAAAAAAAAATAGTTGGGCATGGTAGTGCACACTGCAGTCCTAGTCACTCAGGAGGCTGAGGCAGGTGGATCACTTGAGCCCAGGAGTTTGGGGTTGCAATTGGACCACTACACTCTAGCCTGGTCTACAGAAAGAGACCCAAAGGCCAACTAGGTCCCAATGTAAGGGGTCAAAATGTCTGCTATATTGCTATATGTCCTTTAGTTTTTGTTTTTCTGGATTTTGTTTATCTGTTTGTTTTTTAGAGACAGAGTCTTGCTCTGTCACCCAGGCTGAAGGGCAGTGCATGACCATGGCTTACTGCAGCCTCAAACTCCTGTATTTCCCAAGCTGGTTTCAAACTCCTGGACACAAGTGATCCTCCTACCTTGGCTCCCAAACTGTTGGAATTACAGGTATGAGCCACACACCTGGCATGTAATAGAAATTCCTTTTAGTTACTGCTTTTAAAAATATTTGATCACAGGTCAGGCGCAGTGGCTCACGCCTGTAATCCCAGCCCTTTGGGAGGCTGAGGCGGGCAGATCACAAGGTCAGAAGATCGAGACCATCCTGGCTAACATGGTGAAACCCCGTCTCTGCTAAAAAAATACAAAAAAATAGCCAGGTGTGGTGGCGGGTGCCTGTAGTCCCAGTTACTCGGGAGGCTGAGGCAGGAGAATGCCATAAACCCGGGAGGCAGAGGTTGCAGTGAGCCGAGGCTGCGCCACTGCACTCCAGCCTGGATGACAGAGTGAGACTCCGTCTCAAAGAAAGAAAGAAAAAAATAATATATATATAAAATATATATATATATATATTCAGTTTCCAACTTGTTCAACACCTCACACGGAGAAAAATAATTTCTGAAATAAAAAATAAATATTGCCTTTTTTTTAAAAGAAAATTAAAAATGGAGAAAACCCCTTAAAACATATTATATTATTTATCACCATAGTCCCACGAGGAGGATGTTATAACAAATGAGGGAACAAAATCACAAGGAATAAGAAAACTTTGAAGGTAGGATTAGAGTTCACCACCTTTAAACTGTTGAAATTCACGCCGTAAATTCTGACAATGCAACAGTTGCCCCCTCTACACTTTCTTCTTAAACCTGAAGTTTTCCTATTCCGTGTTAGGCCAATTTGTTCTCTAAAGGGCCTTTTGAATAGCAGTGACTTAGTAGGTGATTATATTCCAATGCTTGGCCATTTTGTCTTGATTTGTCATGTTCGTATCAGATTTCCAGCCTTGAGCCTGGTGTTAAGGTCTGTGAATCCTGACATCTCTGACCCGAGCTGAGAGTTCTTTCCTTTACCCTCTTGAAATGTTAGTAGGGGCACTGGCACTGACTCTCTCCGCTGAGATAAGAGCCTGGCAGTGAAATAGCGCAGTGGAGGTGAAACCCTTGTAAAACACGGAGCTAAGGCATAATAGTTTTAAGGTGAACAGAGGTCACTGCTCCTGAGAGCTCAGCGAGGTGGCACTGATAACACCTACAGAAACCCTGGTTTTGTAGTGCACTGGTAATTGTAGTCTCTTTGTGAAGAAATCACTGATTAAGGTTTATGCAGATAACATTCCAGATTTTTCCTGTGTCTGAGTATCAGCTTGGTACTTTTGAAAATGGCATGAAATCTGTCAAGTCACCAGGGTGCCATTTTTGAAATTACTACTACAATGAACTAAGTGGCACCTCACAGGATTTACCCCATGTTCAAAAATTGTTCTTCTAATTAAAGGATAAAACCATTTGATAAACTCCTAGGAGTAATTTAGGTTTTAGGCGAACCCAACTATTTCGGGCCTGCTTTTGTCCAAGTCCTTCCCCCTAGGACCCTAAATGAACTCTGAAAATTTTTAATTAACAGGTTTTTTTGTCAGAAGTCCTTAAAAGGTATTATTCTTCTTCCATCTCTGAAAATGCATGCACACACGCACACTTTGTAGAGTTCACTTTAAAGCTTTCTGGTTAAAGACGATCCCAGCTTCAAAAAGGGCTTGAAAGGGGTTTGAGGCAGTGAGAGTAAAAGAGAGAGGAGCAACACAGGAGGTGCCATCTCAAAACCTATAGATCATTTGTATTTAGGATGTGAGCTGTAGGTTTAGACAGGAGTGGCTAACGGCAGAAGGAAGGAATACTTATTTTCTAAAGACTTGTATATATTTAATATGGAGGACAGTTCTTTCAGTAGTTGCCTGGATTAGAGAATGTTAAGCAAATGACCAAAATAAGTGGCCAAGTTAGGGGCACCTAAATTGGGTGACATTGCTTGCATGCTTGGCCTAGAAGAGCCTCAAAGCTTTCTAGGATATCAATCCTCTAGAATAACAAAGGACTAAAGGGGAAAAAGTCATCTGACTGACAACTGTGTATTCGGAAATATTCCCAGGGGCTATGCATGCTTCAAGAAGTATAGACTAAACATTTGTTCTTTCACATAATGAGGAAATTGAGCCAGTCACACTGTCAGAGCAGCTGTGACCAAGGAAGCTCACCAAGACCTGGGCAAGCACTTACAAGATCCTCAGGCAATGTGCGTGCTGTCTGTTAAAAAGCAAGGAGTTTGGGAAGACAGATGCACACATCTCCACAGTGTTTGTCTCAGGATGGAAAGGAAACAGTGTCTCTGTGACAAAGGCAGCTCAGAACACATTGCCTCACTCTTGCTTGGGTTTTGTTGACAATAATTGCCAATATGCCATTTGACACAAAAGCACTTTAAAATTGAGTTAAACAAGGCTAATAAACATAAAAAAGGCAAGGAGGTGTATAATTACTTCTGTTCTCTTTACTAGTATCTTCTTCTACATAGTTCCCTTTGTTTCTGAAACCTCAAATTTTCATATGGATCAGAACACAGTTTTTGTGGGTTTTTTTCTTTTTTTTTTTTTTATTGTTAACTAAAGAATCCATTTAGGGGGCTGTAGGGCAAGGGGAGGGAGAACATTAGAACAAATCCCTAATGCGTGCGGAGCTTAAACCCTAGATGATGGGTTGATAGGTGCAGAAAACCACCATGGCACATGCATACCTATGTAACAAACCTGCATGTTCTGACGTGTATCCTGGAACTTAAATTTTTTTAAAAAGAGAATCCATTTAAAGATAAATATTCTGAGATATGCTTAGTTTCCCCAGTTTCCACCCTGAAATGAAGTCTACGTTACACTTAGAGTCTCCTGCTGAAATGTTTAAGGTCAAACAATGTTTAGTAAATCGTCAGTCTTATCTGAGAAAAGTCACCCCTCTACCCGTCTTTCCATTTACTACATTTTTCTATATGAGGAATGCCATATCTGAACAATCCATTTAAAAAATAAACAAAACTCTGTGGGTGGCTGATCTTAGATTGTGCCCAAGGTTCATCTTTGTATCTGCCCTAATCTGTGTTGTCTTCCAGTCACAATGCTTTGCCAGCCCTTGAATGTAAGTCACTCACGTGGGAAACAGAAAGTCCATCTTTCAATTGTCCCAGAAGGTTCTTTCTCAACATGAATGTTTCTGTGAGTTATTTATATCCCGTTGACTGTAACCCTATTACCTCGATTGGGAACAGATGTTGGTATGTTGTGAAAAACTAATATTCATCTCAAAAATTTCATTTAGATCATTGTACATGAACACCCAGAGATAAATGCAGGGCTGAGGTAATAGGATACAAGACCATGAAAAAATTCAGAAATAGCTTACTTTTGCTATGTGCTTTATCTTCTGGAAGTAGAAGCAACACACCTTGCCAAAAATTGATTGGGAATTAATTAGAAAATTCCATGACCTAAATCAAATGATAAATTATGAGAAAATAATTTTTTTCCATACCTTGCAAGATTGTACTTCCCTGTTAATATCTGTTTTATTATACAGTGTTGCTATGGTTTGCATGTTCCCCCGCAAAGTTCGAGAGGTGGAAACTTAATTCCCAGTGAAACAGGGTTGAGTGGTACAACTTGTCAGAGGTGATTAGGTCATCAAGGCTCTGCCCCCACTGAATGGATTAACACCCTTATTAGGAGAGTAGGTTTGTCATCACAAGTTGGTTGTTATAAAAGCAAGTTTGACCCTCTCTTGCTCTTTCTGGCCTGCATTTGCTCTTTTGCCCTTCCACCTGTGCTATAGGATGATGCAACAAGAAGGCCCTCTTCAGATGTGGGATCCTTGACCTTGGACTTTCCAGCCTCCAAAATTGTAAGAAAAAAAATCTCTTTTATTTATGAATTACCCAGTCTGAAGTATTCTGTTATAGTAACACAAAACCGACGAATGCACTTGTTATATACTTTCTTAATGACTCTCCAAACTAATCAACATCATTTATTTTATATGCATTTTTAGTTCAAGTCTACTTATAAAGACACATACAGTCTTTGATATACTGCCCAATAGTAACTAACAAAACCAAATGCTTTGTGAAGTTAACCAAATAAAGGGTAGATTTTAAGGTTATAATTAAAATGAATAATAATGCCTACCACATTTTGGCCACCGTGGAGAGATTGTCAAAGGGTTCCAGGACCAGTGCTATGCTATCAGACTGTGATATTAGTTGTTCACCAAAGGCCATTCATTATTCAAGGCCAGGAAAGATTAATGAGGCCACAAAAGGAGCAGGGTATGACCTTATCCAAAAAAGGTGTTTGAATCTAGGTATCAAAAACATGAATGGCATTAGTTGTAAGACATCTGACAAGAGGAATTTTAAAACAAGCTTTAGTATGAAGGGTCCTCAGGAGAGGCCAAAGGTGAGCATTGGTTATCCTGCACAGGAGCCATTTGCTCCCAGAAACTCAGTAATATACCTCCAACCAACCACTGGTAAGACTCCAGCTGGTTTACTCCACCACCATCTTGATGTTTGAACTCTAAAAAAAAAAAAAAAAAGAAATATTTTGAAGGTCAAGCATGGTAGCACATGCCTGCAATCCCAGCTACTAGGGAGACTGAGGCAGGAGGATCATTTGAGGTTAGGAGTTTGAGACCAGCCTAGGCAACATAGCCAGACCCTGTCTCAAATAAATAAATAAATAAGATTTTGATCTTAGAATAAGTATAAAATCATCAAAGAGAAACTATTTATTACCAGGATTGCCCCAGTTTCACCATGCTGTAATCAGTATGAGGTAGTGATAATTCAAAGACTGAAGGTATTTTTCCTCACCTGCTGTTGGTAGGGACTTTTCCAGTAAAAAATACCCATGAAGAACATAGCTATCAGAGCCATACTTTTGTGGCACAGAATTAAATCATAGAAGTTAATTTTTTTAGAATTAAAAAGGGACCTAAGATATCTGATACAACTTCCTTGTTTTACAGATAAAAAATAAACTTGGAGAAGCCGAATGTTTTCTCAAACGACACACAGCAAGTTAATGGGAGGTTGGTAAGTTTGAGGTGGGGAGCTCTGAAATTGTGTTATCTAAATATGTGTCCCATCTTCACTATTGGGTGACTGTGTTACCATACGCATGTTCCTTACTTTATCTGGGTTTCAATTTCTTTATCTGAAAAATAGCTGCGATAATGAAAACAAATGCAGTAAAACATTAGTGTAAGCAGAGACTCATTAAAACATACAAATACTGTATTAGTCCATTTTCACACTTCTATAAAGACATACCCAAGAATGGGTAATTTATAAAGAAAAGAGATTTAATTGACCCAAAGTTCCACATGACTGGGGAGGCCCCAGGAAACTTACAATCATAGTGGAAGGGGAAGCACACACATCTTACATGGCAGCAGACAAGAGAGCATGTGAAAGACACAAAGAGGGAAGAGCCCCTTAGAAAACCTCAGATCTCATGAGAATTCATTCACTATCATGAGAACAGCAAGGGGGACTGCCCCCAAATCCAATCACTTCCCACCAGGTCGCTCCCTAAACACCTGGGGATTACAATTCAACATGAGATTTGGGTGGGGACACAAAGCCTAAACATATCAAACACTAAATTATTTATTTTTAACCTAAGATGTATACAGTTGACCCTTGAACAATGTGAGGTTAGGGGCACCGATTCCCCGACTCAGTTGAAAATCTTCATATAACTTTTGACTCCCCCAAACATAACTATTAATAGCCTACTGTTGACTAGAAGTTTTGCTGATAACATAAACAATTAACATGCATTGTGTATGTTATATTTATTATATACTATATTATTAAAATTAAGTAAGCTAGAGAAAATCAAATATTAAGAAAATCATAAGGAAGAGAAATGTTTTTACTATTTATTAAGTGGAAATGGATCATCATAAAGGACTTCATCATCATTGTCTTCACATTGAATAGAAATGAGGAGGAGGGGTAAGAGGAAGGTTTGGTCTTGCTGTCTCAGGGGTGGCAGAAGCAGAGTTGATGGAGGAGGTAGAAGGGGAAGCAAGAGAGGGAGTCATACTTGGTGTAATATTTATTGAAAACAGCCCATGTATAAGTGAACCCTGTGCAGTTCAAATGCATGTTGTTCAAGGGTCAGCTGTGTGTTGTTGGTGTGTGTATGTGCATATAATTTACCCATTTTCATGTAGAATCAAGGCCCTTTCTTTGAGTATGGGTCCTCTGATGTTGTTTCCATTCATCTTTCCTTTTTTGTTTTTTTGAGACGGAGTTTCACTCTTATTGCCCAGGCTGGAGTGAAATGGTGTAATCTCGGCTCACCTCAACCTCCGCCTCCTGGGTTCAAGGGATTCTCCTGCCTCAGCCTCCCGAGTAGCTGGAATTACAGGTATGCACTACCACACCCAACTAATTTTGTATTTTTTTAAAATAGAGACGGGGTTTCTCCATGTTGGTCAGGCTGGTCTCGAACTCCCGACCTTATCTACCTGCATTGACCTCTCAAAGTGCTGGGATTACAGATGTGAGCCACCATGCCTGGCTTCCATTCTTTTTTCTTCATATAAACCATACCCATAAGCTTCCATCCCTTTAATTTGGAGAAATAAATACAATTATGAGTCACTCTAAATACAGCATTCTTTTAGATTTTTATAATTTCCCATTTTGTAGTTGTTGTTTCACATTGTCTTTGTCTATTGAGGCTACTATAACAAAATATCATAAACAAGGTAGCTTATAAATGACAGAGATTTATTTCTCATAGTTCTAGAAGCTGAAAAATCTGAGACCAAGAAGGCACCATCAGACTCTATGCCTAATGAGGGCCATTCGCTGGTTCATAGATGCTGCCTTCTGGCTTTGTCCTCATGTAGTATGAGAGTCTGGGCTGCTCTCTGGGGCCTCTTTTATAAGGGTGCTAATCCCATTCATGAGGATTCTCTTCCATGACATAAACACATCCCAAAGGCCCCATATCCTAACACCAGCACATTGGTGATTAGGCTTCCATATATGAATTTTGAAGGGACACAAACATTTGGACCAAAGCACACTTCTACCTAATTCAACAGCATTAAAAACACAAATTATATTAATTGAATCCTTCCAATATAGTTAACTTAGATTTTACAAAAGCAATCTTTATTCTATTAAAGTTCTTATTTCGTTGAATTTTGTTATATTTAGTGAAAATATGCAATTGCATTCATAAGTGCAACTGATATAATCAAATTGGGTCCAAACACCCCCGACTCTCTTGACAACATCCATCTCAACTTGCAGGAGCAAAAGTGATCAGCTTCCTGGAGGTGGGCCCGCTCCCTGGAGCTGTCAGGGTGCTATAAGTATGTCAGTGTGCTTTACAGACACTGACATACTGAAGAAAGCCAAGTCATCTTTTAAATTCAAGTGGTTAAGGAAGTTTCTACTGAAAGTTTCTAGAACAATGCCAACATATATAAAGCACTGAACAAATGTTAGCTATTAATATACAAGTTTAGAACTCATTTCTCCTGACTTCTCGTCAGGAAATAAATAGACATTTGTAGATTGATACTGTTCTTTGTTCTATGTTCCTTTTGTGCATTGATATTCACAATTAACTTCTA
This sequence comes from Macaca mulatta, assembly GCF_049350105.2. Lineage (NCBI taxonomy): Eukaryota > Metazoa > Chordata > Mammalia > Primates > Cercopithecidae > Macaca > Macaca mulatta. The sequence goes on from NC_133422.1 coordinate 38,901,145, forward strand.
CCTCCTATTAACTACATTCATAAAAAATTATCAGTGATTAAATTATATACCCTGTGTTTGCTGCAACAGTAAAGACTGGGAATCAATTCTGGAATCTTGCTGGTCTCCATGATATAAGAAAAAATATTTTTATTTTTTAAATAGTTGATTTCTTTTTTCTCAAAATTAAAATGCATGTGTTTAAAAGTAAAATACCATATTACACTGATCCTAAGATGCACATTTTTTTCACATTTTAGTATCTTTGAAATCTGAATGCCTTCTTACTGTCTATGACATCTTATAATTGCAGTGGACCAGGTGGCAATCATAACACAGTGACACTGTCTGCACATTTACACTTCTAAAAAGTACCAACATCAAAATTCAGAAGTGACAGCAACTTGGAAAAAAAAAACCCACAGAATCAATAGTGTATCACTCTTTGGAGGAATACTGGATCACCAATGATCTCAATAGCACAGAGAACACTATTGTATGGAAAAATACAAGCACCGACAACACTGAGTTGAAGTAATTCAGGAGAATTTGACATTTTAGAAATACTTTATCCAATTCATTTCACTTATATTCTTAGTTTTCATTTATGCACAGGAATTATGCATGATTAAAAAATACTAATCCAAATAAATAGAAAAGAGCCCTTTCATTAATATTATATAAAGACTGCAGTGATTTCCGATAATAGTGGAGTAACTGGTACCAAAGTAGTGCTCCTGTCATAAACAAGCAGTAGGTCAAATATATGAGGCAACTGTGTTGAAACAGTGGACCACAAGCAGTACAAGAATGTGATCCCTGAGAAGAGGAACTCAGGATGTGAGTCTCACAACTGCCCAGTTGTCTGACTCGGGACAAATTCCTGACTAGTGAGCAGTGAGTTGCTGTGCAAGCAGATGGTGCTAGTCCATCCCAACTGAGGAGGCAGAGATCGCAGCAGGAGCAGATGAAGCAACTGGAATCTACAGGGCAGGACTGCAGAGGAGGAAGCTGCACAGAGAGGGGACTCCAAAAGTTTGGAATGGGTCTTGTGCTAATGGCTGTGCTATGCATGGTCAGAGTGAGATTAAGAAGCTGCTTCAGGATGCAACATTGGAAAGAGATTAGTGGTCAAGCTCTGCTTGTAAAAATGTTGTTAACACCTCGGATATCCTCCAGAGACACAAAAAAGGCTGCATCTTAGAAGTAAGGGCTGTGCCCTATTCCATGCCCACCCAACAAAGTCGAAAACAAAACCCCAGCAAGATCTGTAGGAAGACAGAGTTCAGAGGCTTAGTCCCACCAGGTTAGAGAGGTCTGGAAAACACCTTGGCTTTTCCAAATATCTGCCCTAACAAAGTATATCACTAAGCCTACAGTTACACAATGCAAGACGATCAGACAATCATTGAACTGCAGACTGGCAGTTTAAAACAAAAGAAGCCTCTCCAGATTTAAGGAGTTCCCAATCCCCAGGCCTCAGACGGGTACCAGGATCTGCTTGGACAACAGCTCACTGCACTCTAGTCAGGAATTTGTCCCCAGTCAGACAGCTGGGCTCACATCCTGAGTTCCTTTTTCAAGGCTCACATTCTTGCACTGCTTGTGGTACAGTTTCATCCCCAAATCATCCCCCGCCACCCCTCGTCCATGGAAAAATTGTCTTCCACGAAACCAACCCCTGGTGCCAAAAAGCTTGGGGACTGCTGCCGCCGATAACATGCAGCCAAAGCAATTTTGAAACCAAAAAACAAGCTAGAATAATTATACCATCTGATTTCGAGACTTACTACAAAGTGACAGTAATCACTTTCTGATACTGTGTCACACTGAGACAACGTGATAATGATGTAATGACAGACAAAATAGAGTCCAAAATACCTCCACGCATATATAGTCAATTGATTTTTGACAAAAGCCCCAAGGTAATGTGAGAAAGAAACACATTCAGTTCATCAGATGGTGCTGAAACCACTAGATATCTGATGTGGAAGAAAATGAACTTTGATCTCTTTCTCACACCATACACAAAAATTAATTTTATATTCATCACATCTAAATTTAGAAATGAAAACAGTAAAATTCCCAGGAGAAAATATAGGCGAAAATCTTTGTAAACTTGATATAGCCAAAGATTTCTTAAACAGGATTGAAGAGGCACTAATCACAAAAGAAAAAAAATGAGAAGTTGGACTTTATCAAAATGAAAATTCTCAGACAGGGCTAGGATTAGGATAAGGCAAACAAAGCCAGATTTGTGAAAGTACAGAGTCAGTCTTTATCTTTAACATTTGATATTTTTTCCATTGTAACTTGTTACATTAAATTTGATTGTTAAAATATTGCATTAAATTGTTATCTCTACGTTTCTCTACCCTAGAGTCTATGAGACCTTCTGGCTCTGTTTCGGTTCTTTCTTCCTACACCGTAGCCTGAAAATGCTCTCTAATCAATAAACTGGAGCAGTCATAGGGCTCCCTTAGTTGTGTTCCTTTTCTCAGGAATCACTGTTACATTGTACCTCTGGCACAGTAGCTAAATACCATTATTTCATAGGTGTTGTCCAGTTTTCCAGTTGTTTAAGGAAGGAGGGCACTTCTGGTCCCTGAACTTTACTATAACTGGAAGCAGAAGTACTTGCAAGAGTTTTGAAATGTATTTTTAAGTCTAATATTTATATCTTTAAAGCTTAGTGACTATGGCACACTTTGCCATGTAGTCAATTTATACTGGTTTAAAATACATGGCTATCAAAATTTTTCTAACAATTTTTTTTCTTTAATCTACATTAAACTTTTGCAGGTGGTCTAATGGCCATTTCTTTTATCATGCTGCTCTTTTTTTTAAAAAAAAAAAAAAAAAAGGTCCAAAATATTTGGCAATGACTTGTAAGTTTGCTATGTGAAATACATTGGAATGAAGTTATAAAATGTGCAAGCGTGTGACACATGACTATCTATAACATGATTCATGATTAAACACACTGGAAATGGCTAGCGTCCTTGAATGATAATGAAATTATTTCCATTCCATTGATTTGTGGAGGGAGGTATATTTTCTTTGCACGAAGGAGACTAGAGAACTTTTGAGAGATTCAGTTTACTTGTTTCTGTTGCTACAGAAACCTTGAAAGATATTTTATCTGTACTTCTCAAGCCAGGAAAAAACTGTAAGGTCAAAGAGCTTAACTAGGCTCAGAGAGGGGAGGACAGTTGCCCTCAGACTGCAGGTCACTGACTTAGGATCAGGAGAGGGGGTGAAAAGGGGGAGCAGGATGAATGCAGGTTCAAGTGTGTAACTATGGAGTGGGGAACAAAGAAACCAGCCACAGTAAAAGTGTAACCCAACACCTACTTCTCTCCCTTAGTAGGCACTTGAATACTCTGTCTAGGGGAAGAGATTGTTTTCATTCTGTTGTGATCAGCAGCATACATTTACTAAGAGAGAACAATAATTGTATAACAAAAAATAATTTGTATTCATAAACTGTGTCCCTGGAGACATAAGACATTATTGAGATTGGTTTAGATTAAGAAAATTATCTTCTTACTTCCCCTTACTGACCAAACATAGAACTATGTTGAGCATCCTGTAGCATTGCTGCAACACGTGTTTATGCGAAAGAAACTGCCTTTAGATGAGGTATAAAGAGGTCCACTCATTCTTAAAATGATTCTGTTCTCTGCTCCCTGCTGAAGCTGCCAGCCACCTGCCAATTGTGATGTACTTTATGACATGGACACAGGGAGCTAGACAAAGACCACCAATTAATTTCCTTCCCAACAAATGACAAAACATATCATGAAACAGAATCACTTAAACCAGTGGCCACTGGGTCTCGGCTTCTACCCCAGAAGCAACAGTCTTTTTCCTTTCTGATGACTGATTTAAACTTGGAAGGACTCAACTCCTGCACCCATGGCCACAGCTGTTTAAACTTGGTCTTTACAATGGGTTCCATGATAGAATGTGGATTTAGAAGAAAGGGTAGAGCTCATCTGATACAAACTTCCCAATTTACGGAAGAGCTCACCAACATCCATCAAGGATAAGTGACTTGCACAAAATCACTATAATGAGTTAAAGCCCTATTACTCCCAAATTTTTCTAGTTATTTTAGTCAGTGAGAACTTTTTTTACTTGCCTTACCCAGACTATACAATATTATGGAAAACATATTTTTACCCAAATTATGAAACTAGTTTGCAAACGTGTACTTGGGTTTCTTTATAACCAGATTAAGATATTAAAAATCAAGAAAAGAAGACAGTCGCAGTGGCTCATGCCTGTAATCCCAGCACTTTGGAAGGCTGAGGCAGGCAGATCATGAGGTCAGGAGATTGAGACCATCCTGGCAAACATGGTGAAACCCTGTCTCTACTAAAAATACAAAAAAATTAGCTGGGCGTGGTAGCGGGCACCTGTAGTCCCAGCTACTTGGGAGGCTGAGACAGGAGATTGGTGTAAATCCAGGAGGCGGAGCTTGCAGTGAACCGAGATCGCACCACTACACTCCAGCCTGGGTGACAGAGTGAGACTCTGCCTCAAAAAAAAAAAAAAAAAAAAAAAAAAATCAAGAAAAGAGTGGGGAATAATTCTATTAAAATGTCTGAATGCTTATAATGTACAAGGTTCTAATCTATGTTTTAAGGAGGATGCAAAACCAATTTAGGAGAGCCTCAGGTATCAGCCATGTATTACTGCAGGAGCAAAATAAAATGAAAATGGAACTGAGCAGGAGAAACAAGTGATTTGATCTCAAAATTTTGTAGACTGGGCAGTTGTTCTGCTGGTCTCACCTGGACTCAGTGGCTTCAGTAAGTAGCTTGGTTGGTGCTGAATGCTCTAACGCTGGAGCTATCACATATCTGGGGCCTAAGATGGGGTGTCTAAAGGGACAGAGATGGCCAAGCCTCTGGCAATTTGGTCTTTTATCCCAGGTTTCTTAATGTTATGGCAGAAGCATTCCAAAAAAGCAAGAGCTTAAGCCACGAGTCCCCCTTGAGAACCCACAGCATCCAATTTACTTTGGTCTTTTTTAAATTGTTTCAGTAAATTTTGGGGGAACAGGTGGTGTGTAGTAACATGAATTAGTTCTTTAGTGGTGATTCCTGAGATGTTGGTGCACCCATCACCTGAGCAATGTACACTATACCCAATGTGTAGTCTTTTTAATCCCTCACTCCCCCCCCCCAACCTTTCCTCGAGTCCCCCAAGTCCATGATATTATTTGTATGCCTTTGCGTCCTCATAGCTTAGCTCCCACTTATAAATGTTAACATACAATGTTTTCCATTCCTGAGTAACTTCACTTAGAATAATGGTCTCTACCAAACTGCCTAAAGCATTCTACAAATTCAATGCAATTCCCATCAAAGTATCACCATCATTCTTCACAGAACTAGAAAAAACAACCCTAAAATACATATAGAACCAAAAAAGAACCTGCATAACCAAAGCAAGGCTAAGTAAAAAGAATAAATCTGGAGGCTTCACACTACCTGATTTCAAACTATACTATAAGGCCATAATCACCAAAACAGCATGGTACTGGTATAACTATAGGCACATGGAACAGTGGAACAGAATAGAGAACCCAGAAATAAACCAAATACTTACAGCCAGCTGATCTTCAACAAAGCAAACAAAAACATACAGTAGAAAAAGGACACCCTTTTCAACAAGTGATGCTGGGATAACTGGCTAGCCACATGTAGGAGAATGAAACTGGATCCTCATCTCTCACAGTATGCAAAAATCAACTCAAGATGGAATAAGACTTAAATCTCAGACCTGAAAGTGTAAAAATTCTGGAAGATAACATTTGGAAAACCCTTCTAGACATTGGCTTAAGTAAGGATTTCATGACCAAGAACCCAAAAGCAAATGTAATAAAAACAAAGATAAATAACTGGGACTTAATTAAACTAAAGAGCTTTTGCATGCAAAAGGAACAATCAGCAGAGTAAGCAAACAATCCACAGAGTGGGAGAAAATCTTCACAATCTGTACATCTGAAAAAGGACTAATATCCAGAATCTACGACAACCTCAAACAACTCGGCAAGAAAAAAAAAAAATCCTATCAAAAAATGGGCTAAGGACATGAATAGACAATTCGCAAAAGATATATGAATGGCCAACAAGCGTATGAAAAAAATGCTCAACATCAGTAATGACCAGGGAAATGCAAATCAAAACCACAATGCAATACCACCTTACTCCTGCATGAATGGCCATAATAAAAAAAATCAAAAAACAGTAGATGTTGGAATGGATGCGGTGATCAGGGAACACTTCTATACTGCTGGTGGGAGTGTAAACTAGTACAGCCACTATGGAAGACAGTGTGGAGATTCCTTAAAGAATTAAAAGTAGATCTACCATTTGACAAAGCAATCCTACAGGGTATCTACCCAGAGGAAAAGAAGTCATTATACTAAAAAGATACTTGCACACGCATGTTTATAGCAGCGCAATTCGCAATTGCAAAATCATGGAACCAATCCAAATGCCCATCAATCAACTAGTGGATAAATTGTGATATATACGAACACACACACACACACACAATGGAATACTACTCAGCCATAAAAAGGAATGAATTTCCGGCATTCACAGCAACCTCGATGAGATTAGAGACTATTATTCTAAGTGAAGTAACTCAGGAATGAAAAACCAAACATCGTATGTTCTCACTGATATGTGGGAGCTAAGCTATGAGGACTCAAAGGGATAGGAATGATACAGTGGACTTTGGGGACTTGAGAGGAAGGGTGGGAGGGAGGCTAGGAATAAAAGACTACAAATAGGGTGCAGTGTATACTGCTTGGGTGATGGGTACACCAACATCTCACAAATCACCACTAAAGAACTTATTCATGTAATCAAGCAACACCCGTACTCCAATAACCTATGAAAAATAAAAAATAAAAGAATAAGGGTTTCCATTTCCATCCAGGATGTCTGTGCATGCCATTATTTTGTTCCTTTTTATGGCTGAGTAGTTTTATGTGAGAGAGAGAGAAAGAGGAAGAGATATACTATATTTTCTTTTTTTGAAATGTTATTTCACTCTGTCACCCAGGCTGGAGGGCAGTGGCACGATCTCATCTCGCTGCAGCCTCCACCTCCTGGGTTCAAGCAGTTCTCCTGCCTCAACCTCCTGAGTAGCTGGGATTACAGGCAGCCACCACCACACCCAATTAATTTTTGTATTTTTAGTAGAGACGGGATTTTGCCATGTTGGCCAAGCTGTTCTTGAACTCCTGACCTCAGGTGATCTGCCAGCCTCGGTCTCCCAAAGTGCTGGGATACAAGCATCTCCCAAAGTGCTGGGATACAAGCCTGGCCAATATTATGTTTTTTTCTTTATCCACTCCATGATTGATGGGCATTTGGACTGGTTCCATATTTTTGCAATTGCAAATTGTGCTTCTATAAATATGCATGTGCAAGTATCTTTTTATTTAATGATGTCTTTTGCTCTGGGTAGACACCTAAGAGTGGGATTGCTGGATCAAATGGTAGATCTCTTAGTTCTTTAAGGAATCTCCACAGTTTTCCATAATGGTTGTACTAGTTTACATTCCCACCAATAATGTAAAAGTGTTCCCTTTTCACCACATCCACACTAACATCTACTATTTTTGGATTTTTTGATTACGCCCATTCTTGCAAGAGTGAGGTGGTATTGCATTACAGTTTTGATTTGTATTTCCCTGACAATTAGTAATGTTGAGCTTTTTTCATATGTTTATTGGCCTTTTGTATATCTTCTTCTGAGAATTGTCTATTCATACCCTTAGCCCACTTTTCTATGGGATTGTTTTGTTCTTGCTGATTTGTTTGAGTTCCTTAGAGATTCTGGAGAGTAGTCCTTTGTTGGATGTATAGATTGTGAACATTTTCTCCCACTCTGTGGGTTGTCTGCTTATTCTGCTGACTATTTCTTTTGCTGTGCAGCTTTTTAGGTTAACTAAATCCCACCTATTCATCTTTGTTTTTGTTGTGTTTGCTTTTGGATTCTTGGTCATAAAATCTTTGCCTAAGCCAGTGTCTAGAAGGTTCCTTCCAATGTTATCTTCTAGAGTCTTTATAGTTTCAAGTCTGTAAGACTTTGATTCACCTTGAGTTGAATTTTATATAGGGTGAGAGATGAAGATACAGTTTCATTCTTCCATGTGTGGCTTGCCAGTTATCTCAGCACCATTTGTTAAACAGGGTGTCCTTTTTGCACTTTATGTTTTTGTTCACTTTGTCAAAGATCAGTTGGCTGTAAGCATTGGCTTTACCTCTGAGTTCTTCATTCTGTTTCATTGCTCTATATGCCTATTTTTATACCAGTACCATGCTGTTTTGGTGACTATGGCCTTATAGTTTAGTTTGAAGTCAGGTAATGTGATGCCTATGAATTTGTTCTTTTTGTCTAGTCTTGATTTGGTTATGCGGGCTCTTTTTGGTTCCATATAAATTGTAGGGAGTTTCTTCTAGTTTTGTGAAGAATGATGGTGGGATTTTGATGCAAATTGCATTGAATTTATAGATTGCTGTTGGCAGTATGATCATTTTCACAATATTGATTCTACCCATCCGTGAGCATGGGATGTGTTTGTATTTGTTGGGTCATCTATGATTTATTTCAGCAGTGTTTTGTAGTTTTCCTTGTAGAGGCCTTTCACATCCTTGGTTAGGTATAATCCTAAGTTTTTTGTTGTTGTTGTTTGGGGTTTTTTGTTTGTTTGTTTGTTTTGTTGTTGTTGTTTTTGGTATTGTGAAAGGGGTTGAGTTCTTGATTTGATTATTGGCTTGGTCGCTATTGGTGTATAGCAGAGCTACTGATTTGTGTACATTAATTTTGTACTGTGTAACTTTGCTGAATTACCAGTTCCAGGAGCTTTTTGGATGAAGCTTTAGGATTTTCTAGGTATACAATCATGTCATCAGCAAATAGCAACACTTTGACTTCCTCATTACCACTTTGGATGCCTTTTACTTCTTTCTCTTGTCCGATTGCTCTGACTAGGACTCCCAGAGTACTATGTTGAATAGAAGTGATGAAAGTGGGCATCGTTATCCTGCTCCAGTTCTCAGGTGGAATGCTTTCAAGTTTTCCCTGTTAAATATAATGTTGGCTGTGGGTTTGTAATAGATGGCTTTTATTACCTTAAGATATATCCCTTCTATGCCAATTTTGCTGAGGGTTTTAATCATAAAGGATCCTGAATTTCGTCAAATGCTTTTTCTGTGTCTATTGAGATGAACATGTGACTTTCATTTTCACATCTGTTTATGTCATGTATTACATTTATTGACTTACATATGTTAAACCATCCCTGCATCCTTGGTTTGAAACTCACTTGATCATGGTGGATTATCTTTTTGATATGCTGTGGGATTCTGTTAGCTAATATTTTGTTGAGGATTTTTGCACCTGTGTTAATCAGGGATATTGGTCTGTAGTTTTCTTTTTTGGGTATATCCTTCCCTGTTTTGGTATTAGGGTGATACTGGCTTCATAGGATGATTTAGGGAGGATTACCTCTTTCTCTATCTTTTGGAAGAGTGTCAATAGGATTGGTACCAATTCCTCTTTGAATATCTTGTAGAATCAGCTGTGAATTCATCTGGTCCTGGACATTTTTTGTTGTTGGTGGTAACTTTTGAATTGCCATTTAAATCTTGCTACTTGTTATTGCTCTGTTCAGAGTTCTTATTTCTTCCTGTTTTAATCTAGGAGGGTTTTATTTTTTCAGGAAGTTATCCATCCCCTCTAGATTTTCTTGTTTATGTGCGTAAAGGTGTTCATAGTATCCTTGAATGATCTTTGGTATTTTTATGGTATCAGTTGTAATATCTCCTGTGTCATTTCTAATTGAGCTTATTTGGATCTTCTCTCTTCTTTTCGTGTTTAACTTCGCTAATGGTCTATCAATTTTATCATTTAAATGTACCAGCTTTTAAATTCTTTTATCTTTTGTATTTTTTGTTTCAATTTTATTTGGTTCTGCTCTGATCTTGGTTATATGTTCTTTTCTTCTTCTGGATTTGGGTTTAGTTTATTCTTGTTTATCTAATTCCTTGAGGCATGACCTTAGGTGATTCTTTTTTCTTTGACTTTGTTGGATTAGGTTAATTCAAAAGCACAAATTGTCTATTTGTGCTCTTTCAGGCTTTTTGATGTAAGCATTTAATGCTATGAACTTTCCTCTTACCACCACTTTTGCTGTATCCAGCAAAAGTTTTGTTAAGTTGTGTCACTATTATTGTTCAGTTCAAAGAATGTTTTATTTCATTGTTAACCCAAAAATTGTTCAGGAGCAGGTTATTTAATTTTCATGGCTTTGAGGGTTCCTTTTGCAGTTGATTTCTAACTTTATTCCATTGTGGTCTGAGACTACATGCTATAATTTTGATTTTCTTAAATTTGTTGAGACTTGCTTTGCAGCCTATCATATGGCCTATCCTGGAGAATGTTCCATGTGCTGATGAATAGAATGTATGCTCTGCAGTTTTGGGGCAGAATGTTTTATAAATATCTGTTAAGTCCATTTGTTGTAGAATATAGTGAAAGTCCATTGTTTCTTTGTTGACTTTCTATCTTGATGACCTGTCTTGTGCTACCAGTGGAGTATCGAAGTCCCCCACTATTATTATGTTGCTGTCTATCTCATCTCTTAAATCTAGTAGCAATTGTTTCATACATTGGGGAGCTCCAGCATTAGGTGCATATATTTTTGGGATTGTGATATTTTCCTGTTGGACTACTCCTTTTATCATTATATAATGTCCCTCTGTCTTTTTTAACTACTGTTACTTTAAAGTATGTTTTATCTGATATAAGAATAGCTACTCCTGCTTGCATTTGGTGTCCATTTGCATGGAATATCATTTTCCACCCCTTTACCTTAAGTTTATACAAGTCCTTGTGTATTAGGTGACTCTTTTGAAGACAGCAGATACTTGGTTGGTGAATTTTTATCCATTCTGACATTCTGTATCTTTTAAGTGGAGCATTTAGGCCATTAACATTCAATATTAGTATTGAGATGTTAGGTACTATTTTATTCATCATGCTATTTGTTGCCTGAATACTTGGTTTTGTTTTTGTTTTTTCTTCATTGTGTTACTGTTTTATAGGTCCTGTGAGATGTATGCTTTAAAGAGATTCTATTTTGCATGTTTCAAGGCTTTGTTTCAAGATTTAGAGCTTCTTTTAGCAGTTCTAGTGGTGCTGGCTTGGTAGTGGCAAATTCTCTCAGCATTTGTTTGTTTGAGGATTGTTATCTTTCCTCTATTTATGAAGCTTAGTTTTGCTGGATACAGAATTCTTGGTTGATAATTGTTTTGTTTAAGGAGGCTAAAGATAGGACCCCAATCCCTTCTAGCTTGTAGGGTTTCTGCTGATAAATCTGCTGTTATTCTGATAGATTTTCCTTTATAGGTTACCTGATGCTTTTGCCTCACAGTTCTCAAGATTCTTTCCTTTATCTTGACTTAGATAATCTGATGACTATACACCTAAACGATTGTCTTTTTGCAGTGAAGTTCCCAGGTGTTCTTTGAGCTTCTTGTATTTGAATGTCTAGATCTCTAGCAAGGCCAGGGAAATTTTCCTTGATTATTCCTTCAAATATGTTTTCCAAATTTTGGATTTCCCTTCTTCCTTGGTAACACCAAGTATTCTTAGATTTGGTCATTTAACATAATCCCAAGCTTCTTAGAGGCTTTGTTCATTTTTTAAAATTCTTTTTTCTTTGGCTTTGTTGGATTAATTTGAAAGCCTTGCTTTTGAGCACTGAAGTCCTTTCTTCTACTTGTTCAATTTTATTGCTAAGACTTTCCAGTGCAGTTTTTATTTCTGTGAATGTGTCCTTGATTTCCAGAAGTGGTGATTTTTTTAATGCTATCTATAGAGATTTTTTACTTTCATGTCCTGTATCATTTTTGTTTAAGTTGGACTTCACCTTTCTTGGTTCCTTTTTGTTTGACTTAATAATCAACATTACAAATTCTTTTTCTGGCAATTTAGAGATTTCATCTTAGCTTGAATCCATTGCTAGTGAGCTAGCGTGATCTTTTGTGGGTGTTAAGAAAGCTTGTTTTGTCATATTAGAATTGTTTTTCTGGATTATTCTCATTTAGATGGACAATGTCAGAGGGACAATCTGGTACTCAAGGGCTGCTTTACAGATTTTTTTGTCCCATGGGAGTGCTGCTTTGATGTGGTGCTCTCCCTTTTCCCCTATGGATGAGGCTTCCTGAGAGCTGAACTGTAGTGATTGATATTTTTCTTCTGGATGTAGCAACCCAGCAGAGCTACTGGGCTCTGAGCTGGTACTGGGGACTGACTACAAAGAGTCCTGTAATATAATCCGTCTTCAGTTCTCTCAGCTGTAGATATCAGCACCTTCTCTGGTGGAGGCAGCAGGGGAATGAAATGGACTCTGTGATGGTTCTTGGTTGTATTTTCATTAAGTGTGATGGTTTTGTGTTAACTGGCCTCCAGTCAAGAGGAGGTGCTTTCGAGAACACATCAGCTGTGATTGTATAGGGAGGATACATGCTTGCCCTAGGGTTGCCTTTGGATACGTATTCAGGTTTCTCAGGCATTGGGCAGGGTCACAGAGCTCCCAAGAGATTACGTTCTTTGTCTTTGGTTACCAGGGTAGGTAGAGAAAGACCATCAGGTGGGGGCAGGATTATACATGTCTGAGCTCAGACTCTCCTTGCGCAGGGTTTGTTGTGGCCACTGTGGGAGACAGGGGTGTGGTTCTCAGACCAATGGAGTTATATTCCCAGAGGGACTATGGCCGTCTCTGCTGCATCACACAGGTTGCCAAGGAAGGGGGTAAAGCCAGCAACCATAGGCCTTACCCACAGCCAGAAAGACCAGTCTCACTCCCACTGTGTGCCCCCAGCGGCACTGAGTTTATTTCCAGGCAGCCCTGCAGCAGGGCTGAATACTTGTCCCAGGCTACAAGCCTCCCAGCTGAGAAAGCAAGCACATTCACAGTTCTTCAGCTGTCCCATGGAGCCTGCAGTGGCAATCTACCTCCTTCAAAGGTCTGTAGATTCTCTCAGCTTTCCTGGTATGTTCCTGTGGTAGTTCTTGGAGAAAAAGTTCACTATATGGGTCTCCACACACTGCTCTCTCCCTCCTAGTGGGAGCTGCAAGTTAGTCCTGCCTCTTATCCACCATTTTCCTCTTCTCTCCCAATCTACTACGGTCAATGAAAGTCAAAGTCCACCCTAGATGCAAGTATTGGGGAAAAAAAGGCATCATCTCCTCAAGGAAAGAGCTGTGAAGAGTTCATGAACATCTTTAATCCACTGCTTACATCATAAATACCATAAAGCAAAGCATTATTGAATGCCAGCATATGCCAGCTAATGCCTTATACACAACATCTAAGCATTTATTATAATTCTATGAATGACCATGAATAAAATGTCATTCTTAGAGATGATGAAACTGTACTACATAAAAGGTTAAGTAACTTGTCAAAGGTCATACAGTCTGTGATGCTGAAGCAGATTCAGGTCCAATCAAACTATAAATCCCAATCTCTTGATCACCATACTTTATAAAACATACAGTAAGGCTATCATACAAGCTTTCTTTTGCTGTCATAACACTTTGCCACAAACTTAGTGAATTAAAACAATACAAATGTATTATCTCACAGTACTGTAGGTCAGAAGTTTGAAGTGGCTTGGCTTGTTTCTCCATTTCAGGTTTTACAAAGACTAAATCAAGGCTGAGTTATTAATCTCAGAAGCCTGGGAATAATCTATGGCAAGTTCATCCAGTTTGCTGGAAAAATTAAGTTCCTTGCAATCAAAGGCCTGAGGATTCATTCTCTTGTTGGCTGTCAGCTGGAGTCCACCCTTCGCTCCTGGAGGCCTACACCTCCCACTTATATATATAATACTATAAGATATAATACATATTATATATATCATATATATATTTATATCTCCAACCCAGTAACTGTGCCTCAAATTCTTCTCACACTTAGAATCTGTAACCTTTTCTGCTGCAACTCTCCTGCCTCCTTTTCTGCCACACCTGTCTGACTGCAGACAGAGAAGTTTCTCTGCCTTTAGGGGCTCATGTGAATAATTGGGAACACCCAGATAATCCAGGATAGCCTCTTTCTCTTAAAGTTCGTAACCCTTTCTCTTAAGGTTTGCAGGTTACACCTGCACATTCCCTGTTACCTTGTAATGGAGTACATCATAGGATGCAGGGATTAGGATGTGGACATTTTTGTAGGCCGGGTGATTAGTAAGTATCCATGGAGGTAAAATTGAGTTGGATTTTAAGAGATATGTAAGGTATTACGAGGTCCTCCTTGTGTTGGGGAGGAAAAAGTATAAGCCTATGGGAGAAGCTGTCCAGAAAAGCAACAAGAATCACACACGTAGAGCCACAGGAAAGTGTAGGACATTTGTGATAAGTGATGATGATTAGAATGATGAATTTGTGAGAACAATTAGAGGAATAGTATGTTAGAGTGCAGATAAGGTCAGCCAGTGGAGAGCCATAAGTGCCACATAGAGGAATTTGGGTTTTATTCTACAGGCTACAGGAAATCATTAGGTTTTTGAGTGAAAGACTGAAAAATTAAAATGATCCGCGGAAGTGAATTCAATCAGTGTACAGGAAAGATGGGAGTGAGGTGGGTGGAAGATAGCCAAGTAAATTATAATCAACCAGTTGTACAATAAGGTTGATAGAGAGGAAGGGATACTGGTGAGAGATTCCAGGAAGAAAGAAACAGCTGGAGTATGGCTTGATTGAAGGTTGCACATGAAAGAGAATAACTGTGATCTTGGAAAAAGAGGGGTCGGGAGGAATGGGGTAAAATCTGCTACAAAGAGGAAGCCTGAGTCAGGTAAAGCAGTAAATGCAATTCAGTCTAGAGAGAACAGCTCTTCCCTAAAAAGGAACAGCTGGGGTCTCCATCCTGCTCAGCCTTCACGTGCCACCATCTTCCCATTTAAAGGTAAGAAATGGACTCCTCCACAAAGCAGGCTCCCCACTGGAATCCCCCTGACTTCAAAAGCCACATCTCCAGGCAGAGAAAAGCAGAGGCATTTTTTCCTTCTGAAAAGTTCCTTTTAATATTTGGAGTTATTTTCCAAACAGTGGTTTAATTAGTGTTTTTAATTTCTAAACTTAATGAAAAATTTATAGCTCCATGGTTGCTCTGAAACTTCTGTGTGATTGTGTGTTATTTTTTCGTTCTTCCTATTTTTTAATGCAAGATTTTTATAGACTCAAAATCTTCTGAACTTTGGGGGCATCTCTGCATCTCAGAATTGTTATATAATAATAATAACGTCCCCAACGATACGAAAGTTTGGATTAAGAGATCACCCTTTAAGACATTTCTTAAACATTCTTTGGCAGGCCTGAGATTTACAGGGGGCAATCATCAAAGCAGCCATGTAAATGGGGACATATTGACAACTTTCCCCCTTAAAGGCAGACACAAACAGGATTTATATGCTTCAATCACAGCTCCCTTGGGAACTCAACAAGGGACTTATTTTGTTTCTCTTTTAATAGCTTCTCTTGGGTACTTTATGGACCAGTTCTCTCATCTCAAGTGTCTGATCTCAAGACATAAATTAATTTTAGATGCACCTTTTATCCATCTTGTCTGCTAAGGCAATATTCACCATTTGTTTTGGTTGCCATGGAGATAATTGACTTCCTGCAGTGGCAGGAGTCTTGTTTGGGGTTTTTAAAGGGGTGTGGGTCCAGGGATTCTTTAATTTTCACATTGTGAGGAAAGCCATTTCATCAATGGAACATTTGTATACATCTCCCACTTATAATTGGAATGATATTTTTTATCACCTTGTGAAACTTCCCCTTTTATTTTTCATCACTTCCTTCTTTATGGTTTAACCTCTGCTCTCCAAGGTGCTGACTGAAACCACAGCAAAGGGCAAGTATTCTATTTATTACTATTTTGTAGAATGGTTGGACACAGCATCTCAGCAGAATACTATCTGAAAAAACAGCTGAAGAATCTGAAAAAAAAAATGGTGGATTATAGAACCCTCTTCAGGTAGAGGAAGAGGCTACATTTTATCAAGGCAAGAAACACTTTGAATACCAATTCATAAAATCAATCTCCCAGTTACCAACTCAGGCTGCTGAAGATTGGGTCCCTCTGGAGTTTAGGTACCAGTTCTGATATTTACAAAGGTGATTGTTGGATTCTGCTATAAATTGTTAGAACAGGCAACCTGAAAGTCCATCTAAAGTACAGTGAGAAAAATTAAGAAAGAAATGTCAGCTTTAAGAATATCCTCTTTAAGATATACAAATAAGCAAATAACAAAATAATAAATATGAGATTTTACACACATTCTCGCCTACCTTCCGAATTTTTACTACCAATACAGGTCATGAACATCTCCAAAACAAATTATCTGAAGACTTTTAATGGCATTTAAAAACCTAACTACCAAAAATACATCCTTTTTGTTGCATTTGATTTTTGAGAATCATATGAGTTATGGTATTTCTGTACATATATTTTACAACACCAAAAATATCTTATGCCACTTTTCCACAGGGCTAATATGTTTGCTGAAATAATTTTTTATTGTATTTCAAAAGCTATTACCAAAAGAAAAAAATTAAATCAATGATCAGAATGAGAATTCTTAGGAGCAATAGTAGTGAACAAAACTCTAAGAACCTACTTCAGTTCTTTTAAGTGCACAGCACAAAATCAATTTGCAATGACCCTGAGAATCAGCCTTCTTCACCACATGACAACAAAAGAAATGGAGGATGAAAACAAATTAAAGTAAGTTCTTAAAAGTCTTTTTTGCCTTCTAAAGATTTAAGGGTATCTTTGAGCTATGAAACTTTTAAAGGCAGCTCTTTGAATGCTTATCAATATTGTTGTATATTCTTACAGTAATGGCTTTTAGGCTGACCCTAGAAGCTCACAATTCACTTTCTGATTCCTGTTTCATTCTTATTATTTGTTTATTTCATAGTGTTTTTTGAAGATGCATTATGAACATAGCACTGTGCTAGGCAATGGAGGGAAAGAAAAATACTTGATGCAATCTAGACAGGCACCAACATCAGGATAACACAAAGCACATAATTGGATGTACATGTTCAGAAGACAACAAAATGCAAGGGAACACAAATTGGAGGGAACTGCTTCATTACATGCCTCCCACATGTTAGCTCATTTAACACTGACAATACCTCCAGTTCACCGACAAGAAAGCTACACTTTAAAAAGATGCTGATACAGGGCGGAGCCCGGATTTGACACTAGGAGTCTCTGATTCCTAACCTAAACACTAAACTACTAACCTGTAATGCTTCCCTAGTTTAAGTATTATAGTTTACTTCAATGATGACATTTTAGCTGGACCAGGCAGGATTTGAACATGTTTAAGAGGGAGACAGGCATTCCAGAGGAAGAAAAGGATACATGGAGGCTACCGCATGAGTCCCTGAGACAGGGAAAATAATAGCTAAGTCTTATATCTCTAAGGAGGAGAAGTCCTATTATCATTCCCACTGTATAAATCAGGGAAACGAGGCTCAGAGAGATCAAGTAACCAGCCTAAATGTGAGCAGCAGCTAGTAAATGGTAGAGCGAACCCAAGTGATCTGGCTCTCAAGCCTGTGTTCCTAACTTCTCCTGACCCCTGCAAGCACCACCCCTGCAGAGACTGCATATGAAATTCAGGAGCGATGGGTGGGGCAGGGCCAGACCATCAACACCTGACAAAGGTATCTTGGGGTCAGGCTGACAAGCGCTGCCAATTGTCTTCTCAGGCTTTGAAGAGCCGTGTTTTGGGGTTTTTGTTTTTTAACAGGGATAAGCTAAGCTCGGCTTTGTGTTTTAGAAAGATAAGCCTGGAGCAAAGAGGAGCGTGGATTGGAAGGGATGAAAGCTGGAGCCACTTTTCTTTCAATAAAAATATATTTACAAGTAACCATCCACACACACGCACAAAACTCACACACACACACTACACATAAACACACATATACCACGCATACCCCAAATATACACATGTGAATTACAACGTACACACATAGACATCAAATATGCACTACATACATTCATATACCAGATACATACGCACATATACACACCACTCACACATACACCACACCACACATACACATACCACATGCACTCACAGTCCCTATACATATACCACACGTGCATATGTATATGCATACCCAAACATGCCACCCAATGCCACCCACACACATGCATACATACTACATATAAACCACCCACATAACACTGCATACATACACTATACATACATACACACATACATATACTCACATATACATGCATTCCCTTGCCCAAATCATGAGGTAAATGAACTCAGAAACATAATGTTCACTAAGATTTCTTTATATCATTTATTTTCTGCCTCGCTGAACACAGACTAGACATTATCCAGAAACTTCAGCATGCAGAAAGGAATGTTACACATCTTCATCTTCCACTTCTAATGACCCAACATTAGAAAGACTTTTTCTTTTCCAGATTCATTTGGATATTTCTGAGCTCAGTAAGCCTGCCAGGGGAGCTAGCTTGAAAGCCTAACAAGGGGCCTTCGGCAGCATTGTCCTCAACTCTGCAGATGCTGTCCTTGTCACTTATGCCTTAAATTAAGAAAAACAATACATTTTGCTTTCCCTGGTTTCATCTGATTTTCTAGTTAGAAATGGTATGTTTAGTTAAGCCTGGACAATGTCAGTGTCCAGGCCGAGACAGTGACTCTCACCTACCAGAGGATACCACACAGCTCTACGTGGGCTTAATTCTGCATTTGCCTTTATACAAATGTCGAATTTTCTACTTTTACTTTTTTTGTATCATAAATACACAACTATAATATTCTCTATTTATAAGAATAATATGCCTGTATCTAAACAAAATGAAAACATTTATTCTTTAGTGAAAATAACTGCTACCTGGATGGTAAATTATGTTCACATTATGGTTCATCCTTGAAAATTATTTTTAAAGCGTCATGAAATTCTTGAAAGCAAAACAACATTTTTGAGCACACACAATTTAAGTTTCACTTAGGGACCATGAAAAAATACGTCCTTTAGAACACACATAGGGCATTTACAGGAAATGTGGTCCACGAGATACAGAGCCTCTGTTTGGTCTGAATGGAAGATCACATTTCATATTGTAAGGTCAAATTACATCAGTTTCTTTCCAGTAAAAAAAAAAAAAAAAAAAAAAAAAAAAAGCATCATATTAGAATGTTAATATCTTTAAAACCTCCGCGACTCGATATTGTGTTCTCTTGGGATAATTTACTGAAGATGAGACTGATGAGCTTCAGCAGCCATTTGATACCCGGAGTTGTGCTTAGGAGAAAAGGATTTCCAGGATAAACCATTTGCAAGGAAAATTCAATCTAAGCTTCTTTATTTTCAGAACCTATGTTCAGGGTGGAAGAAAAAACCTCTAACATATACAAACACGGAGTTTTCAATCCTTGTAAGACTGGCTATTTTAAAGTGTTGGCATAATTTGGGACCTTGAATTTAGGACCTAATTCTTGACTATATGTTATAAAATAATTTCAGTAAAAAAAAAAAAAAAAAGTGATGTTTTTCCATTTCCTTTCCCTCATCCTTTATCCCACTCTCTCTGTTGCCTCTGTGTTATTATGTTTACAGAATTGCATGCAAAATATATCCACTAAGCATTTACTGAGCCCCCACTCTGCTAGGTGCACAGGGAGACATAAAATCGTAGGAGATTTCATGTTTGCCTTCAGTGAGCCTGAAATCCAGCAGGAAAGGTAAGATACTTATGGGGATACCTAAAAAACAAAAGCACAGTTGTGAGGATGAACAGGATGGGGCAAACTACTTTAGGAATGCAGAGCTACAGTGGAGAATCACCAGACTGCAGGCGAAAGAAGGCATGTGCATAATTCCAACAGTGGGATATGAAATTCCCATTTCAGGGACATAAAGTTTAAGTGTGTTGAGGGACATTTTGGCTGCAGCAGCAGATGTTTGAGACCCTGTGTTAGAAATAGGAAGTGTTAATGACTACAGGTGGTTATCATACCAAAATGACAAACAACAATAACAACAACAACAACAAAAAAAACATAAAAACCAGAGTGGCTTCTGCTAGGTTTGTTGGCATATTTTCAAACTGAAGAAGGTTGCTCATAAATTATCTTTCAGGTTGATTTTCTTTTTCTCTATATGCTAATGAAATGCTTTAATGAACATCTACACCTCCTTAGTGCAATTGGGAGTGAGTTATTTGTGAAAAACAGGTGAGGTTGTTGCTGAAGGACATACTGTGTTTCTGTTTGAGTGATACAGCAGTGGACTCATAGACCTCCCAGTAGGTTTTGGACAATCGTAGCAACTATCAAAGAAAGAGGGTTGTGGTCACTGGGAAGTTTTCCAAGTGGAATTTTAAGGAGGACTTTGTTAGAGAGTCCTCAAGGCTCTTTCTGAACACTCGCACACATCCCTCCTTTTCCCATTGACACCCGCAACCTGAATTTTCTGCAGGGAATCACATCCATGTCTACAATGTGCAAGAATCAAAGTGGATCAGAGGCATCCTGCACTGCCCACACTTGTGGGGAAAGGCTCCGCTGTTAATATTTCTGCTGAAATCTGAGCAGCCTGGAGTCCTTAAGTTAAGTAAATACTGAATCGAACATGCCAGCCTACAAGGGAAAATAGCAGTCTCTGCCATTTGCAGAACACCTATCATGCTCAAGAGCCTTACATTCATTTTGTTCTCTAAATAATAATTATGTAGGGTTAGCTATTGTTGTTTCTTTTTCATAGGCCTCAAAAGTCTAAATAATCTGCCCAAGGCCACAGGCACAGCAAGACTGTTTTTGATCCCAAAGCATCGCTCTACTTTGCTCTGGGATTGGAACTAGAACACGCAAGTAAATTGTAAATTTCGATTTCAGCAACATAAAAACATGGCCATCAACTAGGTAGTAACTATATATTGGGCTAATCCTAACATAAACGAAAAACCTTTGGGAAGCCCAGAGCATACTATTCCAGGTTAGAAGAGACAAAAGGAAGGGATCCAGCCTAGGACATTATAACCTCATACAAACAATAAGATGCCCAGCCCATAGGGGCCACTATTATGAAGTATTACTTGTTGTCTCCAGGGACAGTAATTTCACAGGCGTGAAAACCATCTCAGAACCTAAACATGGGGCTGATGATTCCTCCACTCATGCATAGTGCCTACTAAAGTGTACTGGATGAAAATCTGAACCCAAGCACATTATAAATTCAGGGCTTTTCTCTATGAGTAGTTAATCTAAAATCAGAGATTTCAAGTAAAATATGGACATTCAAAATGCAGTGCCATCCTTTAGGAAATAAATGTTACTTATTCAAAAATTATTAAAATCCCATGGACTTGAAATGGGCTGACACCAAGGTATAGCGATGAATAGAAAGGAAAGATGAAAAGATCTATCCTAAAGAATAATAATCTTACTCTCCTACTACTTGCAACTTCGAATAAAATACATCTTAGATTAGGCGAATTTCCCGGGATCTTATACAGGACCCCTTTTCATTCCTTTTTTTCTTCCCCTTGCAGGGGTCTCTGTGGAGTGGCTGTGTTCAGAAGTAAGAGAGGTGTTGAGGATTATGTGGAATAAAATATGATGACAAAGAAGAGGAAGCAATTCATTCATTTCATGAATATCTGAGTATCGACGTTGTTTACTGCTGGGGAACATAAGCAAAAACGGTCAACAATCTGGCTCTGTGAAGCTCATATTTTGGTGAGAGGAAAAGCTGACAAAAAGATATAATACAGAATGTACACTAACAATAAGGAGAAAAATACAATAGAGGGAGATAAAAAGTGTCTGGGAGTGCAATTTTAAATAAGGTGATCATTTAACATGGGAGCCCATGTCATCCATACAAAGTCTTCAAATGAGTGGAAATACCTAACCCTGGTAGAGTAGGCTTAATCAGTTGGTGCATTAGTTTCCTGGGGCTGCTGTCACACAGTACCGCAAACTGGCTCCTTCAAACAGCTATTTTATTGTCTCACAGCTCTGGAGACCAGAAGTTTGAAGTAAAAGTGTCAGCAGGGACTTTTGAGGACCTGTGGGAGATAATCAGTTGCATCTCCTTCTCCCAGCATCTCGTGGTCTCAGGCTTTCCTTGACTTACAGTATTTTCCCTTTCTTCCCTCTGTGCATGTCTGTGTCTGTGTCCAAATTTCCCCTTTTTAATACCAAATTACACCACACCCAACCCATGACCTCATCTTAACATGATCATTGTAAAGACTCTATTTCCAAATAAAGTCACATTCACAGGTACTGGAGATTAGGACTTCAACATCTTTGGGGTGGGGGGAGCATAATTCAATCCATAACAGTTGGTAAATAGGAAACACCAAAAAAAAAATGTTTTTTTAAGTCCTGACAATTTCACTTGGAGAGAGAAATCGTTAAAGGGGTTGATTGCTCTCATTAGAGAATGGTGGTGATGCCTGCTTCTATATTTAATAAAGGCTAATTTCAGCCCTACAAACATCCATAATGAATTATTTAATGCAAGCTGGCAAAAATATACCTATTGAACACAGATGTTGTCATCCATTACCATTGGCTTTGGCTATAAAATAAGAAAGGAATTAGTAATCTCTTGGGAACCAGAGCAACAGAAAATTAGACAGGCCAAGGTGTCCTTAGCCCACCCAGAACAGCTCTGCATTCACTGGGCTGGTACCTGTGCTAGTAGCAGCACAGAATGGGCTCAGCTCCCTGGTTTCTTAATAACCATATTTTCTTTTCACAAAGGGTAGAAAATATTATCAAGCTAAATTTTTCCCTTTGCCAACAAGTTAGGGGTAATGTGCACCATGTGGATCAAGTCGATCACATAAATTAGGGCTTTAAAGCATAATATGTGAGCATTTCCCAACTGAACATTACTTTTCTGTATAAATTAAAAATGTCTAAAAGGGGGTTTATTAGAAGGAGACTATCAAAGCTTTTTATGAACATGCTTTCTCTTTTGATCTATATAATTTTCAAAAAGTGTTAGACATATCATGATTTCTAGCACAACTGGAATTTTAAATCTAAGAATCAGAAGAAAAAAATGCAAATAGGAAAGACATGATTTTGAAGCCATGTCTATTTTGCTGCAATTAGTCATTAAGCAGGGGAAATGAATTTCGGTAAAAAGCCTGCTTTATCTAGCACTTTATCAACCAGAAAGCTCCAGAAAAAAGCATTTCTGATATCTCCCAACACAAATCCTCAATCTATTAACCACAGGACTACAAGAAGGTTGTTATTTGCTTCCTTACTGGTTTGGGGAGGAGAAAGAAAATTACATCTTTGCATCAGTGAGCTTTTTCAAACAATGGTGATTTACATGTCAATCTCTTGATTATTAAATATTATCTATGTGATTTTCAACTGCATCCAATAGAAAAAAAATTTAAATCGCAGATAATATCTTCAAAACACTAACTAATTTGAATTTCTATAAAGCCTTCGAGAAGACCAAAGTCCTTTCAAGGTATGCTTGTGGATCACTGAGCCAGAACAGATCTGAAGTGGTCATTTATTTCTGAGCACTCTCTTCAAGCATGTCAATATTAAAATATCAAATATTGGGAGACTTTTTGGGTTCTGCTCTTAAAGAATCTTAATCCGCAAAGTTAACAGAGCTCCTGTGGACTTGAGAGATGACCAAATAGTAAATAAAGTATTCATAAGGTGTCCAATTTGGTGGCCATGGAAAGTGGTAGAGGAATAATCCAAGCACCTTTCCTTGTCTGAATGTGAACTAGGAAAAGGTGAGGTTCCTCTCCTTTCGGAGGTTAGTCCATCAACTTACCAAGCCACAGAATATCTGAAAGATGCAAAGGCATATGTGTTGGTTTGCTTGTGTTGCCAAAACAAACTAGCACACACTGAGTGGCTTAAACAGCAGAATTTTATTTCTCACAGTTCTGGAGGGCGGAAGTTCAATATCAAGGTGCTAGCAGAGTTGGTTTCCTCTGAAGGCCATAAGGAAATGATCTTTTCCAGGCCTCTCCTCTTGGCTTGCAGATGGCCACCTTCTTGCTGTGTCCTCGCATGGTCTTGCTCTGTGCATGAGCATCCGTTATGTCTGTTTCCAATGTGTACCAGTGTTTCCTAATCTCTTCTTATAACAAGGACACCAGTCAGATTGGATAGAGTTTACCCTAATGCCCTCATTTTAACCCAATGACTTCTTTAAAGTCCCTGTCTCCAAACACAGTTACATTCTGTGGATTAGGGTGTTGACACAAGAACTGGAGGGGAGGGGAGGACAATTCTGCCCATACCAGCAAGCAATGTGGGAACCGTTGGTTGGGCTCAGTGGTAATGATTCTTCCATTCCTAAAGTTTTTCACATTCTTCCTGCTCAAAGGATGAATGGAGGCTTTGTCTTATTCAGCTGTGAAAGCTGCAACTCTGTTATTTGCCTGAATGGAGGAAAAAATAGCAAAACAACGTGGACTGCTAAGGTAGCCTAACCCCTCCTAAGGTTTCTGGTCTCGCCTTTCTACCCTGGGAATAGAGAGGAAATGACTACATACATCAATGCAGTGTGGATTATAAGTGTCAACACTTTAGAAATCTCAAGTTAGAACATGGGATCTACTAGCAGATTTCAAAGCCCTGACTAGTACAGGGTCTAGAACAATTAGGAGCTATCTGAGTAGTACATGTCTTGGTATATTGGCTGCCATCATACCCCTTCTTGTTTGCACCTCTCATCAGTGACTCCTATAAGGGCAGGGATTTGCCACATGCACATGGTTTCCCCAGCTCCCAGCACGGTAGCAGACACACAGAAATCACTCAGAACCTGCAGAGGGAGCTTACCTTCTCCTTTAGACAAGCTTTAGAGTGGCTGGGCATGGTGACTCACGCATGTAATCCCAGCACTTTGGGTGGCCAAGGCAGGAGGATCACGAGGTCAGGAGATTGAGACCATCCTGGCTAATACGGTGAAACCCCGTCTCTACTAAAAATACAAAAAAATTAGCCGGGCGTGATGGTGGGCACCTGTAGTCCCAGCTACCCGGGAGGCTGAGGCAGGAGAATCACTTGAGGCAGAGGTTGTGGTGAGCCGAGATTGCACCACTGCACTCCAATCTGCGTGACAGAGCGAGACTCTGTCTCAAAAAAAAAAAAAAAAAAAAAAAAAAAAGAGAAGTTCTAGAGCTAGAGCTAGCACAATCATAGGTAAGATAAGTTGTAATTTCAAAAATTACTGCCTTTGGGTTTTCTGAGTAATGTGATTCAGAATTTTCTGCCCATTCTAGCTAAGAGAAGATGTTATCATAAATCATGGGTATTTCACTCTTTTTCTACCGCTGTATACAATCTAGTTACAGTACTATTTTATGTAGCTGAAGGGGATAACTCTGAATATGAACAGCCTTCCCTTAATACCATTGACTTTTGGTTTGATTCACATGCAGCCCAATCAGGGAAGAGCCTTCACAAGATGGCATCTGTCAGCAACAGCACATGTACTGAAATCTTGGTGCTTTTTATATTTTCACATAGTGCGGAGTAATTTTTGTTTCCTCTGATCAAGTATCTGACATTATCCATTGTATTATATTTCTCAATAAAGTGATCCAAACACAAAGTGTCCTCCTAGATGGTGAATGAACAAGTGCTCATTTCCACTGTGTGACTGAAAGGAGATGTGTCCAGGGGTACCTTTATTGTGGTCTATGCAAATGTAAAGTCTGTCTACTTGCATGGTTCGATTTCCTAGTGCAAGGACTCCTCTATCCTCTCATTTGCCAAGATTCCCAGGAAGGAAGCATGTAACAATCATTAGAGATAGCGCCCAACTACAAGTGGAATCTCCATATCAGCATCCTCTAAGATTGTTTTTTCTCTTCCTTCCCTCCCCAGCTTCCTGCAAGAAGAAGGAAGGTCATTCCTCTTTGTTAGAAGACTAAGGGTCCCTGACCTGATCTGTAGAGCACCAGGGTGGAGAAAGTGGAATAAGCAGCAAAATGAAACACTGGATGCTGTTTTCAAAAATTTTGTCCTCATTCTTGCATTATAGATTATCTAAAGGGAAAATTTAACTCAACCAAAAAATTCATTCAGCTCCATGAAGCTAAAGATGTTATAAACTGAGTCTTTCCTAAAGAGCACCAAACCTGAAATTTTTCCTGCTAGACAGGAACTAATCTTCAAGGATACCTGTCTATTGCTAGACATTAAGAAGGAAGGTGAACTCTGTTCTTTCTTCATAAAACACACTTTTGTCTTTCCCCCTCACTCCTCCACTGAACCCACTATGTTTTCAAGTACAAGCTCTGACTCTGGAGATGGAAAATCTGATACTGTCAGCACAAGTGGAACAAAATGAAAAGAGAAAAAAATCTACACCCATCTGGACTTCCATATGCTCTGTAGCCCAGAGGCTAATATAATTCCTTGAATGTTGGTTATAAAGCAATGTGATATGGATGACTGCTATGCACTGAGCTTATTTAGACAAGTGTTCTTTCTACTCAATAAACCTTTGAAAGGATTAAAGTACAATCACTCCCAATTATCTGTTCTTCCCTTTCTGAGTTTTCACTATATCCTCCCACTGATCCCTGTTTCTACCCCATTCTGATTCCCCATCCATGGGACCAAGTGACAGTGTAGTGAGAAGACATGGCATTCAGGGAATATCGAAAAGTTTAATGTGACAAGAGTGTTGGCTGCATGGTCAGGCAGCGGCTGCTGAGAGATCTGCCTAAAGAGATAGGAGGCAGAGTGTGAATGGCCTTGCATGCTATGGTATGAATTTTACCTTCTGAACATCAGGAAGCCTTGAGAATAACGTGATGGATTTTGTTTTAAAGAAATAATTCTGGTGACAGTATGAACAGTATGCACAAGAAGAAAAAAAAAAAAAGTGGATGAGAGGGAGACTAATTTGGTGAGATTGCCAAGGTCTGGCAGAGAGGCGATGAAGGCCAGACTCCAGACTCCTAGAGGGGTGGAGAGCAAGGACCCAGTTCAATTTTGTGGTTAGATTTATACAATGGGAAAACTGACTCCCTTCACTTCGAGGAAACAATGCAAGAGAAAACTCCCTGAGAAATCCCGTTCTGGATTTTTGCAGCCCCTTCTATATGAGGAACAATATTAAGGAGACTTGGAATGTGCCTGTTGAAGATTACTCTTTTAAAAATGTCTTAAAATTATACCCCTGACTTCTTTATCTTATAGTACAATAGTCTTTAATATTTTAATTTCTCATCTTTACATAAAGGTTGCTTCCCTATTATTTTAAAAAGCCATAGTTATCTGCATCCTAATGTATTCCTATATGCTGAACATAATAATGCCCCAATTTTTTTACTTTATTTTCCTAATGATGCCTCAGATTTCTGCCTCTGAAAGCTCCAGTAACAGACTTGACCCCCAGCCCTTTAGTACATTTCATAATGAAATTAAAACTAAGTGGATTTCAATGATTGAGTTTATATGTTTCCCAGTCCTCTTGCATAGACATCCTTTAAAGTTGTAGACTGCACAATGGTCTTTGTGCTAGTTACGGGAAAAAAAAAAAAAAAAAAAAAAAAAAAAAAAAAGGAGGAGGGAGATTTTGCAAGATACTTTTTCCCTAAAAATGTAGCTCTAATGTTAAAATCCAGTCAAAACTATCGTCATGTGCAAGAACTTAAAGGATCCATGCAGCATGCAGGATTAACAAATGAACACCATCATCATAATTTACAAAGATTGCACTGTGCTAACAAAAACTCTCCATTGATCCGTGCTCAAGATAATTGTGTGTTCCACAGATTTTTACCTGTTAGAAAGGATGAGATAGCTCAGTGGAGCACTGTTTTGTAGGTCAGCAGGTTCAAGGTAATCCTATAGAAGTGGCTTCAGAAGAGCCCCAAGGTGTAATGTGAATTAGATATGTGTACCGACCTCAGCACAGCTTGGTGCCCTGGTGCTCTGGGACCCAAAGCCAGGGATACAGGAGAGTCAAGATGTTACCTATTTGAGATAGGTAGGAAGAGGAAACTGTGAAACTGTGAGACATGTTTGAAAGAATTAACAGTTCCTAAAGAGTGAGGGAAATAATCTAATATTCTCACTGAAGTTTCTTGGGAAGCTGGAACACAAATTTCCTTCACCAGAAAAGCAGATGTTTACGATTTCTGTTTTTCTCTTCGTTATGAAAATGATCACAGGTTAAAAGAGAACTGCATGTGTTGGCCCACAATTTGGAGCATGCATGCTGGTGTAATGGGAGAGATGGCATCAGAAGCCCTCACCTGTTTTCATGATGGGCTGCGCAGACAGACAAGCTCTTGGGAAGCAAACAAGCTTGTCAGCTCACTAAGGAAGCGGCAGACCAGCTATCACTCTATTGCACAACACTTAGTTTTTAATTTTATTCCAAAGACGGGAAAGCAGAAGACCAATACCACCTCTCATTTCTCTCAAGTAGCGTAATAGAACTGAGATTCTCCTAGTCACAGAGAAAATGTAATCAGAGTAGCTGCAATAGGAGGAAAGAAAATATATCAGGGAGAAGTATATATATATACCAGCCGCTCACTCAGGGCCAGGTTTTCAATGGGCCTTCTTAATTGTGTCTGCAGTTTTTAACAGCAGCTTCCATTTTCACCAGTATGAACCCACATTTCAAAAGCAAATTGGATACCTGCATGAACAAGCAGGCAGTTAGGCAGCTAATTACTGTTTGCAATTCAATTACCTAATTACTGTGGGCAAGTGTAGGGTGTTTGTGCAAGCAAACAGTCCCACCCACAAATATTGCAGATTTGATTAAGAAGGCTTAGGTGAAAAGATCCATGTTCATTGCTAGTGCCTAATAGGCTCAATAATCTTCCCTCTGGGCCCAGGAAGGTCCTGGTTAAACACTTTTCTAGGATTGGAGTGGAGAAAGCCCTGCCTGAGCCAAACTCACGAGCCTCCCCCATGCCAGGCTGAAGGCTAATCTGGAACTTTGCCTTGCTACTAGAAGTGTGGTCTGTGGACCAGCAGCATGGGTTTCCTCTGGGAGTTTGTTTGGAAGGCAGAATCTTGGGCCCTACCCCAGACCTCTAAATTAGAATTTGCATCATGATAAGGTACTCAAGTGATTCATATGCACCTTTGTATTCAAATACAAGCCTGCTCAAGATAGAAGGCTGCTCTTGGTACCAACTTACACTAAGTAAGCTAAGTCCGTGTGGGGACTGCCCTTGGAAGCTGTCCTTGAAAATGAGAGCCAAGTTGGTATCCAAAAGATGACCACCAGTTACTCAGCCATAATGAGCAAACTGGATGCTTTAAAAGAAATCCCAAACAGTCAACCCTTCAGGAACAAATCCTAAAATGTTAATACTCAAAGTACCCAGCATGTGCCCTGAGAGAGAGCAGAGATGATGTGGCTGGGTACCTCCACAATCACATCTTTCACACATCATTCCAGGAACATTCTCCATCCATTTAGGATCTGTTTGATTTGTGATATTTATCTTCATCTGTGACTACATGTTCAGCATCAAATTATTCTGTGAATGTCCTCAACCAGAACTTTGAGTCCTATTCATCAGTTCATTCCGCCTCCACGGAATAACGGTATGCAAGGACTCTATTTTGTGGTCTCTGCCAATCTCTGCAGAGACAGACCACACTGATCCATTTACTCAAACATTACCAAGGGGATGGCTGGGCAGCCTTAGGGACAGGCATTATCTACTCCCAAATAGACTGCTTCAAGCACTTCATCAATCTTGTTCACTTTGCGTGGTGGCGGAACCTGAGAGCAGTGCCATTTTAGGCAAAATTGTGTCGTTTGTCTTCATGATGTAGAGGAAAAGTACTGTACAGGAAATGGGGCTCTGACCGCACCACTAACCAGCTATGTGACCTGGGGCAAGGCACTTAAGCCTCAATCTCCTCATCCCTAAAATGAGGGGACTGAATTGGACTCTTTCCTAATTCCCTTCCAGTTCCTACAATAATTTGTCATCATCCTTCCACACTTGGGCTCTTCGCTTCTAAGTCCATGTCCAGCAGCGAGGTACCTCCATAAAGTATATTTTTAGAACTTCTGATTTCAGGCAGTTCCCCAGTGTGGGACTTCTCAGCTCTCTCCTACCTACAGTTTTCTACTCTGAATCTCATCAGATTCAGAGCCTGCTTCAGCGAGCCATCCCTGCGGCAACCTTCCAGAAAGAAATGCCCTAAAGTACTAGCAGCTAATCTAAATGCATTAACCCTCCTGTGGAGTTTTTGGATTTGAATGGGAAAGTCTTTCCTTAGCACAGGGGACTCAATTTCGTTTTTTCTTTCTTTCAAGATGGAGTCTCACTCTGTCACCCAGGCTGTAGTGCAGTGGCACGATCTTAGCTCACTGCAACCCCTGCTTCCTGCGCTCCAGTGATTATCATGCTTCAGCCTCCCAAGTAGCTGGGACTACAGGTGCATGCCACCATGCCTGGCTAATTTTTGTATTTTGGTAGAGATGGGGTTTCATCATGTTGGCCAGGATGGTCTCAAACTCCTGACCTCAAGTGATCCAACCGCCTCGGCCTCTTAAAATGCTGGGATTACAGGTGTGAGCCACCGTGCCCAGCCTCAATTTCTAATGATGAAATTTTAAGCTTGTTTTCCTAATGAGGGAACTATGGCGTTTCTATAAATAGCCCACAAAGCACAATCCCACTCTTTTCATTTCAGCAACTGAGGCCCAGAGAGATTAACTCACTTGCCCAAGAAGATGCCGCTAGAATTAGAACTAATATTTCTCAAATCTCAACGTTGCAAGCAGCTTCACCTTTTTTCATTCTTCTTATTATGAAGGCTGCTGCAGTTTGAGGTAAGTGCTGACCAATCAACATGATGATTAACTTTGTCTCCCAAAAAGAGGCAAGGGCAGACCAGATCTCAGACAGCGGATGGCTAGCACTTCAAGGTTTCTTCCATAAAGGAAAAGAGAAAGTATATTCCACAATAATGCTTTATAGCAGTTATCTAACCTAAAGTTAATGGGCTTTTTTTCCCTTTTCTTCTGAGACAAGGTTGGGCTCTGTTGCCCAGGCTGGAGTGCAGTGGCATGATCATGGCTCACTGTAGCCTCAGTCTCCCGAGCTCAAACAATCCTCACACCCCAACCTCCCAAGTAGCTGGACTACAGGCATGCACCACCATGACCAGCTAATTTTTGTATTTTTTATAGGATGGGGTTTCATCATGTTGCCTGGGCTAGTCTAGAATTCCTAAGCTTGAGTGATCTGCCTGCCTCATCTTCCTAAAGTGCTGGGATTACAGGCGTGAGCCACCATGCCCGGCCAAAAGTAAATGGGCTCTTAAATGCAACAACCCAAAGGGGAAAGACAATATTGCTGAAAGCACAGAGTTTACTGCAAGGGAAGAAGGACCAAGAGATACTATAAAGGAGATGCAATAAAACCTCAGGAGATCTAACTCAGTTTCTCACTGGGGTCAACAAGTCTTTGCCTTTGACTCAGATTGAACTAGATGATCTCTAGTTTCTCTCATATTCTGAAAGTTATTTGAAAAACTATGATAGGTGGGAATAATGAATCAAGCCTAAAACAAAGAAATAAATTAAAAGTCCAACATGTGGATTCATATAAACTGAACAAGAACAGGATGAGGTGAAGATAAGACTTAGCAACTGTATGATTAAATAACAATCGCTGACTCCAATTAAAGTCTTATATGACTTGAAAGGGTTAATTTCAGTTCGAGCAGTATTTATATATGTTGACTTTAGCACAGAGCAAGGACAATTATAGTCCTGTCCTGTTTGGTTAGAACACACCTGGAGTGTTGCATTCCGTTTTGAAGCCATATTTAAGATGCATGTGGACAACGAGAAATATGCTCAGAAGAAAGTGACCAGAAGAGTGAAGGGGATTTTGAACCTTGCCATGTGAGGAATGATAGGATGTGGAAGTTTAACCTAAGAAAAAAAAAAAGCCCTCGAGTGACCTATGACTGTGTCATTTTTGGGAGCAGTTGGCACTATTCTGTGTAGTTCCAGAGAGCAGAGTCAGGGCCAGTGCGAAGGAGACGCACAGAGGAGAGACTTCTGAGCAGTTAGGGGCATCCAAAGGCAGAACGGGTGACCTCAGGAGGTCACTCACTAGAGCAGTTCAAGCCCTTCTGTTTGTTCTTCTTTGGAAAAGATCCAAGCATCAGATGAGTGGATGAACAAGGTGACTTTTCCTATTTCTTCTATGAAATGGAGAGAAAAGCTGGACAAAAAGAGAAGACAGAGATGAGCAAATGCCAGGTATTTATTACTGCTCTAAATGAAACCATTCCTGTCTCAGGAACAGCAATAAATCATTCATTTTCACAGGGGATATTTTTAGTATACGTTGCTAACATGCATAGAAGGCAGTTCTTCAGAATTACAACTATTAAGGCACTCTCAATGTCCCTGATACAACAAGGCTATCACCTATTCAATTTATTTTTTGCTAATGAGATACAAATATCTTATGTTTACAACTAGGAAATTCTTTTTTTTCTATACCTAATATGTAAATCCTTTTTCTGTGCCTTATTCAAGGCTATCGCATCTTATTAACAAATTTTATTTTTACCTGACCAGTAAACACACATCACATTAATGACAATTCTTATCACTAAACTTCATTAGGACATGTGGTATCTTCACTTTGTATTCATTGCTGGTGTCTTTGCTGCTGCTGGTGTAACTATAATTTATTAAGATGTGATTGTCTTTAGTGTGACCATCTGTGTTATTAATACAAAAGCAAAACAAAATCTGCTCCTTTTATTCTTACTTCCACTGTCTTGCCCCTCCAAAATCTAATCTTATTGTGACTTCCCTAAACAGTGTGAACAGTTTGCTGATTTTAAAAATCCCCATTTTGAAAGCTTTTGAAACTCATCTTTCATTTATAGACATGGGGAAAATCACTAAAACTCTGACAATGCACAACATAATCAAATGTGCAGATGTCCACAACTACTAATTAGCAAAGGTGCTGAGTTTATCAGAGAAAAATGTCCCTCAGTAGTTTGTATCACTATATTCTGTTTTGAAATTGTACTATATTACCCCCAACAAAAGTCTGAAGACACAGGGAAAAAAGATATATCAATCCATAAAGGAAGAGCTCTTTTTAATAATTAGAATAAGCTACTAAATCTTTTTCTACTGTTTGGGGAAAGGCAAAAAGGAAGCAGTGATTTTTGGACAGCTAAGGGACAAAATGAGGCCCCTGCACTCTTAGAGGTAAGGAAAAGAGCTGGTTAGGAAGTTGGAATGAGTACATAAGGGAGATGTGAAGACACCAGATGCTATTTTTACTTGACTTTTGGTTTTGCCCAGGTTATCGCGAACCTAACTGCCAAAGAAAAGAGTTAGGTCAGCTCATACCTGAGAAGGAAGTAGAAAGAACCTCAAATAAGAGAAGCCCTGGTCCATCCCAGACCAATGAGAATCTCTTTCCTTGTAAAGATCTCTGAAAAATCTGTTATGTCCCTCAACAGCTCTTTCCATAGCTGCCTAAGAAATATTTATTGATTGAATGACTGTTCCTAGGGAAGTCAGCCCATTCACTAACTTGCAATTTCAAACTCGTGTCTTCCAAGTGATCACTAGTATTTTTACCATATATATCACCTGTTAGGAGCCTGGGGAGGCAGGCAGAAAGCCCACAACAAACAAGCCACATAACAAAGTTCATTCTCCTAAATCTCAGAAGCCAATGGCCTTCATTGGGACTCCTCCCACCAATCACAGGTCAGAGAAACAAGTCCTTAGTCCAGGTCAGCCTGTTCTAACAGCCCAGCAGCAGAGAGAAGAGTCCTAGGTTACAAAGAGCATGTCCATCCCTGAACCTCTGAAGATATTATAAAAGCATTAACAAAAGTAACTGGCATTGCTCTGTGCTCTACTGATGGGGGAAACAGGGACATTCTTATATTTTGTATTTCATTTGATTCTTAAGACCAACCCATGAGTTAGCAAGGGTGATTATCATATCCGCCAATTAGCAAATGAAGACATCAAGGCAAAATAAATTGAGACTTGCTTCACCGGTCAGTGTCATTCAACCCTGACCAGCCATTTAAAACCTTTAAGGTCATATGGATAGTAACAGAACTGGGATTACAATCCAGGTACTCAAAATGCTAATTTAATGTTCTTCAGCCAAGCCAATCACTCTCTTCTCAATATTATCCAATTCTC
This sequence comes from Macaca mulatta, assembly GCF_049350105.2. Classification (NCBI taxonomy): domain Eukaryota; kingdom Metazoa; phylum Chordata; class Mammalia; order Primates; family Cercopithecidae; genus Macaca; species Macaca mulatta. Next base: position 38,935,441 of record NC_133422.1, read on the forward strand.
TTGAAAAAAGAAAAGCTATTAGTTCCACATTAGTTCCAGGAACTGTTCTAGGTTCTGGTGAATCAGTCAAGTCCACAAGAAATTTAGATACTAGACAGGTAAGTAAATAATTATATTATTTGTACTGTGGATTATAATAAAGCTTCTTAAAAGATGCTCTGGGAACACAGTAGAAAAAATTTTGTTTCTCTGAAGATGTCAATGATAGTAATGTTTCAGCTAGTTCTCAAAACATGAGCAGGAGTTCTTCGAGTACAGAAAAGGCAAGAAATATCCTTGCAGAAAGAATAGGGCAAATCAAGTCACAGAAATATGACAACTTAGAGACACTGAGTTGGGGCTGGGTTGTGGGGCAACTGGAGCTATGAAAGAGTCCTCTAAAAACAAATAAAGACTGTTATCAATAACCTATTAAGAGCAGAGCGCCAGGTTACAGACACCATTCTACTGGCATGCTGACTAGAAATGAGAACAGCAAGCCCCCTTTTTGCTTATTCTAACCTGTGTTCGCCCAAGCTGACAACACTGTTCACCTCCCCTTCTACACTATCCAGGAGACATCAAATGTAATTGAACATCCATAGCAAGTTCTATGTTTGCAGTGAATGGAGTCATTCATTCTGGCTACAGGATCTTCATTACAATTGCATGAAGCTTTCACTGTGGGCCATATTGTGAGAGCATACGCGGTGCTGGCACAAGGAGAACTGCCTGGTAGAGCCAGCTGCAAATGTCATGTCCAGCTTTTATGCACAAAGGAAATGAGAGCTTTAAAAAAAAAGTATCCAACGCCCATTACATTGTGATTCATCTTCTTCCCATCAGCACCAGGATGTCTCAGATTACATTGTCTGGCTCTCGGGAAAGAGAACTAGGGCAAGGTTGAAGGGAAGAGTTGCCACTGTGGAGTCAGGGCCTCTCCTCTGAGGCTCCAGCTGCAGATAGCCACGCTTCCTGCTGACAGTCGAGCCAAGGTCTTCCCAAACCATGGCTGAAAAAGCCTTTATAAAACAGAATGTGAACCCTGGAGCCTACAGCTCCTGGTGGGAGTCGAAGAAGGGAACAGTAGGAGCTGCCTGTAATTTTCTTTCTCTGTGGCAGCAGAACAAGGGAAAGAAGTGTCACAAACATGAGGGAGAGGAAATGAGAGATCTTTATGCTGAGCCACTAAATTCACTGGAGGCTGAAAACCACAAAAGTAAGTTCACATAAAACACCACTTGGCATTTCACCTGGTATGTTTGAGAACTTTGGGTGCAAGGATTTTTAAATTATAACTGTCTCATCTGTAGACAGGAAGAAATGATCTTGTCTGAAAACTTGGGACGAAGCTATGGGACCCTGAGTGCCTACATCTTTGAGGGTCTAATTAGAGAAGCAATTTATTATAGAGATTTGACGTTAGAAAATTGATGGAGCTGGTAAAACAGTGTCTGCAAGGCCGTTGTCTTTGCATTTGATGCTGGAGCTTCATGTCTGCTGGGCAGGCAGTCTGGAAGGAATGGGTGGATGTAAATCAAGTAGGGAGAACAAGGATAAGCTCAAACCATGTCAGTTTCTCACTGTCTCCTGCAGGAGAAGATGGACTCTTCTTCACAGAGGTAAAATACACACCTGGGCCAGGAGTCAGAGAAGCTGAAAAAGGATGCAGGGGAAGGCACAGCAATTGCAGGTGTGGCTGCTGCCTTAAACACCAATGAGGTGAGCAAGCAGATATAAGGTATATGAGCCACAAAAGCACTTGGTGGCCCTGCCCCAATAGTCTAAGCATAAAAACAATATGACTGCTGCTAACGTTTGTGCCCCCAAACCTTGCACAAAAATGTATCCTGTGGCACAGCTTAATTAGAAACAGACAGATAAGGGGGTTCTAGGAAATGCAACACAGCCCTGTCAGTTCAACATGTTACGAAGCCACCACATGCCTTCAGAATTAACTCATGACTTTAAATGGAAGGTAGATGGCATATAGATGTTATATTAGTTTCCAAGGGCTGCTATAGCAAAGTAACAAAAACTGGGTAGCCTAAAACAAAAGAAATGTATTCTCTTATAGCATTAGAGGCTAGAAATCCAAAATCAAAGCATCAGCAAGGGCATGCTTCCTCCAAAGGCCCTTCAGAGCCTAAGGAAGAGTCCTTCCTTGCCTCTTCAAGTTTCTGGTGGTTGCCAGCAATCCTTGGCATTCTGTGACTTGTGGCAGCCTGGTCGACTCTCTGCCACTCTCTTTATATGGCCTTCTCCCCTGTGACCCTGTGTGTCTTCCCCTCTCTTATAAGCGCACAAGTCATACTAGATTTAGAGCCCACACTAATTCTGTATACCTCATCATAAGTTAATTAATTATATCTGCAAAGACACTATTTCTGAAGTCAGTCATATTCTGAGGTTCTATATGGACACGAATTTTGTGGGGGACAGAATTCAATCCAATACAAGTGTTATAAGGGAAAATCTAGAACAGAAAATGAACAAAAATCTTAGAACAGAGGGTTCAAGCAAAGAATGTGGGCACTTATAAAAGGAGCGGCTTTGTTCCAAATAACTATGTGTTCAGGAGTGTAGTTATGATATCAGTTAGACCCTAAATTTGTTGACATTAGGTACAGAAATATCTATAAGACTCAAAGGCATGCGTTTACTGTTTTCTCATTTATCTCATTTATTTTCTCATACAGCATACCATGTTGTTATTCAAAAGAGAAAATATAGGCTGAGAGAGAGATTAAATAATATGCCCAAACTATGCCATCAGAAAGTCGGCCGAGCGCGGTGTCTCACGCCTGTAATCCCAGCACCCGGGGAAGCTGAGGCAGGTGGATCACATGAGCTCAGGAGTTCGAGACCAGCCTGATCAACATGGTAAAACCACGTCTCTACCAAAAAAATACAAAAATTAGCCAGACATGGTGGTGCATGCCTGTAATCCCAGCTACTCTGCAGGTTGAGGCATGAGAATCGCTTGAATGCTGGAGGTGGTGGTTTCAGTGAGCCAAGATAATGCCACTGCACTCCAGCCTGGGCAACCCTGTCTCAAGGGGGGGAAAAAAAAAAAAAAAAGAAGAAGAAAGTGGTGGAGCAAGGAACTGAACTCAGGAGTGTTAGATTCCATAGGGCATGTCCTTTTATTACCCTTATCATGTAACAATATAACACTTGCTAAAGTGAGTGTTAGCAAACTTCTTCAGGCCATCTCTTACTTATCCTTCAATGCTTATATTACGTCTTCTCTGAAGACTCCCCTAACTGCCCAGGACAAAGTGAATTCCTCTGACTTCCCACATTGAGATCACAATTCCACTCTTGTCCTCATTCCATTGTATTATGTTATCTATTTGTACATCTGTTTCCTGTCTTATGTGTAGCTACTGTATCTTGTCACTGCAGCAGCCCCAGTACCTAGCCCAGTGCCTGGAACATAATAGGAACTCAAACCTTGACTGATTAAAGTCCTCCAAAGAAGGTGCTTCGTTTTATAAAAATTTCTAGAGATGTTATGTCTGTATCCTTCCCCCATATACTATTCTCTGACTTTAGAGAATCCAAACTCTTCTTTACACCAGATAAAATACTGCTACTTCAATGCAAATTCTTACTTTTCTCTTTTCTGAGGATGTATACAACTGGTTTTGAAAATTTCCAAAAAATATCAGGTAATTGTATGTGTCCATTTTTCTTTTCCTGGTTAAATAACTCAATTGATAATCTAACTTTATTTTATTATTATTATTATTATTTTTTTGAGACAGGGTTTTGCTCTGTCACCTAGGCTGGAGTGCAGTGGTGTGATCTGGGCTCACTGCAACCTCCGCCTCCCAGACACACGTGATTCTTGTGCCTCTGCTTCTCGAGTAGCTGGAACTACAGGTGCCAGCCATCATGCCCAGCTAATTTTTGTATTTGTCGTAGAAACGGGGTTTCACCATGTTGGCCAGGCTGATCTCGAACTCCTGACCTCAAGTGATCCACGTGCCTCAGCCTCTCAAAGCGCTGGGATTACAGGCATAAGCCACCACGCCCAGCAATTTTATGCTATTTTTAAAAACCCTGTTAACTGTACTAATGAACACACTTAAATGTTTATCATTTTATTTTTGGTTTCAGGTCATCCATAAACTAAAAAATCCACATGAACCCTAGCCATGCTTTCGATTCTATTTTTTCCCGTACGTCTTCCCCATTTCCTGCTACCTTGTCTATAACTCTAGGAACCAGCATTTGCCTTCATTAGACTATCTCAGTACTCCAAGGAAACAGATCACCATGAAAACTATACCAAAGAGGAAAAACAGTCAAGGCAAGAGTAATTTGAGACCACCACCTGATTTGGGGCTCACTTACTCCCACGGGACTTTCAATAGCTAAGTTTTATTCCTGTTTTTCTAATAGTCTTTCATGTGCTCAGTCCTGTGTTATCCACAGTAGAGGCTACAACATCACAAAAGGCCAATGTATTTGAGTTCCATGGCCAGCTCTTGTTTCCTTAAATGCTTTAATCCATGCCCAGTGATGTCCTAGATTCTGGTTATTCAAAATGCAGTCCACAGACCAGCAGCAGCATTACCTAGGAGACTGTTCAAAATGCAGAATCTCTGGCCCGTCCTTAGACTTAGTGTCGCAGAATCCATATTATGACAAGTCTTATGGCTAATTCACATGTACATTAATTTTTGAGATGCACATCTCCAGATAATTGGAAACAGCTGTGAGACAGAGGAACTAGCCTTGGATTGGCATCAAAAGACCTAGGCTGGTTCTGTTCTATTTCTACTTGAGTGACCTTTGGAAAATCACTTTGCATTTCTGACCCTCAATTCCCTCAACAGTATATGAAAAGTGTAAAGTGATCCAAGAGTCACTTGCATCACATTCTTCAGTCCTACCCTGTAATTACTGAATCAGAATTTCTCAGAGGTTTACATTTTTAACAAGCTTCCCAGGTGATGCTTAGGCACATTTTCATTTGAATCACTGTAGTCAATAAACGTAAGGAACAGTCTTTTCTATGTCAACATCAGTGCTAGTGATGTGTGCATCAGTTCCAGTAATGCCAAAAAGAGGAGCAGTAATTGGAATAATCTCTAAGTTGACATCTGTATTATACTTTGTCTTCTCTCTTTAACCTCCATCATAGATGAAGAAGTTATAGCCTTTCCTTAAACTGAATCATAACAAGAGGATTGCTTTATAGGAGAACTACCAAGACTGGCAATCATTCTAAACTATTCATCCAAAACAAAGGAGCATGGTGCCTAGTGGGTTATTGTACTATCAGTGGCTATTCATTGCTCTTCTGATTTGTCTAAGAATACCAAAAAGGTTTCCAAGGAGATGTGGCTTTCCACTTCTCCTTCACAAGATGTTTCTACACCTGGCAGTTAAATGAAATGCTGAAAACCAAATGCTTTCTTCTTACTGCTGTGCAAGCTTTCTAGATCAAAGAAATCCCTTCAGCAGTCCTATAAAATTAAGTTAGGGAGCAAAATGATGGAATTCAACATTTAGTGAGCCTCTCCTCATGCCGGTCACTGTTCTAGTTATTCTATTGCTACTGATTCAGAAAGTTTCCACTGCAGTTCTAGCAGGCAAAGTTTATTTGTTGCATTTTCCAGATGATGATGAGAATTACTGTTGGACACATTACTTACTGTTTTATGCGTAGGTTTTATTCTGGGGTCCATTTTGCTCATTAGAGTCTCAAAAAAAAATAAACAAAAACCCTAAAAACTAATACTCTAAGAGTACCTAAGTTATAATTCACTTACCATTGAATCTCATTTATTATTCTTAACCTTATAGTATCGCGCAACTTAATTCATGAAATATTATTTAGTGTTTGTTTTGCTATTTTGGCTATTGATATGTAGGGTGAGGGAAGACTACGTATCACTAAATGATAATAGCCTGGGAAGACTGTCTCACATTTTTCATAAGCTATTAATAATAAGGTGAGTACAAATAAATGTGTTCATATCATGTGAGATGGAATAAAAAATATGCTGTTAGGAAAGAGCCTGCAGAGTTTCCAAAGAAGGAAGCACTGGTGTCTGGCTGAAGGGACAGGCAAGGTATAGGAAAGAATCTCATTGTGTTATGATGGAAAGTTGAGCACTGCAGGAAAAAGCTCACATAAGCAAAGGTAGGGAGGTCGGGAAGTTCAGGGTCTATTCAAACAAACAGTTAAGCCCCATTTGGTTGGTTTTGGTTGGTTGTGGCCAAAGAAATATGCAGGAGAAACCTGCAAAGGGGAGATGATATTATGGAGAGCCTTGAATGTGAAGCCGGGAAGCATGTCATATGTTCAGAAGGTTTGGGAACTAAAGAGTGTTTAGTTAGAGCTGCACTTTAAACTCACTCTAGCAGCACCATGTAGGGTGTTTGGAAGAGAAAAAGAGTCTGTGGACAGGGAAGAGAACAATAGTCAAACCATTTTTTCCTTTTAAGTGGAAAGGGTTCCCCACTTAGGGCTTGAATATTCAGAATTATGGAGATTAACCATAGCTGTGACTGGTATGAGAGTTTGGGCTGGAGAAAGTAAATCCACCTTGTCACCTCGAAAACCAAGACAATAGATTGATTTACACTACTATTTCCATGCAGCCAAAAATATCACTATGGCAATCACCAAAAAGTCAATTCAAAGATGGGACAGTAAAGATTATATGGACTTATGCCCTTCCCCCTGTTGCTAATGTCCCCCAACCACCTCTCATACAACCTATTCCTCCCCACTCCACATTCACAAAAAAGAGTACCATCCTAAAATATGTATACTATCTATATGGAGTCCAACAAAATGGGTAAAATCTTTGGGAGGATCCACTATTATTAATTTTGTTCTGTGTATAATTTGTGCTATTGGTTTATTGTTCATGTGTAAAATTGGAAAAAATATTCTTCAATCCAATTGTGATCAGTGCCAAGTTATGATTGCTATGGTTCATTTAAATTAGAGAAAAGGGGGAGATGTAGGGAGACACCCTGAAACTATCGCTATGGAATAAAAGATGAAATACTCCTGATTATTGTAAGTACGAAGTTGCATGCAGGATTGTGTAAAGACAATGCCAGGTTGGACTGCCAGAATGTGCCAATAGTGCATGATGTGCTTTCCCCTGCAGAGAGCCTATGAATGGATGTGCAGCCAGGGAGATTTCACATCACCAAGATTCCTACCCCAGAAAAGCAGATGTTCATAGCTCTGGGAATGGAACGTGACCCTTGTGGCGAGCCTGTAAATGGACACGAGGGGCGCCTGTTCATATGGATAAGATAGGGCTATAAATGCCCTCATCTGGCCACGGCTCTTCTAGGCCTCTTTAGGGTTAACGCATACTCACTTATGAGAATTTCTGGTCTAACCGGTTGTCTAGCTTCATGTCCTGTTTCTGTGGATTGTTTGTAACCAGCTTTTGCTGCGACTCTTACTGCTGATTAATATCTTGCTAATCATAGGTTATGGAAAGACTGTGTTTCTGTTTTAAGGCTCTGTTAGAAATTACTGATGCACACACTATATTGTAAATTCTTCACTCTGTATACTGTACTTCTGCATACAGATGTTATATTAAAAGAATTACTTCATCCCCATGTGACCATCTCCCCTCATAGTCAAATGACCATAAATCCCTCACTAACCTACCCCCGCCATTACTAAACTTAATAATAAATGCTGGTGTATCCAGTGCATTGGCGGCATCGCGGGACCAGAAGGCAGTGAACCCCCTGGGCCTAGCTTTCACTATCTTGTGTGTGTCTATTATTTCTCGACCTGCGGATCCACTTGGGAACAAAGAAAGAGCCCCATTGCATTGTGCGCTGCTGGCCAGATCCCACAATAAGTCAAACCAAAGACCCTGAACAAGTGCAAGTGGAAAGGGGCAGTTACCGTGAGAAACATCCCTGGAGCAGAATGTATGCACCTTGCCAGGACACTGAGCAACAGCAGGAAGGAGGGAAGCACTCATATCAAGAAGGAATGCAGAGAGGAAGCCACCTGTGGCCCCTGATGTCACCCCAAACCGCATTTATACTCCAGCTTGGTTCCATTTCCTTAACCTCTCTAAATCTGTAAACTTATTTGTAACACAGGAAGAATAATCTTACAGGGCTGTTTTGAGATGTGACTGAGCAAACTTGTAAAATGCCTCATTCAGAGTGCTCCTGACACCTTGACTTCCTCCTCCTCCTAAGTCCTCTTACTCAAATTGTGGTGGATGGATCAGCAGTGGCATCATGACCTGGAAACATGTTGGAAATGTGGATTCCCAGGCCCCACCCCAGACCCACTGAATCTGAATCTGCATTTGGATATTATCCCCCCAAATTTCTACACATTAAAACTTGAAAAGTATTACCCTATGTAATTATTCTAGAATGTTCCCCATCCAGGTCCCCGGGCTTCTCCCTGACTTCTAGCCTTAACGCTACCTTTCCTTACCCCACTTCTCACCCTCAAGAAAAAAAGAAAGAAAGAGGAAAAAATGAAGAGAAAATATGAAGAGAAAAAAATGTAGTACAGCCCGGAAGAATGCCTTATGAGTATAATATAGAAAAACTAATTTTTTCTTTCAGTAAAATTGTCACAAGAAGGCATTTTTAAAATAGTTCTAAAATGTGAGTTACAGAAATGTTTGAAGAAAAATGATTTCCAAAGACACATTTAGTTGGCAGTTTCTTTGCTATGTTTGTGGGAGGTGGGGATAGCTCATTATTTTATCAGCACACCCATAGTCAAGCTTTTAAAATGATGGATAAAAGAAAAATGCAGTGCTCTAGTGACAGTAGTAATCCAATTTTATAAGGCAACAATCAGGACCTGTGGCTGAGAGAGAAGAACCTTTGATTTTGTGGATTAAGGATCAAACTCGGTTCTGAATGCCTTTGCATTTGGCCACCATTCAAACCAAAGCTTTTAGGCTCTTGACATTATGAAGCAACAACATAGTCACAGATCAAAGGATGGAGAATTCTCTGCATGTCGAGGTTAGCTTGGCCTCTGCCAACACAGGTATTCTCTGCATAACATCAGCAAGCACAGCACAGAGAAACTACTAAGTTGGTGAGCTGGCGGCTCAAGGCAGCAAAAACAGACATTCTGATTCCAAGCACAGAGAGGACAGCAGGATGATCTCTAAGGCCTATGCCTGTGAAGGGGCATTCATAAGGAAGGGAGAGCCACAAAACAAACAGCCCTGGATCAACACCTCAAAAGTTTATCCAACATAGACCTAAGTCTACCCACAACAGTCCTCAAAATACTTTTCAAAATCTTGCTGGGAATATCCTACTGAATCCACTAACCATGATAAGAATCAGCAACTGACAGAATATCCTCTGATTTTATTTCAGTATAAATAAGTGAGAAATATGTAGATTAAAAAGTATATGCAGTTGATTGAATAGTACAAGTAACATAATTTTAGATTATTAGCGATAGCACCACTGTAACAGAGAATAAATAATAAGAATGGTGACAGTCTTAATAACTTCCCAGTGATACAGATAGGAGACAAGGAAATACTGGGTAGAAGAGGGAAGTTCTCCGTTAAAGACCCTACCTTCAGTCCTAGAAACACATGACCCTAGATGGGAACAGGCATTCCTGTTTTCATGCCCAAATGTTGCCTTTTGGTTTACCATGCCCCCCCATTCTAAACCCATACAAACCCCAAACTCCAGTCTGCACAAGCAGATGAGCAGACAAGCAGAGAAGCAGAAGAGCAGTAGAGAAGGAGAGAAGAGAAGGAGCATCTGAATGTCAAGAGGAGTTTGGCTGGGGATGTCAAAGAAAAAACTTACGGCTGGATGGCCAAACTCCAGGGAAGATCAACTTCCCACTCCACCTGCCTTTCAGCTTCCCATCTATCCCACTGAGAGCCACCTCCAGCACTCAATAAAATCCTCACATTCATCCTTCAAGTCCATGTGTGACCTGATTCTTCCTGGACACCTGGACAAGGACCCAGGTACCAAGAGGGCACTGAGCTGGTTAACACTTAAGCTGTCCATGGATGGCATGGCTAAAATAGCACTGTAACACATGCCCACTTGGGCTTCAGGAGTCGCAGGCTCCCACCCCTAGATGCTCCTGTGGGGCCGGAACCCAGGGGTGCTCACTCCAGTTCCTACACGTGCCTGTCCACATGCTCCCCGTCCTGTAGGGGGTTTGAGCGCCAACAGCAGCTGAACAGAGGAGCCACACCCCTGTCTCACATCCTCTGCAAGGGGGGTAAGGGAACTCTCCCATTTTGCCAGTGAGTTCTTGAGTGAGTTACAAGCTACATTTTAAGTGCCCATAATGTTGTCAATGATGATAATATAATAACTAATTTCCATTTATTGAGTAATTACTCTCCATGAGAGATTGTTATTACAAAATTTTGCCATAAGGTTGGTATATAAAATTTCCATCCTACAGATGATGAAACAGAGGCACAGAGAGGTTAAGTATCTTATCTGAAAATTGATAGGTGATAAAAGATGAACCTAGCCATCATATTTATATCTTTCAAACCACAAAGTCCTTTTCACTAATTAACGCTGCCTCTGCTAAGTCATCCTGCCTAACTGCATCTCAGCCTTCTCATTTGTAAAATAAAGACGTTAGCTGGATCATCTCCCATGTCCTTTCTAGCCCTGATAATCTTTGATTCTCTGTGAGCTTAGGTTAGTTGTATAGAGTAATGTGATGATACACGTTACGTGTCAATTTGGCTAAGCTAAACTATGGTGCCCAGTTATTTAGTCAAATAGTAGTCTAGATGACGTGATCAAGGTATTTCTTTTTTTTTTTTTTTTTTTGAGACAGAGTCTTGCTGTGTCACCCAGGCTGGAGTGCAGTGGCGCAATCTCGGCTCACTGCAACCTCCACCTCCCGGGTTGAAGCCATTCTCCTGCCTCAGCCTCCAGAGTAGCTGGGACTACAAGTGTCTGCCACCACACCTGGCTAATTTTTTGTATTTTTTTAGTAGAGATGGTGCAGGGGCCTTTGAAAACAGTATGCTGAGAATAGATAGGGCTCAAGGACAGTATCTCCAATTGAACTTTTAATGAACTCCCGTAGGCGCCAAGAAGGCGGGCAGATAAGGAAGAGCATAGAAACAAAGAACTGAGTAGAAGGTTACATCTGGGAAAAGAAAGTTTGTTTTGCATTGCATTCTTTCTGCTGACGTGGGGTTTATGGAGTATAAATAAAGTGAGGCGGAGGCTCTGAGCGCGGCCGCCATGTTCTCTGTGTGTCTTTGTCTTTTGTGTGTTCTTTCATTTTCCACCACCCCCGGCATGGACCCCAACAAGATGGGGTTTCACCGTGTTAGCCAGGATGGTCTCGATCTCCTGACCTCGTGATCCACCCACCTTGGCCTCCCAAAGTGCTGGGATTACAAGCATGAGCCACCGCACCCGGCTGTGAGAAAGATATTTGTTAGATGTGATTCACATTTATATTCAGTTGACCTTAAGTAAAGGAGAATATCCTTGTTAATATGGGTGGGCCTCAGTCAGTCAAAGGACTTAAGAGCAAAAACTGAGGTTTCACAGAGAAAAAGCAATTTTGCCTCAGCTCTTAACTGAGATTCCAGTATGCCAACCCTACAGATGTTAGACTTACCAGCAGCAATTCCTTTAAATGTAGATATATATACATACTATTTGTTCTGTTTCTCCAGAGAACCCTGACTGATATAAGTATGAAGTGAAGTAAAATCATTTATAGATTTTGAATATGGTGAATATGGTGTTTTGCAATCATTAGGCCTATATCAGAGCACTAAACACAATCAAAAGGAGGTATATTGAAGCAACCTCATTAAGATGGTGGAATAGGAAGACCCAGAGCCTCCTTTTTCCCATAAAAACACTTATTCCACAATATCTGACAAATTTTCTCTATGTAAAATCCAGAAATGAGCTAAGAGGCTCTTGCAACCCAGGTGAGTGTTAAACCAGCCCATATTGAAGGAAGAACTAAAAATGGTGGCATTATCTCACTATAGTTCCTCCCCTTTGCATGGTGAAACTCCTATCTCCTGGCTTCTTCCTGGGGAGAGAAACAAAAGGCTGAACCATACCTCCAATGTTGTGACTTTTGTCAGGGGACTTCAGAAGAGCCCGGTTTTGGTTTTGCTTGACTGGAAGCACTGATGAAACCCAGCATGTTCTAGATGCCTGGGAAATACTGATAACAAAAGAGCTGTGTGGTGAGCTGCTGCTCCAGAAAACCCACAGTATAGCAGACAGAGGTTGATACAGCTCTGTGACGTCTCCTTTAGGGAGAAAGAGAAGAGTGAAACATAAGTCTCATGTTCCAGCTTTTCAGGGGGCTACCCAAGGGACTGGTTTCTGTCTAGCCTGCCTCAGGGTACTTAGGAGACCCAACATAGTCTTGATGCCACTGAGGACAAGAAAGAGTGAGGAGGCGTGTTTCAGTTTCAAAGAACACATGCTACAGCAGACAGTTATCAGAGGAAGCCAGAAAACATGAGCTTCCAAAAAGAAGAAGGAAGAAAGAAGAAGACAAAGGAGTAGAAAAAGAAGAAACAACCAGCTGATCTCTCTAATTGGGAATCTACATGTACAAGTTCAGAGAAGACAAAAATGCAAAAAAAGATTTGAGAGGGTCCCAAAATCTCTAGCCAGGCTGATTGGTGAAGGTTGTTCCCTTTATGAAGCCAGTCCATAAAGAATGGAAGAGTTGCTATTTTTCAAATGTGGGATAACCACACAAAGTTATGAAACCAATGAAGAAATAAGGTGAAAAGTCCCAATTAAAGGAACAAAATAAATCTCCAGACACCAACCCTAAAGAAGTGGAGATATATAAATTACCTGACAGGAATTCAAAATAACTGTCAATAAAATGTTCAATAAGATTAAAAAAACACATAAACAAAATGAGAATTTCAACAAAAATATACATTTTTTAAAGAGAGAAGCAAATAGAAAACTTGCAGCAGAAGAATGCAGTTACTGAAGAGAAAAATGTACTAGAAGAGTTCAACAGCAGTCTTGATCAGGTACAAAAAAAATCAGTAAACTAAAAGACAGGTGATTTGAAATTATTCAGAGATTCAAAAAGAAAAAAGAATGACAAAGATTAAAAAGCCTAAGGAACTTATGGGATACCACCAAGCAGACCAACGAATACATTATAGGAGTTCCATAAGGAGAACAGAGAGAGATAAAGGAGTAGAAAACTTATGTAAAGAAACAATGGTTGGGAACTTCCTGAATCTGGGGAAGGAAATGGACATCCAGGTTTAAACATTCCAATGAATTTCAAATAAGATGAATTCAAAGAAGTTAACACTGAGATACCTTATAATCAAATCGTCCAAATTCAGAAACACAGAGAATTTCAAAAGCAGAAAGAGAAAAACAACTCATCACACAAAAATACACTCCATGAGACTATCAGCAGATTTTTCAGCAAAAACATCATAGGCCAGAAGGAAGTAGGGTTATATATTCAAAGTGCGGAAAGAAAACAAACTGACAATAAAATACACTATATACTGCAAAACTGTCCTTCAAAAATGGAGAGATGAAGACTTTCCCAGATAAGCAAAAGTTGTGGAAGTTCATCACCACAAGACTTGCCTAATAAGAAACACTAAAGGGAATCCTTCAAATTTAAACAAAAAGATGCTAAACAACAACACAAATGTATATGAAAATATAAAGCATGCTGGTAAAGGCCAATATATAAACAAATATTGAATGTTGTAATACTGTAATAGTGGTGCATAAATGACTTCTGATTCTGGTGGAAGTTATAAGACAAAAGTATAAAAAATAACTATAACTATTAAAATATGCTACTAGGGACACAATATAAAAAAATTTGTTATATCAATATCACAAGTTTGGGGGGAAAGAGTGAAGTGCAGAGTTTTTGTATGTGATTAAACTTAATTTGTATCAGCTTTAACTAGATCATTGTAACATGTTTTATGTAAGCCCTATGGTAACCACACAGAAAATACCTAGCAAAACACAGAAAATAAAATGAAAAACGTTATTTCAAAAATATCAACAAAACACAAAATATTGTAAGAGAGGAAAAGAAGGACAAAAGAGCTATCAGACACACACAAAGTAATAAAATGCGGTAATATGTCTTTCTTTATAATTAATTACTTCACATGTAAATGCATCAAATTCCCCAATCAGAAAACATAAGGTGGCTTAATGAATAAAAATGAAACAAGATCCAACTATATGCTGTCTACAAAATTCTCACTTTAGATTTAAAGACACAAATAGGCTGAAAGTAAAAGGATTTTTAAAACATTTTTTAAAAGGACATTTCATGCGAATTGTAACCAAAAGAGAGCACAGCTGCCCATATTTATCTAGGCAAAATATACTGTAAGTTGACAACTGTCACAAGAGACAAAGACATTATATAATGGCAAACTGTCAATTTACCAGGAAAATTTAAAAAAAGTATAAATATGTAATGCAGCCAACATTACAGCACCTAAAATATGAAGCAAACATTAACATAATTGAAGGGAGAAATATACAACAACACAATAATAGGAGATGTCAATACCCCAATTTAGATAACAAATAGAACATCAAAACAGAAAAATCAATAAAGAAACACAGGACTTGAATACCACTAAGGAACAAATTGACCAAACATACATATACAGAACATTTTGCCCAACAGCAGCAGAATACACATCCTTCTCAAGCACGCACAGAACATTCTCCAAGACAGAATCACACATTAGGTCAAGAAAGAAGTCTTAACAAATGTAAGAACATTGAAATCATATCAAGTTTATTTTCCCGTCACAATGTAATGAAACTAGAAATCAAAAGCCAAAGTAAACCTGGAAAATTCACAAATATGTGGAAGTTAAACAAGGCACTATTGAACAACCCACAGGTCGAAGAACAAAGTCAAAGGGGAAATTAGAAAATATCAAACAAATGAAAATGGAAACATAGCATTCCCAACACTTACGAGATGCAGCTAAAGCAAGACTAAGAGGGAAGTTTATAATAAATGCCTACACTAGAAATGAAGAAATAATTCAAATGAACAACATAATTCTATATCTCAAAGAAATAAAAAAAGAAAAACAAGCTAAGCACAAAGTTACCAGATGGAAGAAAACAATAAAGATCAGTGCAGAAATAAATAAAATAACAATAGAAACATAATAGAAAAAAATCAATGAAACTAAGAGTTGTTTTTTGAAAAGACCAACAAAAGCAAGACAAACTTAAAGAGATGACCCAAATAAAATCAGAAGCAAAAAAGGGGACATAACAACTGATACCACGGACATCATTACAGACTATTACAAACAACTATAGTCTAACAAATGGATAAATTCCTGGACACATACAACTTACCAAGATTTAATCATGAAGAAACAGAAAGCCTCAATAAACCAATAATGAATAATGAGATTAAAGCCTTAATAAAAAGTTGCTCGTCAAAGAAAAGCCCCGGTGGCTTTACTGTTGAATTCTCCCAAACAGGTAAAGAACTAATACCGATTCTACTCACAGCCTTCAAAAACATTAAAGAGAAGGAACACTTTCAAACTCAATTCATGAGGCCAGCATTACTCAGATAAAGACATTACAAGAAAATAAAACTACAGGCCAATACTCTGATAAATGTTTATGCAAAAATCCTCCACAAAACACCAGCAAACAGAATTCAACAGCACATTAACGGCATCATATGCCATGACCAACTGGGATTTATTCCAAGGATGCGAGGATGATTCAACTTACACAAATCAATAAATGTGATACATCATAGCAACAGAATGAAGGACAAAAACCATATAATCATCTCAATAGACTCAGAAAAAGCACTGATAAAATTCCATATTCCTTCATGAAAAAAGCTCTCAACAAATTAGCCATAGAAGGAATATATTTCAACATAATGAAGACCATATATGACAAACCGTCAGTTAACATCATACTCAATGGTGAAAAACTGAAATTTTTCCCTCTACGATTAAGAACACAGCCAGGATAAGAAGAACACAGCCAGGATTCCTACTCTTGCCACTTCTTTTTAACAGAATTTGGCTAGTACTGGAAGTCCTGGCCAGAGCAATTAAGCAAAAGAGAGAAAAGGCAACCAAATCCAAAAGGAAGAAGTAAAATTATCTCTGTTTACAGATGACATGACCTTATATATAGAAAATGCTAAGGATCCCACAAAATCTATTAAATAAATTAATTCATTAAGATTGCGGCTGGGCACGGTGGCTCATGCCTGTAATCCCAGCACTTCGGGAGGCCGAGACAGGCGGATCAGGAAGTCAGGAGATGGAGACCATTCTGGCTAACACACGGTGAAACCCTGTCTCTACTAAAAATACAAAAAAATTAGCTGGGCGTAGTGGCAGGTGCCTGTAGTCCCAGCTACTCGGGAGGCTGGGACAGGAGAATGGCGTGAACTCGGGAGGCGGAGCTGGGAGTGAGCCGGAGCTAGGAGTGAGTCAGGATCCCGCTACTGCACTCCAGCCTGGGTGACTAAGAGAGACGCTGTCTCCAAAAAAAAAAAAAAAAAAAGCAAGATTCGAAATCAACGGCTATGTTACTATATACTAACAATGTCCAACTCGAAAAGGAAATTAAGAAAACAATACTGCTTATAAAAGCATCAGAGAATAAAATATTTAGAAAGAAGCTTAACGAAGGAGAGAAAAAAAACCTATATACTGAAAACTACAAAACATTGCTGAAAGAACTTAAAAAGACACAAATAAATTGGAAGACATCCCGTGTTCATGGGTTAAAAGACAATATTGTTAAAATGTCCATACTACCCAAAGCTATCTGCAGATTCAGTGCAACGTGTATCAAAATCCCACTGGTACTTTTTACAGAAATAGAAACAATATTCCTAAAATTTATATGAAACCACAAACAATTCTGAAGAGCCAAAACAATCTTGAGGAAAAAAAAAATAGCTAAAGGCCCCACACTTCCTTAATTTCAAAGCATTTTGCAAGTTACAGAAATTTAAATGGTATAGTACTAGCACAAAGACAGACATATAGACCAATGGAACAGAACAGAGCACAGAAATAGGACCACACTCACATGGTCAACTGATCTTCAGTAAGAACACAAAGAATTTACAATGGGGAAACGATTATTTCCTCTGCAAATGATGTCGGGAAAACTGAATATCCACATGCAAAAATAAACTGTACCTGTATCTTACACCATACACAAAACCAACTTAAAATGGTTTAAAGACTTAATGTAAGACCTGCAACTATAAACTCCTGAAAGAAAACAGAGAGGAAGATTTATGACATTAGTCTCAATGGTTTCTCGCATGTGACACCAATAACACAGGCAACGAAAGCAAAAATTGACAAGTGAGACCACATCAAATTTACAAAGCTTCTGTAAACTACGAAGCAAAGGAAACAATCAATAGCGTGAAATGGAAGCTTATGGAATAGGAGAAAATATTTGCAAACCACATATCTAACAAAGGGTTAATATCCAAAATATATAAGGAACGCCAACAACTCAATAGCAAAAACCAGTACTATCGTGTCCTTAATTGGTGGGTTCTTGGTCTCCCTGACTTCAAGAATGAAGCAGTGGACCCTTGTGGTGAGTGCTACAGTTCTTAAGGATGGTGCGTCCGGAGTTTGTTCCTTCAGAGGTTCAGATGTGTCTGGAGCTTCTGCCTTCTGGTGGGTTCGTGATCTCACTGTCAGGAGCGAGGCCGCAGACCTTCCTGGTGAGTGTTATAGATCTTAAAAACAGCGAGTCTGGAGTTGTTTGTTCCTCACAGAGAGTTGGTGGTCTCAGTGGCTTCAGGAGTGAAACTGCAAACCTTCATGGTGAGTTTTACAGCTCATAAAGGCAGTGTGGACCCAAAGAGTGTGCAGCAGCAAGATTTACTGCAAAGAGCCAAAGAACAAAGCTTCCACAGTGTGTAAGATGACCTGAGCCAGTTGCCACTGCTTGCTCGGGCAGCCAGCTTTTATTCCCTTATCTGGCCCAACCCACATGTTGCTGATTGGTCCACTTTACAGAGAGCTGACTGGTCCGTTTTCACAGAGTGTTGATTGGTGCATTTACAATCCTTGAGCTAGACACAGAGTCACAGAGTACTAGTTAGCTAGATACAGAATTAGGTAGATACAGAGTACCAATTGGTGTATTCACAAACCTTGAGCTAGACAGAGTACTGACTGGTGTATTTACAAACCCTGAGCTAGACACAGAGTGCTGATTGGTGCGTTTACAATCCTTGAGGCAGACACAGAGTGCTAGACGGAAAAGTTCTCCAAGTGGCCACTAAGTTAGCTAGATATGGAGTGCTGATTGGTGCACATAGGATCCTCTGGCTAGATATAAAAGTTCTCCAAGTCACCATCCAGTTCAGGAGCCCAGGTGGCTTCACCCAGGGATCTTGTACTAGGGTTGCAGGCAGAGCTGCCTTTCAGTCCCCAGCCCCGCCTGCACTCCTTAGCCCTTGGGCTGTCCAAGGGACCAGGCCCCACAGAGCAGGGGGCGGGACCCCTCGGGGAGGCTCAGGCCTGCCCGGGAGCCCACCGCATGGGGAAGAGCTCAGATATGGTGGGCTGCAGGTCCCTAGCCCTGCCCTGCGGGGAAGCAGCTAAGGCCCCGGGAGAATTTGAGTGCAGCCCCAGCAGGCAGCACTGCTGGGGACCCGGTGCAACCTCCCCAGCTGCTAGCCCGGGTGCTAAGACCCTCACTGCTCTGGGCTGGTGGGCGCTGGCCAGCCGCTCTGTGTACTGGCCCACGGAGCCTGCGCCTGCCGGAACTCACACCAGCCAGTGAATGCAGCCCGGTTCCCGCCCGCGCTTCTCCCTCCACACCTCCCGGCAAGCAGAGGGAGGAGGCTCCAGTCTCAACCATCCCAGAGAGGGGCTCCCACGATGCCGTGGCAGGTTGAAGGGCTCCTCAAGCGCCGCCAGAGTGGACTGCCAAGGAGGTGCTGAGAGTGAGGGCTACTAGCACATTGTCACCTCTCACTATTACAAAATAAGCAAAATAGTTAAATAGACGTTTCTCCAAAGACGATATACAAATAGCCAACAGGAATATGAAAAGGTGCTCAGCATCACTAGTCATCAAAGAAATGCAAAACTACAATGATATATCATCTCGCACCTATAAAAAAAATAAAATTTAAAAAAGAATATAGGCCGAGGTAGGCAGATCACCTGAGGTGAGGCGTTCGATACCAGCCTAGCCAATGTGGTAAAACCCCATCTCTACCAAAAACACAAAAATTAGCTGGGCGTGGCAGTGTGTGCCTGTAATCTCAGCTATGCAGGAGGCTGAGGCAGGAGAATCACTTGAACTCAGGAAGCGGAGGTTGCAGTGAGCCAAGATTGTGCCACTGCACTCCAGCCTGGGTGACAGAGCAAGGCTCTGTCTCAAAAAAAAAAAAAAAAATATATATATATATATATATATAAAATTGTGTGTACGTATATATATATACACATGTGTGTATATATGTGTGTGTATATATATGGGTAAACAAGGATGTGGAAAAATTAATTGGAACCCTTATGCACTGTCAGGAATGTAAAATGGTGGAAGCCACTATGATGAAAATCTAAAAATAGAATTACTATATGATCCAGCTTTCTGAGTTTTAATCCAAAAGAACTGAAATCAGGATCTCAAAGAGATACTTGCAGTCCCATATTCCTTGCAGCGTTGTTCACAATAGCCAAGTCGTACAACCTAAATGTTCATCAATGAATAAATGGACAAAAAAGTGACATATACATGTAACTGAATTTTATTTGGCCTTAAGGAAGGAAATCTTGTCATATACTACAACATGGATGAACCTTCAGGACATTATGCTAAGCAAAATAAGCCAGTCACAAAAAGACAAATACTGTATCATTCCACTTATATGAGGAGTCTAATTCATCAAAGCAGAAAATAGAATGGTGGCTGTCAGGAGTTGGGGTGACAAGAAATGGGGAGCTGCTTTTCAATGGGCATAAAATTTCAATCATGCAAGATGAAAAAAGTTCTAGAGGTCTGCTGAACAACATTGTGCTTATAATTAACAATATTGTCATGTATGCTTAAATATTTGCCAAGACAGATCTCGTGTTATGTATTTTGTATCAAAATTAAGAGAAAGTACATATGTTAAAATTGAAAGTAAAAACCAAATAAGTGGAAAGAATTACAGTAGTATAAATTTTGCTTCTAGACCTATGGCCAGCCACAAAAAAACTGTTTTTGGTTTTGTTTTTCAAAGTATATTCCATAATTTTCCATGGCAACTTCCTCCATTACCCTTAGGAAGTTTTTCTTTAAATGTGTCCTAACTCTGTCATTAAATACGGCATTTGTTTAATTTTTGTTTGTTTGTTTTTTGAGACTGTCTCGCTCTGTCGCCCAGGCTGGAGTGCAGTGGCGCAATCTCGGCTCACTGCAAGCTCCGGCTCCCAGGTTCACGCCATTCTACTGTCTCAGCCTCCCGAGTAGCTGGGACTACAGGCACCCACCACCACCCCCGGCTACTTTTTTGTATTTTTAGTAGAGACGGAGTTTCACTGTGTTGACCAGGATGGTCTCAATCTCCTGACCTCGTGATCCACCCACCTCAGCCTCCCAAAGTGCTGGGATTACAGGCGTGACCCACCCCACCCGGCCAAGTTTAAATATTTTATTTGGTACTTGTCCATACCCCTGGGATTTGTGTGTGTGTGCTTTTCCTTCCTTATACCATAAATATTTTTTTAAAATGACTCTGAGACTTTCCTTGGTATTGTCCAGCAGATTGATGATCTTTAAACTTCATTATGCACTTGAGGCCAGAAGTTCAAGACCAGCCTGGGCAACATGGCAAAATCCCATCTCTACTAAAAATACAAAAGTTAGCCCAGCATGGTGGTTTATGCCTATAATCCCAGGTACTCAGGAGGCTGAGGCAGGAGGATCACTTGAACCCAGGAGGGGAAAGTCACTGAGCCAAGGTCATACCACTGCTCTCCAGCCTAGACAACAGAGTGAGACCCTGTCTAAAACAAACAAACAAACAAACAAACAAACTTCATTTTAAAATAACCAATGCAGCCAGCAAGGTAGTTATCTTGTCTGATTTTATTTTCTTGGTTATACTTTTCACTTTGTTACGTAGGCCTTGCCTTTCAAATGCCAGGAATTATATTCAATTTACCTCTTCTCTCCACATGTAACTATATATATTTAAATTTAAATTATTTAGAATTATATAAAATCTAAATTTTAGTATCCTAGTCACATTAGCCACATTTGAAGCACTCAACAGCCACATGTGACTAGATTACTATATTGGACAGCACAGATACAGAATATTTTTATCATTGCAGAAAGTTCTATTGGATAGCTCTGTTCTAGATCCTATCCTTACCCTCCAAAATCCCTACTCATAATTAGAATATTAGCAGAACACAGCCTCTAAAGAAATCTCACTTGTCTCATCTGAAAAGTGAGGATAACACTTTTTTGACTCAGGAAAGAGGACTGACCCACATTTCCCTTGAGGTTCCTTACCAGTATGATAGCCTCGTTTCTGTGAATCCACTAAAACTTGACCCTTGGTCAGGAAGATAACTCCATTATAATAATGTTTCTCTGGAAAAAATCAAATTTGAATGACATCATCTCAATTCACAGCTTCTTTGCCAAGAATATAACCCACTTAAGTGTAGGAACTGCATTCCAGCTCCACAAATTCCTTATTAGGTCCAAAATGGCAGGTGGTACTTAAACCATATCAGTTTTTTCACACCCCAGCAGGCCTTGAAATCACTGTGATAAGAGAATCAGCCTCTCTAAGAAGGGTCACAGCATGCCTATAAGAAGACATCTGGGAAGCAGAACATTTATTTTAAAATGCAAACTATGTAGTCCTGCAAGTAATTAATTGGGAACATAAGTTGTATTTGAACTAAAACGGAACCTTTGATTACACTTAATGTCAGCTGGATGATTAATGTATAAAGTGTTTGCTGTTTACTAAACAAAGGATTTGTCTTTTTTTACCATCTGAAAAATTTTTTCTAAAACACTTATTTTCAGAGATGTGATCATTTCTTTGGCACTTACTGGACTGTTAAATTGAATTCATGCTGTCCTTCCATGTTTCCCAGCCTACTCGGAAAGTATGAAAATGGGAACTGATGAGCAAGGCCTGGACATGTTTCCACATCTACTGTGTTCATGTTTGTTAATGCAAGTCAGCCCTGCACAGAGATCTACCACCTGGACCAAGAAAAATGGTGAGCAGTATACTTTGCTGCTTGGGCAGCTTTCACTCCATGTCTAAAACGGTTTCCTAAATTGGGATATTACTCATTTTTATCACAACCCTTGTGGAGATTAATGTATTATATCAGAAACCATCTAAAAACACAGATATACTTAAATGACCATAATTCCCAATGCAAAATATAACAGGAAAGATTATCAAACCACTATCCCCCTACCCTTCAAGTCTTAATCTTGGCTCTAGGTTTTCCCGAGCAGGAAAAATGAATTGGGGGAGAAGTGAGTGATTCTCTCCATCCTTGCACTAACTTTCCTAATCTTTAATTGTGCCCAATCAACTTCGTTGTGTTATTCTTGGCTTCTTGCCTCATGAGGAACCAGAAGTTTGTAAGCCCATAGAGGAAGCAGTGTTTTTTACCCTGGGGCTCATCAACCTCCAGAAAATAAAAGCAAAATTATGTAAAAACCTGCATTTTTTTTTTCTTGGGAGAAGGCTAATAGTTTTCATTAGATTTTGAAAGAAGTCCATGATCCAGAAAAGACTAAAAAGTCTCAATTTTGATGGATTTGGAATAGAATCAAGTCACTGATGAAGTTACTGCGTCTGCCACTAGTCGGGGCAGTGAGTGGGTACAACATAGCAGCCAGAGTTCTGTAAAAAAGAACAGAACCTGTGTGCTGAAGTCAAGAGCCCTTCTCTCATTCCAGCTTTTAATAGTTGAGATGCGATCAATAAACACTGGTGATAGACTTTAAGTCCCGTGATATTGTGATTTATAATGAGAAATACATATTTGGTCTGTAATCTCATTTCTGACACACTGCTCCTAAAATCCTAGTAATTTCCTAAGTGATAAGAGCTTTGGTAGTATCTTTGGTTATAATATTTGGTCTTTTGTCCCGGGTTCCTAAACTAGCTCCAGAGTATCTCTTGTTATTCATACCAAGCCCGTTTCAACCACACCCAAGTTTATATTAATGAGGTGATTTTTCAAAAGCCCCTAGAAAATCACTGGATGGGGCTAGATGCTGGAGGAATTAATCATGTGATTAGAAGTTGGAACTTGACCCCCAACCTCCAAGGGGCAAGGAGCTGAAGCCTGAATTGATCATCATTGGTCAGTGATTTAATCAGTCATGCCTCCAGAATGAAATGTCCATGAAAACTCAAAAGGACAGGGTTTAGAGAGCTTCTGGGTTGGTGATTAAGGAGGATGACATGCCCAGAGCGGGCATGGAAGCTCTGTGTCCCTTCCTTCATGCCTTGTCCTTTGCATCGCTTCCATTTAGCTGTTCTTGAGTTAACCGGTAAATGTAAATAAATGTTTTCCTGAGTTTTGTGAGCCATTCTAGCAAATTGTCAAACCCAAGGAGGACGTCACAGGAACCTCTGATTTATAGCCAGCCAGTCAGAAACACAGGTGAAAGGTGGCAACCTGGACCTGTCAGTGACCTGAAGTAGAAGCCGTCTTTTTTTTTTTTTTTGAGACAGAGTCTCGCTGTGATGCCCAGGCTGGAGTGCAGTGGGATGATCTTCACTCACTGCAAGCTCCGCCTCCCAGGTTCACGCCATTCTCCTGCCTCAGCCTCCCAAGTAGCTGGGACTACAGGCGCATACCGCCGTGCCCAGCTAATATTTTGTATTTTTAGTAGAGATGGGGTTTCACCATGTTAGTCAGGATGGTCTCAATCACCTGACCTCGTGATCTGCCCACCTTAGCCTCCCAAAGTACTGGGATTACAGGTGTGAGCTACCACGCCCAGCCAGTCGTATGGGACTGATCCCTTAACCTGTGGGATTTGATGCTATCTCTAAGTAGATCGTGTCAGAATTGACTTGTAGGATACACAGTTGGTGTCCACAGAGAATTGGAGAATTGCCTGGTGTGGAAAACCCACACATCTGGTGTCAGAAGTAAAGTATTGAGGGTAGTAGAGAATAGAGGAAAAAACATTTTTCCTTTAGTTGGCGGAAAAAAGGAAATAGTTTTCCCTTACAGCCCTGAAAGATTGGCTGGTGACATGCCAGAGCTCTGATTGCAATAACATTCACCATTATTTGTTGATACACATTCTTCCATTTAATCTTAATAATCCTTTAAAGTGGTATGATTACCCCATTAAAAGATGAGAAAACCAAGGATCAAACTGGCTAACTAATTTGTTCAAGATGACAAAGTTACCACATTGCAGAATGAAAATTAGAGCCCAGGTCACTCTGATTCAAAAAGCTTATTCATTAATGATGCCCAGCTCTATAGGAATATCTGTCCAGATTCCCGGAATGCACCTTCAATTCTATCATCCCACCTAAATCTGAAAAGGTAGCACATCTCATGATTCTTCCAGCCGGGCAAAGCAAGGCTAATTTTAGAAGTCTAATGAGAAAGGATTAAGGTACTTCCCGTTAGACAGTCAACACGAGTGGCTCTCATTAGCAACAATAAAAACCCAGCTTGTACGGTCCGCAAAAGTAGCAGCCTCCGCTTTCTTTTGTGATTCTCAGCTGGGTTGCCCCTTTAAGAAGCTTAGCCCACATAGTCACATTCATAGATCCTCTAAGTCAAAATCTTTTTAAAAAACACCCAGGAGCGATCCCTAACTACCAAGGAGTAAGACATCCTTTCAGGAAAGAACATTGAAGAGGTTTATCTGAATGTCAGCAAGTTTCACCTAGTCAAAAGAAATCCATCTAGAAAAGCAATTTTATACAATTTGTGAATTTTATTCAATTCAACTTGTATTTACAGTTGCTCTATGTAGGAATTGTGCAGAACACAGCAGAAGAGGGTAAGATGTACAGAATGAGATGTTCTCCACCGGAGGTTCACAGTTCATTGGTAGAGACAGATACACACCCAATATGTATAGTCCGGCAGACAGTACTAAGTTGGAAAATGGATTTCCAACAAAGTGCAAGAGGAGAACAAGAGAGGGAGACAGTGATTCTAATTGTTGGTCAGGGTAGAGACAAATGTGAGAAGAGCTTGTGGAGAGTGTGGGCTCTGTGGATAAAGGCAAGTAAGATGTGAATGAATACTAGCATCCCAAAAACATATAAGCAGAGGTTGTGCAGGTATCTGGAAAAACAATAATGTCCTGGGAAGGCCAGAGAGTAGAGTGACAGGCCCATCCTGTAGACCCATGCCACTCAAAGTGAGGTCAAAGCCAGAGCATCCTTGGAAACACTTAGAAACTTCAACATACAAAAAACCCAGGTGCCACCCTGGACCAAATGCATCAGAATCTGCATTTTTACAAGATCCCCAGGTGACTCATATGCACATGAAGGTTTGAGAAACATTCCTGCAGACAATGGGGAGCCATTGGAGGTCCCTGGGAGAGAGGAGTAATCTGTTCTTAGATGTGCTTGGGAAATGCAACTTTAGGAAGCAGAGTAGAGGGCACACAGAATTACCAAACGAATGAGCAGTTATTCAACCAACAAAATCTTTTGAAAATATGAATGTTAAGTGTTACAGCTCTTTTAGAATTGGTCTAGCAGGTTTTCTCGTTTGTACTAGAAAAACCATAGAAAGTGAAAATAGAAAATAATATGAACAGTCATCTATTGGAATGATGATTAATAAATGATACTCCTGTACTCATAGCTCCATCATATTTGACTGTAAGGTAATTAGGATATTAATTTTTAAGTGCAATTTATTCATCAGATGGGAGGATAAGGCAGTAAAATCAGGTTGTGGCCAAAAATAACATATTTTTCACTTTAGTTCACTATCTGGAATCTATGTAACCATACTATTTTAGATTATTCAGATTTTTTAATACTCTCTGAATCTGATGGCCAAGGACCCTGTAATCCCACCGCCCTAATTCCAAAATACTCTCTAGCAACTCATACACCCTTCCCCATTCCCCAAACACCCATTTTGAGATAGCCAGGATAATTTTCTTCATTTCCTGCCCAGACAGCTGTGGAATGTTGTAATTCATTGTTAGGCAGCTGCAGCAATCCTCCTTAGAAAAGAATACATCTTGTCAAGGATATGGTTATTCTCAAATTTTGAGTTTATTTTTTAAACGGTGATGTACCCACCAGATGTAGAAATAGTCAAGCCTGAGAAACCTCAAAGGGAGGCTGGATCTAACACACGCATCCCTGCTTAGAGGTCAGTGCTACAAATACCCTCACCAGGTTGCCTGTAATCTCACTGCTTCAGCAAACAGTCCAACCCACTCCTGTTGGAAAATCCTCTGGACTCCTGAAAATAACTCCTTCCTAACTGAGTAAACCTTAACCCTCTCCTACAAGCTGATAAGAAAATGCAGCACATCTAGAAGGTGAAGAGTAGCAGATTTTCATCCTCAATTATCTCCTCCCTCCACATCCATAAAAACAGCCCTGCTATCTTCTGATCTTTACTACAAAACTAGGGAGAAGAGAGGAAAACGAGATTAAAATCTCTCCACGCTGTGTGAGTGCGTGTGCATGTGTGTGTGTGTGAGAGAGAGAGAGAGTGTGTGTGTGCGCGTGTGTAGCTATGTGGGAGGGAGACAGAGACAATCACATAAAAATTGAAAATTACCCCAGATGACAATAAAATAGACAAGACAGAAAACTCCAGGGAACAGCGATGATTAGAGTGAGTAGGAGTGTCGTGTGAAGGCTAAGAGGTTAGACTATTCAGATTACTTGGGAAATGTGGGATATTAGATCAAGGAAGATCCGTTACTATACTACGTCCTATAATTTAGATACTGCAAATCACAAACAGGACAAATATGAAGGAAGCTTTCCTACTCTTAACATGGCTGCTTCTGCTTTCATGATAACCTCTCATTAGGTACAATTTTAATTTTTTAAGGCACCTTAGAGTTGGCAAAATGGATCCAGAAGCAATTAAAGTCCCTCTAGTTTCTTTTATGAAATTGGTGTTTAATAGCTATTTGGGGAGTTTCTCCCAATAAAAATCCCATTTTTTCCCCATTTCTATTTCAGAATTTCCAATAATCATTAAATTTTGTTTGACAAGTTCAAGTAAAGCTATTTTATCGCTTCATAAAATCAGTCACAAAACTCTCTTCCAAGGTAGAGAGGAGACAGTCTTTGTCCATCAGCACAGCCTGGAGATCTACAGAAAGTAGGCAGCAAAGGTCAACTGGCCTCACTCAATCAACAAACCTCTCTGAGCACCTTTGCATAGCTGCTACCTATCATGCACTTTGCTAGGCAGAGGCTACAAGAGGACAAATAAGGCATAAACTCTATCTCACAGAGCTGATGTATTTACGAGGGAGACAATTAAAGAAAGAATAATCATAATACAGATTTATTAATATACCAGGGGCAGCTACCTACTGAGGGTCAGGAATGGATTCCTGACCAATTAGGGGAAAATGTCCCTCCAAGAGTTCATTCTTAGAAGTTAATTCTGATGCAGGTTTTGGTAGACCTGGATATGCTTAGTCAGGGTTAACCACCTCTAAGAGTTTATAGTTTGACTAAGGAATTTAAGTAGAACAATGATGGACACACACAAAACAAGTTATTATGGAACCACATTACCAAATTCAAAGGAGTTGGAAATCTGACATGAAGATGAACTCATTGGCCCCCTTAGAAAATCCTCATGTACCAAGTACATTGTAGGCAATCTATAGTTGGTTTATTGGGGAAGTCTTGCTAGTCAGGAATGCATCACCTTCAAGCAGCTTGGAACAAGCAAGGACTCCAGAGCTGGACTGACTGGGTTTGAAGCCTGGTTCTCCCATTTACTAGAAATTTGACTTTCAGCTCAACCTCTCTATATCACATTCCGATTTCCTTATCGGAAAAATGGGGATAATAATCATATCTACCTCATAGGGTTGTTATGAGAAAGAAATAAGTTTATATTTCTATAGTATTTAGAATAGTGCTTGACCCTTAGTGCTTTGAACGGGTTAAGTAAATGTCAGTGTCACCAGGCCCCTAATTCAAAGTCTCTCAAGACAAGGTGGCTGAAGCATTTATTCTAGGTAATACCTACTTTTTCTAAGGATGAGATGACCTTCCTATGGGGGAAAAAAATGTCTGATGTAGCCTCCATCTCAACCAAAAAGACCTACCGTGACTGTTAGTTAATACTGAGTGTCAACCTGATTGGATCGAAAGATGCGAAGTATTGATCCTGGGTGTGTCTGTGAGAGTGTTGCCACACAGACAGGCGGGAAAGGTGGGAAAGGCAGACCCACCCTTAATCTGGGTGGGCACAATCTAATCAGCTGTCAGCGCAGTTAGAAAGCAGGCAGAAAAATGTGAAGAGACCGGTCTAGCCTCCCAGCCTACATCTTTCCCCCATGCTGGATGTTTCCTGACCTCGAACATCAGACTCCAAATTCTTCAGCTCTGGGACTTGGACTGGTTTCTTTGCTCCTAAGCTTGCAGATGGCTTATTGTGGGACCTTGTGATTGTGTGAATTAATACAACTTAATAAACTCCTCTATATATATCTCCTATTAGTTCTGTCCCTCTATAGAACCCTGACTAATACACTGACCATATTCAAATAAAAAATAGCTCTAGGGTCCCCTTCCCTCCAGATATGAATGGAATACGTTTTCCCAAAAGACTCTTGGCATGGTGGTACCCATCATCTCTTCTCCTGAATTAACAATAGATGTTCAAAAAACACAAGAGGCTCTCTCATATTAAAGGAGCAGAGATCCCAGGATGTGATAACAAATTAGCATTATAACTGACATATATCTTTTCATATGTCTCTTAATTCATATGTCTCTTAATTCTCGTAAATTCAGCATCAAATTTAATTACACTGATTGGATTTTTTGTCTTATCTCGGATTATAAAATTAATTTTCAGAAATCTTCAACTTTCCCTATTGTCCACAAAAGTTAGCAAACAACCCTCCTTCTCTAGAACATTAAAAAAAAATTCCACTTAGGCATACACATTATGCCTAGACTGACAGACTTCTACAAAACTAATTTCCCCATCCTCTTATCAGAGGTCTGTACTGGAGCAGCAACCACATGGAAACTATTTGTAAGCTGCACAAGGCAAGTAAATGCCAGGAAGCAAAATTGGCTGCCTTTAAGATTTTACACAGACATTCCAAGTCCCAGAGCAATTTATTTTCCAAACTTTTAATAATTAGTCATTTTCTTAAGCTTTAACAACAACAAGAAGAGATAGAGGACAAAATCTCCTTAGGAGGACATTAGGTTAGTATTACCCTACTTTGTCAGGCAGCTTAGTAAGTGTCCCACTGAGAGGGTCAGGAGCTGCAGTCCCTCCCAGCCTCATTGCAGATAACAACTCCACTGATAGGCACTTAAGTCCCTGACCTGCAAGTTAACACTCCCTGTTTTTCCAGAGGGCGGTTCTCCAAGCGCAGGCTGACAATCATGTCAAATGGGGCTAGGATCTGACCACCAGCCTCATTTTCAATTGTGAGTAAAATCAGGATTTGAAGCCAGGTCTCTGAAGATCAGACACAATGACATGAACTTGGTCCCCTAATAAATCACAGCTGAAGTTAGCGTTCAGGAGAGCAAATGTTGTATGATGCTGCTGGCAAGATGAATTTCATTGCAGTTTCACTTGTCCCCCTCTGCCTTGGCTTAAAACTTTCAAAGAAGTTTAATCAGAGTTACCAGAACTCCAGGTTTATCCCTCGTTTAAAAGCAATTTTTCGTTCTTTTAGGAAATAATCTTACAGATGGTCTCAGGGGAAAAATTATATATTTTATATTTATTCTGAGGTCTGTGG
Source organism: Macaca mulatta (assembly GCF_049350105.2). Taxonomy (NCBI): domain Eukaryota; kingdom Metazoa; phylum Chordata; class Mammalia; order Primates; family Cercopithecidae; genus Macaca; species Macaca mulatta. The sequence goes on from NC_133422.1 coordinate 38,965,447, forward strand.
GTTCTCAGAGGAGCAAAGTTGAGAGCAAAAGCCGTATGTGCATCTAGGAATTCTGAGTGAAGAAAGAACAAAAATGACATGCCAAGCCATTTTTGAAAGAACAAGAATTACATATCAAGTCACTTTTGAAGTATTTTTAACATTTTATGTTTTCTATCTAGAAATGCTGAAAATAAACAATAATGTCTGAAAATTATGATTTACCTTCTGAATTCAGCTTCAGTGGAGCAGGTGGTATTTAAGAAACCATCACCAGTAAGAATCAAAACATCACAGAAATATTGATGTTTTACCTCTATGCTCGTCTTAGCAATTTTTTAATGGGCCAAATGGTATAAATTCAGCATTTAAACCTGCAAAGTACAAATATTTTTTTTTCTGATTCTTAATGCAAAGATGTATACCCACAAAGAAAAATCAACTTATCAACCTTGTGTGTACATGACATTTTTCATTCCCCCACTTGCTGAGGAGAAACACAATGTATATTGCTGAATGAAGTGACATTTAGAGAATTGTTGATTTTTTTCATTTACCACCTTATTCACATTTTAAATTTTTATTTCAAATATTATAAGAATAAGCCTTCCCTACATATTTAAAATCAAACTAGCAAAATTCCTTACAAGGAAGCAAAATTGTCATAGACTCAAATCATCCTTTTATGCCTGTTGTCAAAATGATGCATATAATGGCATCAAAAGCCTGAATAGTGGAAAACTTGGGCTCTCTGGGCAATATTTTACAAAGTTATTCAGGTTTTCACTTGCCATAAACTGATTTATTTTAACACAGAAATCATGCCTTCAGGACCTAGACTATTCTTTGTTTCCTGATCACATTATTGTAACTGCAGAACCGGAAGTAGATAATTTACAGTTTCTTATCAAAGAATCAGGTTTACTTCTAGAAAGGAATAGTTGGTCATTGATGGTTACATCTTCTATATTTAGAGTGTTCTCTTAGTCACATTCCGACAGGTGAAAAGTGGGTTTTGTGGAAATAGACTGCCTTCCCTGCTATTTTGCAGGGTGAGCACTTTCTCCTAAAGCAGCTTCATTATACTGAGTAAACCCATTGCTCAGCTTCCCTGAAGTGGGAAGACAACCAATGCTCAACCCATTCCGACCTCAAGTGTTTTATGCTGTGGGAAAAATAACATCAGATCCAGTTAGCATCAATGCCAGGCCCTGGCCGTTACTTAATTTTTTGTTGTTGTTTTGTTTTTTTGAGATGGAGTCTTGCTCTGTCGCCCAGGCTGGAGTGCAGTGGCGAGATCTCGGCTCACTGCAAGCTCCGCCTCCCAGGTTCACGCCATTCTCCTGCCTCAGCCTCCCGAGTAGCTGGGACTACAGGTGCCTGCCACCATGCCTGGCTTCTTTTTTATATTTTTAGTAGAGACGGGGTTTCACCTGTGTCAGCCAGGATGGTCTCGATCTCCTGACCTCATGATCCACCCTCCTTGACCTCCCAAAATGCTGGGATTACAAGTGTAGGCCACTGCACTGACCGATTTGTTTCTTAAAAAAAGCTATGTAGTATTGGTCATCCTCTTGCCATTTTCTAGTGGAAGAAACTAGAATCAGAGATACAGAGGATTAAGTTCACTTAGCATTCCGGAATTTGAATCTTAACGGTCTCCATCCAAAACCTGGAATCTTGTCACTGAGTCTTCCTGCTTCTGTTTCTGGCCACAAGCAAAATGTAGTGGGTAAGCTCTGAAGCCTGGGTTCACATCCCACCTCTGTTCCTTCCCAGCTGCAGAACTTGGTAAAAGGGTTGAACCACTGAATGAGATGAGTCTAGAGATGTATGTGCCTCATAAGGTGTTTGTGAATATTACAAAGTATATGGAAAGTATTTCACTGCATCCCATGCTGTAAAGTGTTCAATAAATATTGGCTGCTGCCATTATGTTATTATATTTTCATGGAAACTTCTAATCATCTTGGGTTTTAGTATCCAATTTCTTACTTAGGGATACGTCCTTACCCAGTTGGCCTTCATGTATGGAAACTTCTATTTGATTCTGGTAGTGAGTCAAAGCAAGATGGAAAACGTTTACATTAGAAACTTAGTGCAGATGGGTTTAAAACAGTATCATTCAGAACAACGAGCACTCAAATAATAATAGTGGTCTTCGTAATTGTAATAATAATAACAAAATTCCCATACCACTGTAAGAATTCACAGGCTAGAAACAGAAAAAATGCCTTCCCCTGAAGGAGTGTTAAATTTTTCTTCAAAGTGCTACTATTCTGGATATGAGCAGAAGCAGCTTTGGGAATTTATTTAAATACAGAGTGCAAGGGAATTCATTAGCTGAACAAGGCCCTTCCAGCCTACACCTCCAAAGGCCACTAAGAACTTGCCTACACATAAAATATGTTTCCAAACATCATAGGTGTTGTTCCAAATGGTTGTTTTCTCATTTTCACTTGGATTCATGTTGTACAGTAAGACAGATTGAGACATATTTGAGTCCAAATTCACTAAGCATTTATTGACTGCCTTCTCTGTGGAAGGTACTTTTTGGGCAAAGAACTTGGGACTTCCATGATTTTGAATTATAAATGGCTCCAAGAAAAACTCACAATGATATCTCCAGTGTTTGCTCACTGAAACAGAATTTAATTTGCAAGGTGTGTTACTCCATTTTGCATTGCTATAAAGGAATAACTGAGGCTGGGTAATTTATAAAGAAGAGAGATTTATTTGGTGCATGGTTCTACAAGCTGTACAAGAAGCATAGTGCTGGTATCTGCTTCTGGTGCAACCTCAGGAAGCTTACAATCCTAGCAGAAGGCAAAGGGGGAGCAGATGTGTCACACAGTGAGAGAGGGAGCAAGAGGGAAGGGAGGAGGTGACAAGCTATTTAAACAACCAGCTCTCCCCTAATCTAATAGAGCAAGAACTGACTTATTACCAAGAGGAGGGTACCAAGTCATTCATGAGGGATCTACCCCCATGACTCAGATACCTCCCACTAGGCCCACCTCCAACACTGGGGATCATATTTTAACATAAGACCTGGAGGACACACATCCAAACTATATCACAAGGTACGTTGTATCAGTCAACTATTGCCATGCAATATGCCACTCTAAGCCAGTATTCATGACGCAGTATACATGCGTCAGTTGGCCAGCTTGGAATCAGTTGATCTGGGTGGTACTAAGCTGGACTTACCTCCATGAAGGCTGGTATAGGGTTAATCCTTCTGTCTTTTATGCCTTAGAACTGGCTCTTCTTTTGTCAAACAGCAGATGTGCAAGCAGTCAAGGCCAACATCTGAGCACAGTTCAAGCAATTGTGCCAAAATCCAATACAAACTACCTGGCTGAGACCAAGATCAAGTAATCAAGTAGCACTCCCCACTAGGGGGACAGGGCACAAAGTCCCACAGCAAGCGATGTGGATACCAGGCAGGATACAGTATTAGAGCCCATAAGTCAATTTTCATATATACTTTCTAGAAAATGGTTAAATCCTCATAACCACTTTGTGCCTAAAATTAGAGTGTCTATCATTAGGCATGGGCCTATCCCTCAGAAACTTTAGCAAAGTGTATTTCTCTAAGATTTCAAAAATTATCACACATAATTTAAGTACTACAAATTTCCCTATTAAAATTATGGCCATTACTTTTATATAACAATGAATCTTAACTGAAAATTAGACTTGTGTCTACATATGAGGCTTATGGAAAATTCCGTTTAAAGCAAGATTGGCAGAAACTAACTTGCCTGCTCTCTGCGGTTAGGGATTATTCTGAAATCTTTATTATCATGATTTGTCCAGTGCTTGACATAGGATAGATGCCTGAGAAAGATTTGTTTACTGAAAGACTGAAAACAGAATTACTGAACATCTCAGAAGCTGGCTCTTTGTTTATATAATCCTTGCTTTTTATTAGTTGCCACTTGATCTGTTCTTAGCTTGTAGGTTTCCTCTGACTCATAGGGTCAAGACTTCCTACCCTATGTGCTTGGTTATTGCCCATGTCTGGGAAGATATTTTATCTGTGAAATGAGAATTTGCCACTCTTCCCAATATAGTTGGTCAGATATGGAATTTGTGTCTGTATTATTTTAAGGCCCGTGCCGCTAACATGTTTGTGTGTTTGCTTGTTTTGTGTCTTTGTTTCAAAAAGAAAATAATGTACAGAGCATTACCTCCTCTCCTTTTCAGAACAGTCAACTCAGTTCCCTCTCTTTACCCTTTCTTCCTGTTACTATCTTACTTGAAAAGATGCACAACTAGAAATTGGGGTGGTCTTTTGTCTGGCACCAAACCATGACCTTACTTTCAAATTTTGCTATTTTCGATCTAAATGGCTGAGTTGTTAATTCAATTTATCAACCTCTCTTCTCCTCATTCCCCTTTCTACATATTTCACTCTTTATATATTTGACTTCTTATATATTATCTTTTTATTTTTATTATTATTCATTTTTTTTAGATGGAATCTCGCTCTGTCGCCCAGGCTGGAGTGCAATGGCATTATCTCAGCTCACTGCAACCTCTGCCTCCTGGGTTCAAGTGATTCTCCTGCCTCAGCTTCCCGAGTAGCTGGGATTACAGGTGCCCGCCACCATGCCCGGCTAATTCTTTGTATTTTTAGTAGAGACGGGGTTTCACTATGTTGGCCAGGCTGGTCTCTAACTCCTGACCTTGTGATCCACCTGCCTTGGCCTCCCACAGTGCTGGGATTACAGGCGTGAGCCACCATGCCCAGCCTTATATATTATCAAGGAATTTTTAAAAACCTTACTTCTGGAAAATAATTCATTCTTTCTGAATCTTTTAAAAATACACTGAAAATAATATAATTGCTTTTGAAAACAGCTTTATAAAAGTCTCCTCCCAGCCTCTCATAACAGATCTTGAGTGAAATCTGAAATTAGGTGAGGCCACCTTAACATGTTATAAGGAGCCATCAGAATATGGCAAGTCTCACATTGATTTAAGAGTCCCAGTCACAGGGAGTGTCTTCCATGCATTTGCAGAGTTAAAATGCAATAACCTTAGCCAGTTCATTAGTCATCCAGAGCTGTAATAATTATCGTCATCACAACTAATGAAAATATCTGTTGTTAAAAGCTTGTAGCTACCAGGTATAGTGATGAGCACTTTCTGCACACCATTTCCATTGATTCTGATAGCCAGTCAGTGAACTAGAAAGTAAAGCTGATTTACAGGGGACATACCAAGGATTTGCACTGGTTATATATTCAGCCAGCTAGTTATGTAGACTGGAATGGTGGAGACATAAACCCAGGCTGACATCAGAGCCTAAGATGCTACAGTAGTTTTGTGAACTACTCTTTTCAGCTGTTGTGTTGTTTTTTGCTTTGCTACATTAAAAGGATGGAATGCTAACATTTCTACTCACCTCCTAGAACATCTGAGGATTGAGACTTCACCCTTCAAGAAAGAAACACTAGCCGATGAGTTGCTGACAATTTGGATGCCAAGGGTTCTAAGTGTAATGGGCCATCCACTCTGCAAGAACAAAGAAAAACACAATTTCAAGAGAGCTGAAGTTCCTCTAAGAGAGAAAGATTTCCCCAGAATGAAAGTAAGTCAGAAGAAAGCAACTGAGAAGGAGGAGGTGAACAGGGACAGAAGCCTTATCCCAGAAAGTCAGCTTAACAAAGGGCAATTCTGAAGGGAATGGGTTAAAGGCAGTAAGTAAAAGTTTTAAACAGCAATGACTCTGAAGCCAGCCTCCCTTGGATCAGACCCCAGTTTCGCTATTTACTAGTTTTGTGACCCTTGACAAGTTACTGAATCTCTGTGCTACTCAACCGCTACCTCAGTTTTCCCTTCTGTAAAGTAAGAATAATATTAACATCTCCCTTATCTGGTTCTGAGGGTTAAATGAATTGATACCCAGTAAGTCATTAGGATAGTGCCTGGTTCAGAGTGTTTAGTAGGTGTCAGTCCTTATTACACATATGGTATTTGACCTCTTTTGAATTGGGTGGGGCCATATCATTATCTGCCCAAAGCAGAAATATGTCCCATGACCTGCTCTCACATCTTGTGCTTGCTCCAGCAAATCATCCTATTGAAACTCAGAAAGGACTCATTCCAGAAGAATCCAACTGCGCCCCTGTAGCCTCCCAGCAGGAACAGCTTATGGCCATACCGCAAGAGTTCTGCTGTGCCCCTTTCATAATTCCAAGAACAGAAAGTCTATTTAACTCAGAAGCCAAATGATTTAACAGCTGAAACCCTAGAGCCCCTTTCTTCTGGCCCCCACTTCCATTTCACTCAGTTCCCTCATCTGAAAAATAAAACCACCACCCACCTCACAGTATCATGATGAGCTCCTTTTTATTAAATGATAGAATAAAAAGGAGCTAGCACAGTGCCTGACATACAGTAGATAGTTTAAAAATACAATTGTCTCTCGATATCTGTATGGATTGGTTCCAGAACCTCCCTCAGATCCCAAAATCAGCAATGCTAGAGTCCTTGATGTAAAGGGTGTAGGATTTGTAGGTGTTATCCTATGCACATCCTCCTATATAGTTCACATCATCTCTAGATTACTTATAATACCTAATACAATGTAAATGCTATATAAATAGTTGTATAGCGAATAATGACAAAAAATCTGTACATGGTCACTACTGATACATTTCTTTTCAAATATTTTTGATCTGCAGTTTCTTGAATCCATGGTGTGGAACCCATGGGTACAGAGGGCCGATTATATTCATTTCTTTCCTTCTTTCCTTAAGCTACAGACAGCCCTTACTAAACACTCTTAAGGGACTTAAGGTAAAAAGGCTTAAGGTAAAAAGCCTAGTGGGAAGTGGGGAATTAGTTCTGTCATTAAGCCACTGCTGCCTATACCATATCTACTGATTTATTCTTTCCCCAAATGCGTGTTTTTCTTAATGTAGATAGGTCAGAAAGAATGACTTCAATATAGGAATTAAATGAGTATAATAATAGTAATAATCACTAATAATATCTAGCTTCAGAAGTGTAGGAAAATTGGCTTCTGTTTCTTTCATAGAAAAGTCTATGGTTTTCTTTTTTGGTCCCTAGAAAACTGAATGATAATTTATTCCTGTGTGTTAAGAGGGGATCTGTTCTGCTAAAATCATTAGATTTATTTCAGTTCACACAACAGAAGGAGACATTCTGGAGGCTCTTTTTCATTGTTAAATGAGCACCTATGTGGTATTGTCACAGATGAAGGAGATAAAGGCACTTTGAGGAATAAAAGAGAAAAGGCACTAGCATAAAAATTAATCAGATTAAGGGCATTAGTAGATAGAGACCTGCAATCTGTTTTCTACACCCCCTGTGTGACAACGTGATAAAGGTCATCAGGGAAACTCGTGGAGAGGGCCCACCGTTTAAAGACCACTATGCTAGAAACAAAGGCTTCCTTGAAGTACTCTTTATGATGCTACACCTAACTCTCAGCAGGACAGCTAATTTCTCACACCAATCAGTCCATTGCAAGAAATGCTGAGGTGGAAAAAAAAATCCCTGCTGCACACTTTCCTGTCTTTCCCCAGATTCTAAATCTTCACACTGAAAATAATTTGCAAGCACAGGCATCTCTGGGATTCAGTGGGTTTTCCCTACCACCCCTCTTTGTTCTTTTAATCCTAGAGGGATGCTCCAAGCAGACAGGAAATGTGACCCAGAAGTGTGGCAACACATTTGTGTCTTGTTTTAGGAAGATGAGTGTTTCTCAGTCTCCTCTAGATGAACTCACACATTCCATCTTTGGAGAAAGTTTTAAACAGTTCTGGCTTATTCAGAGTCCTTTGTTCTTAGGACCAGTTTAGGAAGCTGCCTGCAGGGACACAATGGCCGTGGTGGGCACAGCACTTTGAATACATACCTTCAGGGATGGGAGTATGCTACTGATTTTCTTTTTCCTTTTTTTTTTTTTTTTTTTTTTTTGAGATGGAGTTTGGCTCTTGTTCCCAGGTTGGATTGCAATGGCACGATCTCAGCTCACCACAACCTCTGCCTCCTGGGTGTCATGCGATTCTCCACCTCAACCTCCCGAGTAGCTGGGATTACAGGCACCCGCTACCATGCCCGGCTAATTATATATTTTTAGTAGAGACAGGGTTTCTTCATGTTGATCAGGCTGGTCTTGAACTCCCAACTTCAGGTGATCCACCCGCCTTGGCCTCTCAAAGTGCTGGGATTACAGGCATGAGCCACTGCACCCGGCCAGCTATGATATTTTCTTATCATGACTTCCCGGGCAGGATTTTTTGTTACCAATCAGTAATATCAGTCCTAATCCAGGTCACACTTCAAGAATCCATTTAAATGATCCTACACTGACCAATAGCCCAATAGAATATAATCACATCAACTTCAAATTAGTTCTAATTTTTCCCTTTGAATATAAAATGTCATTTAAATCTTCCTAAGGAAATAAATGAAAAATATGTGGATATTCCACAAAAATATCTATATCTAGGCAGGCTTTACCTAAATGAAACCAGTCATAGAAAATGTACCCATATTAACCAATAATTATTGATTTACTTTTATTTATTAATAAATCATTTATTTCCTTATTGAAACAGGACTTACGAGTAAGGAAACCAGGGATGATTAAAGTAAAATGTCTTGGGTTCAAACTGACACCAAGAAGCCTAAACATGCTCAGAGATGCCATTAGTCAATATATGGAAAATGTAGGCAATCCAGGAAAAACTTGTTGTCTTCCCACTCCAACCCTGAGCAGCCCTGTGGGCCAAGAGTTTGTTGAACAGAAGTAGGGGGAACTAAATTTCAGACCCCTTGTTCTACCTCAGCCAGGTGCATTTTTACATTTCACAAACAGTACAGTCACCGAAAGCAGCCCGAGCTGCATTCCACAACAGAGTGAGAGAGCGAATCAGTAATGAGTCCTTGCTTAATAACAGAGACTGTCTTGCAGGAGGATCTTTGAAAAGGTGGCCTCTGCTTCATCCTTGTGCTTATTCAAGTGAAAGTGAAAGGTTTCCCTGTCATGACATAAAACTGAGCAAAAAATAATCACCATATCTCTTGCCAACTTTGTCTCCTTGACTCAGGGGGATTTTAAATATAGAACAAATGCTCTTGCATCAGTAGCAAACCAGCCCCTATGTCACTATTGGATTAATAATGCTTTAGGATACATATCTCTGATATGAAAGGCTCTAGCACACCAAATGCCCTGATACAAGAACACTTCCTACTGTAGGCATGGATATAGTAGTATACACTCAGTGCAATAAATGAGCAGTTATATTCTTTAGACATATAGAATAAATTTTATCTTTTCAAATGAAAATTCCAACACATTACTCTTCACAAGAAAAAAAAAAAAGTCATGATCAGTTAAGACATTAGAACCCACCCAAATAATTTCTTCTGAATCATCTCTCTATCTGCTCGACTTCTCCCCTGCCCCCATGCTCCCATTGTCTGTAGTTACCAACAAGTAAATATGAATGCTGAATCAAGAACGAAAGAAAAACAGAAACATATATTTATGTAAACTTGTATTGATTCAGCTAGGAAGAAACCCCACAGCTTTCAAGGCCTGAGTCGCAAATCATTGTGATCAGAAATGCTGATGTGCTAGGAATGCACAAGTATTTTTGCTTATTATCATGGCCCAGGCCTGTTGCAGAGCAAGAATTAAGCTGAAAAACAGTAAATATGGCTTTAAGCTTCCATTTATCAGGCAATATTTTGGGAAAGGGAGGACGCAGTGGCGATGAGTCCAGGCTTACATATTCAGCTATACACTCAGTCACTGAAAGATCCGCATTTGGGAAAATCAGAGGGAGGTCACACCACCTTTCCAAACAAGGGAAAACTCTGTTCTTCCCAAGATGACCCGAAATGTTCTAATTATTGGTTATTCCCTCTGGTCGGTGATGCAGCCAACAAGCACGTAGAGTTCAGTGAACCCACAAGCGCACAGCTGTTATCTTTGACTTATGGCCAAAACAAAAATTGGAATGGAATTTACTCAGACAAGTGTAAAGGCTTCTGTTTAAAACAGCTATTTTCCAAGCCAGATAAACAGCTTTGAAATGGAGAAGAAATGAATCCTTTTCTAGAATGTCTGAATCAAAGTGAGGTCAGCATCTTGAAGACAAGATGTTAACATAGATTACCCACACGGCTGCACCAGTCTCCCAAAGCATGAGACAGCCTCCACACCTCCAAGTTATCTGTACTTCTACTTTTTTTTTTTTTCGTCAAGTTGTTTTCGTGTTTTGGAAACAACTTTCTGCATTTGTGAAAGGTGGCTATGTTTAGTTAGTTAGTGATATAAAACATTAAGAACAGAGAATTGCTGTGCTGGAAGCTTCTGTGAGTGAGCAATTGCATAGGCAAGTGGCCTCTTTGGCCAGTAGCATCAGAGGCTCTTATGTGGCAGTTCGAGGGTGGAAAGAAACAGAGTGGTATTACTGTGGGCTTGAGTTAGTGATTCCGGCCTTTGAATTTCCACTAAGAAACATTAGCAAATAACCAATTTTTTATAGGTGGCAAAGGGACTGGTAAGAAATAGCTGGTAGGAGAAGCAGGGAAAAATCACCCTCCCTGTTCCCTACACAAATACTGTGTGCCTGTGCTAATCTGGCAATCCATCTTACAATCACCAAACAGTGCAGAGCAAGGAAGCAATTCGCACTGCAATAGTGCTCCTCAGAGCTTTTCATAGCTTGATGCCTATTGCAGCTGCTTATATTGTACCAGCAGGTGGGTATAAAATAGCAAATTCCGGAGCCTACAGAAGCCGTGTCCCAGGGTAGAAGAGGAGATGATTTTTTTTCCAGTAGAGTGAATATGCATATCAATGTACCTGAATGGAGAGCTGGGTCCTGGTGAGCTGTCATCAGCAGCAAATCTGTCTGTACTTCCATCTCAAGTGGTCTATTTCAGCGATAACAAGGCTTATGTAGCAAGAGTTTGAAAAGCCTGCTTCTCTTGATTCCAGGGGGGTTACAGACTATGTCTGCAGTGCGGACAGCCTTGAGCCCACTATCAACATTCATTCATTCCCAAATTCTCTCTGCACTCATCATTTGCAGCAATAATAAAATCTCACCAGTTTGGAAGTCCTGGGTTTTCTAAAATAGTAAGCACCAAGTATCTAGACAAGGTAAGAACAATTATAACTACGTGGCATTGTGGCCTGTTCTAAAATACTCTATCATGAAGGCAGTCAGCTGCTTAATTGGTGTCAACTTCATACCCAATGGGCAGGGATAGTTATCAGAAGCCCACTGAACAAATGGATGGGACGTTTCAAACCTACGAGCATCAAGCTTCTCCAAAAATAACAAGAAGTGACAGCTGAAGTCATGCTTAACAGAATTGGTTTAAAAATGTGAAATGGGTTTTTAAAACAGCACTGCCTTCATATTGGGTGTGAATGAGGCTTTGTATGAAATATTACAGGAGGGGAAACCCCTATTAAAGCTGAGACTCAGGCTTTGTTCTCAGTGTCTGACAATTGGATCTCTCTAGATAATACTTGAAAGGACTGAGAGGTGTGGCAGCAGATGGGTGGGAGGCCAAGGCTGTGTAAAACAACTCTCTAAGAAAGAGTTTCAGCAGGCTTCGTAAGTGGCACCATTAGGACCCGTCTGTGTAACAATTCCTGGACTGTTGCTTATCTGGTCATTTGTTTTCATAAAATGAGCAAGGGGAATCATGCCTGCCGCCTTCCTTCCCTCCCTTAGACCATATGTTTCCTGCTGGTAGTTGTCTGGTTATTTTATTTTACCCTTTCACCACCTGATTCATAGCTTTCTTATAATCCTCTAACGCTGGGGTCAGAAAAATTTTTCTGTAAAAGGACAGATAGTAAATAGATTAAAAGTTTGCAGACCATACAGTTTCCGTCACAACTACTTAACGCTGAGGTTATAGCATGACAGCAGCCACAGACAATACACAAATAAATAGGCATGTCTGAGCCCCAAGAAACGTTATCTACAAATATAGGTTGGGTGTCACATTTAGCCCATAGCCATAATTTGGGGATCTTTTCTCTAAGACACTGTATCTTAAACAAAGTCAGCTCTGGGAAATACTGTGGGTTTTATTTACTTTTCTACACTTTGATAACTCTGTGGTAGATTATTAGAGCCAGAGCTCCCTCATTTGTTCATATCTCCCACTCTCCAGGTCCCGGGGGAGTCTCCTCCCATACTGACTGTTATGGGCTGAATTGCATCCTCCCAAAATTCATATGCTGAAGGCCTAACGCTTAGTACTTCAGAATGTAACCATATGTGCAGATAAGGTCTTCAGAGGGATGATTAAGTTAAAAATAAGGCCATGACCCCTAATCCAACATAACCAGTGTCCTTATAAGAGGAAGAGACATCAGAGATGCAAACATAGAGAAAAGACCATGTGAAGAGGCAGCAAGAGGGCAGCCATATGCAAGCCAAGGAGATAGGCTTCAGAGGAAACCAACCCCATACACCTTGATCTTGGAGTTTCAGATGCTAGAACCGTGAGTAAACACATTTCTGTTGTTTAAGCCACCTAACCTGGGGTATTTTGTTATGGCAGCCCAGGAAAACTAATATACTGACACTGGGCCAATCATGTGACTTTCTTTGGCCAAGGGGCAGTAGCAAACATAATATAAGCAAAGACTTGGAAAGTATCTCTTGCTGCTCTTGAGAGCCCTGCCAGCAACTAAGTCTGGGCTAATCTGCTGGATGGGGTGATAACATGGCCAGTCAGCTCATCAAGTCAAACCCCAGATGCAGCTGCCTAGCTGACTGCCAGTCATCGCACATGCATGAGAGACTCCAATAGAGATCAGCAGAAGAGCCACACAGCTGAGACCAGTCCCAACTGTGGATCCACAGAACACTGCTATCGTTTTAAGCCACTAAGTTTTGAGGTAGTTTGTTACATACATGAGGCAACTGGTACACCACCTACCCACTTCCCATGTCTTCTCTACCCTAATACTCAGACTATCTTCTTTGTCTCTTGCTTACTTGGGCTGCTTCAAAGCCTCACTCCTTTATTCAACTCTCACCTACCCTGTCCAACTAGCCAGTAGTTCAGTCTGGTGCCTCATCCACTCAAGACACCACTCTCTGCTGGGTGAGCGTATTCATTTTCTCTTGCTATGATAACAAATTATCATAAACTTTGCAACTTAAAACAGCATGCACATTTATTATCTCCAAGGTCTGTAGGTCAGAAGCTTGACATGGATCTCACCAGGTTAAAATCAAGGTGTCGGCAGAACTGCGTTCCTTCCTGGAGGCTCTGAATCAGTTTCCTTGCTATTCAGATTGTTGGTAGAATTTATTTTCTTGCTGCTGTAGGATGGAGAGCTCTGTTTTCTTGCTGGCTGTGAGCTAAGGGGTGTTCCCAGCCTCCAGGGGCCACCCACATGTTTCAGCTGTTAGTTCCTTTCCTTGATCTTCAAAGCCAGCAAGGTAGGTCAAGTCCCTCTCATGTTTCAAATCTCTTCTGCCTCTTCATTTATCACATTTCTCTGACTCCAGTGAGGAAATTTCTCGCTTTTAAGGGTTTATGTGATTAGACTGGGCCCACCCTGATAATCCAGGATGATCTCCCCATATCCAGATCCATAACCTTGATCACATCTGTAAAAAGCCCCTTTTGACACATAACATAGCACATTCATAGGATCTGGGGATGAGGATGTGGATATTTTCAAAAAAGAAGGGATACATTATTCTGACTACAATAGTTGGCAACTTATGGCAATGAAATCAGAGACAGCCTGGCAGTGATGGCTCACTTCTGTAATCCCAGCATTTTGGGAGGCTGAGGCAAGAGGATCACTTGAGTTGAGGAATTTGAGACCAGCCTGGGTAACACAGACCCCTTGCTTTCAAAAGATTTTTTGAAAATAGCCAGGTGTGGTGGCATGCACCTGTAGTCCCAGCTGCTCAGGTAGCTGAGGCAGGAAGATCTCTTGAGCCCAAGAGGTCGAGGCTACAGTGAGTCGTGATCATGCCACTGTATTCCAGCCTGGGCAACAGAGCGAGACCCTGTCTCAAAAAAAAAAAAAAAAGAAAAAAAAACAGGAAGAAATCAGAGATTCTAGTTCTCACCCACTCTCCATTACAATGGGGATTTTTAAAAAGCTAACTACAACCTCGATATGGCCCAATCCCCTCCACAACCACTATACAGCAGCCCCAATAGTCTAAAATTGTTGCTCTTATTTACTGTGAAGTAGTCTTCACCCATCTGTCCCTGCATCTGTACAGCTCTTCTCCATACATAGTTGTAAATTAGGACATGTGGACTATGAGCACCTGAATATGAGGTTTTCAAGAATAGTGTCTAGAATCCTGTATGTCATTGTCTTGGGAAAATGAACTCTAACAGGTAGTCATTTTTCTATCCCCGCCGCTTCAAGCTCTAAGAAGTTGCTAACATCTAATAGTGTGTACAGGGGAAGTGCCGGTGTTATAACGAGTATCATAAGTTTCCACTCCTATCTACATGGAATTTTGCAAACTGGTTTACTGTAGCCTATTAAAGCTACCAAGACCCATTCTATATCAGTTAGGATGCCTTCAGCTGCAAGAAAAAGAAATTGATTTAAACTGGCATACACAATATGAAAAATTACTATTTCACATTACAAGAAGCACAGACACGGATCAGACTTCAGGGTTAGTTAACTCTGTGGCTCAGAAAAATAATCAAGGTCCCAGTTTCATTCTCTCTCCACGCTGACATTCTTGTGTCTCAAGTTGGGAGCAAGGTGTCTGTGGCTCTTTCTGGCATCACATCCAATTAAAACAACATCCAGAGGAAGAAGGGCGATTGTCTCTTCCTGTGCCTCTATCTTTGTTGTGAGGAAACGTTTTCCCACAAGTTCCCCTGGTAGACTTCCCTCTGGTTTCATTGGCAGAATTGACCTAATTTTAAAACAAGGCAAGGGAATGAGAACATGTCACTTCATCAAGGCCTTCCTTGATCCCTTGATCACCCTTTTAAAACAGCAAGTGCTCCTGACAACATCTCCCAGCATTCCCTTCTGCCCCTGCTGAGGCCGGGTTTTTCTCCTTAGTTTTTATCATCACACGATTTGCTTTGTTATTTGTACTTTTTCTTCCACACACACGAGAATGTCAGTTTCATTGTGTTAGGGATCCAGGGTTGTTTTATTCACTTAAAACAGTATCTGTCACATAATAAGGGTCTCTTGATATTGTTACATAATTGAAAGAGTTATAACCCTCGAACTAATCAAGCCCTTGGTGCAAAAAGTAAGATCCACCTCTCCTAAGTCATATGGCTGTGGTGGGGAGGATGAATTACAGAACAATATTGAGTTAATGTTATGAGAAGGTGTGGTGAGCAAATGCTAGATAGGCAACCTACATCCTCACACTTTACTTCATTTCCCACCATGACCATCACCAACATTGACAGATGGGCATGTCAAATCTTAGAGGGGCTTACAGGTCTCAGGTCATCTTTTCTTCCAAGGAGTCCTGGTCCAAACTAGATAGGTAGAAACTTCTTTTCAGAGATTCATTTATGCTATTATCATTTACGGTAGAAGGAATGATTACTAATCAAGTCCAGTACTTTTATTTAATCTTTGCTATTCCAACAGTTTGTAATACTTTATATAATTTACTCTTAGAATTCTGAGGAAACAATTTACCTGAAGTTTACATGCTAACAAGAAGGGGGTTTCTCAGCCAGGCAGAGTGGCTCATGCCTGTAATCCCAACACTTTGGGAGGCTGAGGCTAGAAGATCACTTGAGGCCAGGAGTTCAAGACCAGCCTGGGAAACATAGACAGAACCCCATCTCTAAGAAAAATTTAAAAAATTAGCTGGGTGCGGAGGCATATACTTGTAGTCCCAGCTACTCAGAGGCTTAGACAGGAGGATTACCTCAGCCTCTCAGTAGCTGGGACAAAGAGAGAAAGAAAGAGAGAAAGAGAGAGAGAGAGAGAGAGAGAGAGAGAGAGAGAGAGAGAGAGAGAGAGAAAGGAAGGAAGGAAGGAAGGAAGGAAGGAAGGAAGGAAGGAAGGAAGGAAGGAAGGAAGGAAGGAAGGAAGGAAGGAGGGGGTTTCTCCTGGTAATAACCAACTAAAGAAATTAATGGAAGCAGTAAAAGGGGCTGAGGAAAGCCATTAGACTGATATCAGGCTATTCAAAGCACCCCAGCTGGTTGGGAAAGGCAGCAAGCTTCATAATGAACATCAGACATTTATGGCATAACCCATAATATTTCCCAGCATATTCTGCTCTCAAGGTTTTTGAGAGCCTGAAGGTAGGGGATCACCATGTCTTTTAAGATCTCCTCCTAGACCCCTCCCTCAGAGAAGAACCAGTATGTTCACTGCAGAGAGACATAGATCGGCTGCCCCGTTGATGTCAGTCCTAGAAATCTCTTTCCATTCTCCTTCCAAAGACCTTTCTTTACCTTCGAGAAGAAAACAAGGGGAACATTTGGTCTGTTTATCCTGAATGATTAGCATGGGAGGGTCTTGTTACACACATATTAGGTTGCTGCAAAAGTAATTGCAGTTTTGGGCATTACTTTCAATGGCAAAAACAACAATTACTTTCGCACCAACCTAATATGACCCAAACTAACCCAGGCTCCAGGGTCCTCTTCCCCTTGGAATCCACTTTGCCTAAGTAAGGCTTGCTTCCTTCAGAAGCCTCACTTCACTTAGTCATTGCCCTCACCATCCCCTACAGGCTTTGTTCCCCTGGGGGACTGATTCTGCTCCAACAAGCAACCAAAGAACAGCCTGAATGACTCCTGCCAGTTTCCATCCCTAGACCTCCAAACTCCTTCTTGGAATTCCTTATAGCCTCTGGGGCCAGCTCCTCTCAAAGAAGCTAACCCTCTTTAGGCACTCCCTGAGGAAACCCTCGTTATCATCTAATATTTCTATCATTTATTTTCTTGCTCAAATTGTTCCAACTTTGGCACTCTTAAAAGTTACTCTGGGTTGGGGCTCGGCGGCTCACACCTGTAATCCCAGCACTTTGGGAGGCCGAGGCGGGTGGATCACAAGGTCAGGAGATTGAGACCATTCTGGCCAACATGGTGAAACCCCATATCTACTAAAAATACAAAAATTATCTGGGCATGGTGGTGCATGCCTGTAATCCCAGCTACTCAGGAGGCTGAGGCAGGAGAATTGCTTGAACCAGGGAGGCGGAGCTTGCAGCGAGCCGAGATGGCGCCACCGCACTCCAGCCTCGTGACAGAGGAAGACTCAGTCTCAACAACGACAAAAAAAGTTACTCTAGGTTGACACTTGTGTCTTTCCAGAAAGAGATCTTTCTTTTTACACACTTCCTTACTCCATGAGATGATCCAGATTAATTTTGTATTTTCCCAGCCTACCCAGGAATTTATCACTTCTTTATGAAGCTCTGGTTTCCTTTATTGAAAAACAGTGTTGAGAAACCAAGATCTGGGCATCAGGTGTATTCATTACTGTCGTAGTGTCATTGGTCGTAGGCCCTTTCAGCAGAGAGAGGTGGGAATGCGTATCTGTAGACTAACCTATGCATACCCACATATCTATATTTTTGTACCTATCTATATATAGATCAAAGTCCATGAGTTTATGCTGATACCTCTGATTCTAGTCCAGCACCATAGGTTTCATTTTAGCCTTACCCTTTTCCTTATCTGTAACATCTTTCTTCAATAGTGAAAAATCTGGCTTATTATCTACTTTCTGATTCTATTTATTATATAAGTAGATATATTTACTTGTTTATTCAACTCCAGTATATGCATAAAGTATTTCAGGATTTCTAACCCATGACCCCGTGAGAAACACATTTACTAACTAAAATACATTACTAGTATACAGTTATTTTTGTCTTTACAATATTTAGTC
Source organism: Macaca mulatta (assembly GCF_049350105.2). Classification (NCBI taxonomy): domain Eukaryota; kingdom Metazoa; phylum Chordata; class Mammalia; order Primates; family Cercopithecidae; genus Macaca; species Macaca mulatta. Next base: position 38,983,337 of record NC_133422.1, read on the forward strand.
AAAATACCTTTTTCCAGAGTTGCCTAGGTAGTTCATTCTTAGGGCAGACACAACTAAACATGCTTTTAAGGTCATACTTTTAGGTCCTGCTTTTAAATGTGCAGTCTAATTGAGTGGCAATTATATATTGTACCAGATCTTTGTCTTCCTTATCAGGTTAAAGCTCTTCATTAAATAAGAATAGGCTTGACTCTTGTGCATATTGTATTTATGCTATATTATTTTTCTATATACTACTTCGGATGCCTGAGATGAACATTATAAATTTCTTTTTACTATTCTAAATTTGTATTATCCCCTTAAGTGGTATATTGAATTGCTATAGTTCACAACCTCCAGCCATAAAATACAAAGCAATAAAATCTTCTAATTAATGCACACATATGCAAAGTTTATAATTAAATGCAAAGCTATAATTGGACCCAGTGCCCCATCTAACACAAAACAGCAATAGCAATGAACTAGAGGGGAAAAATAATAGCTGGAATACTCAGTCATTGAAGTTGAAATGGTTATTTACAATAACTTAAAGAAAAAACATTATTCCAGATTGTAGGGAAAAGAAATATCCATAAAACCAATAAGAAGAAAATCTCTCTCGATTTATCATTACACAGGCGGATAAGGTCTACTATGCTTGTAACACACTAAGGTGGGGGAAGACCATAGCAAATTTATGGATGTGGTAGCTGTGGAAACAAGCTCATCTGTTGACTATAATCTACCCACATGTACCCCTTCATACAGCCCCCCAAAGATATATATATATATATATATATATATATATATATATACACACACATATATATATATATATGTACACACACACACACACATACATACACACATACACACACATACAGATACATATCTCCATCGCTGGGAGCCTTAAATTCCCACTTCTACTTGATTTTTTCTTTTACAAATTTCCATATAAATATTACGACTCTTGCTGCAAATGGAGTTATTCTATCTTTGACTACAAAGTATTTCTGATGATATCAACTGACCTGCAAATACACTTTTCATGAAAAACTTGTTTTTAAATTTTAAGATATTAATAATTTAGGAGTTCTGAATTTCATATGGAATGGAAAAAATCTGCATTATTGTGTTCTATTAGTTTTAGGACCTAATTAACCAAAGTTGCCCCTCCCCTAGTCTTCTAATTGAGCACTAAATGTCACCAATATCCACACACCATCCCCTCAAGGCAGAGCATAGCAATCATTCATCATTCCTCTATTTCTCTCTACCCTGGGACATGTTCAATCCATTAATAAATCCTATTAGTTCTAGCTCCAAAATGCAGCATGAGTTCATCTCCATTTTTCCGTCTCTACAGCCACAGCTCTAATCCAGCCCACTATACACTATTAGTGGACCACTGAGGTAGCCCCTAAACTCCTCTCCCAATATTCACTTTTCCTACCTTGCATCCATCCTCTGTGACTGCAGCCACTCAGTCATTTTTCACAAATATAAATTGAATCATCATACTGCTTTGTTTAAAGAATGTTCGGCCGGGCACGGTGGCTCGCGCCTGTAATTCCAGCACTTTGGGAGGCCGAGGCAGGCGGATCACGAGGTCAGGAGATCGAGACCATCTGGCTAACATGGTGAAATCCTGTCTCTACTAAAAAATACAAAAAATTAGCCAGCTGTGGTGGCGAACGCCTGTAGTCCTGGTTACTCGGGAGGCTGAGGCAGGAGAATGGCTTGAACCCGGAAGGCAGAGCTTGCAGTGAGCCTAGATTGTGCCACTGCACTCCAGCCTGGGCGACAGAGCGAGACTCCGTCTCAAAAAAAAAAAAAAAAAATGTTCAAGGCCTCCCATTTTCTTGTTGGTAAAAGACCATGCTTGGTCTGGTCCCTTTTGGGGACTCATCTTGACCCACTCTTCACTCTGAACTCAAGCCCACAGCCATCCTTCAGCTCCTGGATCATTTCCTTTCTCCTCAGGGACTTTGCCTATTCCTCCCTCTTTGCTATACTGGCTTAATTCCTCACCATTGTTCATAACTCAATACAAAAGTCACCTCCACTAAGAAATCCTCCCTAGCCCCCATGTAAAAAGTCAGAGTACCTCTCATATATTCTCTAAATACAATGGACTTTTTCTTCACAGCACTAATTATAGTTGAAATTCTACGTGTGTCTGGAAAATTATTTAATTACTATTTTTCTACCTCCACTAGACTACATGTGGGTTCTCTATAATGTCCTTTGCTCCTAAGAGCATCAGAGTTTGGCACTTAGTAGGTAATCAATATGTGTTTATTGAATGAATACTGGATAGAGAAAAGAAATAGCCTGAATATACGGAATTTTCACTTTTGCTTTCTTCATCAACCATCAACAGCAGGTGGAATAAAAATCCTGTCAGGGCACGTGAACCTCCTATTGTGATCCCTGAAGTTCTGCTGTGCTCAAGACAGATGGAAACCCTGCAGCAGCCTCGCAGAATGGCTCTCAGATATGACCCGCATATAAAGCAGAGAGCAGGATGTTGCTCCAGAGCCGAGTGCCGGCAGCCTGTTGACATCCATAAAATACAAGGCTAGCTCCGGCTTTGACCCTCTCAGGTCCAGTAAAACATGGCAAAAATGTAGAGAAGGGGTGAGCTGCTGTCTTGGAATTATTCCAGACAATTTGAATATATGACCAATGTTTAAATATGTGACCGTTTTTCAGCCGCTCTGTATTATCTGCAAATGTGCTATCATCTTTTTAACCTCCAAGAGCAAGAGACTAAATGCTTTGACAGTGATTTTTCTTCTTTCTGGCATTTCCAGGTGACATATTTTAGTGAGACAAAAATAAGGGTAATGCTTTCTGACCCTCTCTTTTGTAGCTCCCACAAAGATATCACGTCTTGACCATATGGGATGTGGAAGGCAGAGAAATGACCAACCTAGGGAGGCGAGATGGCCACCTCTGGGAAGGAGCCAAGAGGCCAAACGCTGGGCCCAGTGTATGCAGTGAATGCTCACCTACTCCAGGAAGGAGTCAGTATGCATGTGTCCAGTCCCCAGGTGCTGGCTGAGCACCACAAAGGACTTACAGGTGGCAGGAGTTCTGGGCATCAGCCATGGGCTGTGAAAGATGATAGAAGCAGCATCCAACTCTAAGAAAGGGGCCAGTAGTAAGCACGCAAGAAGAATCACTGTCCTTGGCCAAGTAAACCTGGTTTATGGAAAGGAGCAGGGGTAATTGAGAAACAGAGAGGACAAAAAGCCAACCAGACTGACTCCCTGTCACTCATCACACTCGTCTTTGAATTTTATTGAGATTCCGTAAGGGTGTACGCTCTTAATGGGCTCATTTTTTCATCTTTGTCCCTGTGATGAATCTGCCAGGGACATCCCCAACCCTGGATCAATTCAACCACCTACATCTCTATTCACATACCTGGTCAGCTAATCAGGTAACTCAGGAGAAAATTATCCTAACTGAGCAGGATGGTCTAATTACTAAAATAAATGACCTACCTCACCTCCATCTGAGCGTGCCCAGTGTACCCAGTCATCTTCCTCAAGATTCCATTTAAAAATACTGACATCTCAGTGGGTTCGTTCAACCTCTCCACTCCCATTATATTCCATTCTCACCACGACTCTCTGCCAACTGGACCTTCTATTTTGTGAAGAGAACCAAAATCTTAGGGTAAAAATAACTCAATCTCCTGCCCCTACCCTTTGACTTGAAAAGGTATCCGGACCTTTGCTTTCTTCCTTTTTTATTTTTATTTTTTTTAAGACAGAGTCTCTCTCTGTCTCCCAGGCTGGAGTGCAGTGGCATGATCTCAGTTCACTGCAAGTTCCACCTCCCAGATTCACGCCATTCTCCTGCCTCAGCCTCCCGGGTAGCTGGGACTACAGGCGCCCACCATCATGCCTGGCTAATTTTGTTTTTGCATTTTTAGTAGAGATGGGGTTTTACCATGTTAGCCAGGATGGTCTCGATCTCCTGATCTCGCGATCCACCCGCCTCGGCCTCCCAAAGCGCTAGGATTACAGGCATAAGTCACCGCACCTGACCTTCTTCCTTTCAACCTCAGAAAAAGTGGTGACTCTTCTGCTCCTCAAAGTTAAGCCCTCCACGTGCACTCTCAATTATACCCTGTCCAAGTCCTCAGCAAACTTGCTCCATCAATTACATCCTCCTTTCCTTTCCTCTATCTTCAACTTCTTTCTTGCACCAACTCTTAGCTACTCTTTCCACATTAAAAAAAGAAAAAAGTTATACCTTTACCTTTTTCCTTTCCCAGGTGACTTAAAAGGCTCTTCTATAACTCAAAAATGTCTCCTTTGTCACCTCCTATTCACCTGGCACAACTGAAACAGCCCTCACCAAGTCAACAACCACCTGCTCATGATGGAAACCAATGGACACTTTTCTATGTCTCACTCACTGCATTTAACACCGTTGTCCACTTTTTCTTTCACTGGCTCTTGTGACACCAGTCTCTTCTATCTTATTCTCTCTCTATTGCTGCATAGACTCTTTCACTGATACCTCTTCTTCTCCCTTTCTCTTCTTACAGTACCCTTATTACTTATAAAATCTCACCGACACCAGCTTTCACCAACCACATATATACAGAGGACTTTCAAAGAGCCAACCCTGATCTCCTTAGCTCCAGGCTACTCTGTGCAAAGAGTCTATTAATCGTTTCTATGCGGGCATTCCAGAACGATCTCCAACTCATCACATCCCAAATTGAACTCATGCGCTTCCTCACAAAAATTCCTTATTTTATTGTTTTCAGTCTCTGATGATTACTCAATTCCCCCAAAGTCACCCAAACCCAGAGCTTAAGAATCAGTCTAGAATCTTGCCTATCCTTTGCCCTTCACACACAGTTGTTCACCAAATACGGTTGACTTGTCCTCTTAAATAAGTCTTAACAGCTCTACTCAAGTCTATCTTCACTTTCACTGCTACAGTTAAGGCGCTCATCATTACTTTCCGGAACTGTAGTAAGGGACTCCACTCCTAATTTATCTCATCGCCTCTGCTATACTCTTATCTTAAATTTGTCCTCCAGAGTTCTATGCTTTTATTTTTTAAAAGACAAATTTTGGGGAAAATAACAAAACTTCTACCATGTCACATAAGTTATTCCCAATCTGAAGAACATCATTACTTCCCCCTCATAATCAGTACATTATAGGTAAGTTGATAATACTTATTGCATAGTATTTCATGAGTTCATTATATGTAAAAGGTTTAGAAGAGGGTTCCACACAAAAGAGTACTCAAAAAATTATGTAATCTTCTAGTAAAAACTCAATAAATGTTCAATAAATAAATAACTGAGATGCTCAGCAGAGGATTTGGTGATTTGCATCCCAGTGTTAAGGTGCCCGGAAAACCAAGTGTGGGCCCAGCAGACTTCAGATTCCAGTTTACTTGGGAAGAAATGGTTGACGTGATATCAGTTAAGGCCTTCAGTGGCTTAAAGATTGAATTTCTGATTTCTACAACCCACATGTAAGTAGGCAGAGCAATTTGGGATAAAGAGTACATTAACCATGAGATCTCTTTCTTTCTTATTTTTACCTCTATTGGGAATGATTTGTTAGCATTTTCTTGTTTGCTTTTTCATTTTTTGAAATCTTTTAGAATAGACACATACAGGATAAGATGAACTATATTTCACTCAGTGGAAACATGTTCTAACTGATGCTGCTGGTTAATGGATAAGATCTTTGCTTTTTCTGTCTGAAATCTTTGAGTATCGACACATATAGGATAAGAACTGTATTGCGCTCAGTGGAAACTCAAGTTGTAACTGATGTTCCCCAGGTAATCAATGATGAAAAAAATGATCAAATGATGACAATGAAGATGCTGATCAACAGTGTCTCTTCTCTAACCCACCTATATGACATACGTTTGACAAGAGAAATTTCCAGAACCTGGTAACCTTAAGGAGGGTTTACATGACAATACAGTCATCTTGCAGAATCACAGGTGGCAGACCTTGTCTCTGTCAGAGGCACTGAAATTTATGCTGCAAAAGGATGTCTCTGTGCTCTTTCACAGCAACCTCTAAGACACGCCTGAACTTCCCTTAATGATCTGTCACTGTTATTTATCTAAACCAGGTTGACAAACTATTTACGTTATTAGCCTCCTCTAACATTTGTGGACAGTGAGTTTCTCACATTCCAAACTTATTTCTTTCAGATCTAAAGGGGTCACTCCGATATACCTAGATTTGAGGGAAAAAAAAACAATAAAGGGCTAAAGGAGAAAACATTTGAGTAAAACCATGAGATAAAATGGCAAAATACTGTTCCCCCAAATCTTTCACTGGGGCAGGATACAGCCACTACTTTCATTCAACACAAAGACCACAAACCACTGCCAATAATGAAAGGCAAAAGAAAAGCCTTTTTTTTTTTTTTTTTAAGACGGAGTCTCGCTCTGTCACCCAGGTTGCCAGGCTGGAATGCAGTGGCACGATCTCTGCTCACTGCAAGCTCCGCCTCCCAGGTTCACACCATTCTCCTGCCTCAGCCTCCCAAATAACTGGGACAACAGGCACCCACCACCACACCCAGCTAATTTTGTTTATTTTATTTATTTATTTATTTATTTATTTATTTATTTATTTATTTATTTTGAGACAGAGTCTCGCTCTGTCGCGCAGGCTGGAGTGCAGTGGCGCGATCTCCGCTCACTGCAAGCTCCGCCTCCCGGGTTCACGCCATTCTCCTGCCTCAGCCTCCCGAGTAGCTGGGACTACAGGCACCCGCCACCACGCCCGGCTAATTATTTGTATTTTTAGTAGAGACGGGGTTTCACCATGTTAGCCAGGATGGTCTCGATCTCCTGACCTCGTGATCCGCCCGTCTCGGCCTCCCAAAGTGCTGGGATTACAGGCGTGAGCCACTGCACCTGGCCAAAAGCACATTATTTTTTAAAAGAGATACTAGCTATTACATTTTAGACATTTTTATTCTTCTTACTCCTTATTATTCTAGGATTCAGAAAAGATTTTCATAAAATTTACTTGTGTATATAAACATGGTGCTAGTGCCTAACACAGGGTAAGTATAACAAACATCATCATTGCTGTTGTTATTATTGTCATTATGATTATCAACTCCCATACTCCAGTGGGGATATGACCAGAGGACAGAGGCAACTGTTAGTATGTATTAGTATGTCTTCTATTTAGGGAGATTAGTTATGTATGTATGTTCACATATATACACATATACATGAATGACTTTTGCATTTATCACATCACCTTCACTTAGGATCCCTGTGACATGGGTAAGGTAATATAATTATCTTTTTTTTTTTTTTTTTTTTTTTGAGATGGAGTCTCACTCTGTCACCCAGGCTGGAGTGCAGTGGTGCAATCTCGGCTCACTGCAACCTCCGCCTCCCAGGTTCAAGCGATTCTCCTGCCTCAGCCCCCCGAATAGCTGGGATTACAGGTGCCCGCCACCACGCCCAGCTAATTTTTGTATTTTTAGTAGAGACGGGGTTTTGCCATGTTGGCCAGGCTGATCTTGAACTCCTGACCTCTCGATCCACCCACCTTGGACTCCCAAAGTGCTGGGATAACAGGCATGAGCCACCATGCCTGGCCTCAGTGATAAAATTATCTTAATTTTACATACAGAAAAGCTACACCAAATGAAGCAGATCAACTGTGCCACAGCAATCAATGGAAGATTTGTGCCTGAATTTCTGCCTTTCAGTCTCCTAGCTTTTTGCTCTTTCCTTTTGAGGTTGAGGGATTGAGATGCAAGGGAGGTCAGGGATGAAAGATAATATTACAAGAAGATGTTCTCCAGGTTATCTGTGTCCCACAACATATGCAAGATATAGAGTTGTCAAGCAATTGATTTTGTTTGTGGCTGTGGCTTATAAAATTTGTCCCTTTAGTTTATTATCTTTGATAAATTAATTGTAAATAGGCATTCGCCTACATTCATGATTTATTGTTTGTTGCAGCAGCATGAAAAGTCAGAAAACTGCACTACAAGGGCTCAAATTTTTCTTTGAATTTATAATACTTGTTCTAAAGGAGAAGAAGTGGGATTCTGACAAGCATGGGTTGATTTCCCATTATGTTTCCTAGCTTCTTGGCTCAATAAACTAGACCTTCAACAGTGCCAAACATACGTTGACTGCCCTGGATCACCCAAGGTATGCTGGAGGCCTTAGGAGACCATATGTTAGGCATCTGACATATGTTAAAAAAGAGCTGGTCATATTTCTGAAGCGGATTTCCATAATGGAGCTTCAGCAGTGCTAGAATTAGCCCTGTAGCTCATCATGTTTAATTCATGCTTAATTACATTTGAATCCGTGAACTTTCCATGAAGTCTTTACAATTGCACTTCCATTGCAGTAGTCGTACTTGCTGAATTTTTCTGCTTTAAAGACAAATGTCAGTGCCTTGTGAAATTTCACAATTATGCTATTCACTGTCATTTTTCATCCAGCTATAAATCAACATAATTTGATGATAGCTGTACAATTATGAAAATACTATCAAGTAGACATCACCTATGTGAACCTAATGGTAACCATTTTTGTAATGAAGTCAGTTAAAGTTATGAAATTCCCAGCCAGCCTGAACTTAACAGAATATGAAGTCATTTAACTTAATTGAAAGTGTTAGTTGAGCTTTTCTATTTTGGCTATAGAAGTTCCACACAAATTAGAGCTGTTTAGGGAAGTACTGCCTCCATAGTTGTCTTTAACACAGAGCAGGCAAGATTACCAGATTTACAGTGGTATTCCATTCTCAGTCAACCTTCCTCTCTAAGTACCATTTGATTATCTCCTACTGCCATGTTTACATCAAGTGCTATAAAGCCTGGTATCAGAAAGTCATAGAATCATAGCCGAAAAGAATTTTACAGATTCTCTAATCCCTACATTCATTTAACAAATAAGAAACTCAGACCCAGACTGTCCAAAAAAATCACAGTTTTAGGGCAGCAGTCTGGAACTGAAGCTCAGACTTCCTGACACCAAAGCCAGGGATAGTTTGGGGCATGTACTGGAGCACATGTCAGTAAGGGTTACTGAGAGTCACAAGTAAAGCCTGAAGCTTTGCTCCTGCCTGAGAAATGCAATACCAAAGAGTAGAACTTTGTTTCCTTCTCCACCCAAATAGGTCATCGCCTCTAGTCTGGCTTTATGCCTGAAAATCTCACCATTGTAGGTCTTTCTCCAAATTTACACCATTGCATTCCTAGGAGAATACTGTTAAAATGGAAATCATATATTATACAACAGGGGCTATCCCCTGAAATTGTCCAAGGAATCCTTCAGCATGATTACCAAGCTGGAAATCAGGGCCTAAATTGGTGGGACAGGGGACAGATCATATTTGATGGAGGTAACTGACAGAATGCATTGACAAGAAGGGACATTGGACATGGTTGAGAACAATGGTGAGTACCTGGAATCTGAAGGTCTGGATAGGAAACAAGCTTTGGAGGGGCAGAAGTGAGTGCTTATAATAGACTGGGAAATAAAAGAGACAAGGCTCTGACGAAGAGCACTGGAGTAGATGAGTAATACCCACACACTGGAAACCATGAATGACCAATCACCAGCGCTACCATCTCTGGAGAATTATATCTCCATTGAGTGTTTTCCTTTTTTAACCCCTTCTCACTCAGAAAAGGCAAGAAAACTTCTGTGTCTATCTTAAACACTCTTGCCTAAGGTTTTCTCTGGGTATGTATGGCCAAAAGGTGGTCGATCCTTTAACCAGAAAGTCCATTTTAGAAAAGTCTCCCTGAGTTCAGACAGCAAGGGAAAACCTCCCAAACAAGTCATCATCTTCCCATCATTTTGCTACAAAGCTTCCTCAAGAATGTAGTAAGTTCTGAAGCCCACGAAGTACAGGAGAAGATGTACAGTGACCATCTGGCAACACTTCTGCCTTCTTCCTCTCTTCCCACCTTCAAACGTTGTGTGTGCTGTGCTGGACGAGGTGATTATGGTGACACTTAGGGGTTCTAAGCTAAGCAGGTCCTACTCTGCTTTAAACTGAGTAAACATATAATGGGGTGGGCAATTCCCATTGAGAGGTAATGCCCTCTTGGGATAAGAAGATGTTACAGTTACAAGACACTTTCTGGTGTGTTTAAGTCAATCCACAGCAAGCCTCTATGCTGCATAAGTCAATAAGAGTAGAAAGAACATAGAAACACAAACCCTACTCTCATGAGCTTAGAGCTCCATGGAAGAGAGACAGCATCTCTGTAGAAAGATGGCCAACAATATCAAGATCAGAGGAAGGGAAGAGAGAAATGGGTGGAAAAGGAAAATGTAAATGGGTGAAGGGCAAAGGATAGCACATACACCTTTAAGTAGGCTGTAATAACAGTTATGTGAGCACTGTGTTCTCAGCGCCATGCTACGATTTATATACCTTATCTTATTCGATGGCATTTATGACTTTAGATCTCCCGGAACAAACTGTAGTAATTAGTGGATTCATACCTGTCTCCAAATACTTACCTATAGGAGAAGTAACTGAGCAAATGTACATCATTTATGGATGACAAAATTGGTGCCTGTGGTTTGATAACAGAAAGTCAATGGCAGAAGCTCTGCTTTATAGGCTTTCCTCGAGAAACATTACCTGCTATTTTATCAGCTTTGCTTTGAGTGTCCCGTAATAACTGTCACAGTATCCTGGGTAGAGCAGATGCCCAATATTCACTTCTTGGTTTGCTTCGGGTTATAATTTTTTGTGTCCTGAGGGACTCCCCATTTTTGTCATTAGTGAGTGTCCAAATCCTTACCCCTCAGTTTGTCAGCAATTCAGATTTCCAAAATGCTTGACCAGACATAGCCAGAGAATACCTACTGTGAGTCTTTGGCTGATGTATCCCCAACATGTAAACCGTGAACCTCTCCCTTCTTTACCTCCACACACCCACAAGCTCTTCCAAGTGCAAAGTCACCCAGAAGTACAAAAGGCACAAATGGAATGGAGAGATTCATGATGCAAAGACACAACGTGGCCCAGAAGGTGCTAGAGGGTGAGGGAACAACAGTGCTTGTCATGCTAAAGACATTTTCACCCAGAGCAGGCCAAACCTTTGTCTGCCAGCTTTGAAAATGCTGGCCACAATATGACTTCGGTTTGCCAGGACAAAAGAGATTCTATTGTGAAACACCCTCTGGGTTCAGGGAAATAATTATTAACTGTGGCTTCCATAGGCTAGGATTATGCCAGGTGGAAAAAACCACGTGCTTTAATCTGCTTGATCTGAAATGTGAAATTGGGCCTAAACACTTCCTAGTGCTCTAAATGCTTCTGGGAGAACTAAGATCTTATTGCCTTAGACCTTATGGTCTAAGCCCAGGCTTTTCTTTTACATTTCCACATTAATTAGAATTCTTTACAAGAGAGAGAATAATTGTTCTGGCTATTATGTACTATCAACAGGCCGTTTTTAAGCTTTTACCCAAAAATCAGTGATTAGACCTCAGTCGGCATGCCTTCTGGTTACCCTCACTTAGCCCTTCACACTTGCTGAGCAGGCAATAGTCGATCCTGTGGTTCTGAGATTGGAAAAGTATTAGGCCTCCTTCCACCTTTAATCTCTGTGCCTACAGAGCACTGAGGGGAGAAGACCAAAGATGAGTGCTCCTCCTGGGACTAAAGCAGAGTATAACTCACTTATAGAAAAGAGACAGAGAAAGCCCTTCAGAGGCATACGGGAGGCAGGCCTGAAGCAACACAAGGTCACATTCAAAAACTAGGGCACAACCAGGCTGGCAACGTGGACTCTCAAGAATGAAGTGGGTTGGTTTGCACAAAGCAATAAAATGAGACCAGAGCCAGAAGAGCGAGAGGGCATCGGCCTCTCCAGATGGAGACTCTGGATGGTGCTGGATGCTGCTGTGTGTGCCGGCTTGACGGTGGCTTGTCACTGCCATTTATTTGCCATCAGGAGCACAGCCATCATGCATGGGAGGTTACTAAACCAAAGAGAAACACACATTCACTGCCTTAGTATGTCACTCTGCTCTGTCCAGTTTTTTTTTAATTGTAAGGATTATTTTCCAAAAGTAAAGAGGATCTGTGTAACTCAGCACTCAAGGAATAGCAAACACTGTGTAACGAAGAGTCAGACTCCATTTTTGATGTTTGAATGCTGACAGCTTTTAAGCCCCACCACTCCTTCTTCCTCTCTGCCCCACGTCTGAGCACTCTCTTAAGAAAGCCCAGGTGGTCCCTCTTTTGGCATCAAAAACAAGTCCAAATAACAGAAGCCACTGTCCATGCACAGAACTCTCACCCTGGCCACACCTCACTAATCACTATAAAAATCTCCTTTCTCTGCCTTCTCAAGCTGTTTTCAGACCAGCTTTGGAGCTTTCCTTGCTCTCCATAGAGAGTCTCATTCTATGACTAATAAACCTTTGCACATTCTTGGTGCATGTATGTCATCTCAACCAAATTTGAGTTAGAGGTCCACCCCACCTCTGTGGGTTGACCACAACACATTGTTTAAAATGCATACTGGCAATACTTGACCAGGAGACATCGAAGACATATTATTATTATTATTTGGTTTTAAGAAGCCTATATAGAAATAACCATTCTTGCTGCACTTTGTGCAAATAATCAGGCCAAGCATAAAGTTTATTCATAATTGGTTTTTACCAAAAATGAAAACTGGAGAGAAAAATTTTGCTCCAAAGCTTATCATATATTTGTCATTAATTCCTAGTCTCACAAATTGTTTTTAGGCTTTTCGCCTACATTTTAGACTAACCCTGCTTATTTCTGTGAATCAAGCAGTGATCTCCTGCAGCTTGGATAAAAAAAAGGGGGGGATGGGTGATGTAAAAATTTAAATCAATATGCTAGTTCTGGGCAATTATCCTGCAAATTCTGCCAGGTAATGAAAGTAAGTAGGATGCCCATAACCCAGAAATTTGTTTGGGAAAATAAAACCAAGGAACTTCAAAACCTCCAAAGGGAAATTTTATATCTTGGCAAGTAAAATTTTAGATGGAAATTATCTACTATACCACACTTGTGGGAATTGCTATTCTCACTCTACTATTTGCAACAGAGTTATGCACGGTAGCACCTTCTAACTGAAATATTGAACAGAGAACATTCATTGCTGTATATTTTGCTTAATTATTATCCGTATAGCAGGGATAATAGTCACTAACAAAAAGGAAACACGAAAGTTTTGCTATCACTAAGTCTGCTGGAACTTTTTATTGGGTTTAGTAATGCACTTTTAAGTGAAACATGCTGCTTTTGGATCAACACTTCTAGGAAAGTAAAGGAAAATCTACAGGTACTTAAAACTCAAATCAAAATTATTAACAGGCTCAGGGAAAATGCCAGCTTGAGCCCCGGGTGGCTACAATCCCAAGACATTTTCTTAAGCATAGAAAGCAATTTGCAAAATGACATGGGTTGTAAGATTTCATTTATATAAAAATAAGTATTTTTTATATATGTATATATACAATGATCTGAAACCTGTTAACCAGGGCCACTCCTAGGGGAGTGCGGAATATGGAGGAGTTGAACATGTTTTAAACTAATTGAAAAACAGTTTTTACTCATCAAACAAGCAAAGACTTTTTTTAAAAATTATACTTTAAGTTCTAGGGTACATGTGCACAATGAGCAGGTTTGTTACATATAGTATACATGTGCCGTGTTGGTGTGCTGCACCCATTCACTTGTCATTTACATTAGGTATAGCTCCTAATGCTATCTATCCCTCCCCCATCCCCCCCCACCCCACGATAGGCCCCAGCATGTGGTGTTCCCCACTCTGTTTCCAAGTGTTCTCATTGTTCAATTCCCACCTATGAGTGAAAACATGCAGTGTTTGGTTTTCTGTCCTTGCGATAGTTTGCTCAGAATGGTTTTCAGCTTCATCCATGTTGCTACAAAGGACATGAACTCATCCTTTTTTATGGCTGCAGAGTATTCCATGGTGTATAAGTGCCACATTTTCTTAATCCAGTCTATCATTGATGGACATTTGGGTTGGTTCCAAGTCTTTGCTATTGTGAATAGTGTCTCAATAAACATACATGTGCATATGTCTTTATAGTAGCGTGATTTATAATCCTTTGGGTATGTACCCAGTAATGGGATCACTGGGTCAAATGGTATTTCTACTTCTAGATCCTTGAGGAATTGCCGCACTGTCTTCCACAATGGTTGAACTAGTTTATACTCCCACCAACAGTGTAAAAGTGTTCCTATTTCTCCACATCCTCTCCAGCGCCTGTTGTTTCCTGACTTTTAACGATCGCCATTCTAACTGGTGTGAGATGGTATCTCATTGTGGTTTTGATTTGCATTTCTCTGATGACCAGTGATGATGAGTATTTTTTCATGTGTCTGTTGGCTGCATAAATGTCTTCTTTTGAAAAGTGTCTGTTCATATCCTTCGCCCACTTTTTGATAGGGTTGTTTGTTTTTTTCTTGTAAATTTGTTTGAGTTCTTTGTAGATTCTGGATATTAGCCCTTTGTCAGATGGGTAGATTGCAAAAATTTCCTCCCATTCTGTAGGTTGCCCAAACAGGCAAAGACTTTTTAAAAGTGGATACCCCATATTGATGGGGATGTGAGGAAATGGGCATTCTCTGTACCACCAGTGAGCTTTGGAGAAAACTGAGTTATATATATAAATAGCTGCAAAAATGATCAAATCCTTTGACCTAGTAATTCCATTTCCAGTAATTAATCCTAAGAGAAAAAATTAGAGCTATGCTCAGCAATTTATATATAAGAATTACATTATTTTAAAGTTAATTTTTGTTTCTATGAATAGAATACAAGTGCATGTTTGAAACACAAAGTAGGTTATAAGGCTTACAACATAGCATAAGCCTCTAGTGAACATAGCAGCCTTGACTCAAGGCTCCCCATTCCCATAAGCCCATTCCTCAGTTTCTACCTCCCTCCACTCTTTGATGTTTCTTCTAATATGTAACTCTATATTTTTAAATAATATGCTTACCTTGCTGCTTTTTGTTTTTCGAGTTTTAGATAAACTATCTTGATATTGTTGGGGCCGAGAGGTCCACTCTCCCCTCATCATCAACACCACTCATCTTTACTTTCTGTCCTTTCCTGCTCCCAATTTTGTTATATCACAACCTTCATTTAATTTCATTATAGCAGTGTAAATATTGTATTAAGCCAAGAACTGTGCTATGATTACATGATTTCCTTTCCTGTACAATTTTTAATAGTTGTTATTTCTATGTAATTATCTCTAATATTTTCCTAATGTTTCCAGATGTTTAAATAGATCATATAGTCAGTCCTCCCTCACAAGAACTTCCTAGGACTTCCCTTTCTTCTTTCTCCTGTGTTAGGTGAATATCCATTTTTCTTGGTCTTTATCTTTGCTCACTCCCTAGTTTGCTTAAGCACAACTTCCAGCAGCTTCCTAAAAAGAGGAACAAGGGAGATCCTTCTCTTTTTTTCCTTCACTATTTGCATGTCTGGGAAAACCTTTATTTCTTTTATAATTTCCTCATCTTTGTTTTTGATTTCTCTCTCATTAACCTGATGTTGAACTTTTTAGATTGCTCTAATATCTTTCTCTTTCCTCCGCATTCTTTTTGTTCTATTTTCTCAGAGTTCCTCAACTTCATCCTCCAATCCTTTTATTGAATTGTTTATGTTACTACCATATTTCTCATTCTTCAGGGTTCTTTCTAATCCCTTGATTATTTCTTTTTATGGCACCTGTGTTTGTTTTATAGATGTAGTATCTTTTATTGTTCTGAAGATATTAAATATAGATTTTTGTTTTCTTCTTCACCTCTGTTTTTTATGGGTCCTTTTTTATTTGTTTGTTTGTTTGTTTTTTCCTTTAATGGTGGATGACTTGCTGAAATATATAGTGTTCCTTGGCTGTACATTCACATTTAAGGCTGGCAATTCCAAAGTTGATGATTGGAAGCTCAGTGTTCTTGATTCTGACTCATCCATCAGTGGAAGTGTGGTGTGCAAGGCCATGATTTGTCCACCGATGAATGAATTTGGAAGATGTTTAGCCCTGAAGTAAACAAGGCTTGGTGAGAGAGCAAATGTTAGAATCTGGGGATCCCAACTCTAGAAGTGTTATATTTCTCCAAAAATTATCTAATTCCCTGCTGGAGGTGAGGGAACTTTGTGAATACACATCATACTTCTGGCAATCAGAATTCCAAAAGTGGGACAGTGGGAGATCACTGATGATTTTAAAGATTGGTGCATAGAGTTTCATTTAGTAGCCTGCTTTCAGCTCTGTGCCCTCCCTACTCCCTGCCTTCTACAGTACCATTGTAAGTACTATGATACCTAGTGTGACTAGGAGAAGGAAGACAGACAAATTGACACCAGGAACAGATGAAGTGTAGAAACTAAAGGAACTGTTAGATTACTGGAATGAAGTGTCGTACTCTTTAGAATAGATGGGGCTGGAGTCTTCTGCAAGACCAGTATAGCTTATTGACACTTAAAGTTTCCTAAAGATGAATCCTACTCTTAGGACTAACTCTAGCCAACGTAAGGAGATAAAATGTTGTAAGCTGGATAAAAAGTACCAGGCAGCAGCCTCACATAGAGTGATATTGCTAAAATAAATCTTCCTGGTAGCTGATCTGAAGCTCACTGTTCCTATGTATTGAATTTTAGCCTATTTTTATAGTCATGCATTCCTATAAAGACACTTATTACAGACTGCAAAGACCTGATTATGAAAAGTAGCTACAGAAAATGAATTATGCAAAGGAAATATCTTACATTCTTAATACAAATACTTGTTAACAAATACGCAGCAAAGAAACAATAGGCTAAAAACCAGCTACTATCTTAAAAATAAATGCTTATTATTCTAAGAAATGTATTATTTACAAATAACCTGTATCATCTGGTAAATTTATGTGAACTTCAAGCAGATGAAAAGGGTTTAGTCCATGAGAGCTTTACCTTGTGTCATCACTGGAAGGGAATGAAGAAATGTCTCTCTACATTCTTTCTAGACTCTCAGTTCAAGTTAGGCTCATGTCAGAATTAAGAAAATTTCACTTCTCAAGCTACATTGGTATAGTGCTGAAAGAAATAAAGTCAGTTGTCCATAAGGTGAGTTCAGAAATGGCTTTGACATGACCTAAAGGATTTGGGGTACCTATTACTAGTCATTCCTAGTTTAAGGATAGTGCTTTCTTGCTGCAGATAGCTGAAAAACTGTTCTACTGAATTTCCCTTGCAATAGTCAGGGTTCTCCAGAGAAACAGAACCAACAGGAGATACACACACACATACACACACACACGGGAATGCATTACAAGAATTGTCTCACATGATTATGGTGGCTGAGCATCCCACAACTTGCCATCTGGAGAACTAGCAAAGCTGGTGAAGTAATTCAGTCCAAGTCTGGGGATGATGGTGCTAAGTCCCCAGTCCAATTAGCTTAAACAGAGAAAAAATGCACTCTTATTCTTCCTTTTTATTCTGTTTAGGCCCTCAGTGGATTGGATTATGCCCATCCACATTGGTAGGGGCAATCTTTACTCAGTCTACTGATACAAATGCTCCTTTCTTCTGAAAACATACTTATGGACATACCACAGAAATTATGTTCTACTATCTGGGCATCTCTTAGCCCAGTCAAGTTGACACGTAAAATTAACCATCATATCGCTGTACGTGTGAGAAGTTCTATAATGTACAACTCCAGGGAGGCAGACTTAGTACAAACTCCAATAGATACTACATAACAATTCAAATATTGATTAGGTGTAATGCCACACATCTACTTATGCATATACCTATCCATATCTAACCATGCCTATATATTATAGTTAGAATAAGTGGTTAAATTATCTTATGGAATGCCTTTCAATCCTCAAGGTTACAAATAGGTACTCCTCCTGTGTGCCAACATGGTATCCTACACTTACTTTAAACAGTTAGTAATTATTTACCTATTTACGCATCTGTCCTTCAATCTCTTAGTTCTGAAGGCAGGTATGAGTTGTGATAAATCATTATATACCCTATCTAATGCCTAGCACAGTGCTAGGTACATAGCAGATGCTCAATAAATATTTACTACACAAAGGAGTAGCTTACAATGTCTTTACTAAAAGCTCCTTAAAAATTTTTCCTCACTTCTGATTCCTGCTTCTAAATCACCTGGGGTAAATATAAAAGTGCAAAGGGAGTAGAAGAGTAGATGAGGGTCATTGTCAAAATAAATGAACTCTTTTCATGTACCTAAAGCTATTTTTGGAACTCAAATATTGAAAACTATAACTCTATTCATTAAAATGTTTTGAAATAAGTTGATACAATCACCTTAGCAAACAGTTTTTACACTTTTTTTTTATTATGTTTTCTGAGACAGAGTCTCGCTCTTTCCCCCAGGCTGGAGTGCAGTGGCACGATCTTGGCTCACTACAACCTCCACCTCCCGGGTTCGAGCAGTTCTCCTGCCTCAGCCTCCTGAGTAGCTGGGACTACAGGTGGACGCCACCACCCCTGGCTAATTTTTTGTATTTTTAGTAGAGACAGGGTTTCACTGTGTTGCTCAGACTGGTCTTGAACTCCTGAGCTCAGGCAATCCACCCACCTCGGCCTCCCAAAGTGCTGGGATTACAGGTGAGCCACCGCGCCCAGCCTACAGTCTCTTAAAGTTTAATTAATGTAGCCTATGAACTAGCAATTCCATTCCTAAACTCTTGCATATGTGCACAAGTGACATGTACAAGAATATTTATTGCCGCTTGGTCCACAACACCAGATAAATGAAAACATCTAAGTGTCAACTGAGAAGAGAATGCTAAAATAATGGAATGGTAAGTGTTCTAAAATAAACTAGAGCTACACACAACAATAAGTCACTCTTAGAAACATGGGATGGTTCATTTTATGTGTCATCATGGCTAAGCTATAAAGCCCAGATCTTTGGTCAAAACCTAGTCTAGATATTTCTGTGAAGCTATTTTTATATGAGATGAACATTTACAATCAGTAGACACTATGTAAAGCAAGTCTCCCCATTCCATAATGTGGTTGGGCCTTATTTAATCAGTCGATAGTCTTAAGAGCAAAGATTGAGGTTTCTCACAAAAGAAGAAATTCTTCCTCAAGACTGCAACATAGAAACACTGCCTGAATATGACTCCAAAAGCACAAACAACAAAAGCAAAACTAGACAAGCGAGATTATATCAAGCTAAAAAACTCCTGTACTACAAAGGAAACATTCAACAGAGTAAAGAGACGACCTCTGCAATGGGAGAAATATTTGCAAACTACACATGAGATAAGGGGTTAATACCCAAAACATTTAAGGAGCTCAAACAACTAAATAGCAAGAAGTCAAATAATGAGATTTTTTAAATGGGCAAAAGGCCTGGATAAAAATTTCTCAAAAAAAGACACACGAATGGCCAATAGGTATATGAAAAATATTCAGTGGTATCTGTAATCATCAGGGAAATGCAAATTAAAACCACAATGAGAGATAACCTTACACTTGTCAGAATAGCTATTATCAAAAAGATGAAAGAAAAAAGGTGTCGGTGAGGATGTAGAGAAAAAAGAAACCTGTATACTGTTGGTGGGAAGGTAAATGAGTGTGGCCATTAAAGCAGTTTGGAGGCTTCTCAAAAAGTTGAAAATAGAACTACCACATAATCCAGCAATCCCACTAATGGATATGTATCCAAAGGAGATGAGATCAATATATCAAAGAGATTATCTTCACTCCCATGTTCATTTCCCCATTATTCAAAATAGCTTATTGAATCAACCTATCCATCAATAGATGAATGAATAAAGAAAATGTGGTATATGAACAGAATAGAATACTAGTCAGCCTTAAAAAAGAAGGAAATCTTGTCATTTGTGACAACATTGATGAAACTGGAGAACATTGGCCTGAGAGAAATAAACCAGGCACAGAAAGACAAATACCACATGATCTCACTTATATATGGAATTTTAAAAAGTCAAATACATAGAAGCAGAGAATGGAATGGTAGTTACTAGTGCCTGGTGGCGGAGGGCAGTGAATTGTGTGGATGTTCGTCAAAGAACACAAAATTTCAGTCAGACAGGAGGAATGAGTTCATGAGACCTATTGTACAACATGGACTATAGTTCATAACATTACGTGAAAATTGCTGGGCAAGTAGATTTTGAGCTTTCTCATTACAAATAAATAAGTGTGTGTGGTGATATAAATATTAACTCAATTTAGCCATTTCACAATGTATACATATTTCAGAACATTGTGTTGTACACCATGAATATATATAATATTTGTTAATTTAAAACAAATAAAAAAGAAGAAAAAAGAAATCCAACCCTGCCTGAGTCTTCATTTCCAGCCTGCTGGCCTGACCTAGACATTTCAGACTTGCCAGTCCTCACAACTGCATGAGCCAATTCCTTAAAATTTGTCTCACTCTCTTTCTCTTGCCCCCACCTCTTTCTCCTATTGACTCTATCTCTGTGGAGAGTCTTGACAAAGACAAAACATAAACATTGGTGCAAAAAAAGCATATAAAACTGAGTATAGTGGTACTGCCCTACCATAATTAGAAAGGTCATAAAGGAGGGAAAACTAAACAATCTAATGTTAGGAATCTATACATATGTGGAAAAATTCTCTTAGGAAAGGATAAACACAAATGCATAAATGCATATTATTGCTGGGCATGGAGTCAGGAGAAGAGGCTTCCATTTTACATGTATTTGGTAAAGTTCTGCTTGGTAGGGTGATAGGTTCATGAGTATTTTATTATTCTTCTTTATATCCTACATGTATATTAAACAGACTTTTTATAAAGCAAATATTTTATGGTTATAACTTTCTTTAATAAGAAATCTTATAGGCACCTATAAAGGAACATTGTACTGGGCTTTTTTTTTTTTTTTTTTTTTTTTTGGCTTAGTGACGGCTTTTAACATAAAATATTTCTTCCTGGAAGTCTCTCTCTGTTCCTTTTTCTTTAGTAACACTCTTTCCTCTTTTATCCTTGTCCCACATGTATTTTTCACAGCTGCCAATCCATTAACCACTCTGACATATGGATTTAAATGCCCTTCTTATTACACTCTATAGGATCTAATTTCTCTGGGTCCAATTTTCCCAACTCTGTCTCATAACTGGTAGCTTTTTCTATAACCTTTATTTTCAACCCCCTCATCTGGTTGTAATGCCATTCTCCTTTCTCTCATCTTGCCCAAACTCTGAACTATGTCCCGGGAGAGTGCTGTATCCCCTGTTGTCTCCTTTGGCTTTGATTCCTTCTCCTCTTAACCTTATTCTTTTGGTGAAGCAATTCTTCTGGCCAATAGTTTGCATCTGTGCCCTTAAATTTCTTTCCTTCAATTCTCTCTTTGACCTTCTCTAATCTGGCTTTTACCCACTTCACTCCATTGAAATACAGAACTACCAATTACCTCCTCCTCAGGGGCTAAGCCTCCTGGCCTCTGTGCCAACCTTAGCCTCCTTGACCTTACAGCTGCCTTTGATCTTGTCAAACACTCTCTCTGGGTCAACTGATGGCTCCCACAAGGGCCAGCTGAAGCAGCTGGCTGTCCAGGGCATATTGCACGCTGTAAAGTAGCTCCCAGCTAAAGGGGGGAGCCTTGAGATGAGAATCAGTTTTATCATTTGAATGCTGAATGAAGGATTGATCGAGTACGTTGAAGTAACCTTGAGGAAAGAAAGAGCTGCCAATGATTAGAAAATGCAGACCTTCTTTCAAATAATTTTACAGCAATTTAACAAGTAGCAGTATAAAATAAAATTTCTGAAGGAATTTGAATTGAGTCCAAAGTTCACTGTAAAAACTTGTCCCTTTTTTTTCTGAGTAGCACACTTGAGTTTTAGTTTTATAAGTAAATATATGAGCAGCGTATTTGGGGTTTCTGGTTGGTTTTTTTAACTTAGATTTAGAAAGAGCTAGAAATAATATTTTCTTCTCTAAAATCACACTTAAAAGTTTTTTCTCTCGACCCTTATGGTATGTTATCACTTATTAAGACTGGATGTATTATTTATAGTACAATCTGAGTATCCATTATCTAAAATGATTGGGACCAGAAGCATTTCAAATTTTGAATTTTTTCAATTTTGGAATATTGCATATACATAATGAGATACTATGGGGATGAAAACCCAGTTTAAACATAAAATTCATTTATGTTTCATATATACCATATACACATAGCCTGAAGGTAATTTTATATCTTTTATTTTTATTTTTTTATTTTTTTTGAGACAGTCTCACTCTGTCACCCAGGCTAGAGTGCAGTGGCACGATCTTGGCTCACTGCAACCTCTGCCTCCCAGGTTCAAGAGATTCTACTGCCTCAGTCTCCCAAGTAGCTGGGATTACAGGCACCTGCCACCATGCCTGGCTAATTTTTGTATTTTTAGTAGAGATGGGGTTTCACCATATTGGTCAGGCTGGTCTTGAACTCCTGACCTCGTGATCCACCTGCCTCAGGCTCCCAAAGTGCTGGGATTACAGGTGTGAGCCACTGAGCCTGGCCTTTTTTTTTCTTCTTCTTCTTCTTTTTTTGGTAAAGATGGGATTTCACCAAGTTACTCAGGCAGGTCTTGAACTCCTGAGCTCAAGGGATCCACTGGCCTTGGCCTCCTAAAGGGCTGGGATTCCAGGTGTGAGCCACTGTGGCCAGTCTATACAATATTAATAATTTTGTGCATGAAACAAAATTTTGACTGCATTTTGTCTGTGACCCATCACGTGAGGTCATGTGTGAAATTTTTCACTTGTAGCATAAAGTCGGTGTTCAAAAAGTTTTGGATTTTGGAGGATTTCAGATTTTAGATTTTTGGATTAGGGATGCTCAACCTCAGTGGTGGTTTGAATTTGCATGCATTGATAGTCTGCCCTTGGACTTTCAAGATAGCTTCTCACAACGTATCTCCAAATCACAACTGCTGATTTATTTCTTTTTCTTTTTCTTTGTTTTGAGATAGAGTCTCACTCTGTTGCCAGGTGGGAGTGCCATGGCACAATCTCGGCTCACTGCAACCTCGCCTTCAGGGTTCAAGTAATTCTCCTGCCTCAGCCTCCTGAGTAGTTGGAACCACAGGCACGCGCCACCATGCCCAGCTAATTTTTGTATTTTTAGTAGAGATGGGGTTTCACCATGTTGACCAGGATGGTCTCGATTTCTTGACCTCGTGATCCGCCTGCCTCAGCCTCCCAAAGTGCTGGGATTACAGGCGTGAGCCACCATGCCCGGCCGATTTATCTTTCTAACTTTATACAGTTTAGTTGAACAGGACCCTTTGCTCTCCCTTATGCCTTTGTTTTCCCTCTTTGGTAGCTCAGTTCCTACAGTTTTTGTCTGCATTTTTTTTTCCCTCTGACTGAAAGACTTCTTCGCCCTAATTTCCACTGGTCAAAATTCCTCTCATTATTTGACTAGCATTAGTACTCAGTTTGTACCTTCCCTGACCTTATTTTGTTTTATGTACTTGTCATATTAGTTTTTTAACTTTGTATTTCGAAATACTTTCAAACTCACAGAAAAGTTACAAAAATTATACTGAACATAATACCCCTTGCACAGATACATTCACATTTGCAATATTTGTTGTACCTTTTCTTTTTTCTGTGTATGTTACGTATATTTCCTTCCTGAACTTCTTTTGAATAGGTTGCATATGTCACGCCCTTTTATTCCTTAATATTTTAGTGTGTATTTCCTAAGAATAAGGCTATTCATTAATGTAACTGTGGAGATTTAACAATGATATATACCTTTTAAGAAAGCAGTCTATATTCTAACTTTGTTCATTGTTCTACTAAAGTCCTTTATGATATTTACTTTTACTTCCAATGCAGAATCCAGTCTAAGATCACATGTTGTATATAGATTGCATTTATTCTAAGTAATGCCATGTATCACTGCAACTAGTAAGCTCTCTGGGATTAGTCATCTTAAGAACATATAAATATCCTGCTCTTCATCACACTCTTCTCCATAGATTTAGTGACCATTGATGATTCTTGCCTGAACCAATGTTTACTACGGTAATTGCAAAATGATGAATTTCCGACTCCACTATCCTATCTATATTTATCTGTCTAAAATAGGCATGAGCCACCGCGCCCAGCCAATTTCTATTTTCTTTAATGAGTTATGTCCTTATTTACATTTATAATTAAAATCGTTCTGTATTTGGCCAGTGAAAACCTCTTCAAGCTGGCTTCTAGATCCTTTCAATATGTCCACAAATTTTTTAATTACTTCCTCACTTTCTGGTATAACAGAATGGTCCAGGCTCATCTTGGACCTTCCCTGCCCCAGTCCTGAAAGTAGCCATTTATTTATTTGCATCACACACATTATTATAAAACCTGCCATATGCCAGGCACTCTGCTGGGCTCCACAAACATGGTGATGGGCCATAGTAGACACTGTGCTTTTCCTAATGGAAGTAGATGAGACAGACATTAATCTTTTTGTTTCTCCATGCCTCACACTCATTTACCCTGTTGTTGTGAAGTACACAAATTTCTCACCAATTGAATTGAAAGGTATTGGAGTGAGTCTTAAGTTACCTTCTAATAATCTCTAAATTTCTCTCTTGTCTAAATCTAGGGCACTGTGATCTTGCATTCTATAAGAAATAACTCTCAGTCAAAGGCCATTTTTGGCCAGCAGAGAAGGTTGTTGTAGAGAGCTTCTGTCCTAGGATTGGAGCCCACTTCTGTGCCTCCTGCTCACCTGCTCCAAGGCCCACTGCAAGGCACGATGCTGGGTAGAAGACACATAGTGTTGGCTATCAGGGACACAGGGCACTGAATCGAAACTTTGAGGAGGAGAAAATAATGCCCAAGTCAGAGATCTGGGTTACTCAAGACTAGTATTGTTGAAAACCACAGCTTCCCCAGGTCCCATATTGCATGATTCTCCATCTTGCTACATGTGCTACAATCACATAGGCTTTCTTTCCATCCCTCGAAAAAGCCAAGCTCCACCCCACTCCACTATACCACAGCCAAGAGTCTCTGCGCTCTCGTCCACACTGTGCTCATCTTTCACATTTATAACAGCTATTTCTGACCATTCCAACAAGACCCTTGCTCACCTTGTTCATTCCTTTAACATTACCTTTACAGTCAGCAATACAGAACCTTGAAGAACATAACAGGGAGCTTGGATTTTTATTCAAGGGCAATAGACTGAAAAAACCGAACCATCATAACATTTAAGATAATCGACTATAGATGTACCCTCTCACTTGAGCTAAGAAACTTAACAACCTAGAAGAAAATGTTAGTACTCTCACCTCTATAATCTAGAAGGCTTGCTTGCAATCTGAAAAACTAGAAATGAACAAATCATTGCACACACATTCAAAATAAATGAAATGTCCCATGGTGAGGCTTTAAGCAGAACCTCCTGTCTTATTTAGGGATGCTACTTCCTGCTTTGGTCATGCTGTTTGAAAGTTATTAGTGCGACCGGTAGGTACACCTCAGGGGCTTTTGAGAATGTAATTTACAACATTTAATATAGATGAAATGTGAATGCTTTTCATACCCAGTTGTGCATAGCTGAATGCATAAGGGTGGAGGGCTGAAAAAGTGTATTTGTGCTAGCAGTGCTATATCATAAAGACCTTTCTTCATCTCCAAAACCCCACCATCTTCTCTTATTATCTGGAAAGTAGTGGGGGACAGCAAAATGTTCCAGAAGAAATAGTATCTTTGGAGACTTTTAATCATCTAAAATTTGGGAATTTGAGATCTTTAAAAATTGTTATCAATTAATCTGGAAATTGAACAGTAAAATAATCAAATTGTGATTGCTTTAGTCACCTACAGATAAAAGCATCTATTGCTAAGATTTGAGGGATTTGCTCTTTAAAACATTAGATGAAAAAAAGACTTGCATATAATTTTGTATTATTTCAATTATAAAAGCAATACACAAAATAAGCTGATATCTCAAATTGCAAAAATAATGAAATAAGATAAATTTGCTATAACCTCACCATCCAAATGTACTAGCAACTATTATCATTTTGATATGTGAATGGAGAATTAGGGTCAGACTGTAAAGAGAATTCTACAATCTGACTTTTGTCCTTAATTTCTATTCTGAGCATTTCACCTTGTCATTAAATAATCTTCAAAGCCATAATTTTTAGTGCCCACATGTAATTTCAACCTGGGCATACACCTGATTTATTTAACAACTTCCTTGTCTTTGCAAATGTACGTTGTTTCCAATTTTTACTTATAATGAATAAGGTTGTAGATTTCTGGTTTTAAAAATGTCAGACTGATCACACACACTTTAGCCCTCTGCTTCTCCAAACCCTGCTAAAATACCAGAAAGGGGGCATTAATCCATAAGGAAAAAAGATAGTGTAAAGGAGATCCCAGCAAATTAAAGATTTCAGTGTATATTTGGAAGATAAAAATAGAGGAGACCTCAGCAAGTTAGAGATTTTAACACATTTTTTGGAAGACAAAGAATAGAGAGGAGTAACTGACTTCGCAGAAGGCTGCAGAGGGGTTCCAATGAGAAGCCAACAAATTGGTACTAATGAACACTGAGAGGCACAGCTCTTCAAAATATGTTGCTATTTCTTCCCTATAAACAACCCTTCTAAATATCTCTCTGCAATACCTAGTCAGGAGTGACAATGCATTTCTAACCTTGATCAAATTATGAATCCATAAGCTCTCACAGGGCCATGTGTGAAGTCAAGTAGTCAGAAGAAGAGACTGAGTCAAGTAGTCAGAAGAAGGAAGACAGTTGTTGGTCACTGGTGATTTGGGGAGGACGTTTATTTACAATGCACAGTTGAAAACAGGGAGTAGGTGCATCTTGCACTTTCATCTTCTCCCGCTCCTTATCCCTCACTATGCAATTTCTGATGAGTTCTCACTTTGATTTATAAGGCCACAACTTGCCTTTTCAGAATAAACACATATTCCAGTCTACAACTCTCTGGAATTTCATTCACTAGACCCCAGCTGTAAGCCCATTGCCCTTTTTATTGTGTGCAATGTAGATTCTATATATCTCATGTTATTCAGTGCATATATTGAAAATGTTTGAACATATAATTTATTAAGTCACGGTAGGAACTGTAAGTCTTTTTATATGACTTCCAAAGTAGCCCACCTTATACCAGCAAGTTTAATAAAAACTTCTGATGGACAAAATAAGTAGCTCTTATTATATTCAAATCTGGGTGCTTTGTTTTTTTTGTTTTTTTGTTTTTTTTTTTTTTTTTGACACTTTTCCCTGGTGTAGGTAACACCAGACTTGAAGACTTCCTACCTCCATGCTATCATAGCTCTTCTATTACTGCATTTATCACTTCGCATTGTAATTATTTGTTCACAGAACTGTCTCATACACTATCCTATGAGATCGCTGGAGTCAAAAACCATATTTTTATTCCTTCAACACACATTTTTTGCACCTGCTACATATTACACAGTATAATAGGAATAAGAAATAAATGATGAACAAGATAAAGGAAACATGGCTTATTTAGGCAAATGCAGTGTGGTCTGAGCCCCAGACTCATGTGTTAGTTGGCTGTTGCCACAGTAATGCTATATAACCATCCCAAAGGTCAGCAGCTTACAAAAGCATTCATTCTCATGCCCATGGGTCTGCAGGTTCTCTCTACTTTGCTTGATCTAGGCTAGGCTCCAGTGGGAGGTTCTACTTCAGACTGAAGTTTGTCTGGGCATGGTTCCTCACTGTGAGTTGGGTTCAGGTCGAAGACACTTTTGTGCTAATTCTGGGGCACAGGCTTCTCAGAGCATGTTCTCTGCCTGGTGAATCACTAGAGCACAAAATGTCAAATACATTATAAGCCTCTGCCCCATGATGTTCATTAACTTTCCATTGGCCAAAGCAAGTGCCATGTGCTCAATGTCCATAGTGCAGGAAAGGCTCATTGTAGGAAAGTACTGCAAAGTCATATGATAAAAGATATAGATGTATAATTCTAATACATCTATATTGTATTGTCAATATAGATAGGTTGGTGTCAAGAATTGCAAAAGATAGGCCAGGCACGGTGGTTGACACTTGTAATCCCAGCACTTTGGGAGGCTGAAGCGGGCAGATTGCTCGAGCTCAGAAGTTCGAGACCAGCCTGGGCAACATAGTGAAACCCCATTTCTACTAAAAATAAAAAATTAGCCAGGCATGGTATGCATGCCTGTAGTCCCAGCTACTCAGGAGGCTCAGAAAGTCAAGGTTGCAGTGAGCCAAGATCACACTACTGTACTCCAACAGAGTGAGATCCTAAGAAAAAAAAATTGCAAAAGATGATTCAACCTGCTGCAGATTACTTTTTTTGGTTACAAAATACAGAGTACATTGTACTCTGTAATGTTCCTCTTTAAATACTCTTTGCATTTACAAAGAACTGGCTCAGTATTCATTGCACTAGTCTTCTGTAAGCTTTATAAACATAGTGATCCTGTATATTTTATTCACTAATTATTCACCAAGTTATCCTTGACACATAGCAGATGCTCAATAAATTAATATTGCATTAAATTGAATTGGTAAGTGTTATGACAGGGAAATGCAGAGATCTAATAGATAATACAGAATAGAGTTTCTTAGTATCAACTGCTCCTTAGAATCAGCTGGGTCCAGTGTGCTGGCTCTGAAAAATAAAAATTAAAGGAAAAAGAATCACCTGGAGAACTTTCACAACTCTCTACACCTGTGCCTCACCCAGGACAATTAAAGCAGAACTTCCTGATCTAAATAACGAAAAGTGGAGCCTAGGCCTTGTGTATTTCAAATGCATACCAGGTGATACTGATATGCAGCCAGGCATGAGAATCACTGACCTGGGGAAAACTTACTCAGATTTAGGCAGTCAGGGAAGACTTCCTGAAGGAAGCAGTAGTTAAGTAGAGGCTATATGTGAACTGATAAGTAGATACTGGGCCCAGCAGGGGCTGAGGATAGGTGGGAGAGGTTTGTAACTGAGGAAGCTGACTGTGCAGATGCACTGAGATAAGAGCGAGCTCCTTGCCCTGATGTCAAGATCACAGTATGCTAAGCGAGGTAGAACCTAACAAATGTTACTCTAGGCAGAATTCTTAGATAAAACGACCAGAAAAGCTTAGGATTTGAGGGGAAAACTTCCCGACCAGGAGGCAGAGGTTTCTCAGGAAAGGCTCTGCCTAGCCTGAGTAACTTCCCTTGGCAGCTTGCCAGGGTGAAGCTTTTGTTTAGCACAGCTTTTGCCCGAGTTTATTTTTGTAGCTGCTGCTGTTATGCTGAACTCTTTCCAGCTATTCTTTGTTTATGTAACTCTCTAGGCAGCCATCTAATTTCTAGGATATGACAATCTTTCCACATAACATTTTTGTTCATGACTGCTGACTTATATTTTAATATTAAGCAGGCAGAGCTTTTTTTTTTCAAATATCAATATAAAAAATATTTATACCAAAAACATTTCCGCTTTTTAAATATCTGGTCTTCAAGCTGCACTTCATGTAGCTCAATATTCTCCTCATACAGTTCCATATGAATTCATTTCAGATTCTTTTATCAGTAAAAGCTTGCTGTTCTTGTCAAAATGACTTACTTTCTTACATTTGATAATGACAAATATTTATCCATCATGTTTTACTTCTTGTCTTATTTTCCAGGAAACTCAGAGCTAAAATTGCAGAATTCAATATTAGCCCAGGTTGGAGAGCGTCATTCTCTTTCCTAACAGATTTTAATTCTTTTATCTTTTGCACCTCTATGTGTGGCTTCTACAGTACTCTACCTTAAATACTTTTTTGAAGCAAGATTACACATTACCAGGTAAATTACTCAGGCTTCTTATTAGTTGCTACGGCAAATACAAAGGCATATGACTCATTCACTGTCCAGGAATTTTCAATCCACTATATATTCAGAGACAAATTTTCTCTACAAATAAATGTGTTAATGAAAGGCTTATGATTTTTAGGCCTCAAATTATCTCTGCAATAGGCCTAAAACTAAATGTGTGTTTTCTTGTAGTCTATCTTAGATAACTATTTATTAAAATTTCTCCATGTGCTGAATATTCTTTTCTAGAAAGACATGTACAGATATACACACATGTGCAAAGGTAGACCCAGTTAATATTACCAATGTAACATTGTGAAGGCTGACAAATATGAAATTTTTATTTGTAGCAGTTCCATTTGGAAGGTACATGGCACTAACAATAAAATAGTAAATGCATAAATAATTGCTGTCTGATGACTTTTTGCAGCTTTCCAGAGAAAATGGCATCAATTGAAATTAAGTAATTTTGAACCCTCTCATTTTGCAAGAGAGAACAAAATCGAAGAAAACTAAGTATTCTAAGGAAGATATGACTACAGAATTAAATAAAACAGGGACTTTCCAAAGATAATTAGGCCATTCCAGATCCCATCATAAGGAGTATCTTCCCATCCACCTCCTTCCAATAAGAATCACAATTTTTAAAAACCCTTTAAAAAGTATTTCTTGTCACAGTTCTACCTTCTGAATCCAATTAGTAATTTTATCACTTCATTTTATTAACATCTATTAATCTTGAAGAACATAGTACTGGCATTCTATTAATCTCTTTCTGGTCTGTACGAGGGAGAAAGCTTCTTATTTCTATTTACTAGTGTGAAAGAAAAAGATTTAAAGCAAGACACTTAGCATAGAAAACTCAAACTTCCACCTAAATAAGCAGTTACAGAAGAGCAGATGCATCTAGATTGCATTGGTAAACAGTGTTCTGTTATAGACCAATCAATACAGTTAATGCTAATTGTAATGTACTTTTGTCAAAATTGCACTGTCTTAATTTCTGATTTATGGCATTTTCCATAAAGTACTTCTGAAAATCTAGAGCTTATTGCAATCAGTACCTACTAATGGGAGACTGACAGGATTGAAATAACATTCTAACCTGAGTATTCAGATATCAGGTTCAATATTCCTGTTGATTCAGAAAGAGCTAATGTTTACTAAGCCATCCCCCACCAGCCCCAGACTTCCTGTAACAGCATAAAATACCAGTTAGTCAAGACCAACAGGTCTTGACCCCAGCCACATTTATAGAAAATACCAGAAGCACTTTTCTCAAGAGATAATATCCTTTACAACTGCCTATAGAAATATTTACAATGCATCGTGGACTGCATTGATCATTTTGTTCAATAAACTGTGCATTTATAAAATAGAACAAAAATTAAAATTCAGTTTTACTATTACAAGTGAATGGTTCTGTGGCTGTTCCTTATATGTCAGGTCCAGTCCTTGGGACAAGAGAAGAACTGTAAGATCTATCTCATATTGTTCTAAAGAAATTGGAAAGTTTCAGAGCTTCCTGCTTCATCTGTAAGTAGAAGAATCTTGCTAGATCCTTCTACTACCCATGTCAGACTACTGCAAGGCACCAGCTTGTGCTGGGCAGATTTTTCTTTCTCCAGTCTTTTCCTTCTCTCACTCCCTCTCACTCTCTCTCTTCTTCTCCTGATCCTTTCCCACTCCCCTCCCCTTCTTCCTTCCCTCGCTGGCTCCCTTTCTTATTCTATTTATAAAGTATCTGGTTCTCATTTACCTCTATAAACATTTTTGGCTAGATAATTCACATCCTTTGGGGGGATTTAAAAAAACTTAGCAAAATGCCAGGTTCTGTACTAAGACATTTATGGAGGAGAATCTAATAATTCTCTATAGCTGTCCTTCCCAGCATGGTATGAAAATGCATTCAGTAGTTTAATTTTCTTTTCTTTTCCTTCTTGTTGCCAGAATTATTTATTGCTGAAAATTGAGGAATTGTATTATAGTTATTATTTCTTTTGATCGGTTTAAAATTTTAGTTTGATAGAAATCTTAAAGAAAAAAAACTCACAAAGTTTAAATGTGGTTTGGAAAAGCAGCAGAGGGATTTGAAGAGAACAGATCTGATGAAAAAGAAAAATGTTTTAGCATTTTCAACCATCCAGAGTAGAATCATTGAAAATCAGGAAGTCTCAGAAGGAAACTGCAACAAAGTAAAAAGGTTTTATGAAAGAATACATAGCTATTTCGAGAGCTGTGTTGGAAAGGATAAGATGATATTTTTTATCTGAGGCTATAATGAAAAGACCAGAATTACAGGTGCAATGCCTCTGTGGGAATCAAATTTTTTCCATGACAACAAACGAGATTTCCATCTTGGCTAAACATCTTGAAAAGATGTGGAAATACAGAACCGATCATATAGAGTTGATTCCATCACCATTTGTGGATAAACAATATGTAACAAAGGACCAGTGTTACAATGTTAATTGAAAACAGTCCCCACAAAATAATCTGAATGATGACTAGGGCTGAAAGTTTCCCAGGCTATGACTATAGACAAATGACAACTGACATGAAATAAGCAGAATACAGCACAACCTTTTTTTTTTTTTTTTTTTTTTTTTCCCTCCGATACAGAGTCTCATTCTGTTTTCCAGGCTGGAGTGGAGTGGTACAATCTCGACTCACTGCAACCTCCCCCTTCCGAGTTCAAGTGATTCTCCTGCCTTAGCCTCCTTACTAGCTGGGACTACAGGCGTGGGCCACCACTCCAAAATTTTTGTATATTTAGGAGAGATGGGGTTTCACCACGTTGGCCATGGTTGATCTCGAACTGCTGGTCTCAAGTGATCCACCCGCCTTGGCCTCCCAAAGTGCTGGGATTACAGACATGAGTCACCGCACCTGATCATTTACAGCACAATCTGTTAATCCTTACTATCTGTGGGGATTGTTCTACCATCCATTCTATAGCCATGAGTACTGTCAACAGCCAAAGTGAATATGAACAGACAGTATCTTGTGTTGAGGGAAACACACAGGGACTACAGGTGAGCTTTACCTCCTCTGCTCTTCCACTAACTAGTCAGTTGATGTTGAGGAAGCCTGATAAGCTCCCTGTCTCTTTGCTTCTTGTTTTCAAGTAGGAATAACAATTCTGCCTTCTCTACTGCCTTACTGGGGTGTTATTGAATATCAAATGATGGGAAAGAAGTAGAAAGAACCTTAGAAATATTGAAAGCACTTATAAACATACAGCATTATTAGTATTTGTTGATCAAAGTTGCCAGAGTTTATTCTCACATTTGCTCAAGGCTCAGCTTTTATAGCAAAATATGCCATTGATAGTAGATTTATTGTCTTCCAAACTTTATATCAACACATTCTTACTTTAAAAAGAGCAAATTGAGACGGTTGTTGCAAAGGGGTACTTCTCTTTTGTTCTTGTCTTACTGAAAGTGCAAAAGTCCTATGTAGAGTTTAATTGTGAATTTTTGTGACTACATAGTTGGTGTATATATTTATGGGGTACATGAGATACTTTAATACAGCCATGCAGTGCATAATAATCATATCAGGGGAAATGGGGTAAACATCCCATCAAGCATTTTTCTTTTCTGTTACAATCCAATTATACTCTTTTAGCTATTTTAAAATGTACAATTAAATTATTATCCACAAGTCACCCTGTTGTGCTATCAAATACTAGGTTTTACTCATTCTATGTTTTTGTACTCATTAACCATCCCCACTTCCCCCCAGCCATCTGCCAACAACCCTTCCCAGCCTCTGGTAATCATTCTTCTACTCTATATCTCCATGAGTTCAATCGCTTTTATTTTGATGTTCCCACAAATAAGTGGGAGTTTGATTATATATATATATATATATACACACACACACACACATATATATATATATATATATATATATATTTTTTTTTTTTTTTTTTTCTGGAGACAGAGTCTGGCTCTATCGCCCAGGCTGCAGTACAATGACACAATCTCAGCTCACTGCAACCTCCGCCTCCTGGGTTCAAGTGATTCTCCTGCCTCAGAGTCCCGAATAGCTGGGGACTACAGATGTGTGTTACCACACCTGGATAATTTTTGTATTTTTAGTAGAGACGGGGTTTCACCATTTTGGTCAGGATGGTTTCAATCTCTTGACCTCGTGATCCTCCAGCCTCAGCCTCCCAAACTGCTAGGATTACAGGTGTGAGCCACAGTGCCCAGCCTATAAAATGCTTTCAGGTAGTCTTCTTAGGGTATAATCTTCTTAGTATTCTACAACCTTCTTGTACTTAAATACGGATATCTTTCTCTAGGTTTGGAAAGTCCTCTACTATCTAACGTTTGACCCCTATCTCTTTCTCTACCTCTTTTTAAAGTCCAATAACTCTTAAATTTGCCCTTTCAAGTCTATTTTCTAGACCCAGTAGGCATGCTTTACTGTTTTTTTTTTTTTACTTTTGTCCCCTCTGTGTATTTTTAAATGGCCTGTCTTCAAGTTCACTAGTTCTTCTGCTTGATCAATTTTGCTCTTAAGAGACTGATGCATTCTTCAGAATATCAATTGCATTTTATGAACTTTAGAATTTCTGCTTCTTTTTAATTATTTCAATCTATTTGTTAAAATTATTTGATAGAAATCTGAATTCTCTTTCTGCGTTATCTTGAATTTGAGTTTCCTCAATACAGCTATTTTGAATTATCTGTCTGAAAAGTCACATATTTCTGTTTCTCCATAACTGGTCCCTGGTGCCTTGTTTAGTTCTTTTGGTGAGGTCATCTGGATAAGTCTGGATACTTATAGATGTTCATAGGTGTCTTAGCAAGAAACAATTAGGTATTTAT
Organism: Macaca mulatta; assembly: GCF_049350105.2. Lineage (NCBI taxonomy): Eukaryota > Metazoa > Chordata > Mammalia > Primates > Cercopithecidae > Macaca > Macaca mulatta. The sequence goes on from NC_133422.1 coordinate 39,018,059, forward strand.
TGTAGTCTTTGCAGTCTGGGCTTGTTCGTGCCCATCCTTCTTGAGGAGATTTTGTAAATATTCAAAGTAACTTTGGCCCCAAGCCCAATAATGCTATGGTTCTTGCAGACTCATAGAGGTACTGTGTTGGTGGGTCTTGGATAAGATTCAGAATAATTCTCTGGATTACTAGAGACTCTGGTTCTTTCCCCTTTCTCCCAAACAACCGAAGTCTCTTTCTCTGTGCTAAGCCACCTGGAACTGGGAATGGGGGACACAAGCACCACTGTGGCCACCACCACTGGAACTGCAGTGGTTCAGACCTGAAGCCAGAACAGCACTGGGTCTCGTCCAAGGCCTACTGTAACCACTACCTGGCTACTACCTATGTCTACTCAAGTCCCTAGGGCTCTACGATCAGCAGGTGGTAAAGCCAACCAGGTATGTTTCCCTCCATTCAGAGTAGTGAGTTCCCCTTGGCCCAGGGAAGGTCCAGAAATGCTGTTTGGAGCCAGGGATTGAAGTCAAAAACCTTAGAAATGCATTTGATGTTCTATTCTACTGTGGCTAAGCCAGCACTCAGGCCACAGTACAAAGTCCTTTCCCCTCTTCCCTCCCTTTTCTACAGGCCAAGGAGCCTCTCCTTGTGGCGACCACGGCCACCGGCCCACAGGGGAGGTTCACCAGACCACCACTGATACTCGCTAATGGCCCAAGAGCTCTTCAGCTTGTAGTGAATGCTGCCAGACCTGGGACTCACCCTTCAGAGCAGTAGGCTTCCCTCTGGTCAAGGGCGGGTCCAGAAATGCTGTCCAGGGGCCCAGACCTAGACTTGGGAACCCCAACAGCCTGTTTGGTGCTCTATCCAACTGTGGTTGAGCTGGTACTTAAAGTGTAAGACAGAGTCTCCTTTATCTTTCCCTCTGCTTTTCTCAAACAGAAGGGGCCTTTCACCATAGCCACCACAGGTGGGAATGTGCTGGGTCACATCTGAAGCCAGCACATCTGAGAGTCTCACTTAAGGCCCACGGCACACTCGCTGGGTATTGCTGATTATTTAGGGCTCAAGAGCTCTTTAGGCAGCAGGCTCCCTTTTGGTAGAGGGAATGTTTCAAAATGTTGTTCATGAGCTAAGGCCTGGAATGGGGACCTCATGACGCAGTGCCCTACAGTGGCTGAGCTGGAATCTAACATCCGAGACAAAGTCCTCTTCACTATTTGCTCTCCTCTCCTAAAGCAGAAGGGAGGAGTCACTTTCATTTGCTGCAAGCTGCACTGCCTAGAGTTGGGGGAGGGGTGGCACAAGAACTTCCTTAGCCTCCTCATCTGGTATCTCCCTAGGTCACATGCCACATGGCTAGGTCACATGCCACTAGGAGTTGCCTAGGAATCAGTGTGTCCTAGACTGCCTTTCAAGTTTACCTGGGACCCAAGGCCACTATGGCCCACGGTAGTGAGGCTTGCTAAGAAACTCAAGTTCCAGCCACTGGGATAGGTGATTCCCCTCTGGCTAGATCTGGTCCAAATGCTCCCTCCGTGTGTGGGCACCAGCTGAGCACAGCAGGGCTCTGTTCTCTGCTGTGACAGGGCAGCACTGAGTTCAACGCAAAGTGCCCCAGTCACTGTGCTTTCCCTCCCCCAAGTGCACAGACTCTGTCTCCACACCACATGGCCACTGCCAGAGGATGGCAGAGGCGTGACATTATTGATTCAGGACTTTTCTACCCTCTTTAGTGCCTCTTTCAGCAAGAAGAGTTAAAACCAGGTACTGTGATTGCTCACCTGCTTTTTGGTTCTTGTGATGGTGCTTTTTTATGCCTAGTTGTTAAAATTTAGTGTTCCTGCTGCGGGGGATGAAGACCAAAGGCTTCTATTCAGCCATTTTGCTCCACCATCTCCTATTGGACAGATGTTTAATTTCAGTATTCAGCAGACTTTGGAAAGAAGTTCAAATTCAGAGGCAACGTATAAATCCCCTTCGCAAGTATTTCATTGGTGATGTTAACACAACGTTAATATGACCTGCATCGATAACGTCTTGATATTTCCTTATATTCATGTCATATGCACATTGCAGTTTGAGAAAGAGAAAGCAATACTTCCTGGGAAAAGCCAGCTGGTGTGGCTTCCTGAAAAAAGTCACCCTGGTGTAGTTACCAAGGGTATGGTCTTAAATATGGAGATTGGAAAGTCAATAGTCAGTACATCCAGAGTTAATCAGGCACAAGGAAATAACTCACACCAACCCAACTCACAAGTCTGACATTAAGGAATCTAGAATGCCAATGTATTCACTTATGTTAAAAAAATATAATGCTCCGTTGATGGATCTGGGCAGGCCAAGGCTCACTGGAAAGTTGCTTGATGGATATAGAATTAGAAGCTTATTGCCTGAGCCAAATGGCTGCTGTGGTCAAGTCACCAGAGTCCTGAGGAATATGTGTGCTGCACAGGCACATGTGAGTCCGTGGACCCACAGCTCAGAAAAGCCAGTCTTCTGGACATAGCTAGAGATGGAAAGTTTATATTTTTCCACTGTGCCCTGCCATACTGTTGATCAATCAGCTTTAAGACTTTTTTTATTTCCTTTTTCCTTTTGCCATAAAAATACTTTTCCTTCAAGTTTGAGCCTGGATGGAAGATATTCTGCCTTTTTAAGATAATCATATATCTTTGCTCTGATATATTGTTTGTTTTATAGAAACACTTGGTGGATAATTGATTTTTTATGTCCAGATTATTGGGCTGCCCTCGTTGTTGGCCCAGGTAACATTGGCAACAATTCTTCCTCACATCTCCTGAACTTTCTACACTCTTAAACTTCTGGGTCTTCGAGCATGGTTTGGGTTGGAATGCTCACCATAATCAATAAACTCCTGTGATACTTCAGTGCACCTTTAAAAGTTCATTCCTCTGTGCATAATGGGTAGGCACAGGCTGGTGTTCACAGAAAAAGAGCTAATTCGCCAAACTCAGTTACACTGTAGGGCTTAAGTCACTTTGCTTGGGTAGCCTTTCTCTCCGATGGAGAAAAAGAGAGTAGAGCATCCTGTTTATTTTGCAAGAGAGACAACATTGATATAAATTTCCAAGGAACCATTCTAATTCCCTGGTACCACAGTAGCCGAGGGACCTCCTCTTGGCTAGGAGGATTTAATTACACCAAATTTTAAAAGTTGCATTTTATCAAATAAAAATGTTATGTTGGGGCCGGGCGCGGTGGCTCAAGCCTATAATCCCAGCACTTTGGGAGGCCGAGACGGGCAGATCACGAGGTCAGGAGATCGAGACCGTCCTGGCTAACACGGTGAAACCCCGTCTCTACTGAAAAATACAAAACAACTAGCAGGGCGAGGTGGCGGGCACCTGTAGTCCCAGCTACTCGGGAGGCTGAGGCAGGAGAATGGCATAAACCCGGGAGGCGGAGCTTGCAGTGAGCTGAGATCTGGCCACTGCACTCCAGCCTGGGCAACAGAGCGAGACTCAAAAAAAAAAAAAAATGCTATGTCACTGATTATTGTAACACCTTGAGATTCAAGAAGCTACTCCAACCCAGCCACAGTGAGCTACATTTGTAATTGCAGCTGGCATTTACTGAGAGCTTTCTATGTGCAAAGAAGTGTATTAAGCATTTTGCATGCATTTTTTCATTTATTCCTCACAATGAACTTACGATGTAGGTGGTTTTAATTATCCCCATTTTATAGTTGAGGAGACTCATGATAAGAACAGACACATGCTGGCCGAGAATGTTGGCTCACGTCTGTAATCCCAGCACTTTGGGAGACTGAGGCAGGCAGATCATGAGGTCAGGAGATCGAGACCATCCTGCCTAACATGGTGAAACCCCGTCTCTACTAAAAATACAAAAAAAAATTAGCCAGGTGTGGTGGCGGGCACCTGTAGTCCCAGCTACTCGGGAGGTTGAGGCAGGAGAATGGTGTAAACCCAGGAAGGTGGAGCTTGCCATGAGCAAGATCGCACCACTGCACTCCAGCCTGGGCGACAGAGTGAGACTCCGTCTCAAAAAAAAAAAAAAAAACAGACGCATGCTAAGAGGCAGAGCCAGGACGTAAACCTACTGGTGAAATCTGAAACAGTATAGTGACAAAGGAGTCTTCCATTACCAACAGGTTTTGTTTTTCACATGGTACTGGTCTCTACAGTATACCTAATCCTCATTGCAAAGATGGGTCTAGATGTTCTACAATTGCTAAGCATTTTGGCAAGATCTGTGTAAATAAAAAGTTAGGAAACATAGAAACGTAGACTGTTGATACAGAAATTGTGCCAGGCACTCCCTGGATCTGCTGTGGTTCCCAATAGATGACTTTCTCAGCTGCCGCAGAACCATAAATGAAGCGCTGGGATCTACTGTTCAATGCTTTGAGCCCTGTGAGGATAGTGTTACACAACTGGAAAGTAGTAAGATTTGAACTGTGAAAAAACAAAGCCATAATTTAAATGTCTTATATTTTTGGAAAACTCATAGTTTCCTCATAATTTCCAGAATATTAGATGTTTGCTGGTTGTATATACAGTGATGCATCACTTGACTAGGGGTGTAGGTTCTGAGAAATGAATCATTAGGTGATTTTGTCATTGTGTGAACATTATAGAGTGTACTTACACAAGCCTAAATGATATGGTCTACTATATACCTAGGTTATATGGCATAGCCTATTGTTTCTAGGCTACAAACCTGTACAGCATGTAGTGTACTGAATACTGAAGGCAATTGTACACAATGGTATTTGTGTATCTAAGCATATCTAAATATAAAAAATAAAATAAAATAAAATACAGTTGTTTTATGGGACCATCACGGTATATGTGGCCTGTCATTGTCCAAAACATCATTATGCAGTGTATGACTATATTCACATTTTAGCCCATGTAGGGCTCATGTAGCAACACAGTTGTACCCCTGAGAGCCCCAAAGAGAGAAACTTCTACCTAACCCAATCTCAGAGTTAGAGACAGCAAAATTTTTTTTCTTTCTAGAAAACAAATAGTTTCCATCATAAATGGACCATAATCCCTGGAGGTATTACCGTATCTTCATTCACACTATTTGATGAGCCAAAGGAAGGTATCGTGTAGGCTATCACCAGCTCCCACTGGGGGACTCAGCCAGCTGTAATATCTAAACACAACTACTGTTCACAGTGTCCTTCTGTCTACTCAAAAGCATGTATTTGGCACCTACCATATGCTGGCTACTTTGCTATCAACCCTCAGTGTTTTCTGTTTTACAAATATATCCAAGCACTAAAAATCATTTGGCCAGTGTAAAAATTTTAGACCTATGTTTTAATATGTATATGACTTGTCACTTAGTCAAATGAGTGCTCTGATGTGTAATTTGAACAGGGGAAGTATGCTTTTTAGAATCAGAGGACACTCAATCTTTGAAACCGGTTGTTTTTTTCTCTCCCTTCCTTGTCTGTCCTTCCCCCAAATCTATCTCCAAGACACCTTCTCTCATCCCCTACACACAAACACACACTTAATCATAAACAAATCTGTAGTGTAGCTACTCACATGGCTACTTCATCATGAAGATCGATCACTTCACAGCACCTTATGGTGATAATAGGATCTTACCCCCTCACCCTTTGATTAATACTTGTTCAACATCTTTCACACATGCCTACCCAAGAAACTCTTTCCAGGGGAGGAAACAAAATTACACCCTCTTTAACAATGATCCAGCAGAGAAAATGAGATTGCCCAACACATTATAACTTCTATTCAGCAGAGCCACATGCTCCCTCTTGAGAAAGGATGGAAAATGAGCTGCCAGCTAAAAACTCCTAAAGAATGTCACAATTACAACTTTTCACTGGTGCTCCCAGTGACAGTACTTCTGACCTAAGACAACTGAGACACACAGATGTACTCCTAAGTCTGCTCATTAGCCTAATGAGGATGGAGTCAGGCAAAGAGTTAATTTGACTAGTTTAATCAGCATGCCCTTCGATGTGTCTACTGGGAGAACACCAAAGTGACGGAGACAAACACAGAAACAGAGGAAAGGGGATTTACTGAGCTGTACTTGTGATTAGGCAGAGTCACAGTTTGAAAACATAATGGAATCAAAGCTGGAAAGAACCTTAATGATTGCTTAAGCCAATCACATCATTTTATAAGGTCTAGGGGAGGTTAAAAAATTCATTATAAACATAAAATGTATTGTAAAATGAGTAATAAATGAAAAATCATTGATAAATTGTAAACCGCTACTATGTATGCACATTAAATTGTTTCCCCAAAACAACATAGAATTTAAACAGTAGATACATTGTTATGTATTTTCACAAAACAGATATTATACATAAGTCTCTTCTCCTCCGAAACCTCTGATTCTTTAGCTATGTCAACACACTTCAGATTAACTCACCTGATACAGGTATAATTTAAAATTATTATTTAAAAAATTATTCAAACTTTTTCTGCACTTGCAGACTCTAGAAAAATAAAGCATTAATGGGTGCTATTTGAGGATGAATATAAATTTTGATTTTACCAAAATTAAGGATTTTTAGTTAATACTTCTGTGAATGATTTATGTTTTGGATAAATGGTTTTTGATTTCTTAGAAATTCCACCTTAAAATGAGTAACATAAAATATCTATTTAATATTGGCAGTACTTCTGACAGCATGCCTTGATCTTACAATTAGAGATTAGGGCACAATTACCCCTCAGATTCAGTAATTCTAAGAGAGTTGATTGAGGGGTTTTCTGGACAACGGTCTGTCATTTGCATTGATTATTTCATTATATTAATTTTCTCATCACTTTTCCTTTTTTTCTTTTTTTCTTTTTCATTTGAACACTATTAAGGAAGTTTTTTCAACAGGCTCAAGCCTAAGGGGATATAATAGAAAATGAATGGGGTTTTTCCTGTTAAAGACAAGCAAGCAAGCAAGGAAGGGAGGGAGGGAGACAGGGAGGGAGGGAGGAAGAGGAAGAAAGAAAGAGAGAGAGAGAAAGAAGAGAAAAGAAAAGAAAAGAAAAGAAAAGAAAAGAAAAGAAAAGGCTTATGGGGATACTAAGCCTTATAGCTATAAATTGATCCTGTTCTTTTTTCCTTGATGGTAGTTTGTAGAATTAAAATAGTATGGGAAAACTTATAGTTTGAGATTGAGTCTTTTAAGAAATGGATCTTTTGTAATGTCCCTTCTATTTGAATGATATTGCCAGTATTGCAATACTCAGACCAGACAGGGCATAATATTTCCTTTCTGTAAGTTTCCTTAAAAATAATTCTTCTCTATTTTCAATTACTAACGGAGATCTGATTATGTCTACTAGGTCTAAAGTTTATGCTCTTGCATGAAACAGACATTAAATAAATTAACAAATAAATATGAGTATAAAATACAAGTGCAATAACGGAAAAGAATTGTGTTCTAGGATAGAAAAAAAAAAAAGGATAACCCAGTTTGTACGTGTCATCAGGGAAGGCCTCTCTGAGAACTGCAAAGAGCAGAGACAAGTTAAGTGAGAAGAGAGACCAGACAAGAGTAACAGTATGCAAAAGATCCTGAAGCAGGAAAGACCCTGATGAGTTCGAGGACTATCAGTCAAGGTCAGCATAGCTGGAATAAAGGAAAACACGGCCCAGGAAGAGGCTGGAGAGGTGGCCAGTGTCCATATGGGAGAAAGTTGAAGAGTGAATGGGGAACTTGATACAGAACGGTAATGAATGGAATGCAGGATCGAATTCCTCTGCCCCCTTCCAAATACCCATTATAAAATGACAGAGAGTAATTTTTTATGAAAGGCATAAATCCCCAAGAACAAAGAGAGATGCAGGTGAAACAACAGAATCCTTAGAGTTTGAAAAGCTTGTCAATTGGTTTTATCAAATCCGACAAAAGCCACAGTGCAGAAAACTAAGAAGTTACCCAGTTTACCGATTTACCTGGTGAAATAGGGGAAGGGCAAGGCTAAAAACAAAAGCACTGGTTAAAAACACCATTCAAGAAGCACTTAAACTGTACCGGTCAGGAAGGAACGTAATACAGAGAATTAGCCGCCTAATTGCAAAGACTAGAGAAGCACAGGTCAGGGAAAGCCATGGCTACTCCGGAGATTTGTCAGCTATCAGAGAGTCAGGAAGTTGCAAGAACTTCAGAAAGTGTCGGAGATGACTATAGCTATCTGAAGCATCAGAGCAGGGGATTTGCAAAGAAACACCCTGAGGCTGCTGTAAAATGTCGTTTTTGCTGAAATCTGCAAAATTGCCTACTGCTGCTGATGGCAATAATATAGTTTGTGCCTTTCTTATGTTTTCCAAATCTTGAGGTGTACCTCTCATTGTCAGACTTCAATCCAGAATATGGCAGGCAAATGACTCTGGGAACACAGTTCCTGCTCTTCCAGCCCCTGAAATACGAGAGGAGACAGAAGAGGCATGATGGCAGGGGGAGCAGGGGGATTCATGGAGCTGTGTTGCCATCTGTCAGTCCAGCAGAGAGCACTTCCTGGACCCCATTCCTCATTTGTCCAACTGCGTAATTGCCCCTCCCTGGTGCAGGATGATGAGGTATAAAACAGATGATCTCTAGACTAGAACACTAAACTCAGTTGATGGCGGGGGATACAGTTCTTAAAACAGGGCAGTTAAGAGAAAATAAACATATTAAATGTTTGGACCTTCTAGCTCTCTTCCCCCATCAACTCCTGCAGGTATTAGCCAGGTTTTTACCTTCTGGGCCAGATACTGGAAGAGCTTTCCCTAGAGAATCTGACCAACCCAAGAGAAAAGACCTGAGAAATACTGATATCTTTCTCCAAAAAAGACCATAGAGAAGTTCACAGTGGCAAACAAAGTCATGGATATACATCTTTAAACAACTGGTTATTGCCACATGTTAGATATAAACCAACTATCACCAACATTTGAGAAAGGCAACAGATATGAATATCAGAGCCCTAAACAAACAAACAAGCAAAACTCATGGAATACAGACGCTATATGGGAAAGAGGCACAACTCAAAAAGGAAAACTACTATTAACTATCCTCAGAGACGAAAAGGACTATATTAAAACACAAATAGGATGCTGTTTAGGGGCTAGTGTAGGGGGGAATTAAATGTGACAGCAGAACCAGAAATCTTAATAGAAACTTTAGAACATAGTTACAAAAATATTTCAGAAATTAGAGTAAAAAGACAAGTTAAAAGAGTATTTTGAGAGAATAAAAAGAAGATGTTTCAAATAATAGAAACCATAAAAAGAAAGAAATGAGGAAAGTATAAGAGGAGGAGGAGAAAGTATAGTGGAAATAATTCAAGATAATATACCAGAAATGAAGGATATTGCATTCAACACAATACAAAAACATAGACCCATATCAAGCTACATTAAAACACTGAGGACAAAAAGAAAATCTCACAAACTTCTAAGAAAACAAACCCAGCATTTACATAAGAGATTGAAAACCTTTTATGTATCAAAAAAAAAAAAAAAAAAAGACGACAACAGATCATAACTATTTTAGGCTTTTGGGGCCAGTCTGTCAAAACTACCCAGCTCTGCTCTTGTAGCATGAAAGACAACAATAGAAAGCATGTAAATAAATGAGCTTGGTTGTGTTCCAATAAAGCTTTATTAACAAAAAGAGACATTGTGCTGGATTTGTCCTGTGGGCAGTAGTTCGCTAACCTCTGACTTATATAAAGAATCAAGAATCAGAATGGCGCCAGACTTTAAAAAAACTGAAGACTAGATGACTTGCTCAATGTTGATAAAATTCTGAAGGAAACGTATCTTTATCATTCTATCCCCAGCCATATTATCAAATAAACATGAGGGGTGACTATCTCCCTTTATCTCCCATTGGCCTTTTCTCAGGAAGCTAACCAAGAGTGGTCTTCATCAAAATCAGAAAATAAAATAAAATAAAAACATGGGATCATAAAACTAGGAATTACTTTTAATTTCCTGGATCTACAGATTATTTCAAAGCAAAAGACAAAGTCTACAAGTCACTCAGTATAGGCCGGGCGCGGTGGCTCATGCCTGTAATCCCAGCACTTTGGGAGGCCAAGGCGTGCAGATCACAAGGTCAGGAGATCGAGACCATCCTGGCTAACACAGTGAAACCCCATCTCTACTAAAAATACAAAAAACTGGCTGGGCGTGGTGGCACGCACCTGTAGTCCTAGCTACTCAGCAGGCTGAGGCAGGAAAACCACTTGAACCCAGGAGGTGGTGGTTGCAGTGAGCTGAGATTGCGCCACTGCACTCCAGCCTGGGTGACAGAGCGAGGCTCCGTCTCAAAAAAAACAAACAAAAAATCCCTAGGAATTAGGTTCCGTTTCTTGGATCTACAGATTATGTCGAAGCAAAATACAAAGTCTACAAGTCACTCAGTATAGAGGACAAGTGCTCTAGATTGAAGCAGATCATTTGGCTCTGGTAGAAACTGCTTCAAGAAGATAAAATTGTAGCAACATCGGCAAGATGGCCATGTAGAAGTCCCTAGAGTTTGTCCTTCCAGCAAAGATAGCCAAAAACAGCAAATAAACAACTAGATTTTAATGAAAATAGCAAAAGGAAAGTGCCACAGTACACCAAAGTAGTAACAGAAACTCTGATGAGCACAGAAACTCAGAATAACCACACAGAGAACAAAAGAAAACACCTGGGCCTCCACCATCCCATCCCCCAGCTGGGAACCAGAAGGAACTTCTCCCTGCAGGAAAAAGGTAAGCGAGTGAGTCCCAGCAGTCCCATCAATACCTGGAACACCTGCAGTCCTCTCCACTGGGGTTCCCTGCAGTCCTCACAAACACTAAGCCCGGCTAAGAGAGCTACCTGGAGTCTACATAGCTGTGTTCCTTCAGAGAAGGAGCCAGCACTGTGCCCCACTCCCTGTGACCACCCACCTGGCTACTCTGCTATGCCATCTTGGAACTGAAACTGCTACTGGAGTATGTCCTGCACTGGGGGCAAGTGCTCATGGCACCCCTTAATCCCTGAGGCTAAGCTGCCATTGAACCAGCCCCACTCAGTGGCCCAACAATTCCAAACTGAGCTACAAGCAGCTGTTACACCCATCCCTGTGTGACAGCTAGGGGTGGAGCCACTCTACCTACCTCTCTCAGAGTGCCCAGGTGCAGCCTGCCCGCTCAGGCTAAAGTTGAAGCTGCACACTCCTTCCTAGGGAAATGGTGCCTTGGCAGAGCTACTCCATCTACCCATCTCAGTTGCTGCTGCACCTTGCACTTGGGAACTGGTGCTAAAGCTGCCCACTCTCTCTGAAAGAAACAGTGCCTTGGCAGAACAACTCCATCTACCTCTCCCAGTTGCCCCTAGGGTGCTAAGCTGAAGCTGCACATTGCCTCCTGGAGATATGGAGCCTTGGCAGAGCTGCTTCAAATACCTCTCCTAGTCACTGCTGCACCCTGCACTCCTGTGCTGGGGCTGAAACAATATCAGTCATCCTGGGGAAATGGTGCCTTGGCTACCCAGAGCACAGAAACTCAGAATAATCACACAGAGAATGCAAGGACCTTTCTGTGCCTGAGCTGAAGCAACACCCTGCCCTCCTGAGAAAGCAGCGCCTTCACTGCCCAGAGCAGTCACACCTTCCCAGTGCCTAAATTGATGCAGTGTCTTGAATCCCAGAGAAACAGTGCCCATGCCATTTAGAATAGTCATGCCTTCTGGGCCTGAGCTGAAGAGGCACATTTTCCCCTGGGGAGGCAGTGCTTTGACCAAACTAAGCAGCTGCACATCCAGGGCTGAACTGACATAGTACTGTGTGTTCTAGGGAAACAGATGTAGCTAAGCCAAGACACCCCACCCTACAGGCCAAACAGCTCTAATATCCTGCTCCCCTGGAGCTGGACTAGTTCTCTCGAGTTTGAACTGCTGAGACACCCCTCTCCCCAGAGTGGACTCATCACTATGTTATTCCATGCCACCCAGCACCCAAACAAGAGGTGGGCTCCACCATTCTAGGATACTTATACCTGGATGCACAGTCTGAAATACAGCCAAGGTCTGCCATCCCAAGGGCTAAAGGCATGACTACACAGTGTTTCGTCCTCTGAGACACAAATTGCCACGGAGCCCTATTGGCTCATGTTCCCAAATTGCAGCTATACTCTGGTCTCTGAGCTCAAACATCCAGAGCACCCCTTCTTACTCTGAGTTAGACCAGTCCTGTGCTCCGTCTCCCAAGGGTAGAATCACAAATGGGCCCCTGGGCCCAAGCTGCTAGGGGGTACCTCAGAGTCACAGGTCCTGGCTGTGGGCAACCTATATCCAACACTGCCACAGAGAGAAAAACTATGCCCCAAGACTCTGGTGCCACAGTATGTGAGACCCTAAGCCTAGGACCCCAGTCCCACAGATGCTCTGGACATATGCACCCAGAGCCCAGAACCACTGCAGCTGCCTGTAGGACATGTCAGACTTGACATCAAGAAGGAAAGTTTCAGCTTATCGTAGAGAAAATGAGAATAGGAAGACCCCAGAAACCCTTGCTCCTGAGGACCTTAACAACCTATGCCATTCTACAGCTTCCAAAATTCTACAGCCTAGGCCAATGAAGTACCTAAAGTTACAGCTGATGTCAAACACAACCAAAGAAGCTGCATGGAGACTGTACCACTATATATCTGGAAGCAGATTTAACACATCCTTTTCAAACAGCACACTAAGACCCATCTGCAGGTGGAAGTCTTTCCTTATGAAAGCCAGTCTAGAAGTTTGAAAAAGGTAATTGTTCTCGCTCTGTCGCCCAGGCAGGAGTGCAGTGGCGTGATCTTGGCTCACTGCAAGTTCCACTTCCCAGGTTCACACCATTCTCCTGCCTTAGCCTCCCAAGCAGCTGGGACTACAGGCACGTGCCACCATGCCTGGTTAATTTTTTGGTATCTTTAGTAGAGACGGAATTTCACCGTGTTAGCCAGGATGGTCTTGATTTCCTGACCTCGTGATCCATCTTACTTAATAGTAAGACACAAAACTATAAAACTACTAGAAGAAAACATAGGGAAAACACTTTAGAGCATTGGTCTGGGCAAAGGTTTTTTGGATAAAATCTCAAAAACACAGGTAACAAAGGTAAAAATAGATAAATGAGATTATATCAAACTTTAAAGCTTCTGCGCAGCAAAGGAAACAGTCAACAGAGTGAAGAGACAACCAGCAGAATGGGAGAAAATATTTGCAAACTATTCATCCCACAAGGAATTAATGTCCAGAGTATACAAGGAACTAAAACAATTCAATAGCAAAAAACAAACAAAAAAAACACAAATAATTAAATTTTAAAATGGGCAAATGAGCTAAATAGACATCTCTCAAGACATACAAATGGCCTACAGGTATATGAAGAAAATGTTTAATATTACTAATCATCAAGGAATGCAAATCAAAACCACAATGAGATAGCATCTGGCTCCAGTTAGAATGGCTATTATCAAAAAGACCAAAAAAATAATAATAACAAATGCAGGCAAGGATGTGGAGAAAAGGAAACTCTTATTTGCTGTTGGTGGGAATATACATTAGCACAGCTGTTAAGGAAAACAGCATGGAGATTCCTTCCTCAAAAACTAAAAATAGGACTATCATATGATCCAACAATCTTACTATTGGATATGCATCCAAAGGAAAGGAAATCTGTATGTTGAAGAGATGTCTGCACTCCCATGTTCATTGCAGCACTATTCATCATAGCCAAGATATGGAAACAACCTAACTGTCCCTCAAAAAAATGAGTGGATAAAGAAAATGTGGTATATTGTGTTAAGGGAAATAAGCCATGCATAGAAAGACAATATCACATGTTCTCATTCATATGTGGATGCTAAAGAAAGTTGATCTCACAGAAGTAGAGAGTAGAATAGTGGTTATGAGAGGATGGGAAGGGTAATGAGGAGGAGGAGATAGTCAGAGGTTAGTTAATAAATACAGAATTACAACTGGAGAAGTTGTTTGTTTTTGTTTTTTTGTTTTGAGACAGAATCTCACTCTGTCACCCAAGCTGGAATGCAGTGGTACAATCTCAGCTCACTGCAACCTCTGCCTCTCGGGTTCAAGCAATTCTTCTGCCTCAACCTCCCTGGTACCTGGGATTAGAGGTGCCTGCCACCATGCCCAGCTAGTTTTTGTATTTTTAGTAGAGATGGGGTTTCACCATGTTGGCCAGGCTGATCTTGAACTCCTGACCTCAGGTGATCTGCCCTCCTCGGCCTCGAAAAGTGCTGGGATTGCAAGCGTGAGCCACCATGCCTGGCCTACAGCTGGATAAGTTTTAATATTCTATAGCACTGTAGAGTGACTCTAATGAACAATTTATTATATATTTTCAAATAGCTAGAAGAGCAGAGTTTGAATGTTCTGAACCCACAAAAAAGATAAATATTTGAGGTGATAGATAAGGTAATTGCCCTGATTTGATCATTGCCCATTTTATACATGTATCAAAACATCACACTGTACCCCACAAATATCTATAATTACGTGTCATATAAAGATAATCATAAAAGCTTTTTAAGTCTCTTAAAAAATAAAAAGATAAAAATGAGAGAATATCAATTGTGTTTATATGGATCCGAGAATACTTACACAACTAGGGAAGGTTCTTCGTGCAGTAATTTTAAGCATATGAAAAATCTATGGAAATTTTAAAAAGCAGTTATTAACTTCAGCGATAGCAAAAAGTTGTATATGAAAAAATAGGCTGGGCACAGTGGCTCACACCTGTAATCCCAGCACTTTGGGAGGCCAAGGTGGGCAGATCATAAGGTAAGGAGATTGAGAACATCCCGGCTAACATGGTGAAACCCCGTCTCTACTAAAAAATACAAAAAATTAGCTGGGCGTGGTGGCAGGCACCTGTAGTCCCAGCTACTGTGGAGGCTAAGGCAGGTGAATGGTGTGAACCCGGGAGGCAGAGCTTGCAGTGAGCCGAGATCGTGCCACTGCACTCCAACCTGGGTGACAGAGCGAGACTCCATCTCAAAAGGAAAAAAAAGATAATAATCATTGACCTTTGTATGACTCAGATCTGATAGTGTTCTCAGAGTCTTAATAAAACTATATATTGATCTAATCAAAATTATAATAAACTTACATTGAAAAGGTGGAAAGAAGAATGACAGTGCTGGCCTGTGGTGGAGAAGAGTATTTGTGAGAAAGACAGCTAAAGCTTTGTTTTCCATATGATAATAGATAAAGCCTAAATGTAAAAATAAGTGATTGCTGTATGTATTTAGAGCTTTAAAGGCAAATTGCAAAGTCAGCTACAAAAGTGGAATATGATTATTCTGGAGGTTGTGAGGTAGTTTTAACAAGCCTTGTACAAAAGGCATGAACAGACACTTCTCAAAAGAAGACATACAGGTGGCCAACAAACATATGAAAAAATGCTCAACATCACTAGTCAGCAGGAGAAGCAAATCAAACCACAATAAGACACCATCTCATACCAGTCAAAATGGCCATTATTAAAAAGTCAGAAAACAAGAGATGCTGGCAAGGTTGTGGAGTAAAGGGAGTGCACTGTTGCTGAGAATGCAAACTAGTTCAGCCACTGTGAAAAGCAGTTTGGAGATTTCTCAAAGAACTAAAAATAGAACTATCATTTGACCCAGCAATCCCATTACTGGGTATGTACCCAAAGGAAAATAAATCATTTTACCAAAAACACACATGCACTCATATGTTCATTGCCACATTATTCACAATAGCAAAGACACAGAATCAATCTATGTGCCCATCAATAATGAATTGCATACAGAAAATGTGGTACATATACACCATGGAACACTACACAGTCATAAAAAAGAAAGAAATCATGTCCTTTGCAATAGCATGGATGCAGCTAGAGGCCATTACCCTAAGGGAACTAATGCAAAAACAGAAACCCAAATATTGCATGTTTTCACATATAAGTGAGATGTAAATCTTGGGTTCACATGGACATAAAGATGTGAATAATAGACACTGAGGACTCCAAAAAGAGGGAAGAAAGGAGGAAGACAAGGGCTGAAAAACTTTCTATTGGGTACTATGTTTACTATCTGCATGACGGGATCAATAGAATCCAAAACCTCAGCACCATGCAATTACCCTTGTTTTTTGTTTGTTTGTTTTTAATTCAGGGAACCTTTTATTTTTTCCATAAGTTACTGGGGTACAAGTGGTATTTGGTTACATGAGTAAGTTCTTTAGTGGTGATTTGTGAGATTTTGGTGCACCATCACCCGAGCAATATACACTGTACCATATTTGTAGTCTTTTATCCCTCGCACCACTCCCAGTCTTCCCCACAAGTCCCCAAAATCCATTGTATCATTCTTGTGGCTTTGTATCCTTACAGCTTAGCTCCCTCTGTGTCCTTATAGCTCAGCAAGAACATACAATGTTTGGTTTTCCATTCCTGAATTACTTCATTTAGAATAATAGTCTCCAATCTCATCCAGGTCACTGCAAATGCTGTTAATTCATTTCGTTTTACGGTTGACCAGTATTCCATTGTATATATATATATCACAGTTTCTTTATCCACTCATTGATTGATGGGCATTTGTGTTGGTTCCATGATTTTGCATTTATGAACTGTGCTGCTATATAAATGCATGTGCAAGTGTCTTTTTCAAAAAACTACTTTTCCTCTGGGTAGATACCCAGTAGTGGGATTCCTGTTATCAAATGATAGATCTATTTTTAGTTCTTTAAGGAATCTCCACACTTTTCCATAGTGGTTGTACTGGTTTACATTCCCACCAGCGTAAAAGTGTCCCCTGATCACCACATCCACGCCAACATCTACTCTTTTTTTGGTTTTTTGATTATGGCCATTCTTGCTGGAGTAATGTGGTATCGCATGGTGGTTTTGATTTGCATTTCCCTGATCATTAGTGATGTTGAGCATTTTTTCATATGCTTGTTAGCCATTTGTATATCTTCTTTTGAGAATTGTCTATTCATGTCCTTAGCCCACTTTTTGATGTGATTGCTTTTTTCTTACTGATTTGTTTGAGTTTATCGTAGATTCTGGATATTAGTCCTTTGTCAGATGTATAGATTGTGAAGATTTTCTCCCACTCTGTGGATTGTCTGTTTACCCTGCTGACTGTTTCTTTTGCCATGCAAAAGCTTTTCAGTTTAATTAAGTCCCCAGCTATTTATTCTTGTTTTTATTGCATTTACTTTTGGGTTATTGGTCATGAAATCCTTGCATAAGCCAATGTCTGGAAGGGTTTTTCCAGTGTTATCTTCCAGAATTTTTATAGTTTCAGGTCTTAGGTTTAAGTCCTTAATCCATCTTGAGTTGATTTCTGTATAAGGTGAGAGATGAGGATCCAGTTTCATTCTCCTACATGTCGCTAGCCAATTATCCCAGCACCATTTATTGAAAAGCATGTCCTTTCCCCCGCTTTATGTTTTTGTTTGCTTTGTCGAAGATCAGTTGGCTGTAAGTATTTGGGTTTATTTCTAGGTTCTCTATTCTGTTCCATTAGTCTATGTGTCTATTTTCATACCAGTCCCATGCTGTTTTGGTGACTTTGAAATCAGGTAGTGTGATGCCTCCAGATTTTTTTATTTTTGCTTAGTCTTGCTTTGGCTATGCTGACTTTTTTAGTTCCATACAAATTTTAGAATTGTTTTTTCTAATTCTGTGAAGAATGATGGTGGCATTTTGATGGGGATTGCATTGAATTTGTAGATTGCTTTTGCCAGTATGGTCATTTTCACAGTATTGATTCTACCCATCCATGAGCATGGGATGTGTTTCCATTTTGACTCCATGGTTAAGTATATTTCTAAGTTTTATTTTGTTTTGTTGCAGCTATTGTAGAAGAGATTGAGTTCTTGATTTGATTCTCTGCTTTGTCACTGTTGGTGTATAGAAGAGATACTGATTTGTGTACATTAATCTGTATCCAGAAACTTTGCTGAATTATTTTATTAGTTCTAGGACCTTTCTGGAGAAGTCTTTAGGGTTTTCAAGATAAACAATCATATCATCAGCAAACAGTGACAGTTTGACTTCCTCTTTGCCAGTCTGGATGCCCTTTCTTTCTTTCTCTTGTCTGATTGCTCTGGCTAGGACTTTCAGTACTATGTTGAAGAGGACTGGTGAGAGTGGGTGTCATTGTCTTGTTCCAGTTCTCAGAGGGAATGCTTTCAACTTTTCCCCATTTAGTATTATGTTGGCTCTGAATTTGTCATAGATGGCTTTTATTACATTGAGGTATGTCCCTTGTATGCTGATTTTGCTGAGAGTTTTAATGATAAATGATGCTGGATTTTCTCAAATGCTTTTTCTGCATCTTCTGAGATGCTCATGTGATTTTTGTTTTTAATTCTGTTTATGTGGTGTATCATATTTATTGACTTGCATATGTTAAACCATCCCTGCATCCCTGGTATGAAACTTACTTCATCATGGTGGATTATCTTTTCGATATATTGTTGGATTCGGTTGGCTGGTATTTTGTTAAGAATTTTAGCATCTATGTTCATCCAGGATATTAGTCCGTAGTTTTCTTTCTTGGTCATGTCCTTTCCTGGTTTTGGTATTAGGGTCATGCTGGCTTCATAGAATAAATTAGGGAGGATTCCTTCTTTCTCTGTCTTGTGGTATAGTGTCAAAAGGATTGGTACCAATTCTTATTTGAATGTGTGGTAGAATTCTGCTGTGAATCTATCTGGTCCTGGACTTCTTTTATTGGTAATTTTTAAATTACCATTTGAATCTCACTGCTCGTTATTGGTCGGTTCAGGTTATCTAATTCTTCCTGATTTAAGCTAGGAGGATTGTACTTTTCCAGGAATTTATCCATGTCTTCTAGGTTTTCTAGTTTATTTGCATAAAGGTGTTCATAGTAGTCTTGAATGGTCTTTTGTATTTCAGTGGTGTCAGTTGTAATATCTCCTCTTTCTTTTCTTAGTGAGGTCATTTTGATCTTCTCTCTTCCTTTTTGGTTAATCTTGCTAATGGTCTATCAATTTTATCTTTTCAAGGAACCAGCTTTTTGTTTCATTTATCTTTTGTATATTTTTGTTTCAATTTTATTTAGTTCTGCCCTGATCTTGGTTATTTTCTTTCTTCTGCTGGGTTTGGGTTTGGTTTGTTCTTGTTTCTCTACTTCTTTGAGGTGTGACCTTAGAGAATGTGTTTGTGCCCTTTCAGTCTTTTTGACGTAGGCATTTAGGGCTATGAACTTTCCTCTTAGCACTGCCTTTGCTGTATCCCAGAGGTTTTGGTAGGTTGTATCATTATTGTCATTCTGTTCAAAGAATTTTTTAATATTCATCTTGATTTTGTTTTTGACTCAATGTTTTTGACTCATTTTGTTTTTGACTCAGGAGCAGGTTACTTAATTTTTATGTATTTGCATTGTTTTGAGGGTTCCTTTTAATTTGATTTCCAGTTTTATTCCAGTGGCCTGAAAGAGTGCTTGATATAATTTCAATTTTCTTAAATTTATTGAGACTCATTTTATGGCCTATAATATAGCCTATCTTGACACAGTTCCATGCATTGTTGAATAGAATGTGTGTTCTGTGGTTGTTGGATAAAATGTTCTCTATCTGTTAAATTCATTTGATCCAAGGTATAAGTTTAAATTCATTGTTTCTTTGTTGACTTTCTGTCTTGATGACCTATCTAGTGCTGTTGGTGCAATAGTGAAGTCCTCCGCTATTATTGCGTCACTGTCTATATAAGTTCTTAGGTCTATCAGTAATTGTTTTATAAATTTAGGAGCTCCAGTGTTAGGTGCATATATGTTTAGGAGTGTGATATTTTCCTGTTGGACAAGGCCTTATACTATTATATAATGTCCCCCTTTGTGTCTTTTCACTGTCGTTGCTTTAAAGTTTGTTTTGTCTGATATAAGAATAGCTACCCCTGCTAATGTTTGGTGTCCATTTGCATGAAATGCCTTTTTCTATCCCTTTAAGTTTATGTGAATGCTTATGTGCTATGTAAGCCCCCTGAAGGCAGCAGATGGTTGGTGAGTTCTCATCCATTCTGTGGTTCTGTATCTTTTCAGTGGAGCTTTTAGGCTGTTTACATTCAATGTTCACATTGAGATGTGAGGTACCGTTGCATTCATCATGCTACTTGTTGCCTGTGACCTTTGGTTTTTTGTTTTTTGTTTTTACTTTTTAACTTGCATTTTTGTTTTTTAGGTCTTGTGTGATTTATGCTTTGAAGAGGTTCTGTTTTTATGTGTTTCCAGGATTTGTTTCAAGATTTAGAGCTCCTTTTAGCAGTTCTTGTAGTGGTGGTTTGGTAGTGGCGAATTCTCTCGGCATTTGTTTATCTGAGAAAGACTATCTTTCCTTCATATATGATGCTTAGTTTTGCTGGATACAAAATTCTTGGCTGATAATTGCTTTGTTAATCTGATCGGTTTTCCTTTATAGGTCACCTGGTGCTTCTGTTTCGCAGCTCTTAAGATTCTTTCCTTTGTCTTAACTTTGGAAAACCTGATGACAATGTGCCTAGGCAATGATCTTTTTGTGATTAATTTCCCAGGTGTTCTTCATGCTTCTTGTATCTGGATATCTAGGTCTATAGCAAGGCTGGGAATTTTTCCTAGACTATTCCGCCAAATATACTTTCCAAACTTTTAGAATTCTCTTCTTCCTCAGGA
This sequence comes from Macaca mulatta, assembly GCF_049350105.2. Lineage (NCBI taxonomy): Eukaryota > Metazoa > Chordata > Mammalia > Primates > Cercopithecidae > Macaca > Macaca mulatta. Next base: position 39,038,687 of record NC_133422.1, read on the forward strand.
ACACTGATTATTCTTAGGTTCAGTTGTTTAACATAATCCCAGACTTCTTGGAGACTTTATTCATATTTTGTTCTTTTTTGTCTTTGTTGGATTGGGTTAATTAGAAGACCTTGTCTTCAAGATCTGAATTTCTTTCTACTACTTATTCAATTCTATTGCTGGGACTTTCCAGAGCATTTTGCATTTCTCTAAGTATGTCCAATGTTTCCTGAATTTTTGATTTTTTTTAAGATATCTATTTCCTTGAATATTTCTCCCTTCACTTCTTGCATCATTTTTTGGATTTCCTAGCATTGGACTTTGCCTTTCTCTGGTGCCTCCCTGATTAGCTTAATAACCACCCTCCTGAATTCTTTTTTGGGTAAATCAGGGATTTCTTGGTTTGGATCCATTGCTGGTGAAATTAGTGTAATTCTTTGGGGAGTGCTAAGAATCTTGTTTTTTCATATTACCAGGGTTGGTTTTCTGGTTCCTTCTCATTTGGGTAGACTCTGTCAGAGGGAAGGTCTAGGGCCGAAGGCTGTTGTTAAGATTCTTTTGTCCCCCAGAGTGTTCCCTTGATATAGTACTCTCTCCCTTTTCCTATGGATGTGGCTTCCAGTCAGCTGAATTGCAGTGATTGTTGTCTCTCTCTTGAGTCTAGCCACCCAGCAAGTCTACCCAGCTCCAGGCTGGTACTAGGGGTTGTCTGCACAGGGGCCTGTGATGTGAACCATCTATGGGTCTCTCAGCCGTGGATGCCAGCACCTGTTCCGGCGGAGGCTGCAGGGGTGTGCAATGGACCTGGTGAGGGTTCTTAGCTTTGGTGGTTTAATGGTCAATTTTTGTGCTGGTTGGCCTCCTGCCGGGAGGTGGCGCTTTCCAGAGAGCATCAGTTATGATAGTTTGAATGGGGACCACTGGTGGGCAGGGCCCTAGAACTCCCAAGATTATATGTCCTTTGTCTTCCACAGTGAGGGTGGGTAGTGAAGGACCATCAGCTGGGGGCAGGGCTAGGCGTGTCTGAGCTCAGACTCTCCTTGGGCAGGTCTTGCTGGGGCTGCTGTCGGGGATATGGTTGACAGTCACAGGTTGCTGGAGCTGTATATGTGGGAGGATTATGGCTGCCTCTGCTGAGTCATGCAGGTTGTCAGGGAAGCAGGGGAAAGCCAGCAGTCACAGGCCTCAGCCAGCTCCCATGCAAACTGAAGGGATGCTCTCACTCCCTCCGTACCCCTGCCCCCAAAAGTCCCAAGTCTGTTTCCAAGCTGGGGGTTAGCTGGGCTTGAAAACTTGCCCCAGACTACCCACCTTCCAGCTGTGAAAGAAAAGGTCTTGGGTTCTTCCCCTGCCTGTGGAGTCTGCACACTGGATTTGCGCCCTCCCCCGAGTTCTAGCCAGGAGGCTTCTTACTCTGTTCAAATTGTTACACAGTTCAACTAGAGATTTCCGTCTCCTGTGGATTTTTATCCCTCATTCCTCTGGTCACCTTCTCAATTGATCTCTGTGGTGCCAGGCAGGAATGGCCTCCTTGGGGACCCAGTGAGCTCCAAGGGCTTTTCTGCTGCTTCATCTACCCCTGTATTTTGCTCAGCTCTCTAAATTGACTCAGTTCCAGATAAGGTCAGAAACTTCTCCTGCAAACAGACCTTCAGTTTCTCCAGTGGGGGTGTGTGTTTGGAAAAGGAGGCTGTCCCTTTCCCACTTCTGTAGTTGTGGTACTCACAGTATTTGGTGTCTCCCGGGTCCTGCAGGAGCAGACCGCTTCCTTAAGAGGGTCTGTGAGTCCTCTCGGGATTGCTGGTTTGTTCTTGCAGTTGATCTGGAGCCAAAATTCACAGTGCAAGCCTCTGTATGCTGCTCTGTCCAGAGCTGCAATCTAGTCCTGCCTCCCATTCACCATGATTCAATATACCCTTGTAACAAACAAACCTGCACATGTGCCCCTTAAATCTAATAAAATTTTTTTTTTTTTTTTTTTTTTTTGAGACGGAGTCTCACGCTGTTGCCCAGGCTGGAGTGCAGTGGCGCGATCTCGGCTCACTGCAAGCTCCGCCTCCCGGGTTCACGCCATTCTCCTGCCTCAGCCTCCCGAGTAGCTGGGACTACAGGCGCCCACAACCGCGCCCGGCTAATTTTTTGTATTTTTAGTAGAGACGGGGTTTCACCGTGGTCTCGATCTCCTGACCTTGTGATCCGCCCGCCTCGGCCTCCCAAGGCGCTGGGATTACAGGCGTGAGCCACCGCGCCCGGCCAAATCTAATAAATTTTTTAAAGAAAACAAGCCTTGTAGAACAATTTGACTTTTTAAACTATGTGCATATATAAAACTTTGATTTTTAAAAACACTTCAAGAGTAACAAATAGTTTTCCATCACCATGAAAATAACCACTGGCATATTTCAATGGATTGTGTGTGTAGCTTTTTTTTTTTTTTTTGGTGAGACAGTCTTCCTCTGTCACCCAGGCTGGAGTGCAGTGGCACAATCTCAGCTCACTGCAACCTTCACTCTGGGTTCAAGTGATTCTCCTGCCTCAGCCTTCTGAGTAGCTGAGATTACAGGCGCGTGCCACCACGCCCAGCTAATTTTTGTATTTTTAGTAGAGACAGGGTTTCACCATGTTGGTCAGGCTGGTCTCAAACTCCTGACCTTGTGATCCGCCCACCTCAGCCTCCCAAAGTGCTGGGATTACAGGTGTGAGCCACCATGCCTGGCTGATTGTATAGCTCTTAAAGTAATAAAATGGAAGTAAAATCATGTTTCAAGATGGAAAAATCCCAATAACAATGCTGAACAAAACAACAAAACAAGCAAATTGAAAAAGATATGTAGAGTATGGCTGACTCTATTAAAAAAACATGAAATACAATATTATATTTCTACGAAAATATGTACTAAATAATAAAATCTTGCATGGGAAAAATAACCAATTCAGAATGTGGTTGCCTCTTGGAGAGAGGACAATGAGTAGGCTCTGAAGTGTTTCCATGATAGGATGTTTTAGTTCTTAAATATGATTTCTCCTAAGCAAATGAGGTGAAGTAATACAGTTACATAAAGCAGGAAGGAAAAGTTAAAGAGGCAAGAAAGACAAAAATAAACATGAAAAACAATAAAAACTTTTAAATCAAAGATATCTTCTGGCCAGGCATGGTGGCTCATGCCTGTAATCCCAGTACTTTGGGAAGCCGAGGTAGGAGGATCATGAGGTCAGGAGATCGAGACCATCCTGGCTAACATGGTGAAACCCCGTCTCTACTAAAAATACAAAAAAAAAATTAGCCAGGCATAGTGGCATAGCACCTATAATTCCAGCTACTCGGGAGGCTGAGGCAGGAGAATCGCTTGAATCCAGCAGGTGGAGGTTGCAGTTAACCAAGATCATGCCACCGCACTCCAGGCTGGGCAACAGAGCAAGACTGTCTCAAAAAAAAAAAAAAAGATATTTTCCTTTATTTCACTCTATCCATGTAGGCTCTTTTTTTCACTTCTCCCTCTCTGTTTTGATTTGTTTTTCCATCAGCATTCATGTTCTTGCAGTGACTGTTCCCACCTGCAGTTAAAGTCCTGTTCAGTCAAACTGCCTGGAAGGGTTGTTATACATGAGGCCTCCATTTTCTTGCCTCCCATCCACTTTTTCTTTTAAAGATTTTTTTTAAAACTAACAAAGCTTCAATAGGATAAATTCAGAGTCAAATATGATGTTATCAATTATAATTATTTCCTACCTCCACCCACCATGCAGTCACGTCTTCGGAGAGGCGAAGCTATAATTAACTGCACTGTGAGATTTGAAGGACAATTTTATTATTGAACATAATGAAAAGTCAGGAAGTAGCTATTTCCAAGATTGGTTTAGTCATGCAACGCAATGCCATCAGGAGCCAGGCTGCTTCTACACTAGCATCCTCAGATCACTGACTTGGTCCTCAGATTTGCCCCCGTGTAGTAGTCCCACGGAAGTTGCCACAGCCCCCAATATCTACGTGAAGAAAAGAGTTGTTTCCTGCCATGCATCTCTCTTTTATTATAGAGAAGCTTTCTTCTGGGTTGCAGACTACTGACTTCTTTTATCCTCATATGGCAGAGAGCGAGAGAGAGAGAGAGAGAGCGAGCTCTCTGGGTTCTCTTTTTTAAGGGCACCAATCCCATTCATAGGGGCCTTCATGACCTAATTCCCTCCCAGAAACACATCTCTTAATGCCATTACACTGGGGGTTAGAATTGTAACATATGAGTTTGGGGATGACACAAACATTCCATCCATTGCATGTATGGAGTGCAGGTATGCACTCCTCCAAGTCACATTCACCAGGCTGGGCCACGTACTCATGCTATCAATGCAAGGGAGAATAGAACAAGGAAAGGTGGGATTTTCCATCTCTAGACTGGGAGGCAGGTTCTGCTAGTAAGTTTAAGTGGGAGTGTGGAATGGCTGTTGGATAGGCAAACTTATTAACAGTGCCTACCACTCACCTTGGGTGCCACAGAATATCCACTACAGTACCTAGCAAGCGGCACAGCAGTGACCAGTAGACAGAACCATACTCAACAGAAGTGGCTGTAATGCCTACCAGAGATAGCATTGCCCAGAAGGAAAGGCAGTACCAAATGGAAGCATCAGTGGTTCCTGGTAGACACAGTGGTGCCCAACAGACCGCAGAGTCAAGCACACGGAGGAACTATAGCTGCACTGTCCAATACGGTAGCCATTGTCCACAGGTGGCTATTTAAACTAAAACTAAAATTAAACAAAATTTAACATTCAGTTCTTCGGTCACACTAACCACATTTCAAGTGAGCCACTTGTGGCTAATGGCTGCCCTCTTGGACAAGAACAGTTCCATTTTTACAGAAAGTTTAGTAGACAGCACTGGGCTATAGCAAGGGAAGAACTTCTTAAATGATGAATCCACATGTGTAAAAATAAGATTAAATTATAGCTTATCTGCCGCATCTTCAAGGAAGCCTGGAGCTATGGTACAAACCCTGGGCCAAAATAGGGATGAAATGTACTAGCTAATGATTTATAATGTACTGTTTAAAGCCTGGAATTCCCCCAGAGGCACTGGGTACCAGCTTGTCTACACTGTTTGGTGAAAATGTATGGATTGATGGTCCTCACCTGGTTTACCTGGTCACTCAGCCCAGTGTTAGCTGTTCGATCAGAAAAATCAAAGACAACCCAGTAAAGTTGTTCCTCACCTTGCTTGAGACAGACATCTCTTTCTCATATTGGTGGATCATGATCCTGAGATAGAGCAGAGTCTGTGCAACTGAGAGAGGACCAACACCGGGCTCAGGTGTTCCTGGCTGTCATAATGTTGCTATATGCTTTCTTGCTCCTGGTTTTGTGTACACTTTGCCTGTAATAAATCTTTCATAAGTATACCTTGTTAGAGTCCTGTGAGTCCTTTCAATTACCTGACCTCAAGTAATTGCAGCACACCATGGTGGCCAATCAGGACTGGTCATTAACACACATGAAACACCCCCAGGCACTGCTAGAAATAACTAGGCTGAACTTGACAAAGCTCTGAAGGTCCTGCTCTATCAGGTATAAGCAAAAACACCATGATACACTTATGAGTTTGTTGTTCCTGTTCACTCTTACATGTTGAAAGAGAGTTTTAAATGAAGTGATATAGTTTGACATAAATATAAGAGATTATCTGTGTTCAATCCATGGAAAAATGAGATTATTGCTTAAACTTCAATTTTCTCTTTTGTAAAATGGAAAATATTACCGTTCATATTATAGGTCTGTTTAAGGGTTAATTTAGTACATGCAAAAAGCAATCAAGCAAGTATTAAGTTATCCATAAATGTGAACTCTTGTTATTACTATCCCCAAATAAAGATTTCTGTTAAATATGAATGCGTGTAACAAAGCTTGATAGTGTATTGCCTTAAAGATCTTATTGTCTTAGATTTTTAAAATTTTATTCAGTAACAATGTCTCAATTACCTTCCAATTTTACGTTTATTTTATTTTCCCTTAAATGGCATTGTATATAAATACACACTGTATCTAAACAGAGTACTGCACCTTCCAACCCTAAATATAGTAAATATTTTCATTTGCTCTATTGATGAGCTTAGTTTTATTGAAAATTCTATATTTTTATTCTATGCACAGCATTTGCTCAGTGGGAAACTTATGAATGTAATTGTTAGGCCACTAACTCAAATTTATTTCCCTGGTGGATCACGGTTTCCAATCCCAACAGAAAGAGCTTTCCCGGAGTTTTCTGGTATAGACCTCTCTCTCTAGTGAGATCACTCAGCTAGTAAATGATAGAATTGGGCTCAAATCCAATCGGACCCAGAAATAAATGTTGAAGTTGTGATAATATATAGAATGAGGGGTTTCCTCTCTTGGCTTTGGAGTCCCCCTCCCCCTTTCTCTGTACAGGGGAGCTTCTTCCTTCTCCCTTCATTCATGCCCCTTCTTGCCTATTAAACTCTCTGCTCCTTAAAACAAAAAACAGAACAACAACAAAAGAGTATTCAGAATGATACAGTACATTTTTGGAGAACATATCCTTTGTGATAGAATAACAGATTGTGAAGAGACATAGAAAATTTTTTAATTAAACTAATTTATAGGGCAATGCTTCAAGAGAGGCAAAAGAGTATAAGATATTCTTCCTACCAATGAAGAACTTAGACATTGTATTCAAGGTTCTTTTAAGTCACATGAACAAAAACCCATTCAAGATAACTCAGATGCTTTATTGTAAGGCTGTTTCAAAGAAAGAAAAGGAAGTATGCCTGAGCCAAGTAAACTAGAATTGCAAAGTGAAACAGTGTTAGGGATTGAGGCAGGCACTTAATCTTTCCTGCTCAGGACAAATCCCCTAATCTCAACCTTCCATGGATTATTTGCTCTGAATTCCTTTCTGCTTCACCCGGTTTCCTCTGCTGGCATATCTAAAAATAGCCCAATGCAGCCTGACTCTTAACTCTGGAGTCCATCACTTTATGCTACCCGCACATATCTCTCTTCTCTGTCAGGCGGTGTCCCCCTCTCATCGTTGCAGTAAGCTGTATTGTTTGCCTTTGGCCAAGAAATTTATCAGTTGTCAATTGGCTTGGCAGGAGGTTTGTGAGCACACTGAGTCTGGATTTGACCCCTATAAAACTGTGACATTAGAAGGTAGAGACTTACAGGATGTAATTAGGTCATGAGGGTAGAGCCCTCAAAAATGGGATTAGCCAGGCGCGGTAGCTCACGCCTGTAATCCCAGCACTTTGGGAGGCCGAGGCGGGCGGATCACGAGGTCAGGAGATGAAGACCATCCTGGCGAACACGGCGAAACCCCGTCTCTACTGAAAATACAAAAAAAAATAGCCGGGCGCGGTGGCGGGCGCCTGTAGTCCCAGCTACTCGGGAGGCTGAGGCAGGAGAATGGCGTGAACCCGGGAGGCGGAGCTTGCAGTGAGCCGAGATCGCGCCACTGCACTCCAGCCTGGGCGACAGAGTGAGACTCCGTCTAAAAAAAAAAAAAAAAAGGATTAGTGCCCTTATAAAAGGGAGCCAGAGAGCTCCTTTACCCTCTCTCTACCATGTAAGGATGCAACGAGAAGTTGGCAGTCTGCAACTAGGAAGAGGGTTCTCAGGAGAACCCACCATGCTAGCACTCTGATCTCGGACTTCTAGTCCCCAGAACAGTGATACATTTCTGTTGTTTATGAGCCACCCAGTCAATGGCACTTTGTTATAGCCACCTGTATGGACTAAGACAATATATGTATAAAAGTTCAAGCACCATGCAAAGGTAGTCATTCACAGCTATTCTAAGGTATCACATGAGATATATTGTATGTTGCCCAATGCACATAGTAAAAACAGAAGTCCTCCAACAATTCCATGGTATCAGATATCTAAGTGAACTGCAAGCACTGGGAAGTCTAAATAGAGAAAGTGACTGTTAAGCGGTATCTTTGAGAATGACACAGTTTGACTATGTGACACAAGGTTAAAGAACATGAAGATAAGCAATGTTTAGATATGGTTAAAAAGTAGAATAGGGTATTTCAACTGCAGCAGTGTTCATATACAGGCGTGATAAAAAAAAATACTGTTTTGAAAGGTAAATTGTGGGCTAATTGAGGAGGGCCCTGAAGTGCATATTAGAGAGGACAAATTTGATTCTAGAAGCAAGCTTAGGTAAAATTTGATTTTAAAATATTTTCTTTTTGGAGTACATGTGGGAAAGTTTTGGTATTAGAGCTCTTTGAAGATGGGTCTTGGGTGGTCCACGGTTAGAAAAAAAGAGTAAAATGATACAGCATATTCTCCATCTAAGATGCCATCCCTAGAAAAATATAAAAAATGAAGACCAATATTTATGTACCAAATATTTATGGTAGCACTACAAAATAAAATGAAAATGTGGAAGTGATTTAAATGCCTCACAACATGAGATTTATTAATAAATTATGTATACCCAGATATCATACCATTCAAAAAAATGTTTCCAAAGAATACTCAGTGATGTGGGGAGAAAGGGGAGGTGGAGCTGCTCATTATATTTTAAATGCAAAATTCAAGCATAAAGCTATATGTTCATGTATATGGTATTGCCTAAAACTTGAACATCAAATCTTTCTTTTGAAACTTTTGGATTCAATCCCTGCACTTCTTAAACAGAATATACTAACATCATTATTCATATTTTTGAGAAAGATTTATTAAAACAAAGATTGGTATTTGTGTTATATGCTAAGGCAAATGCTAAGCTGCTGTAACAAAGACAAAAAAAAGGCAACAGCTCAAATAAGACGAGATTTATTTCTCTCTCATTTAATCATTTGGCTAATCTAGGCTCACTGAGTAGCTCTATCTCACAAGGTCATTCAGGGAACCATGTTTCTTTTATCTTGGTACCTGACCTTTCTCTGGGTTTTTGTTTTGGTTTTTGGTTTTGGTTTTTTTATGTATGATCAAAGCTAAGTTGGTACCATGCCCGTGTTCTAGCCCACAGGAAATGTAAAAGAGAGCAGCAAATTCAAGCACTTTTATTTTTAAGGATGTGTAGCAAACGTTGCTCACATCACTCTGCTCATATCTCATTAGCCAAAATTTGGTCACATTGTCATACAACTGTATGGCAGGCTAAGAAATATAGTAGGCAGAGGGGCAGTGTGCTCTATGACTTAAAGAAGGAGAGAAGGGATGGCTGGGGACAATAATCTCTTCGACACCTACTAGAACATAATTGGTCCTCAAAGATCCTTTACTAACTGTTCCCAAAATATATAAGTATGCTTTTTGTCCTTATGTTAGTATTGGAAACACTGTTGATTAGTAAACCAGTCTCTGCTTTAGTTTACTAGTAATTGAGCAACCAGATAGTCAAATTACAGCAGAATAAATCTCAGACCAGAATAAATACAGATAAATAAATACAGAATAAATCTCAGACCACAAACTTAGGTGGGAATAAGTAATTACATTCTTTTTTATCTTCAAATATTTTCAATCTGACCCCAAGCCCTGTGTCATCTGGATGGCAAGAAAGTCAATCTTTGGAATTACTGGACAATTTTATCCTAAGGTTGCTTTTTTTTTTTAAAGAAAATTAATTTCAACACACAGTGAAAACATGACAAGAGGCAGCATGTGGCCAAGTCTCTGCTAAAGAGATGGGCTGTCTCTCAGAAGATACTTGTGAGGGCCTGAAACTCAAACAAACAAGGAGAAGATCTCAATAGTTTAGATCAGAGTAAACTTTCTCTACATCTTTGCCTTTTTCTTGAAGATGAAGAAATATTGTAGCAACTTTCTAAAATGCTCTGGTTGACATCTTTATTAAGGATCTTGCAGAGACAGCAAATGGTACCTAAATGAGTTTGCAGATTATGCTAAATTCAGAGCTGTTGCTAATATCAGTAAAGACAACAGAGTAATAAACTCATGATGGTTAAAAATACAAGGAAAAAAGGGGGAAAGATAGGACATGTCTGAAAGTGACACAGAACATGCACATTTCGTGATGTTATATGAAAGCTATCATCCCACCCTAAACCCACTCCCCAAAAAAGAGATCTATTTTAGGGTAAATATGAAGATACTGCTTCATGGGAGAGAAGAAATTTTCCCTTCCTCCTGACTCTGTGGAGCTGAACTTAGAACAGCATGTCTAACTTGGCACCGAGTATTCAACCTGCAAAAGTCTGAGACTACAGAACAGATCTGAACTGAGAATCACCAAGGGTGATGCAAATAAAAAGGTTAATAGGGATAAATATTTATAATTTCAATACAAAAGAAACATCTGCAATTATTTAATAGGTGCAAACACTATGAAGAAGAGCAATTATTTAGCTTCAGAAAAGGCTCACACCTAGAAATAATCTTATGTATGACATTATTTCAAAAATATCAGGAATTTTCTTTCCAGCTATTAGATCTAAGCAGTATATGCAAATAACATTTTTCCAGAACCGTCCTTTCTGTGGGGAAGAGGAAAAGTAGTGAAAAGAATTGTAAAGTAATTTAAGAGAAAGGATTATCCCACCAGGGAGCAAAAAGCCACGGGTAGCAGAGACCTGGAGCTTAGTAGCACCAACAGAGTCCTCTGGGAGCCTTAATTTGAGGAGCTGTGTCTCCAAGCTTATGAAGCCAAGGAAACATATTTATTAGAAGCAAAAAGGGGAGGGACTCTGAGTTCCTAAATATCAGTATAGAAGCAAGCTGGCTTTGCCCCACACATAGAAAATTAAACACAAATATACAGTGCTGAGATTATCCCCAGCAATATCTTAGAATTCAAATTATGAGGATTAGGCAGTTCATGGGGTCACAGAGAAGTGAAAATTGGACTTCCATTTAAGATGCTCCTTCCCTTAATCTGCGCAGCACCAAGTATGTTGAAAATTTATCCCCAGCTTATGGTTTGTATACTAGAAAAAGTGAGATTGAGTTGGACAACAAGCTTCCCCACCATCCTGGTTTCCCTGCCAGAAGCCCTGTTCTTGTCTCCACCCACAAGAAGCATCCAGAATGCCTGGAGAGAGATACCCCTGAAGACAGCCAGAGACTAAGGAGGGAGGGTGGAGTGACATTCCTAGTCCTAGAAACTCTACTGTGTAACTCAGCCAAAGGAGACATCAAATCAAAGTTGCTGTTCAGCAGCAGCATGCTGGAAGAGCTTTGTTTCACAGGTATCCTGGACACAAACTCCCAACCAGCCCTCTTACACTACCAAGATATCCCCTTTGGGATCTTCCTCACTCAGGATAGGCAGCACTCTGATTGTTTGCTAGAATAGAGGCAAACCTATGTTGAAGGTGCCATCTAGTACTGAAAAGGAGGCAGTGACATAGCAGGAAAAAAAAAAAAGAAAGAAAATCAACAGGACAACCAGGTAGATTACAAAGAAAATCTAGGCAAATATATCTAATTTAAAAAAAAAAAAAAAAGCTAGACAGAGAAGACTGGAATAAATAACCAATCTTTCAATGCAAAGACATAGACATACATCCACAAGAAACAACAACAAACAGGGAACCATGACCTTCCAACGGACATAGCAAGGACCCTGTGACTGACCTCAATATGTGAGCTCTCCAACCAAAAATTCATAATAGTAGTTTTAAGGAAACTCAGCGTTCTCCAGAATAACCCAGAAAACCAATTCAGAAATTTATCAGAGAAATTTAACAAAGATGTTGAGATAATTCTTAAAAACTAAACAGAAAAGTAAAAACTGAGAAATACATGTGCTGAACTAAATTCATTAGAGGCTCTCAATGACAGAATGCATCAAGCAAAGAATCAATGAGCTCAAAGACAGATTATTTGAAAATACGTAGTCATAGGAGTAAAAGGAAGGAGGAATAAAAAGGAACAAAGATGACCTACGAGATATAGAAAATTACCTCAAAAGACCAAATCTAAGAATTTTGGGGGTTTAACAGATTTGAGCAAGAGCAAGGAGTAGAAAGTCTGTTCAAAGAAGTAGTAACAAAAAATTTTCCAAAAGTTGAGAAGGATATAAATATTCAGATACAAAGAGGTCAGATTACACCAAATAAATTCAACCCAAATAAGACCAGCCCAAAGTACTTAATAATCAAACCCTTAAAGGCCAAGGACAAAGAGAGGATGCTAAAAGCAGCAAGAGAAAAGACATAAATAATAATAAAGAAGCTGCAATTTGTCTGGCAGACTTTTAAACAGAAACCATACAGTCCAGGAGAGAGTGGGACAACATTTTCAAAATGCTGAAAGAAAACTGCCATCCAAGAATACTATATTTAGCAAAGCTATTCTTCAAATCTGAAGGAGAAATATTCTTTTCTAGACAAACAAAAACAGAATTCACTACCAGACTTGACTTACAAGAAATGCTAAAGAAAGTTCTTCAACCTGAAATAAGAAAACACTAATGTGCACACACACACACAAATTGAAGATATAAAACCCACTGGTAAAATTAAGTACATGGACAAACCTAGTATACTCAAATACTGTAATGATGATGTGTAATCCACTCATAATTCTAGTATGAAGCTGCCAAAAGACAAATCTATCAAAAATAATAGCTACAGCAATCTGTTAAGAGATAGGCAACAAAAAATATATATAAAATGAGACAAAATATATATATATAATGAGAATCAATAGTCAAACTGTGTGGGGACAGATTTGAAATGTAGAATTTTTCTTTTTTTAATTTGTTTCTGTTCTTTGCTTTATGGTCTAAGATAAGCTGTCATCTCTTTAAAATAATATATATATGTAGATATGTATATTATATACACACATACACACATATTTATTTTTATTTATGCACACATATATGTTGTTTGGGGGAAGCCTTGTGGTAACCACAATGCAAAAACCTATAATAGATTTGCTAAAAATAAAAGGCAACAAATTGAAACATACTACCAGAGAAAATCACTTAGCCACAAAGAAATAGAGTAAGAAAGGAAGGAGGAGTTACAAAACAACCAGAAAACAAGCAAAAATATGGCAATAGTAAATCATTACTTATCGGCAATAACATTGAATGTAAACAAACTCAGTTCTCCAATTAAAAAGAGAGTGGCTGAATGGATAAAAAATAAGAGCCAACTACATGCTGCCTACAAGAAACCCACTTCACCTGTAAAGACACATATAAACTGAAAGGGAAGAGGTAGAAAAAGATATTTCATACAACTGGAAACTAAAAAAGAGCAGGAATAGTTATACTTATCAGATCAAATAGACTACAAATCAAAGACTGTAAAAACAGATAAAAAAAGGTTACTATATAATGATAAAAAGGTCTATTCAGCAAAAGGATGTAACAATTATAAATATCTAAGCACCAAACACCAAAGCTCCCAAGTGTAAAACACAAACATTAATATATTTAAAGGGAGAGAGAGACTGCAATATAATAATGGATAGGGGACTTCAACCCCCACTCTCAGTAATGGACAGATCATCCAGACAGAAAATCAACAAGGAAATATTCGAGTTAAGCTACAAACTAGACCAAATAGTCCTAAATGACATTTATAGAACATTTACCCAACTGCTGCAGAATACACATTCTTTTCAACAGCACATGGAGTATTTTCCAGAATAGAACATATCTTAGCCCACAAAACAAGTCTCAACAAATTTAAGAAAATAGAAATCATATCAAGTTTTATGACCACAAAAGAATAACACTAGAAATCAATAACAAGAGTAACCTTGGAAACTATACAAACACATGGAAATTAACATGTATTGATTTCCCCTGAACAAACAATGGGTCATGAAGAAATTAAGAAGAAAATTTTGTCTTTTTTCCTTTTTTAAAAAAGTAGAAACAAGGTCTCACATTGTTGCCCAGCTTATTCTTAAAATACTGGGCTCAAGTTGTCCTCCTGCCTCAGCCTCCCAAAGTGCTGGGATTACAAGAAAGAGCCACCATGCCCAACTGAGAAGAAAATTTAAAAATTTATTGAAACAAATGAAAATGGAAATAAAATAATATCAAAACATATGGGATACAACAAAAGCATACTAACAGGAAAGTTTATAGCAATAAACATCTCTATAAAAAAGTAGGAATACTCCAAATAAACAACCTAACAATGTATGCACCTCAAGGAACTAGAAAAGCAAGGAAAAATAAATTAGTAAAAGGAAAGAAATAATAAAGACCAGAGCAGAAACAAATGAAATTGAGACTAAAAACACAATAAAGGATATCAACAAAATAAAAATTTGGGTTTTTGAAAAGACAAACAAAATGAACAAACCTATAGTTAGCCTAAGGAAAAAAGAAAGAAGACCCAACTAAACAAAATTAGAAATGAAAGGAGACATAACAACTGAGACCACAGGAATATGAAGAATTTTAAGAGACTACTATGAAAAAATATACACCAACAAATGGAAAATAAATGGATAAGTTCCTGGACACATACATTGAAGACTGAACCTTGAAGAAATAGAAAACCTCAACAAACCAACAATGAGTAATGAGATTAAGAGTAATAAAAAGTCTCCCATTGAAAAAAATTCCAGAACCTGATGGCTTCACTGCTGAATTCTACTAAATATTTAAAGAAGAACTAATACCGATTGTACTCAAACTCTTCAAAAGAATTAGAGAGGAGAGAATACTTTTAAACCCATTCTATGAGGCCAGCATTACTCTTCTACCAAACCAAGGAAGGACATAACACAAAAAGAAAACTGCAAGAGAATATCCTTGATGAAAATGGATGCAAAAAATCCTCGATAAAATAGTAGTAAGTTGAATTTATAAACACATTAAAAAGACTATTCACCACAATCAAGTAGGATTCCTCCAAGGGATGCAAAGATGGTTTGATACATGAAAATCAATAAATGGGATACATCACATTAACAAAATCAAGAACAAAAATCACATGGTTATTTTAATAGATACTGGAAAAGTATTCATTAATATTTAACACCCTTTATGGTTTAAAAAAAATACTCATCAAACTGGGTATAGAAAAAGCATACCTCAGAATAATAAAAGCCACATGTAACAAACCAAAAGCTAATGTTGTCTGAATGGGGAAAAACATAAAACCTTTTATCTAAGATCTGAACAAGACAAAGGTGCCTACTTTTACCAGTTTTATTCAATATGATACTAGAAATCCTGGCCAAAGCAATTAGGCAAATGAAAGAAAGAAAAGGTATCCAAATTGGAAAAGAAGTCAAATTAGCCTTGTTCACAGAAAACGTAATCTTAGAAAAATCTAAAACCTCTATCCAAAAATTGTTATAACTCGTAATCAAATTCAGTAAAGTTGCAGGATACAAAAATCAACATACAAAAACCAGTAGCATTTTTATATGCCAATAGTGAACAATCTGAAGAGAAATCAAGGAAGCAATCCCATGTACAATAACTACACAGAAAATAAAATATGTAAGAATCAGTTCAGCCAAAAAATGAAAGGTTTTATACAAAACACTGATGAAATAAATTAAATAGGACACAAAAAAATGGAAAGATATTCCATGCTCATGGACTGTTAAAATGGCAATACTACCCAAAGCAATTCATAGATTCAATGCAATTCCTATCAAAATATAATTTCTTCACAGAAGTAGAAAAAAAATCCTAACATTTATGTGGAACCACAAAAAATCCCAAATAGCCAAAGCAATCCTGAGCAAAAAGAACAAAGCTAAAGGTTTCATAATATCTAATTTCAAAGTATATTACAACATTATAGTAACCAAATCAGCATGCTACTGGCATAAAAACAGACACAGAGACCACTGCCAGCATAGAGAACCCAATGTAAGTCCATGCATTTATAGCCAACTCATTTTTGACAAAGGCTCCAAGAACATACATTAGGGGAAGGACTGTCTCTTCAATAAATGGTGCTGGAAAAACTGGATATCCATATGTAGAAGAATGAAACTATATGTGTGTCTCTCACCATATACAAAAATTAAATCAAAATGGATTAAGGACTTATCTAAGACTTAAACTATGAAAGTACTAGAAGAAAACATTTGGAAATCAATGTAAGACATTGATCTGGGCAAAGATTTTTGTGTGTGTAAAAGACCTCAAAAGCACAGGCAACCAAAGCAAAAATAGACAAGTAGGATTATATCAAGCTAAAAAGCTTCTGAAGAGCAAAGGAAATAATAAAGAGGTAACCCATGGAATGGGAGAAAATATTTGTAAACTATTCATCTGACAAGAGATTAATAATCAGAATAAACAAGGAGTTTAAACTCAATAGCACACACACACACACACACACACACAGAGAGAGAGAGAGAGAGAGAGAGAGAAATATTCTGATTTTAAAATAGGTAAAAAAAAAAAAAAAACCTGAATAGACATTTCTTGAAAGAAAACATACAAATGGCCAGCAGGCACATGGGGAAAAAAATGTTCAACATCACTAATTATCAGAGAAATATAAATCAAAATCACAATGAGATGTTATCTCACTCCAGGTAATATGACTTTTATTAAAAAAAAAAAAAAAGAATTGATGCTGGCCAGGACGTAGAGAAAAGGGAATCCTTGTATACTGTTAGTAGGAATTTAAATTAGTACAGCCACTGTGGAAAACAGGATAGCGATTTTTCCAAAAACTAAAAGTAGAACTACTATATGATTACTACTGAATATTTACTCAAAGAAAAAGAAATCAGTATATCAAAAGGACATCTGCACTCACATGTCTATTGCAGCACTATTAATAATTGCAAAGATATAGAATCAACCTAAATGTCTATCAATGGATGAAAAGATAGAGAAAGTGTGTGTGTGTGTATATATGTGTGTGTGTGTGTATATATATGAATATATATGTATATAAATATATATGCAGTGTAATACTATTTGGTCATAAAAAGAAGGAAATCATGCCATTTGCAACAACATGGGTGGAGCTGGAGGTCATTCTGTTAAGTGAAATAAGCCAGGAACAGAAAAACAAATGTTACACGTTCTCACTCATATGTGAGAGCTAAAAAAGAAAAAAAAAAAAAATGGATCTCACAAAAATAGAGAGTAAATTAGTGGTTACCAGAGGACAAGAAGAGTAGGAAGAGATGAAAAAGAAAGGAAATAAAGGTTTTTTAATTAAATAAATAAATAAAAAGAAGGAAAAAAGCAAGAAAGAGAAATAATGCTTTTCAGAATTCGTCCCTCCAGTCTTGGAAAGGATAAGCAGAAAAGACTCCAGTCATATATTATAGGAAATACTTAGAAGAGATCTCTGATGTCCTCTAAGAATTAATGCTCCTGTGATGGTAAGTAGCTGATCCATCACAGTAGCAGGTGTACTGGGGATAAACCAATTTGTCTAGTGAATATTGATACATTCTGACAACAATGAAATTATGCTATTGCAACATACTCTCAATTGTGACAAGTTCTCCTCCCATCCCTTCTGGGTAGTTAAAATAATTACATGATAGAAGTGCTAAAGAAAAAAACTGTTTCTCTACTCACAACACTTCTGACACCAAATGAGTGGATTTTGTGCACCAAGAAATTCTCCGGTTGTCTGTGGACACAAAATGGTGTCCTACAATGTAATTCGATTCTGACATTAAAACCAACTTAGCACAAACCCCATACATCAAGAGCTCAGTCCCTTAAGATTGCTCCCCACCTTAAGATGTCAGTCACAAATAGTTGATCCACAGCTTACTCACGCTTCTGTATGACTTGGTTACAAATCTGGGGTTCCCACATCCCATTGTGAGGTTCAATAATTTGCTATAATGGTTCACAGAACTCACAGAAACACTTTGATTACATTTACCAAGCATTATATTTGTATCCTTTATAAAGGATATTATAAAAGCATACAAATGAGCGGCCAGATGAAAAGGTCCATCAGGCAAGGTCCAGAGGGATCCTGAGTGCATGAGCTTCTATCTCCTTGGAATGCAGGGTGAGTACTCCAACATCTATGTGTCCACCAACCCAGAGGCTCTCTTAACCTTGTCATTTAGGGCTTTTATGGAGGAGTTATTACTTAGGCATGATTAATTAAATTATTGTCCTTTGGTGATTAACTCAATCTCCCAGGAGGTTGCAGGATGGGGCTAAAAGTTCCAGCCCTCTATTACATGGTTGGCACCTCTGGCAACCAGCCCCCATCCTGAAGCTATCTAGGGGCCCATCCAGAGCCACTTGATTCACGTAAACTCAGGTATGGGTGAGAGGGGCTTATTATGAATAACATAACAAATGTCCACTCGAGGACTTGGCTGCCACTCACATACACATACTTCTTCCATGCTTATAATTAAGCAGCAACTGATTTAGCAACTATGCAATGCAAAATACTGCCATCAAATATACCCCTTATAGAAGACATCTGAAAAAGGGAGATAAATCGTTAACTGCCACTGCCTCCAGGCCCAAATCCAAGAGCTCTGAAAGGTCTATTCCTCCTCTACATCTTTCACAATTCCATCTGGACAGTCTTTCAGTTATGCACTATTTTGTAAACTTTACTCACTGTAAATAAAATATGAAAGGCAACAGGAAAGCAGGGAAAGTTAGTATACGTAAATTTATACATGAAACAGTAAGGAAGAAAATATGAGTAAGAACAATAGTACTTGTCTCTGAATTAGTGACAAAGTTACAGTATTTTAAATTTTCTTTCTCTTCTATCCATTCCATGTTCCCAATCTAAGCAGCCAGTACCTCAGCTGGTCAAGGTTCTTTACATGGTGGGATTCTCAAAATCTTACTCATAGAATATACAAGTCCTTGGTAATCTTGCCTGTAGATGGTTACTGTAGTTTTATCTTCATCGCTGAATAAGGAAAAACTAGGAGACATCACTGAGATTCCCTGGGTTACATGAAGAATTCTTCCTGTCTGTCTCCATGTATAAAAGTATTATCAGTTTTTCATTGATAACAAGGATCCATCACCTCAGTTAACATGGAATTCTAAACTTTACCTGTTTTCCAGAAGCAAGAGGAATGCCAGATGGTGTTCTCAATCTCAACTTCCATCATTGTTGCGTTTATTGACAGAAACATTTTTCTCTTGGTTACTAACACACTTAAACAAGGAGATTCCAAAGACAGAGAAAACAAAGGCTGTTGGAGTAATTTGGTTATAGAGCTAGCTTGAGCTTCTACCTCCATAGGAAGATTTATTTTAAGTCAACTGTTTACAACCCGGAAGTGGGCCCTCACCAGAACTGGACCATGATGGCACCATGATCTCAAACTTCCAGCCCCCAGAACTGTGAGAAACAAATTTCCGTTCTTGATAAGCCACCCAGTTTCTAATATTTTGTTCTAGCTGCTGGAGCCAAGACTTATGACAGTGAGATGCACCACTCTCACTTCCGCATCTTAGTTTCATTAAACCCTGTGTCGTGGCTATGAAGGAAATAGCACCAGGTATCGGTCACTGGTTCACATCAAACCTACATCTTAAACAGTACATGGGCTGCACAAGGAGCTGTCTCCCAGCCAGAGGTGTAACTGAGTCTTAAATGGACCATTCCACTGTGCTATTAGTCCAGCTGCTTCTAGACGGTGGGGTACACAGTAAGACCAGTGAATCCCATGGCATGAGCACATTGGCTCACGTATTTTGCTTTGAAATAAATCCTTCGCTCCATAAACTCTGGCTCCAGCTCAGACCTTATAAAAGGCAATTACCCTTCATTTTCCAACTGAGTAGTATCCCCTGGGATATTGCCTCCATACAGTCCTTCTTTACCCTTTTCCAGACATGTTGGGGTCAAAGGACACGATTTTTTCAATTAATTAATTTATATTTATTTATTTTGGAGATGGAGTCTCACTCTGTCACCCAGGCTGGAGTGCAGTGGTGCAATCTCAGCTCACTGCAAGCTCTGCCTTCCGGGTTCATGCCATTCTCCTGCCTCAGCCTCCCGAGTAGCTGGGACTACAGGCACTCCCCACTATGCCCAGCTAATTTTTTTGTATTTTTAGTAGAGACGGGGTTTCACTGTGTTAGCCAGGATGGTCTTGATCTCCTGACCTCGTGATCTGCCCCTCTCAGCCTCCCAAAGTGCTGGGACTACAGGCGTGAGCCACCGCACCCGGCCCAAAGGACATAATTCTTAAGCTTCTTCAGGATCACATAACAATCACAAGCAAGACATTGCATCCCACCAACTTTGGTTCTGAGAGACCAAAGTTATATAGCAGTCTCTAATTCATTCATTCATTCATTCTCTCTCCTTTTAGCCCTTTTCTTCTCATGTTCTTTTTAATTCTTTTTTTCTTCTTTTTCTTCTAATTCTTTCTTCTCCTTCTTCATCTTGCACTCTTCATTTTTGTAGTTCTAACCTCTATTACCTTCTCCAAATGGAATGAAGCCCAATCCCTACTTAAGTTTCCCAAAGCAACCTTTTTCCTGATTAACTTTCAGGCCTACTATGTCATAGAAAACTTGGCACATGCAAGAAGAAAAATAACCTTGAGAATATTACATTAAGTTATTCTTTCTAGCATAAAAAAATCAATCTTTGTCATTTGTCTTTAAGAGTTCAAGCTTTGATCTTTCACTGCAAAGATGTATGAAGTATCAGGGGAAGTATTTGCAAATTCCCCCATACAATCTTTATAAACTTTCTCAGTTTCAGCCTCTATCTAAGATCATTTATCTTTCAAAATAAAAATCTTCTTTCAGAGCCATAGCCTTATTAGGTAGTTGTATTTTAACCAAGCATTTGATAGGCTTTTTGTCTGTCTGCATACCTCTTTACTTTATTTTGTTAAACTATTTATTTTCAAGAACAGATTTAAGTGTACATTTTAACCCCTTTGTATATTTTCTTATATCTATTGTGATTATTATTGTTTTACCCTTATTTAACTTCTGTTGACAACTCATATTTTATGACATTAAGCTTTAGTAATAGATTTGTGATAAAAGTAATCATTTCTATAATCTGACATGTTTCAAAAACTTTGAAGCAGAGGCTTAAATGTTTTCTATGGACTGTCAAAGATCTGTTTTTACTAATAACATGGTTTCATTGAAAAAATAAAGAATGGCTTTAAATGTCAGCAAAGATTTTTTGAGTCATAAATGGAAATGCACAAAAGAGAAACAATTTATTGCAAATAGTATGTGATGAGAAATGATCAAAAATGGAAGAAAATTTTAATAAAAAAAGAATGTTTTGAATATACTTTCACACACACGTACTTTTCTCTAAGGTAATGGTTCTTAATATCTTTAGGGTCTTGGACTCCTTTGATAATCTAAATAAAGCTATAGACTTTCTTCCTAAAATGAAACATAGTGACATACAGAGCCCATGGACCACAAGGTAAGAACCCATCTCTAAGGAATAATATTAGACAATTAATCCAAGACAAAATGCCTTCTTACTCCTTTTCTGCCCACAGTTCAAAATTCCACTTGTTGAAAGTTAGTGTTTGTCCTGAAGTAGAAGTAAGGCCAATATCCCCTGGGGTTTGACCTTCTATCCATTACAACACAGCAGAGAAACAAAGAATAAGTAAATGAATGAACGCATGGAAGCCCAATTCACCATTGGTGGGACTATATCAAACACTGTGTGGGCCTGATTAAAGTCATTCTGGGCAGAAGAGACAGCCTGAGGCGAGGGAAGAGGTGTGAAGTGCGATGCAGTCTGTGGCAAATTACAAGTGTGAAGGGGCAGTGCAAGAGACTGGACCCTTCCATAGATGGCGAGGCAGGGTGATGAACGTAATGATGACCCGACTGTGGAGAAAGTGTTTTTGAACAGTAACTGGTCAGCTTCAAATGCCTGGCCCTCCTAGAGGCAGATCACCTTGGCCCTCCTAGAGGCAGAAACACCATCAGGAGGTGGTTGCAGAAGTAAAAGACAAAGGTGATGAGAGACTGAAATGAGGTAGTGGGGGTTGACATAGCAAAAAGAGAAACAAAACAAAAATAAAAAACCTTGAAAAACATTAGGATATAAAAAGAAAATAGAAATGAAAACAGCAATCTATCACCCTCGCTAGGAGTATTTGTATTTCACAGAGGAGGGCCTTGAGTGGTTTTGTGGTGCTGCGGACACAGCACATAGCAGTGTGAGGGGAAAACATCTTTTCTTTCCACTAAGGAGCTATAGCTCAGGTTGACACCCAAGACTGAAGCTTGGAGGCAGGAATTTTTTTTTTTTTTTTTTTTTTTTTGTGGTGTTTTGTTTTGTTTTAGAGATGAAGTCTCGCTCTGTCGCTCAGGCTGGAGTGCAGTGGTGCAATCTCAGCTCACTGCAAACTCCACCTCCCGGGTTCACACCATTCTGCTGCCTAAGCCTCCCGAGTACCTGGGACTACAGGCTCCTGCCACCATGCCCATCTGAATTGTTTGTATTTTTAGTAGAGACGGGGTTTCACCGTGTTAGCCAGGATGGTCTCGATCTCCTGACCTCGTAATCCACCCACCTCGGCCTCCCAAAGTGCTGGGATTACAGGTGTGAGCCACCCCCCCCCCCCGACTGCAAAGAGGTTTTTATACCAATAAACTTTCTTATAATCTAAATCATACACATACACACACACACAAATTGAGCCCCAGAAACAAAGTGGCTAGAGAAAGTCTCGTGAGTGGTCAAAGAATCCTATTTGTGCCATGCACACACCGTCTGTTTGGATGGGATTCTTGCACTTCATGGAATAGACATACTCTTGCATCGAGTACATTTTCTTTGATTTTCAAAATATATCTTTTTATATTGAAAAAAGTACTCCTGTAAGTGCTTATACTAGTAAAATCACAGCTTATGATTCATATGCCTGATTCAGCTTCACTGAATTTTGACTATTTATAGCTGATATATTTTGGGGGCATTTTCTAATTCTTGGTGAATTCTCTCTTCCCATCTTCTTCAGGTCACTGGCAAATAAAATAAAGAACCAAAAAGAAAAAGGAAGAAAACAGACTGTGTATATAAAAGTAATCTGAACTGGTGTTAATTTTTGATGCTTCTATCAGGGTTATTCCTCACTTGCCTTTTCTCATCAAGCCCAGAAGAGGTGATGTCAAGGAGTGGCTACAGACAGCGTTTTTGCTCCACCGCCCACCCCCAATAATTTCTGTTAGTGCTTCCCTGAAGTAATCCATATACAAGTACAGTGTAAAAATGCAAGTAAAATCATGTGGTTTTGTTTTGTTTTTTTTTTTTTGCAAACCCAATTACAAGTCTCCCTGGTCCCCACCTCTGACTAGCTTCTATTCCTAAGCCCCTTCTACTAGGTTGAACCATATGAACAACCCTTTTTATATGTCAAGCACAGTTGACTGTCCTCAATTTCACATGGTTCAAGTTAATATGTAGAAATTCTGGATTCACTGTTACACAGAATGTGTCCCTTCTGAGATCATAGGGAAGAAAAACATTCTAAGCCATTCTTTCCGCCTATGCCACCTGTTATACACCTCTGTGACTCCCCAATTTTTTCTATTCTACTTGAGGATTCTCCCTCCTATAAAGTTTGTGTTGGCTTTGGTGAGAAATAACAAGGAATTCTGAAAAAGGTAGGGGCTTTCTTGGACAAAAAAACAAGGAAGGCCACCTAGAGTCTAGCTTGTATCAGAGTTAGTGCAGGGATGTGGGCTCCTCCTATAGCATCCTAGGACCCCCTACCAAGGTCTGCTGTGGTCTTGCTTTGCTGAGGACACAATGCCACCACATGCGAGTGTGAGAAGATAAGGCATTTTTCTCATATTAGACCTTGGGTTGATATCCAAGACACTGTTCTGGCCCCTGGAGAAAGATTCCCTCCCTCCTGCATAGAGGAGAGATGAGGAAGAATATGGATTTTACAAAATGTGGCCAACAAGAGAAAACTAAAGAGTACAAACTCTGGAGACACTGCTGGAAAAATTCATGTCTGTCTTTAATAATCGATAGCTTATGCTGGCTATCATCACAAGCACTGTACGCCTGCAGACTGTGATACAATCAAGCTTTCATTTATATTTATGTGGCCAGGAGGACTCTGTATTTGATGATTTTAAAAGATGCATGGACTCTGTGCTGTTTAATTCTGATATATTGGTCTATTATCTATAAGAGGCCATTGGCTAAATTGTACTATTCACATGAGAGTCCATGATGAAAATTTATCAGAATGATAGAGAAATATTCAGATTTAGTTTTTCCTCAATAGTAAAATTTGAAGACTATAAGCACATCGTGCTTCCAAATGACCATCAGAACTAGATTTAGGAGGACCTCATTCTACAACGAATGCATTATTAAAATAGTTTGTTATGCTGCATTAAAAGGGAAGCAGCTTGACAATTAACAGAGCAGGAAAGATTGGATCCTCAGAATTGCAGCCAATAAAACTATTGTCTTAGGGAGTCAAATTCAGCAAGGCTGGAGGAAGCCTCTAACAGCGAAGGAAACTGGCATTTCTAGGTGGCCTGTCACTAGCAGAGTCATCTAAGGTTTTATTTTGTTTCAATAACAAAATGTTTATTTAACTTCTGTCACTGCTAACTCAATCTAGACAGGTCACCTGAGTTTCTAAGCCCTTTCATTCATTCAGCATCTATAGGTGAGTTTCCCAGTGTGATAGTTACTGTGATAGGTATGGATTGTCAGAAAGGATACTCACAGTCACTGGCCTGAGGAACCTGACAGTCTGGAGAGAAAATACATAGATCTACTGATTGGTACAACACAATCATTTAGTGATCCTCTTGAAGGAGGCAAGGACAGGCAGGAAATCCCTGATTCTCAGTGGGAATTTCAATAGTATTGAACAAAGGTGTTCTATGGACTGTAAGTCACGCCCTCATCTCAACATCATCCCTGTAATGGTGTTCTGTTAAGGAGCAGGGTATGTATCTGCCATTATCTCAAGTAACGGGTTTGCAGTAAATCATTCTTGTGTGATCAGTGGTATGGATTTTCAGGATGCTGGTCTTGGTCAGCAAAGATTATTGACGTATTGGAAGCAACAAAGAGGGGTTTAAAATGCATTAGACTTGGGGTCAGAAGACCTGGGACCTAGTTCCAGCTCTGCCACTCCCTGCCAGTGGGATGCTGGAAAAATCATTCCACTTCCAAGGATCTCAGATTTCCTCAGCTGTGCAATGTCAATAGAATATTAAAAGTGACTAGACGTATACATTTCTATGTCTCAATGTGGAACTGAGCCTTTTCCCACTCCCTCTAACTAAATAACTTTAAATGAAGGCAGTTATGGAGAATGTTGACTTTGTCTCAGAGTCAGATTTAGAATTGTGCCCTTAAAACCACATGATAATGCTGATGGAGATTTGTTGTATTTGTACGTTGGTTTTGGGAACTACATATCCATCCATTTGATAGTTATGTATGGAGCACATATTTTGGGGGCTCAGAAACAATGGAAAAAAGACAGAGTCCTTTCTTCCCCTTCAGCAATAAGCATAAAAATGTTCCCGGAATTTAGGTCAAGAATGTCAAGTATCTTCTAGCAGGATGCATAGCTTGCAGCCAGTATCACAAAATACTATATCTGAAACGATCTTAGAGATCATTTACAAAAAACTCATTTTTCATTAGGGGAAAGTGAGACCTAGAGGCATCTTGCTTCCCCAAGTCACTCAGGCTGCTAGCGATATTCTTCCTTTATTCAACAAATATTTGAGCTCCAGACATCTTTGCTAGGTAATGAAAAATCAGTAAGCAAAGTACTTACAAATCTCACAGTCTAATGCTTGCCACAGATAAACATGACTTGGTAGGTGTTATGATCTGGAAACCCATTTTAGAGGAATGTCACAGAAGGCTTTCTTGAAGGAATCAAATCTAGGCTAAAGCTCTAAAGGATAAGGAGAAGGCATAGAGCTAGGACTGTGAAGCCTAATTTAGACTTCAACCCTTTTCTACAAGCCAAGACTATAGGAACTACTTTGGGGTTTGCTGCTCAGTAGATGGTAGGGGATATTCCTGGAGGAGACTTACCTGCTCTCACCTTGTTTGACACAAACTGTCAGCTAGCTCCTAAGAACCTTCTGTCCGTGTTCACTCTGACCCTTTGATTTGATGGTTGGGGTGAGAATAATACAGTGGAAAGGGTGTGTCCTGCGGAGCTGGGTAGATCTGGGTCAATCTCAGCTTCAACAGTGACTACAGCTGTGGCCCATGGGCAGCGCACTGCCCTCTCTGAACCTCCCGGCTGCAAAGCGAGAGAGATACCTCCTTAATAAAAGTTGTTCAGTCTTTAATCAAATAATGAATATAAAACAGCCACAGTCTCAGCAGCCAGGCCAGATAAAGAGCCCACAGAGAGTAGCTCTGAAGGGTCAGGAAACTGCAAACACCTGAAATTACAGGCTTCTTGTCAGGGGTGACTAATAGATTTTGCAAAGGAAACAATAAATTCAAGGTCTCTAAACACTAAGAAGCTATCTTCTGTTCTGCTCCTCTGCTTCCTCATTATCAATTAAAATTATTATAAACTTTCTTAGTGCTTTATCAAAAGTCTATTAAAAGATATCTCTATCAAGCCTCCATCCCAAGCTCATCACTCCATTGGACTTACTGAGAAAAGATCCAGGAAATAAAACTCAAATGTACAGATTCACTGGTTAGAATCAATTCCTTCAGCCATAACCTGTGAAAAGCAGCACAATTTCTGCTGCTTTGTTCTGGCATAAATTAATTATGGTTTATTCAAATAAATTTTTAATAAAGAACCTAACAAAATTGTAAATATAGGCCCCAGGCATGTTTTAAACAAAAGTACAAGTATTCCATCCTACCTCCTGCTTCAGAGGGGTTCATCCAGAGTGTACAGACACACTGCTCCCCAAAGCAATCCTCTTTGACAAGACACAGAACAAAGCAGGTAAAGATGACATCCGGGCACACAGATCATGCATACTCAATACGTAGTTTCTCTTCAGGAAGCAGAGTTCTGTCTATCACAGTTTCCATCTTCAGAGGACCACCAAAAGCTCTTGGTTGCCTGGTGTGTGCTACATGTAACTTCCTTTTCACAGCTCCTTCAAACGTTTTGTTAACCATCTCATAAAACTTTGCTCAGGAGGGAAGTGTTAATTTGCAAACTAAACACATTGGACCTGATTGGCAATAGCAAGTAGGTATTTGTAAGTCTGGAAGGCTGATAAAATGCCTGTGATTTCTGACATATGAAATTATTTCCACTCTGGCTTTTCAGAAACACGTATATTAATGGTAATATCAATTCAGTCTTTCCTACTCAGGGATGTTGCATCATCAGCTTTCAGGCTCAGATTTTTACAATCTTAATGATTCCTAACAAATAGGTCTTAATTTCAATTGCAAAAATCCTATAGGGTTTCTTTAACTGCTAGAGAAGCAACCTGCAAGTTGTTTTGCCTCCTATCTTCACAAATGCTAATGTGATCAACAAAAGTTGAAGTAGTCACATGAGAAAGAGTGTAGCGCAGTATTTTTCACCCTGAGAAAGCTTCATTGTTTGATTTAATTAATCCGGTTAGTGTACCCTTACAGCTAATGTAAAAACCTATCTTGATGGGTGATTACCCCCACGTAACTTTAATGAAGAGAGTCACAATTTCAGAAATCAACAAGAGTGCACAGAAAGGGAATATTTGGTTATTCTAACCAATGTGGAAAACGGCAACTCTAAGTTTTCAAGCTCAGCTGGTATTCTGGTATAATTCACAACTTGCATGTTAGTGCTATCACCGAGCACATATCACCTCAGTGCTCCTAAGTGTTCTTTTGTTCCCTCTCATTGCTCTAGCATGTGGACCCCAGGGTCCACATGCTAGAGCAATAATCTGTACAGTGATGATCAAACTGGGGTACTCACAGCCCTGGCATTACAGAATGATTTCCCAAGGGGTAAAAGAATTCCTATAATTGTCAGAAAATCAATTTCCAGATTCCCAAATTCCATTTACACCTTCTCTTAAATAAGATTTACCTGAGTATACAATGTGTTCACCAATAGCCCTTTTTTCCAACTTTACCAAAAATGAACCATTGCTTCACTCTCAGTGAAAAATTATCAGGAGCCAAAAAAAAAAAAAGTGGAGTCTTCCTTTCATGACTACGCAAGACAGTGTAAGGTCTTAGGGCTTCCCATCATTCCTTATCTTTTATGTACACTTTCCTGAAAAGGATGAAGCTGAGCATTAAAGAGAAATTAGCCCTTTGGGCAAAAATTAGAGAGAAATTTGGATACCTGTTTGGATGTTCTAAATTCAGGTGTACAATAAAGTGGGGTTAATGATAATAAAAATAAAAATGAAATAAAGTGGGAGTGATGACAATTTTTGTTTAATGATGTTACCTCTTCTATTCTCCTATTATCAAAGAATTCATTATTCACAAGGACAAATCTGTTGACAGCAAGGTAAAAAGGGCATCTGTGGGAAATATTGAACACTAAAAAATAGTTCTTTTTCATATACTTAAATGTAAGCACTTCTTTTACAGCTATTCTTAATGCTCATTCCTAAGACACGTTATTAGCTGGAGAAAAAGCAGTTTCCATCATCCAAAGAAAAGCACCTTCCATTAGCCAAAACAGTACAGGTTAGTGATGCAGATCTTTTAAATGTAAGTGGAATGTTTTCTGGGACTCCAAATTGTTTAAGATAGATTTGATAAAACTCACAGATAAACTTCTATGTAATTACTTTTCAGATTTGGTGTGTGTTATACGTTAAAGTGTTTATTTTAAACTTCATCTTATGAAAAGTTTAACATGTCCCCCTCTTATTAATAAAATATAAAATTATGCTAGCTGCCAGACCAATTCATATTTAGCAGTTTACATACCTTTCTTTTTTGTTTCATCTGTGGAACTTTGATTATAGTGTCAAACTAAAAAAATGGTGTTATGTATTCTGTTTATACCCAAATTTTTTTTAATTATATGTAAAAACCAAACACCAAAATATGAAACGCACATACCACATATGCACACATTGCAAAAGGACTACCCGAGACTGGGTAATTTACAAAGGAAAGAGGTTTAATTGACTCACAGTTCCACATGGCTGGGGAGGCCTCAGGAACCTTACAGTAATGGCAGAAGGGGAAACAAACCCATCCTTCTTCACATGGTAACAAGGAAGAAGTGCCAAACAAAAAGGGGAAAAGCCCCTTATAAAACCATCAGGTTTCTGTATTTTTAAGTAGAGACAGGGTTTCACCATATTGGCCAGTCTGGTCTCGAACTCCTGACCTCAAGTGATCCACCTGCCTTGGCCACCCAAATTGCTGGGATTACAGCCACACATCTGTAATCCCAGCTACTCAGGAGGCTGAGGCAGGAGACTGGGAAACCAAGGTTGCAGTGAGCCGAGATCGCACCACTGCACTCCGGCCTGGGTGACAGAGTGAGACTCTGACTCAAAGAAAGAAAAGAGAGGGGACATTCCAAGATGGCCAATAGGAACAGCCCCAGTCTGCAGCTCCCAGCATGATCAGCGCAGAAGACGGTGATTTCTGCATTTCCAACTGAGGTACCTGGTTCATCTCATTGGGACTGGTTGGACAGTGGATGCAGCCCACAGAGAGTGAGCTAAAGCAGGGTGGGGCATTGACTGCACCGGGAAGTGCAAGGGGTTGGGATTTCCGTTTCCTACCCAAGAGAAGCCGTAACAGACTACCTGGAAAAATGGGGCACTCCCGCCCAAATACTGTGCTTTTCCCAAGGTCTTAGCAACTGGCAGACAACATGATTCTCTCCTGTGCCTGGATCAGCGGGTCCCACACCCGTGGAGCCTTGCTCACTGCTAGCACAGCAGTCTGAGATTGATCTGCAAGGTGGCAGCCTGGCTGGGGGAGAGGCGTCCACCATTGCTGAGGCTTGACTAGGTAAACAAAGCAGCCAGGAAGCTCAAACTGGGCAGAGCCCATCGCAGGTCAACAAGGCCTACTGCCTCTAGACTCCATCTCTGTGGGCAAGGCAAACCTGAACAAAAGGCAGCAACTTCTACAGACTTAAACATCCCTGACTGACAGCTCTGAAGAGAGCAATGGTTCTCCCAGCACAGAGTTCGAGTGGGTCCCTCCTCAAGTGGGTCCCTGACCCCCGTGTAGCCTAACTGGGAGACACCTCCCAGTAGGGACCAACAGACACCTCATATAGGCAGCTGCCCCTCTGGGACAAAGCTTCCAAAGGAAGGATCAGGCAGTAATATTTACTGTTCTGCAATATTTGTTGTTCTGCAGTCACCGCTGGTGATACCCAGGCAAACAGAGTCTGGAGTGGACCTCCAGCAAACTCCAACAAACCTGGAGCTGAGGGACCTGACTGTTAGAAGGAAAACTAATAAAGAGAAAGGAATAGCATCAACATCAACAAAAAGGTCATCTACACCAAAACCCCATCTGTAGGTCACCAACATCAGAGACCAAAAGTAGATAAAATCACAAAGATGGG
Source organism: Macaca mulatta (assembly GCF_049350105.2). Classification (NCBI taxonomy): domain Eukaryota; kingdom Metazoa; phylum Chordata; class Mammalia; order Primates; family Cercopithecidae; genus Macaca; species Macaca mulatta. Next base: position 39,069,047 of record NC_133422.1, read on the forward strand.
GAGAAACCAGAGCAGAAAAGCTGAAAATTCTAAAAATCAGAGCACCTGTCCTCCTCCAAAGTATCATAGCTCCTCACCAGCAATGGAACAAAGCTGGACAGAGAATGACTTTGACGAGTTGACAGAAGTAGGCTTCAGAAGGCCGGTAATAACAAACTTCTCTGAGCTAAAGGAGGATGTTCAAACCCATTGCAAGGAAGCTAAAAACCTTGAAAAAAGATTAGATGAATGGCTAACTAGAATAAACAGTGTAGAGAAGACCTTAAAGGACCTGACGGAGCTGAAAACCATGGCACAAGAACTTCATGACATATGCACAAGCTTCAAATAGCCAATTCAATCAAGTGGAAGAAAGGGTATCAGTGATTGAAGATCAAATTAATGAAAAAGTGAGAAGAGAAGTTTAGATAAAAAGAGTAAAAAGAAATGAACAAAGCCTCTAAGAAATATGGGATTATGTGAAAAGACCAAATCCACATTTCATTGGTGTACCTGAAAGTGATGGGGAGAACGGAACCAAGTTAGAAAACACTCTACAGGATATTATCCAGGAGAACTTCCCCAACCTAGCAAGGCAGGCTAACATTCAAATTCAGGAATTACAGAGAACACCACAAAGATACTCCTTGAGAAGAACAACCCCAAGACACATAATGGTCAGATGCACCAAGGTTGAAATGGAGGAAAAAATGTTAACGGCAGCCAAAGAGAAAAGTCGAGTTACCCACAAAGGGAAGCCCATCAGACTAACAGTAGATCTCTCAGCAGAAACTCTACAAGCCAGAAGAGAGTGGGGGCCAATATTCAACATTCTTAAAGAAAAGAATTTTCAACACAGAATTTCACATCCAGCCAAACTAAGCTTCATAAGTGAAGGAGAAATAAAATCCTTTACAGACAAGCAAATGCTGAGAGTTGTTGTCACCACCAGGCCTGCCTTACAAGAACTCCTGAAGGAAGTACTAAACATGGAAAGAAACAACCGGTACCACTCATGGCAAAAACACACCAAACTGTAAAGACCATCGATGTTATGAAGAAACTGCATCAATTAACAGGCAAAATTATCAGCTAACATCATAATGACAGGATCAAATTCACACATAATATTAACCTTAAATGTAAATGGACTAAATGCCCCAGTTAAAAGACACAGACTGGCAAATTGGATAAAGAGTCAAGATCCATCAGTGTGCTGTATTCAGGAGACCCATCTCACATGCAAAGACGCACATAGGCTCAAAATAAAGGGAAGATCTACCAAGCAAATGGAAAGCAGAAAAAAGCAGGGGTTGCAATCCCTGCACTCAGAGACTACTCTGATAAAACAGATTTTAAACCAACAAAGATCAAAAGAGACAAGGCCATTACATAATTGTAAAGGGATCAATTCAACAAGAAGACCTAACTATCCTAAATATATATGCACCCAATACAGGAGCACCCAGATTCATAGAGCAAGTCCTTAGATACCTACAAAGACACTCAGACTCCCACAGAATAATAATGGGAGACTTTAACATGCCACTGTCAATATTAGATCAATGAGACAGAAGGTTAACAAGGATATCCAGGACCTGAACCCAGCTCTGCGCCAAGCAGACCTAATATACATCTACAGAACTCTGCACCCTAAATCAACAGAATATACATTCTTCTCAGCGCCATGTCACACTTATTCTAAAATTGACCACATAAATGGAAATAAAGCACTCTTCAGCCAATGTAAAAGAATAGAAAGTATAACAAACTGTCTCTCAGACCACAGTGCAATCAAATTAGAACTCAGGATTAAGAAACTCACTCAAAACCACACAACTGCATGGAAACTGAACAACCTGCTCCTGAATGACTACTGGGTACATAACAAAATGAAGGCAGAAATAAAGATGTTCTTTGAAACCAATGAGAACAAAGACACAACGTACTAGAATCTCTGGGACACATTTAAAGTAGTATGTAGCGGGAAATTTATAGCACTAAATGCCCACAAGAGAAAGCAGGGAAGATCTAATATCTACACCCTAACATCACCATTAAAAGAACTAGAGAAGCAAGAGCAAACACATTCAAAAGTTAGCGGAAGGCAAGAAATAACTAAGATCAGAGCAGAACTGAAAGAGATAGAGACACAAAAAATGCTCCAAAAAAATCAATGAATCCAGGAGCTGGTTTTCGGGGGAAAAAAAAAGAAGAATCAACAAAGTTGATAGACTGCTAGTAAGACTAATAAAGAAGAAAAGAGAGAAGAATCAAATAGATGCAATAAAAAGTGAAACAGAGGATACCACCGACCCCACAGAAACACAAACTACGATCAGAGAATACTATAAACACCTCTATGCAAATAAACCAGAAAATCTAGAAGAAATGGATAAATTCCTGGACACATACACCCTCCCAAGACTAAACCAGGAATAAGTTGAATCTCTGAATAGATCAATAACAGGCTCTGAAATTGAGGCAATAATTAATAGCTTACCAACCAAAAAAAGTGCAGGACCAGATGGATTCACAGCCAAATTCTACCAGAGGTACAAAATGGAGCTGGTACCATTCCTTCTGAAACTATTCCAAACAATAGAAAAAGAGGGAATCCTCCCTAACTCATTTTATGAGGCCAACATCATCCTGTTATCAAAGCCTGGCAGAGACACAACAAAAAAACAGAATTTTAGACCAATATCCCTGATGGCCATTGATGCAAAAATCCTCAATAAAATACTGGCAAACTGAATCCAGCAGCACATCAAAAAGTTTATCCACTGCAATCAAGTCGGCTTCATTCCTGGGATACAAGGCTGGTTCAACATATGCAAATCAATAAATGTAATCCATCACATAAACAGAACCACAACAAAAACCACATGATTATCTCAATAGATGCAGAAAAGGCCTTTGACAAAATTCAACAGCCTTCCATGCTAAACACTCTCAATAAACTAGGTATTGATGGAATGTATCTCAAAACAATAAGAGCTATTTATGATGAACCCATAGCCAATATCATACTGAATGGGCAAAAACTGGAAGCATTCCCTTTAAAAACAGTTGGAAGACAAAGATGCCTTCTCTCACCACTCCTATTCAACATAGTGTTAGAAGTTCTGGCTAGGGCAATCAGGCAAGAGAAAGAAATAAAGCGCATTCAATTAGGAAAAGAGGAAGTCAAATTGTCCCTGCTTGCAGATGACATGATTGTATGTTTAGAAAACCACATCATCTCAGCCCAAAATCTCCTTAAACTGATAAGCAACTTCAGCAAAGTTTCAGGTTACAAAATCAATGTGTAAAAATCACAAGCATTCCTATACACCAATGACAGACAAACAGAGCCAAATCATGAGTGAAGTCCCATTCACAATTGCTACAAAGAGAATAAAATACCTAGGAATCCAACTTACAAGGGATGTGAAGGACCTCTTCAAGGAGATCTACAAACCACTGCTCAATGAAATAAAAGAGGACACAAACAAATGGAAGAATATGCCATGCTCATGGATAGGAAGAATCAATATCATGAAAATGGCCATACTGCCCAAAGTAATTTATAGATTCAATGCCATCCCCATCAAGCTACCAATGGCTTTCTTCACAGAATTGCGAAAAATTACTTTAAAGTTCATATGGAACCAAAAAAGAGTCTACATTGCTAAGACAATCCTAAGCAAAAAGAACAAAGCTTGAGGCATCATGCTACCTGACTTCAAACTATATTACAAGGTTACAGTAACTAAAAGAGCATGGTACTGGTACCAAAACAGAGATATAGACCAATGGAACAAAACAGAGGCCTCAGAAATAACACCATACACCTACAACCATCTGATCTTTGACAAAAGATCAAGAAATGACAAAAACAAGAAATGGGGAAAGCATTCCCTATTTAACAAATGGTGCTGGGAAGACTGGCTAGCCATATGTAGAAAGCTGAAAGTGGATTCCTTCCTTATACCTTATACAAAAATTAATTCAAGATGGATTAAAGACTTAAATGTTTGACCCAAAACCATAAAAACCCTAGAAGAAAACCTAGGCAATACAATTCAGGACATAGGCATGGGCAAGGACTTCATGACTAAAACACCAAAAGCAATGGCAACAAAAGCCCAAGTAGACAAATGGGATCTAATTAAACTAAAGAGCTTCTGCACAGCAAAAGAAACTACCATCAGAGTGAACAGGCAACCTACAGAATGGGAGAAAATTTTTGCAATCTACCCATCTGACAAAGGGCTAATATCCAGAATCTACAAAGAACTCAAACAAATTTACAAGAAAAAAAAAAACCCCATCAAAAAGTGGGCAAAGGATATGAACAGACACTTCTCAAAAGAAGAAGTTTATGCAACCAACAGACACACGAAAAATGCTCATCATCACTGGCCATCAGAGAAATGCAAATCAAAACCACAATGAGATACTATCTCACACCTGTTAGAATGGCAATCATTAAGAAGTCAGGAAACAACAGATGCTTGAGAGGATGTGGAGAAATAGGAACACTTACGCTGTTGGTGGGAGTGTACATTAGTTCAACCATTGTGGAAGGCAGTGTGGCAGTTCCTCAAGGATCTACAACTAGAATTACCATTTGACCCAGCGATCCCATTACTGGGTATATACCCAAAGGATTATAAATCATGCTACTATAAAGACATATGCACACGTATGTTTATTGCAACACTTATTCACAATAGCAAAGACTTGGAACCAACCCAAATGTCCATCAATGATAGACTAAAAAAATGTGGCACATATACACCATGGAATACTATGCAGCTATAAAAAAAGGATGAGTTCATGTCCTTTGCAGGGACATAGATGAAACTGGAAACCATCATTCTCAGCAAACTATCACAAGGACAGAAAACCAACCACTGCATGTTCTCACTCATAGGTGGGAATTGAACAATGAGATCACTTGGACACAGGGCAGGGAACATCACACACTAGGGCCTGTCATCGGGTGAGGGACTGGGGGAGGGATAGCGTTAGGATAAATACCTAATGTAAATGATGAGTTGATGGGTGCAGCAAACCAACATGGCACATGTACACCTATGCAGTGAATGTGTACTTTGTGCACATATACCCTAGAACTTTAAGTATAATTTAAAAAAAAAAAAAAAAAAAGAAGAAGAAAAAGAAAAAAACCATCAGATTTCATGAGAACTCACTCACTATCATAAGAACACCAGCATGGGGATAACTGCCCCCATGATTCAATTACCTCCCACCAGGTCCCTCCCATGACACATGGAGATTACAGAAACTACAATTCAAGATGAGATTTGGGTGGGGACATAGAAAAACCGTATCAAACCCATTTGGTAACTTATAATTTTACCTACATATTACACTACATTTTTAGAAAATTAAGTAATGAGAAAGTATGTATTGAATTATCTTGTTTTTATATCATTGTACAAAAGGGATAAATTAGTTATATTAGATCTGAAGCATTTTAATCTTGATTTAAGTTTCTTTCTTTCTCTCTTTCTTTCTCTTTCTCTCTTTCTCTCTCTCTCTTTCTTTCTTTTTGAGAAAAAGTCTCGCTCTGTCTCCCAGGCTGGAGTACAGTGGCATGGTCTCAGCTCATTGCATCCTTTGACTCCCTGGTTCAAGCTATTGTACTGCCTCAGCCTCCTGAGTAGCTGGGACTATAGGCACACGCCACCATGCCCATCTAATTGTTGTATTTTTTAGTAGAGACAGAGTTTCACCATGTTGGCCAGGATGGTCTCGAACTCCTGACCTCATGATCCGCCTGCCTTGGCCTGCCAAAGTGTTGGGATTACAAGCATGAGCCACCACGCCCAGCCTTGGTAATCATTTTATAAGATGCACTCTATAATTTCTTTCTTTAGAGTTTCTATTGTATACCTTAAAACATGCTTATTGACACATGCTTGTTTAATTCAAAAACTAAGTCAGAGTTATTTTCACTTCTAGGACAAAAGTAAACATACATATCTATCTTCCACCTGCTAAGTACAGCTGTAAGCTCTGGACATTATATAAAAATAAGCAAGAAGACTGAAAGGTGGAGAGAAGAAGGCAGGCTAGTGTGGGGCCTTGGGCTCCAGGAAACACCTAGCAAAGAGTTTCCTGGTTTCTCTGTTTGCTTTGTATACATACGCTATACAGGGTGATAGAGGAGCTAGTAATCCAGAAACATCAATGGTGGAGATTTTACAAAGTCTCCCCAATAGTCCGCTCTCTGTAGCCAAAAAACCAGGAAAGGGCTGCCCAGTAAGACAAAAACTTTTGGATAATGACTTCCTTACTCTGGCCATACAAAGTGGAAAAAGCTAAGGCCGTGCTTCCATCAGGTACAAAGGCCAAATAGGAAGATCAGAAATCCATCTTATCAGAAGTCTATAACAAAGTGTGCCTCTTTACTGCTGGGATGGTGTCAGAGAAGCGTGAGTGGGGAGACAGAGCTTCCACCAACGGCTAGTGGTAACTAGAGCTCCCTCTACCACCCATGGTGTCAGAGAAGGCCACATGGGGAGCCTGACCTCCCAGCCCTGCCCAGCAGTAATGAGGTACCCTCCCCCAGGGTATTAATGGAACTTAGACATCTGCCCCAACCTGACATCAACTGGGTGGCATGACCATCATGGTGTCAAAAGATATCTGCTAAAACACAATATTTAAATAAAATCCAGAGTCCCATGATTCTCAAAATGTCCAGGAAAAATTTAAAAATCATACCAAGAGCTTAATTTGAATGAATGAATGAATGAATGAAGATCATCAACACTCCTCCCACATAAGTGGTAGAGATGGTGACAGTATCTGACAAAAATTCTAAAGTCACTGTGAGAAAAAATGTTTCAATGAGCAATTATGAACATGGTTTAAACAAAGTAAAAAAAGTTTCAGCTAAGAAAAAGAAGATAAAAAAAGAACAAAATGGAAATTTTAGGACTAAAAATACAGTAGCTGAAATAAAGAGCTCAGTTGGTGAGCTCAACTGCACAGTAGAGATGACAGTCAGTGAACTGAAAGACAGAGCAATAGAAATTACCCAATCAGAACAATAGACGAAAAAAAAAATAAACTGAAAAAATAAAGAGAGCCTTAGGAGTTTACCAGGCTATAATTAAAAATCTAACATTTATGTATTAGTCCATTTCACACTACTGATAAAGACATATCCGAGACTAGGTAATTTACAAAGAAAAAGAGGTTTAATGGACTCATAGCTCCATGTAGCTGGGGAGGCCTCACAATCATGGTGGAAGCTGAAAAACACATCTTACTCAGTGGCAGACAAGAGAGAATGAAGCCAAACAAAAAGGGAAACCCCTTAGAAAACATATTCACTACCACGAGAACAGTATGGGGGAAACCACTCCCATGATTCAATTATCTTCCACCAGGTCCCTCCCATAATCTGTGGAAATTATGGGAACTACAATTCAAGATGAGATTTGGGTTGGGACACAGCCAAACCATATCAATTTATATCATTAGGATCCCAAGATGAGAGAAGAGAGCAGTACTAAAAAGATATTTAAAGAAAATAATGGCTGAAAATTTTCCAAATCTAGAAAATAATGTAAGCCTACAGACACAAAAAACTGAGCAAATCTCAAACAGATTAAACCCAAAGACACCCATGCCAAGACACATTATAATTAAGCTTCTGAAAACCAATGAAAGAAAAAAATTGAAAGCAGTGAGAAAGAAACATCTTACCTATAAAGGAGAAAAAATTGATAGCACATTTTATTATCAGAAAACCTGGAGGCAGAAAGAAATGGTAAAACATTTTTCATGTGCTTAAAGAAAATTGCTGTCAACCCAGAATCTTATATCCAGCAAAAATATCATTCAGAATGAAAGGGAAATTAAGACATTTTTAAAAGAAGGGAAACTAAGAAGTTTTCATCAGGAGTTCTACCTTAAAAGAATAGTTAATGTCATTTCCTAAGAAGGAATGAAGAAAAAACAATGGATGGAATCAAAATATGAGTAAATACGGTAGATCTTGGCTCCTCTAAGTTTTCTAAATTAAGTTTGATGTTTCAAGCCATACTAATAACATTCTCTTTAGTTTTCAGTGTACCTAGAGGAAATGTTTAAGATGATTATATTAGAAATGTGGAAGGATAAAAGGGAAGTAAGGTTTCTATATTTCATGCAAACTGGTAAAATGTCAATACCAATACACTGTGATAAGTTACGTAACATCTAGAATAACCACACACACACATAAACTACACAAAGATATATACTCAAAAGCACTTTAAATAAATCAAAATAAAATTCTAAAATGTTTCAGTAATGCACAGGGAGGCAATAAAGAAAAAGAGACAAAAATGAGAAAAGGAAAAGAAAACAGAGGGAATAAACGGAAAACAAAAATAAAATGACAGACTTAAGCCAGAGATGATTGTTAGGGAGAATTTTGGGTGTGACCACAAAAGGATATCATAAGGAAGATCTCTGAGTCTTCTGTGTCCTCAATAACATTGTGGTGATAGAACAGTTCTGTATCTTAATTGTGATATGGTCACAGGAATATATACATATAATAAAAATGTGTGGAACTATACACCACTTTATGCCCATGTCAATTTCCTGGTTTTGATGTGTAAGGTGTAACTATTGGAGGAAACTCAGTGAGTGATGTGTGTATGAGACCTTGCTCTATTGCTTTTGCAGTTTTCTGTGAATCTATCATTATCTCAAAATAAGTTTTAAAATTTTTTTCCAAAAAATGAAGTCAGACATTTGGTTGGCTGGTTTAACAACATGTCCTTGCTTTCTAATTAGGCTCTGTATTGATCACTAATGAGCTAAATTTTCTACTCTAGGTAAAAAACTGTTTAAGCCACATGATAAAATGAAAGTATTATATCAAACATACTATCCTGGCAAAAGTATAATAAAATCAACAATGTTTTATTTTCCCTGTCTTTTCTGAATGTATATAGGGCTTGGGTAAATAGGATGCCTCTAAATTTTAAAAATATGTAAAATTGTTTATTGTTTTATAAGTCTTGATAGCATCTTTTTAGTATACTATACTTTCCTGAAATTGGAAACTCAAGTCCAAGGAGACAAAAAGTTATATAATTTTTCAAGTTTAATGAATAACTTAATTATATATTTTTAAATGAATGATAGTATTAAATTATTGTCATATTTGGATATCATTGGATACTCTAAGAAAATGATGTAGCAGTTTTATATTTAAATGTCAGCATTTATAAAACACCAGAAACTACGTCTTTCCCAATTAAAGTTACGAAGAATCTTCGAGGTCAATTAAAATATGTGTGGTTGGGCAAATTAAAAAAAAAAAGTTTGAAGACCACATACATAAGCCCAGCATCTTTCAGAACTACTCCCTTCCTCTTTCTAGCTGGTCCGAAACCACTCTGGGTCAGACCATCTATCACTCACACATGGCCACATAGCCACTCACACTAGGTTCCTAGGTTCGGCTCCTCTCCTATTTGTACTTCTGTCACAGTCATTATGAACCCTCTCCAGAGCCAGTCTCAGGTATTCTGAGTGTGAGGAAAGTAGACTCTATGCTAATCTCAACAAAGACTGAATGAGTGGGGGTTAGCCACGGAGGTTTTGTGTCTGGAGCACCATTTATCTGGGACTCTTTGATTCATTTGATCTTTTTAATGCTAGTTTTGCCAGCTTCTGATCTCCTTTACATATTTTGTTTAGCTCACTTTGAAAAAGACTTATAAAAGTCTTTTACATACAGATACTGATTTGTGCAAGATTATATATCTATCTATATCTACAGATACAGATATATGATATCACCTGGCTTTTAAGAAGCTTACAACTAATAGATTTCAAATAAATAAAATACTGAAGGAAAGATACAAAATAGAATATGCAGAATTACTGTATTTTATCAAGTCTAAGATACCATAGATGCTGCATAATTCTATGTACCATTAAGAAAGAAAAGCCACTGTTGCTTAAACACAATACATTTTTATAACAGGATCTTTATGTTATACTTATTGAAAGAACTTATAAAATTTATTCGGATGTAGATTTTTATATTATATATACATTAAAAGGAAAATAAATTGGCTAACATGTTCCTGAAACTTCATATTCAGAGTTTTATTTTTTAACATCACTTTTTGAGTCAGAGCTCTTCATGTCTATGTCTTTCCACAAAGTATAGTTTTCTGTGCCCTCAATAATAATGGTGATGCAACAATTCTTGAAAGAGTGCTTTACTCATGTTTCTAGGACTTACTTTCAAGTTGCTGATACTCTTTCTACAAGTATCTGCAAGTTTTGATGATAACTCTTTCTTGACTTTATGGAGAAATTGTCAACAAAAGACTTTCAAATAAGTAAGACTCATAATCCTTCTTTGAATGGCTCTCTTAAAGTTTGTTGACAATGAGAGTTTGCAGTTTTTCAGTCATGCTTCCATGAATAATAACCAGCTTTGAGTATGTGCATGAAACAACAACCATGTTGTAACTGCTTCCCGGCTACCAGTGATCACAAAATATCAGTAATGATAAAGACATCCTGATTTCAGAACTAAGATGTGGAGGAAAAAATAGTGTGTGTTTTGGATTTGATATGATAGTATAAAGGAAAGAATGGTTACATTTTTCTGGGATTATTGGGGATGGTTTCTGAGAAACAGTCACACCTGACCACATTTGGTTTTCTGTTTGTGTATTTAATTGTTGAACAAGCATTCAACAGGTATAAAAGGGGAATACATGGAGACATAAAGCAACAGGGTAAGCTGGGGATTGAAGCAGTTGGTGAGAACTTAAGATGAGTCTGGATATCTAGACAAATGTCAAAAGGGTCTATATGTTAAAACAAGAAGTGTAGACTCTGTTGGGCAAGCTACTATTGAGCTACCAAGATGTTAAATGAGTGTTAGGATCTGATTCAGAGAGGCTTAAGATGGATGACTAGAAGCATTTCATACCCACCTCCTTCACTTAGAAAAAACAAAAATAGATAGCCACATTTTGAATACATTATCTAAGAGAATGCTAGAATTGAACAGAGCAGTGACAGGGCACATCAAAAGTGGGGAAGGAGAAGGAAGAGGCAATCTGCTGGGACAGAATTGGCTGGGAGCAGGGAGTAACTTCTTCCCAATGCAGGGAAGGATGAGTAAGGGACTTCCACTAGCCCACAGTCCCACTGTGGGATTGTGCAATCCATGCCACAGGAGAACCCCTTGACCCTCCCAACCCCTGAAACTAACATGGGAAGCTGCTGGAAGATGATGGGGGAGAACTGCTCTGAGATGGAGCTCCTGCTGGGTCCTACACCCTTTCTGTGAGCTAAGTAGCTACAGCAAGGTGACATTTTCAAACCTCACAGACTGAATGCTGTCCTGGGCCCAGTGGCACCGGGACTGAAGTGTTATGGAAGTCAGGCTGTCACTGCTGGGACTGGGAAGCCAGCTGGGAATACTGCCATGGCCAGGGCTAAGAAGCAAGCATGGCACAGGCTACAGCTGCCAGTGCTAGAAAGGGAACACTGCCAGGACTGCTACCGGAATGCGAACATAGAGGTGCTACTGGGACTTGGTCACAAGCTGGGTGTTTGCTCCTGCAGCCAGGGCAGGGACATGAGCTAGGCTTGAGCTATGGCCATCAGGGCCAGAGGGTGAGCCCCACCAAAAATGGGGTACAGGAAGGACACACATTTCCCACCCACCAGCTGATGCTGTGGGCAATGATGATGGCACAACCTGTTCCAGTGGTAAAGTCTCACCATAGTTGCTACTGCCCCTCACCTGAGCACTTCACCTGGAACCCAAGGATCACCCCACTCTGTCCACCACGGCTAGTGCTGGTTCTCACCATTGGGTAACCTGAACACTAGCCAACCTAGCCCAGCTTCACCCCCTAGCTCTAAGAAAGAGCACATAGCCCAGGTTCCCGGGGATTGCTCAACACAATCCACCACCTTAGGCAACTGAGCATGCAACCAAACCATAACAAACAATAAGAGAAAAATAAAGAAACAACAAATATATAAAACAAATTTATGATATGACAGAAACAAAGCCTTACGTATTAATAATAACCTTGAATGTAAATGGATTAAATTCTCTACTAGAAAGGTATAGGATGGCTGAATGGATTTTTAAAAAATGATCCAACTATATATTGTTTACAAGAAACTCCCCTTATGAGTAAAGTCACATAAACTGAAAGGAAAGAAATGAAAAAAGATATTCTACACAATCAAAAGCAAAAAGTGGGCAGGAGTCACTATACTATATCAGATAAAACAGATTTTAGGTCAAGAAAAGTAGGAAAAGAAAAAAAGGGTCATTATATAATAATTTTAAAAATCTATCCAGCAAGAGGATACACAATTTTAAATATATATGCATCCAACACTGCAATACCCAGATTCATAAAGTAAATATTCTTAGATCTAAAGAGAGAGAGAGATTGCAATACAATAATGGTGGGGAACTTCATCTGGGCCCAGTGTTTCACGCCAGCAACCCCAGCCAGTTGGAAGGCTAAAAGTGTTCATCAGTAGTTGAATGGATAAAGAAAATGTGGTAAAGGAATGAAATCACATGATTGCAGCAACATGGATGGAACCGGAGGTCATTTTCTTAAGTGAAAGAAGCCAGACAGAAAAAGACAAATATCGCATGTCTCACTTATGTGTGGGAGTTAAAATATTCGATCACATGGAAGTAGAAAGGAGAAATATACATAATAGAAACTAGAAAGAGAGTATGGGAGATGAGGGAAGATGAAGACAAGCAGACTAAAAGGTATAAACATTAAGTAAGATTTAATAAATAAATTCAATATTTGATAGTAGAAAACATATTGTACTTGGCCTGGCGCGGTGGCTCACGCCTGTAATCCCAGCACTTTGGGAGGCCGAGGTGGGCAGATCATGAGTTCAGGAGATAGAGACCATCCTGGCTAACATGGTGAAACCCCGTCTCTACTAAAAATACAAAAAAGTTAGCCGGGCGTGGTGGCGGGCACCTGTAGTCCCAGCTACTCGGGAGGCTGAGGCAGGAGAATGGCGTGAACCCAGGAGGCGGAGCTTGCAGTGAGCTGAGATCGCTCCACTGCACTCCTGCCTGGGTGACAGAGCGAGACTTCGCTTCAAAATTTAAAAAAAAAAAATGTATATTACTCATATGATGGACACTCTAAATACCCTGACGTGATCACCACACATTATATACATGTAGTAAAATTACTCATGTACACTAGAAGTTTGTACAAATAAAAAAAATTTTATTCAAGAAAAATTACTCTCATCCAGCAAAAGAGAAGTTTAAGGAATGTAAACCTGCAAGGAAGCTACTAGCAGCAATAGTACAGAGATTACATAAGTAAATACTCTCAGAAGTCCTCAAGAGAATGAAAACAGCATCTATAGCATCCACATCCATGGTGCCATGAAGACCAGGCTTCCACTGTGTTCTTAGTAGATGATGGTTGTGGCTTTTTGCCTCTGACCTTTCACACCTCAACCAAATCTGTAACGCAAGGGGGAAAAAATCCTGCAGAATCAGATTCCTTCAATTCACCCTAGGCATGCATTGAACCCTTTTAACCAAGTAGAGAGTTTTATCAGTACTCTCAGGTGGGACTGTAGCACAAAGGAACTAGATAAAATAATTGTTCTTCACAAAATATAGTGGAAAGACATTAAGCAGAAGGAAAGGAAAAGTTTGGAAAGGAAGGGAAAGGAAGAGAAAGGAAGGGAAAAAGAAAGACAAGGAAAGGAGAGGAGAGGAGAGAAGACGAGGGAGGGAGGAAGGAAGGAGAATCATCACTTGAAATAGGAGAGCCCATTTTCACTTTGAAAGTCTACAAAGTATACACAATAGTATAGCATTCAGCCTTAAGCAAGAGTGAAATCATGTATTTTGCAACAATGTGGATGGAATTGAAGGCCATTATCTTCAGTGAAACAACTCAGACGCAGAAAAAACAAGTTCCACAAACTCTCACTTATAAGTGGGAGCTAAATAATGTATACACGTGGACGTAGAGTGTGGAATGCTAGCCAATGGAGACCTGGAGAGGTGAGGGGATGAGAGGTAGGTAGATGATGAAAAACTACTTAATAGGTACAATGTATGTTATTCTGTTGATAGATATACTAAAAACCCTGACTTCACCACTATGCAATCTATCCATGTAACAAAATTACATATGTAACTTGTAAATTTATATAAAAATAGATTTTTTTCTTTTTTTTAAAAAAGAAAGCTTAAAAGGGCTTCCATAGATGAAACACAAAAACATCTAAAAAGAACTTGTTCCCACAGGGTGAAGTTATGTTAAATTTCTTATGCTTCCTCCTACCTCTTTGTCTCATCTTTAGTCACTTATTTGGATTAGAATTAAGATATATTGGCTGGGCATGGTGGCTCACGCCTGTAATCCCCGCACATTGGGAGGTTGAGGAGGGTGGATCATGAGGTCAGGAGTTTAAGACCAGCCTGGCCAGCATGGTGAAACTCCGTCTCTACTAAAAATACAAAAAATTAGCTGGGCATGGTGGCACATGCCTGTAGCCCCAGCTATTTGGGAGGCTGAGGCAAGAGAATTGCTTGAACCCAGCAGGCGGAGGTTGCAGTGAGTAGAGATCACGCCACTGCACTCCAGCCTGGGAGACAGAGTGAGACTCCGTCTCAAAAAAAAAGAAGAAAAAAAAATTAATGGTTTATTTCATTATCTCCCCCACCTTTATGCTACATACAATTTTACGTGTTATACTCTTACATTATTTCATATGTTCCTGAGGCACCATTCAGTTTTTTCAATCTATTTTCTATTATTCTCATTGGATTATTCTTAACCAGTCTTCCAGGAAGTCTTACTTTCTACCGTCATCTACATTCTGCTGTTAACTTCATTCAGTGATTTTTAATTTCAGATATTTTACACATTTCAGTTCTAGAATGTCTAAATGTTTCTTCTACATTGCTGCTATTTTCCGCTGAATTTTTAAAAATATTTTCATTCGTTGCAAATATATTTTTCTTTGTGTCCTCAAGGATAGTTAAATAAGTTGCTTTAAATCTTTAGTCACTATTTCGAACATCTCACTTATCTCAGTGTTTGTCTTTTCTCTTAAGAATGGATTTTTCTGGTTCTTTGAATGGCAAATAAGTTGAGATTTTTATCTCAGACATTGTGAATATTGTTTGAGAGACTGGGTTCTTTTACATTCTTCTGAAAATTGTACATTTGCTGTTTTAGCAAGCATTGATTTGGTTGAATTCAAACTGCAAACACAGACTCTTGGGAAGCACCTTCAAGTTCAGTTCAGTTCTTTAACCTGTAGCTGGAGTCTATCACATATGTTGACGGTTTGGCAGCTAGACAAAGATTTGGGCAGAGTTTGTAACAGAACTTGGATGCTTTCTCTGTCCCTAGCTCTCCAGAATTTCCCTTTCACTTGCCCTAACTCTGCTATTTGGTTCTTCAGACCAGAAAAACTGAGAATTTCCTTTCAGAATTATAGTGACATCTTGGTATCAACTTTGACCGACCCTCAGATAGAATGTTGTTAAAAAAAAAAAAAAAAAAAAAAAAAAAAACAAAAACAAAACTGGTAACTCATCTTTTTAAGTGTCAGCTCTTCTCCAGAATCAACCTGCTTTTGTTCTCTCCCCAGTGAGTTTAGGTCATTGGTGTTTTATCTTGTCCAGAATTTGCGGTTTTTATTAGCAGGAGGGTGAGATTTAGTGGGAGCTACTCAGTCATACAGGAAGGGAAAATTCAACATTCCTGATTATGATTTATAATCACTTACTGAGTCTTTGCTCTGCACAGGAACTGTGCCTTTTATACATTATCTCATTTAGTCCTACAGGAGTCCCAGTGAGAAGTAACTGTTATTATTTACGTTTTACAGATAAGGAAATAGAAGTGAAGAAAGGCCCCAGGTTACATTCCAATAACAAATTCAAACCTAGTGTTTTAAAGTCCAAAGTCCATACTCTTAACCTACTGCTTTAAGAAATAAAATTAGCTCTGACTTCCAAAAGATGCCCTAAGGCACCAAAAACTGCCCTAGGCAGGCTTCTTAATCAGAAGCCAACTTTAAACTAGTTGATTGTAGGCTTAGAAATTCATTTCCTTATTCACTTAAAGTAGTGTTTCCCTAACTTGCCTTATAATACAGATCACCTGAGGGGAATCTCTGGCTACGGATAACAGACTTTCTGAATCAGTCCCCAGGGGCAGGGGCTGAAAATCTGAATATTTAACAGGTTCTCCAGCTGACTAATGTTTCTCCAGTTTGAAAATACTTAAAAAAAAAAAAAAATGAGCACCTGGCACCCACACACTATTTGCAACTCTGTGTTTCCTGGGATAAATAATGATAGTAATAAAAAATGCTAATTATCACCTAGAGCTTACCTCAGGCCAGGCAGGCACTATTCTAAGTATTTTGTATGTATTATCTCCTTTAATCCAACAAACCTACAAGTAGTTACTGTTTTTATAAGGAGACTAAGGTACCAGCTGCCTACAATCATACCAGTAAGTAGTGAACCACAGTTTAATTCTGCTATGTGATTCCATGACCACTCTTTTTATCACAACACTATTCTATCTACACTTGTCCAATCTGCCACAACCACACCTGAAGAGAAGTTTGGGTAAACATATGGCCATGATGTAAAACTTCCAAAAGGCCCAAGAATAAAATTAACTTAGCCTGGAAAGAGCATCTCTTCACTGCCAGAACCCACTGAAGCTTTGGATTATGCTCTGGGCAGTTCAAAAGATCCTGCTACTTTGATTACTTTCAGTGGGAAGATTGGAGAAGCGTGGGAAAGAGCTCTGGAGAGCTCAGCCAACATATTCACAACATGCACCTAATTATTTTCATATCTCTTCCATAGCCGTCCACGTGCTAGCCTCCCATGTATTAAACATGATGAGTTTATAGTCTAAGAAAGGAGGAAGGCAATCAACAATAATGCAAACTATTTCAGACTGACCTATTGACTGTATGCACAACTCCTAAGGTCTTTTATCGTGTCTGCCAAAGAAGTTTGAAGTGGAGAGGATCAGCTGGTTCCTTACAATAGGTTAGACTAAAAGCAATCTGAGTTGCTAATTAGATGTTTATCAATTAAAATTTTATTAGCAAAGACAATATTAAATAAACTATTTATATGACTTCTGTAGACTGGAGAAGGCTTCTGTTGTCTTTCTTTTCAGATGATCTGACCACCAATTTTGTATGAAAGGCTCATTCTAGAACAATGCAAGATTCCAGAGGCAGAATTCTGCCACCTTTATCTGAAAGAATCTAGAGTTCTAGAAACCAGGCCCTTTAAGTGCAGTCCCTTAGGATGCATATAGTTAGATCCTATTGAATTCTTATATCCTATTCATGTTATTTTAAAAACAATCAATGTATATTTAATATCTTTATTTCACAATTGACAGGTCATTTCTAATATTACTCACATTAAGCAACAGGCTGTTTTACACTAATAAAAGCCTATTTCTGACACGTAGTGTGCTAATTAGAAAGCATCTGTTGTTGATGGAGATGCGGATAACAGGAAGACCTGTGATAGCTGCCTCTGGAGTGTGGTCCTTGCTGATAGAATGTTATTTGACACCCTGGGCTACACTTTCTTAATTGGTAGACTAACTGACCACTTCTTGACTGTGCTTTCTAGATAATGCTAAAGAACTTTGAAAGTAATTACAGATATTGTAACAACAGCAGCTAAGAAAGTAGCAACCATGGTAAGTGCTATATGGGAAGCCCATGACAGGGTTTTTAATAGAGAGGAAACAGTTTTCTGTTTCCAGAGACCCAAGACTGGTTGTGGGAGTCAAGAGTCAGGAATCACCTTTCCTACTTTTCCTTTTCCTGCAGTCCTCCTGCCTCAGTTGTCTAGAAGTATAACTAGGGAAGAATGGAAAATATTTAGGGAGGCATTAGCCAGGAGTAGAGAATTAGAATTGTCTAGTGCATTTCGGCTGCTACAAAATACCTTAGTCTGGTTAATTTATAAATAGCAACATTTATTTCTTACAGTTGTAGAGGCTGGGAAGTCCAAGATATAGCCACCAGCAGATTCAGGGTCCAGTGAGGCCTTGCTCTCCACTTCAAAGATGGTGCTTTGTTGCTGCCTTTCACTTCACCAATGGTCTTTTCTCTTAAGAGTGGGTTTTATTTTAATAAATAAATGGTGAAGTGAAAGGCAACTCCAACCTCTTTTATAAGGGTATTAATACCATATATCTAATTCTTCAGGACTTAACATCCTCCTGATGGCCTACTCCCCCCCCACCCCCACTCTTCATACTATCACATTGGGGATTAAGTTTCAACATGAATTTTGCAGGACACCAACATTTCATAGCAGAAATCATGATAGTTAGTTAGAGGGGACAGATAGCATCAGTGCCAGAGAGTAACATGAAAGCGTCCTATGAACACTCAACTCGTAACTTCCCCAATCACCAGCAGGGCTGGTACAGTAGCCTCAGCAGTCCTTAGACACATGGATTTGTTCTTCACAGAATACACACCATTCTGAGTCCATTTCCCACCAACCAACTCTAAACTGTTGAAACTACTGTCTCCACCATTTCTCCTTAACAACCTCCTTTCTACTCAGCCTGATCTAACACTTTTCTAGAGACTGTTAGATCTCTGGAAAGGCAAAAACTGGTCATTTATATTTTTCAACACACCCTTTCCTCTGCTTCCTAGTTCCAAAATGATGTCAACTAGTGATTCTGTTCATTTTTACGTTTCTGCTATATTTTTCTTTTTTTCAGATGGGGTCTCACTTGTTGCCCAGGCTGGAGTACAGTGGCACAATCTTGGCCTCACTGCAACCTCGATCTCTCGGACCCAAGTGATCTCCCACCTCAGTCTCCTGAGTAACTGGGACTACAGGCACACTGCACCACACCTGGCTGGTTTTTGTTGTTGTTTTTTCTTTAGTAGACATGAGGTCTCACCATGTTGCCAGGCTGGTCTCAAATTCCTGAGCTCAAGCAATCCTCCCGCCTCAGCCTTCCTAAGTGTCAGGATTACAAGCATGAGCCACTGCACTCGGCCTATATTTTTCTTTTTATAATTAAAAAAAGCTTTGCTTTATTCTACTTGCCTATTATAAAAAGAACTCAAGTGACATGTAAAAAAATAAGTAAAAATCACCTTAACTCCTACAATCCAGAGTGCCACTGTTAGCAAACTAACTTTTATGTCTTAATACAAATACATGTAAATTTGTATAATTTTACATAAATGGGACCATCTTATCCGTGTTACTTTTACCATATCATGGTTCTTTAACACATTTTTAAATTTTAACACAATTAAAAAAATTTTTTAACATATTTAACAACTTTTAAATCGTGGCTTACTTCCACAGTCACGCATTCTAGTAGAATCATAAACATCTGTACACACACGGGGGACTTGTCATTGTTTTGAATGAAAACTTGTATATATTCTTCACTTTATCTTGCTTTTATCACTTAGTAATAAACATTGTAAATTTCTCCAAGCCAATGGTTCACGTTTCATTCATTTTTTAATGTCAGCATAATGTTCCATAATACAGATAGCTGGAGTTTATTCATTCTCTGCATAATGGGGATTCATATTTTTTTCTATTTTGTTTTTTTTTTTTTTTTTTTGGTCCCTACAAACCAGGTATGAGTACTTATCTTCTTACATATATTCTCAATATGCCAGGCACTTTTATCCCCTTGACTATTTCTAGGAGTAGGATTGCTATGTTGAACATTGTGTATATTTTTTATTCTAATGAATTTTGCCAAATCATGTGCCACAAAACCTTTCAGAATTCACACATCTGTTTGCCAAGTGGAAGAGTGCTCTTTTCCTCAGATTTTTACCAGTGGGAGGTGTGATCACTCTTTCATTTTTTGTCATTCTAATGGGAGAAATCCTCTCTCTCATTGCTAGTTCAATGAGTCTTTTCATGACCACTAGTAAAGTTTAATCCTTTTATATGTTTATTTTCCACTTGGATTTCCTTTTGTGTAAAACGTCTATTTATATCTTTCGTCTATGTAACAAGATCTTTTTATTCTGCTTTGTAGGCGGTTATTGCATATTGTAAGTTTAGTCTATTATATATGTGTTGCACTTATTTTTCCTAATAAATCATTTGTGTCCTGATTTGGCATTTGCTATCAGCAATTGTTTAAATGTTTGATTTGTATATAGTCAAGCATGCCTATCTTTTTCTTTGTGGCTTCTGGGTTTCTTCTTTTGCTTTAAGAATGTTCACTATTACAAATGAAACTGCAACGAACATTTTAGACTACACCTCCGATTGTTTCCTTGGACTGAATTCCTAAAAGTTAAACTAGCAAATTAATGAGTTAGAACATTTTTAAGATTCTTAATGATGTTGCCAAATTTTTCTCAAGATAGACTGTGGTTGTGGCCTTTTAAATCCACCTAGCAGAGTGTATTAGTCCAATTTCACACTGCTATAAAGATACTACCCGAGACCGGGTAATTTATAAAGGAGAGAGGTTTAATTGACTCACTGTTCCACATGGCTCGGGAGGTCTCAGGAAACTTACAATCATAGCCGAAGGTGAAGCAGAAGGGAAAGCAAGGCGCCTTCTTCACGTGGTGGCAGGAGCGAGAAGAGTACATGGAGGAACTTGCCAAACACTTATAAAACCATCAGATCTCCTGAGAATTCACTATCACGAGAACAACACGGGGGAACCGCCCCCATAACTCAGCTGCTTCCCATGAGGTTACTTCCTAAACACCTGGGGATTACAGTTCAAGATGAGACTTGGGTGGAGACACAAAGCCTAACCATATCACAGAGTATATGAGGGCCTATTGTACAGCACCCTCCCCAGTTTTCAGTATTCTTATACTTATCTCTTCACTGACTCTACTTGATAAGACTATCTCTAATCATAATCATCCCTCTATGTGCTCACATCACTTGCTAGATCCTGAAAGTCTTGACATCAGACTGGTGGTTCACATTTTTTCTAAGGTAGCACTCTTTGTGGAATATCTTCAATAACTCTTGGAGCAAAAGGAATTTCGTTTTCCTTCGGGGCAGGTTTTACTACCATTGATTACAAACTATACCTCACTATAGCCGCTAACTTTATCTTCCAAGACAGACAGCTTTTATCCCTTATAGTTTAGAATACAGATGGATATGAACTACATTGATAAGGGTGGCTTCTTCACAAAAGATAGACAACAGTAAGCTGGAAGAAGCTTAAAGTCTTCATTTCTTCTGGAACCCTGCTTTCCAAGGACATCTGAAAGCACAGTGTCCACAAGAGTTTACCTATCCCAATGATTCTCAAACTTCACATCTACCAGAATCACCTGAGGGCTTGTTAAAAGACCTAGTGCTGAGCTCCAATCCCAGAGTATCTTATTCAGCAGGTCTGGGGCAAGGTTCAAGTATTTGCATTTCTAACAAGTTTCCAGGCGATATTAATGATGCTGGTTCATTGGCAACACTTGAGACCCTCTCATCTGCCCAAAGCCCACCTACTTTGGTAATAGAGACAAGTATTAAATAGGCCTCACGATGAAGTTCTATTACTTCTCTGTAAAGTATCTCTCTTGTATTAGTTGTGTCCTCTGTGACAGCAAAGAACATCTGATCAGCACCTTCTTCATTATAACATCTCATATCCTTGAAGACAAATGTTCTCCTTATTCTCCTCTTCACCTATCTGAAGTCCTGATTCCCTTAGCCTTTCCTGATGATAACATATCCAACCTGCTCATCATTTTTTTTGAGATGGAGTCTCTCTGCCGCCCAGGTTGGAGTACAGTGGCGCAATCTCGGCTCACTGCAACCTCTGCCTCCCAAGTTCAAGCAATTTTCCTGCCTCAGCCTCCCAAGTAGCTGGGACTACAGGCGCCCGCCACGCCTGGCTAATTTTTTGTATTTTTTTTTCCTTTCTTTCTTTCTTTTGAGACAGAGTCTGGCTCCGTCGCCCAGGCTGGAGTGCGGTGGTGCCATCTGGGCTCCCTGCAAGCTCCGCCTCCCGGGTTCACGCCATTCTCCTGCCTCAGCCTCCCGAGTATCTGCAACTACAGGCACATCCGACCACGCCCGGCTAATTTTTTGTATTTTTAGTAGAGACGGGGTTTCACCCTGTTAGCCAGGATGGTCTCGATCTCCTGACCTCATGATCCGCCTGCCTCGACCTCCCAAAGTGCTGGGATTACAGGCGTGACCAACAGCGCCCCGCCCGTGCTCATTTTTATTGCTCTTAGGTAAAGTCCATTTTGAGTTTCTACCCCACCCCATCCCCATCTCCGTTAATTTGAACATATATGAGGGAAAAAGAATATGCTCAGATAAATCTTACATGCATAACTTTCTGAGCTACCCAATGTCTCTGGCTAAGATATTTTAAGTAGTTTCATGCAAGCTGGTGCTCTGTTTTTTTTTTTTTTTTTTTTTTAGGTTGTGTATTTCAAGATTATAGTGTTCTTATGTCAAAGATTATAATGTTACACAAAGGGTGGAAAATATTGACCACTTTCTTCATATTTATTAAAACATTACAGCTGCATCTTTAGGTACAAAAATAGCCATTCATAGACTTATTCCACAAATATTTATTAAACATTTAGAATGTACCAGGTACTGTGAATACCATATCTAGTGGATCTGGCATTGACTTTAGGTCAAGTCAACTTACCTAGGTGCCTCTTAACAGTCTGAGAATATCAGGAATGTTTCCATAACTCCACCTACAGTATGGGTGAAGAAATACAGTTTAACAACCCAAACATGATTTTGGCCTCTTCCAAATCCACCGTGTTCACCTAGAAATGGACCTAGATTAGAGTCAACTTTACATTCTGCAAAGAAGCAATAATATTCTCTATAATTCAAATTGGCACATTAAAGATAATCATTTCTGTTTGTCTTTGGGGGTTTTCTAAAGCAGGCATATTCTGTTTAATGCTGTCATAAGTAGCACTGATTAGTCCCAAAAGTTTGTGTCTGAAGCATTTCCTCCCCACCAAAAAAAGTTACTTGATGATTTTCCCCATGCCCAGAGTACACCATTATGTACTCTGAGAGACAAAAATATGCATGGTAGACTGCACTGTGCATTCTTGGTGCTATGTTAACAGTTGTTCCTGACGGTGACCAGTCAGGTAGCACTCAGGTTATTCTGTGTTGTTGTGCTCTGCCTGTGTATTGTTTAATCCTTTTTACTAGTTACTCTGAGATGAATTGGGCTTTAACTTCTGATGTCCAACAAAGTGCGTGCAAATAACAGTGCTAGACCTGTCTCAAATAAACGACAACAATAAAACCATCCCAAAAGATGGGAAAATGCAAATTTTATGATAACTCTAGTCTCGTTCAAGGAAACAACAATGGAAAAGAGAGTACAAATCTTCAGGTAATTAGGGATTGGTGGAAGGTCTTTGGCTTAACAATAGGAATCAGACATCACTAGCTAAGGTCAGTCAGTGGCTCCAGAAGATTTGAAGGAAAAGAGGATTGATTTCCAAGTAGCCACTGTACCTCTCCAGCCTTGGGGGTCCATCTTCATTCCTCCAAGCCCACATGGGTGCCACAACCCTGGCTACACAGAGCCTGGGTGCAAGATCAGCTAATTATCTTAGAGGCTGTGCTAATACTGTCCATTCTGGTATCAGTTCCATTCCTTTCAGGAACACATGGGATACACTCCATGAGGAAGTGAGGCAGGAAGTGAACTTAGTGGCATGTGGTTGAACTTCATACCCTCCAAGCTACTTTGGAAACTTGTTGCAAAAATTCCAAATCAGGTACCAGTGCATTTAATTCAACAGTATGTTAAAATAATAATCCACTATCATCAAGCATAATTTGTTACAGAAAATTTGCTAAGGTACATAAAAAGGTTAAGGTACATAAAAACATAAAAAGTCAATTAAGTAGGAAATATTATAGGATAGTCTCAGTATATGCTGAAAAGGAATTTGATAAAAATTTATTTCCATTCTTAATTTTAAGGTCTCTAACAATTAGGAATAGAAGACTGTTTTTCTATAATGATGAATGTCTATCTCAACCCAAAAGGTCATATCATATTTGTATTAGGCTGTTCTTGCATTGCTTTAAAGAAACACCTGAGACTGTAATTTATAAAGGTAATTTGTAAAGAAAAGAGGTTTAATTGACTCACAGTTCTGCAGGCTTTACAGGAAGCATGGTGCTGGCATCAGCTTGGCTTCTAGGGAGGCCTTAGGAAGTTTACGATCATGGCAGAGGGTGACAGGGGAGCAGGCCTGTCACATGGCAAAAGAGGGAGCAATGGGGGGAAGGGGCCACACATTTTAAACAACCAGATCTCGTGTGAACTCAGAGCAAAAGCTCACTCATCACCAAGGAGATGGTCCCAAGCCACTCATGAGGGATCTGCCCCCGTGATTCAAACGTCCCACCAGGCCCCATCTCCAATCCTGGGGATTACAATTCAACGTGAGATCTGAGTGGGAATAAATGTACAAACTATATCAACATTTAGTGGTAAAATACCATAAGCATTTCTACTGAGCTCTAAATAAAAAGGATGCCTACTACAATAATTATGCAAAGTCCATTTCTTCTTTAAAAATATATATTAAGATGACATTGGCAAGACAGTTGACCAGAGGCACCTGGCACTCATCCCCGCTACAAGAAAGGATCAAGATAACACATAAGCAGCTGAGATTTGGCTAGAGTATTGAAGGGAGAGCACTGGAGTTCAGCAGGGAAATAGAGAGGAATCTGTGCTAATTGCAAGCCCATTGCAAGAACCTGGCCCCTGTAGCCCCAGCTCTCATGCCTGGGTTGACCTGGAGTCAGAAGGGACATCCGTTTGTGGGGAAAGTAAGCAGAAGTACCCTATCAGTCCCCATTGCCACCACAAACCCTGTAATCTTTACTACAGGAGAATCCAACAATCCTCACAAGCTCTGAGCCCAGTTTGGAGAATTTCCAAGAATTCGAGCAGCTGTATTGTTCCACATTAGGAGTACAAGGTGTGTACTCTCTATCCCCTACCAAACCCCTGTGAGCCAAGCTGCCACAGCATGGCCCCATCTAGAGATCAGAGCCACTTCTGGAGTGCACCCTGCTCCAGGGGCCAGTAGCCACTGTACATCTCCAGCACTGGGGTTCCATCTTCATTATACCAAGCTCACATGAGTGACTGAACTCCACAACCCCAGCTGTGTGAAGCCTGGGCCCAGGATCAGCTGTGTCTTTGGTCCTGCACAACCAGGATACCAACTCCCACTGCCTGCACTTCCAGTCTCAGAAACAGTCTGGCAGTCCTACCCAGAACAAATCCACCCTTGGGCTGGCCAAACTGCTGCACACCCTCCCTTAAGAGAGAGGTCCACAACCACCAAGCAGTTGACACCCTCCCAGGCCAGCATAGTGGATATGCTTCGACACCTAGGTCTGAGAAACAGACCTGGGGCACTCTCCTCTTGCAGACATACCTCTGACCTGACCAATGGCTTATGCCTGCCTTCCATGCCTGAGAAATAGCCCCACGTCTTCCACTGCCATGAACATGTCCCTTGCTTACCCAACAGCCCTGTGCCTACACTCGGGGTCTGAGAAACAGTCTTGTGGGCCACCTTTGGCAAACACACCCTTAGGCTGCCCATGCAGGCTTGTGGATCTGAGAAACAGCCCAGCACACCCACTCCTAGTGGAAACACCCCTAGCCCTGAAGGAGACACACACGCATACTCTGGGTCTGAGAAAAAACTCAGGAGCCATCCCCAGTGAAAATACCCCCCAGGCCAGCCAAGCAGCTGCACACTGGCACCTAAGTTCCGAGAAAAAGACATAATGGGCCCACCCCCAACAGACACACCTTTAGGTTGGGTGAGCAGATGAACAGCAGTACCCAAGGCCAGAGAAACAGCCAGGCAGTCCCACCCCAAGCAGTCCCACCCCATGACTTGGAGGCAAGTCATGCCTCCAAGCTGGCTGAGGAGTTGCATGCCTGAGCCTCTGGCCAGAGTAATAGCCCTGTGACCCCAACCTAAGCAAGCCAGACTTCAAGTTGGCTGACCCATCATGTGTGCACAAATGCCTTTGACTGGAGAAACACTTTAGGAAACCAACCCCCAGCAAAGCTATGCCTCCACTGCCACAATACACCGCCTATGCCACTGAGACACTCACATATATTACTAGCATGGATTATAGCTGAAGAAATTGCACAAAGACTATACTACTGCATCTACCTATAATGAAACTACCCTGCCCAACTGACATGCCAAAACCCACCCATAAAAATAAGTGTTTCCCTAGAAAACCTATCCCATAAAATTATTTATTTTTATTTATTTATTTATTTTTTGAGAGAATGTCACTCTGTCACCCAGGCTGGAGTGCAATGAAAAAATCTCAGCTCACTGCAGCCTCCACCTCCCAGGTTTAGGTGATTCTTCTGCCTCAGCCTCTCAAGTAACTGGGATTACAGGTGTGTACCACCATACCTGGCTAATTTTGTATTTTTAGTAGAGATGGGGTTTCATCATATTGCCCAGGCTAGTCTTGAACTCCTGACCTCAAGTGATCCATCTGTCTTGGCCTCCCAAAGTGCTGGGATTACAGGCATGAGCCACCACACCTGGTCCTACCCCAGAAAATTGGAAGAGGTGACTCTTCTATCAGATGCATAGAAATCAACATATTAACACATCAAACATAAAAAATCAAGAAAACATGACCCCTCTCCAAAGGAACACAATAATTCTTTGTAATAGACCTCAATCATAAGGAAATATATAAAATGTCAGGAAAAGAATTTAAAATAATGATCTTAAGGAGACTCAGGGAATCAGCGAATACAGACAGATATTTAATGACATCAGATAAAATAACTTATTGAGTGAGACATTCAACAGAGATAGATATCATTAAAAAAGAATGAATCAGACATTTTAGAACTGAGAATTCTTGAAGGAAATGAAAAACACAATCAAGAGCTTCAACAACAGACTAGAACAAGCAGAACAAAGACTTTCTGAACTCAAAGGCATCCTTTGAAATAACAGGCAGACAAAGAAGAGGAAGAAGAAGAATTATTTTAAAAATTTAAAAAATAAAGCCTACAGGATTTATGAGACACCATTAAGTGAACAAATATTTGCATTATGGGTGTCCCAGAAGAAGAAGAAAAGAAAAACATGTATAAAATATATTTAATTTAAAAATAGCTGAAAACTTCCCAAGTCTTGGGAGAGAGATGGACATCTAGATTCAGGAAGCTCAAATGTCCCCACATAGATTTAACTCATAAAGGTCCTCTCCAAGACACACTTTAGTCAAATTGTCAAAAGTCAAAGACAAAGAATTCTAAAAACAACAAAAGAAAGGCATCAAGTCACATATATGGGACTCTCCACCAGACCAACACCAGATTTTTCAGAAGAAACCTTACAGACCAGGAGAGAATAGAATGACACATTCAAGGCACTGAAAGAAAAATACTGCCAGCCAGGAATATCATACTCAGAAAAGGTATTCTTCAGAGACGAAGAGAAACAAAGTCTTTCAGAGAAGCATAAACTAAGCATTAGACTAGTGTTACAAAAATGCTCAAGGGATATCTTACATCTGGAGGTGAAAAGACAATAACCACCATCATGAAAACACACAAAGTTATAAAAATCAATGGCAGAGCTGATACCTAAAGCAGAAAGAGAAAGGAATCAAACATTTTAACTACAGAAAAATACCCAACAGCCAAAACAAACATTAAGAAAGTAGATAAGGAACAAAGGGTATGCAAAACAACCAGAATACAATCAATAAAATAAAATAGAACTAAATCAAAATGAGTAAGCTCCCACCTATCAATAATTACCTTGGATATACATGGACTAAATTCTCCAATTAAAAGATAAAGACTGGCTGAATAAAAATAAAATAAAATAAAATAAAAAACCTAACTATATACTGCCTAAGGAAACTCACCTCACCTGTAAAGACAGACATACACTGAAAGTGAAAGGATGGAAAAAAAAATTCCACAAAAACAGGAACCGAAAGCAAGCAGGAGTAGCTATACTTAGATAAAACAGATTTCAGGTCAAAGCTGTTAAAAGAGACAAAGAAGGACATTATGTAATAGTAAAGAGATCAATTCATCAAGAAGATATAACAACTGTAAATTCATGCATCTAACACTGGAACACACAGATATATAAAGCAAATGTTAGATCTGAAGGGAGAGAGAGGCCCCCAATGTAATAATAGTTGAGGACTTCAACACCCTGCTGTCAGCATTAGACGGAGATCATGTGGACAGAAAATGAACAAAGAAACATAAGTTTTAAACTGCACCATAGAACAAATGGACCTAACAGAAATTTATAAAATATTTCATCCAACAGTTGCAGAACGTTTTATAAGCACCTGGAACATTCTCCAGGATTGTCCATAGGTTAGTACACAAAACAAGTCCCAACAAATTTTAAAGTCAAAATCATATCAGGCATCTTACCTGACCACAATGAAATAAAACTAGAAATAAATAATAGAGAAACTTTGGAAATTATACCAATAAAAAAATTAAATGACATGCTCCTGAATAACCAGTGGGTAAAGGAAGAAATGAAGGAGAAAATTGCAAAATTCCTTGAAACAAGTAAAAATTGAAACACAACATACCAAATGCTTTGGAAAAGAGAAGAAGCATTTTTTGTTTGTTTTTGAAACACAGTTTCGCTCTTGCCGCCCAGTCTGGAGTGCAGTGGCGCCATCTCCCCTCACTGCAAACTCTGCCTCCTGGGTTCAAGCCATTCTTCTACCTCAACCTCCCGTGTAGCTGGGATTACAGGCACGTGCCACCATGCCCAGCTAATTTGTGTATTTTTAGTAGAGACAGGATTTCACCATGTTAGCCAGGATGGTCTCAATCTCTTGGCTTTGTGATCCACACGCCTCAGCCTCCCGATGGGCTGGGATTACAGGCGTGAGCCACCGCGCCCGGCCGAAAAAGCAGTTTTAAGAAGCAAGTTTACAGAAATAAATTCCTATACTAAAAAAGTAAAAGATTTCAAATAAACAAACTAATGATCGATCTCAAGGAACTGAAAAAGCAGAAACAAACCAAACCCCAAATTAGGAAAAGCAAAGGAATAATGAAGATTAAAGCAAAAATAAATGAATTTGAGACTCCCC
Organism: Macaca mulatta; assembly: GCF_049350105.2. NCBI lineage: Eukaryota > Metazoa > Chordata > Mammalia > Primates > Cercopithecidae > Macaca > Macaca mulatta. Next base: position 39,098,265 of record NC_133422.1, read on the forward strand.
CAAAATAAAAAAGATCAAGTAAATAAAAAGTTAGCTTTTCAAAAGACAAACAAAATTGGCAAACCACTCAGTGCACTGTAAAAAAAAAGAAAGAAGACCCAAATAAATAAAATCAGAAGTCAAAAAGGAGACATCACAATGGATACTACATAAATACAAAGGATCATTAGAAATTATTGTGAACAACCATATGCCAATAAATAAAAAGCCTAGAGGAAATGGAAACATCCCCAGAAATATATAAACTACCAAGATGGATTCAAGAAGAAACAGAAAGCCTGAACAGACCAATAACAAGTAACAAGACTGAATCAGTAATAAAAGTCTATCACCAAAAAAAAAAAAAAAAAAAAAAAGTCCAGGACCAGATGACTTTACTGTTTAATTCTACCAAACTTTTAAAGAGTTAATATCAATTATTCTCAAAGTATTTCAGAAAATTGAAGAGGATTAAATTCTTCCTAACTTATTCTATGAGGTCAGTATCACCATGGTACCAACACTAGACAAAGACACAACAAAAAACTGTAGAACAATATCCCAGACCAATATAGACACAAAAATTCTCAGCAAAATACCAGCAAAAAATACATCAAAAATATTATTCACCATAATCAAATGGAATTTATTCCAGGGATGCAAAAATGATTCAACATACCCAAATCAATAAATGTGACACATCACATGAATAGAATCAAGGACAAAGTCCATATAACCATCTCAATTGATACTGAAAGCATTTCATAAAATGTAACCTTCCTTCATCATAAAATCTCTTATTAAGTTAGGTATAGAAGGAAAGTACAGCAATACAATAAAGGTACAACTAATGTCAGAGCAAATAGGGGAAGGCTAAAAGCTTTTTCTCTAAGAATTGGAACAAGCAAGACAAAGATGCCCACTATGACCACTCTTACTCAACATAGTACTAAAAGTCCTAACCAGACCAATTAGACAAGAGAAAGAAATAAAGAGCATCCATATTGGAAAAGAGGAAATCAAATCATCTCTGTTTGCTGGCAACATGATCATATATAGATAAACCTAAAGACTCTCCCAAAACTCTCAGAACTGCTAAATTAATTCAGTAAAGTTGCAGGATACAAAATCAACATACAAAAATCAGTAGCATTTCTACACATAATGAACTAGCTGAAAATAAACCAGGAGGGCAATCCTATTTTTTATGATCACTATAAAATAAAATACCTAGTGGCCGGGGACAGTGGCTCATGGCTATAATCCCAGCACTTTGGGAGGCCGAGGCAGGTGAATCATGAGGTCAGGAGATCGAGACCATCCTGGCTAACATGGTGAAACCCCATCTCTACTAAAAACACAAAAAATTAGCTGGGCGTGGTGGCGGGCGCCTGTAATCCCAGCTACTTGGGAGGCTGAGGCAGGAGAATGGCATGAACCCGGGAGGCGGAGGTTGCAGTGAGCCGAGATTGCACCATTGCACTCCAGCCTGGGCAACAGAGTAAGACTCCACCTCAAAAAAACAACAACAACAACAAAACAAAAAAAAAGATCCAAAAAACCTAGGAACAAATTTAACCGAGGAGATGAAAGACCTCTATAAGGAAAACTACAAAACATGGATAACATGGAATTAAATAAATTGAGAGGATACAAACAAATGAAAATACATCCGATGCTCATGGATCTGAAGAATTAATATTGTCAAAATAACTTGCCAGACATGGTGGCTCACACCTGTAATCCCAGCACTTTGGGAGGCTGAGGTGGGTGGATCACCCGAGGTCAGGAGTTCGAGACCAGTCTGACTAACATGGAGAAACCTCATCTCTACTAAAAACACAAAATTAGCCAGGTGTGGTGGCGCATGCCTGTAATCCCAGCTACTGGGGAGACTGAGGCAGGAGAATCACTTGAACCCGGGAGGCAGAGGTTGTGGTGAGCCGAGATGGCGCCATTGCACTACAGCCTGGGCAACAAGAGTGAAACTCTGTCTCAAAAAAAAAAACACCATACTACCTGTATTAGTCTGTTTTAACGCTGCTCATACAGACGTACCCGAGACTGGAAAGAAAAGGAGGTTTAATTGAGATTTGGGTGAGGACACAGCCAAACCATATCACTAACCAAAGTAGTCTACATATTCAATGCACTTCCTATTAAAATATCAATAACATTCTTCACATAAATAGAAAAAATAACCCTAAATAAGCCTAAAATTTGTATGGAACCATATAAAAACTCAAATAGTCAAAGTAATCATGAGCAAAAAAATCAAAGCTGGAGATATTACACTACCAGCCTTCAAAAGATCATATTAAGTGAGGTAATACAACAGCATGGTACTGGCACAAAAACAGACACACAAATCAGTGGAATGGAATAGAGAACTCAGAAATTAGCCCTCATAGATACAGTCAACTGATTTTTCACAAAGATGCCAATAACACACTGGGGAAAGGATGGTCTCTTCAATAATGGTGCTGGAGAAACAAGATATTCATATGCAGAAGAATAAAACTACATTCCTGCCTCTCACCCTAAACAAAAATAAACTCAAATGGATTAAAAACCTAAATGTAAGACCCAAAACAAAAAAACTACTAGATGAAAACATAGGGGAAAAGTTTCAGGACATTATTCTGGAAAAAGACTTCCTGAATACGACCTCAAAAGCACAGGCAACAAAAGCAAAAATAATCAAATGGTATTATATCAAACTTAAAAGCTTCTACAAAGTAAAGGATAAACAATTAACAGAGTGAATGGACAATCTGCAATGGGAGAAAAGATTTGCAAACTATCCAACAGGAGATTAATATCCAGAATATATAAGGAAATCAAACATTTCAACATCAAAAAAAAAAAAAAGTCTGATTGAAAATTGGGCAGATGGTCTGAACACACATTTCTTGAAACAAGCCATACAAATGGCCAATAAATACATGAAAATATACTCAACATTACTAATTATCAGGAAAATGCAAATCAAAACCACAATGAGGTATTATCTGACTCAAGTTAGGATGGCTACTATCAAAAAGTCAAAAAAATCACAAGTGCTGGTGAAGATGTGGAGAAAAGAGAACACTTACACACTGTATCTGGGAATGTAAAGGAGTACAACCACTGTGGGAAACAGTATGAAGCTTTCTCAACAAAAACTACAAACAGAACTACCATATTATCCAGCAATCTCACTACTAAGCATTTATTCAAAAGACAGGAAATTAGTGAGTAAACTGAAGAGACATCAGCACCTCTATGTTTTTGCCAGCACAATTCACATAGCCAAGATATGAAATCAACCCAAGTGTTCAACAACAGACGAATGGAAAAGGGAAATGTGGTATATGTACACAACAGGATACTATTCTGCAATAAAAATGAAAGAAATCATGTCATTTGTACAACCTAGATGGAACTGGAAGACATTATGTTAAGTGATACTAGCTAGGAACAGAAAGTTAAACACTGCATGTTTTCACTTATATTTGGAAGCTGAAAAAAAGTTGAGCTCATAGAAGTAAAAAGTAGAATAGAGGCTGGACAGAGGAGGGGGGAATGCTAGAGGCTGGCAGAGTAGGGGGAAGTGGAGGATTGGGAGATGTTTGTTAAAAAAGACAAATTTGCAACTAGATAGGATGAAGTTCTAGCCTTCTATAGCACTGCAAGATGACTGTAGTTAACAATAAATATGATACGTAGTTTCAAATAGCTGCAAGGATGATAACGAATGTACCCAACACAAATAAATGATGAGGTGATGATATGCTAATTACCTTGATCTGATCATTATATATTATATATTATACATTGTATGTATTGAAACATCACTATCATAAATATGTACAACTATTATGTGAGACAAATATATATATATATATATATAAAGTTCACACACATTTTCATAGGCACTGGGAGTATAATAAACAAAATAAAGTTTATTGTTGTGAAAGTTCTAACTAAACAAAAATATATAAAAATATAACCATTAGAGGCCAGGAGCGGTGGCTCACGCCTGTAATCCCAGCACTTTGGGAGGCCGAGGCGGGTGGATCACAAGGTCAGGAGATCAAGACCATCCTGGCTAACACGGTGAAACCCCATCTCTACTAAAAATACAAAAAATTAGCCGGGTGCTGTAGCAGGCACCTGTAGTCCCAGCTACTCGGGAGGCTGAGGCAGGAGGATGGCGTGAACCCGGGAGGCGGAGCTTGCAGGGAGCCGAGATCGCGCCAATGCACTGCAGCCTGGGTGACACAGCGAGGCCCTGTCTCAAAAAAAAATACATATATATATATATGAAAGAGAAAGAAAATAATCACTACTTACAAATAATGTTATTGTTTATGTAGAAAATATCAGATAATAAACTGAAAATATTCTAGAATTAATGAGATTAAAAATATAAATATTCCTGTCTTAGTCTTTTTAGGTTCAATAATAAACAGCCATAGGCTGGGTGACTAACCATAGGAATTTATTTCTCATAGTTCTGGAGGCTGGAAGTCTGAGGTCTGGAAGACCATGCCAGCACAGTCAAGTTGTGGTGATGGTCAGTGTCTTTGCTCACAGATAGCAATCTTCTCACTGTGTCCTCACACGACAGAAAGGCCAGAGAGCTCTCTGGGGCCTCTAGCATAAGGGCACTAATTTTAAAAGGGTTTCCTTCTGGTGACCCAGTCATCTCCCAACAGCCCCATCTCCTAATACCATTGCCTTGGGGGTTTGACTTCAACATAGAAATTTTGAGGGGACTCAAACATTCAGTTTATAGCAGTCTCCAAATTAAAGTTGGGAGGAAGTATTATTCATGAAGGCAGTAAAATGATAAAATAGCCAGACACCTTACCAAGGAATATGCAATACCAAACTGAAATAAATTATAAGAAATATCCTAAAGAATATAAAACAAAATGCAGAGTCATACTAACTAAAAAGTATACAATGTCAATTCCTCCCAAAATAACATATAAAACTTGAATGCAATTTCAATTAAAATAGCAATGAAATGTTTAACTTTACAGAAATGATACTAAATTTAATCTGAAAAGTAATAAAAGGAAAGAAACCAAGAAAATTTTGAAAAAGATAAATAATAAAGGTCTTTCTTTACAAGATATTTGAAAATCTTCAGAGCCATAGTAATAATATTTTTTAAGTATCTGATGCTGGAAAATTGTTCAGGTGAGGGAGAAAGGACAAGATGAAAGAAGGTAAAGAAGGTAAACAAGATGGCGCAGTTCCGGGTTCTTCATCAGCGACTTCCCCGCGCCCGGGAAAAACTCCCCCGCCCGGGAAAAACACTGATTGGCTGCGCCTCCGCATTGTGATGTCAAAACAAAGAAATCGAAACTTACCCAGCCACGCCTATGAAGACGCCCTTACCACCCCACCCCCCCACCACCCCCTTGTCCTGCCCACCTCAAGCCCCATCCATAAAAGGCTGTTCCCCGAAGACATTGGCGCGAACTTCCTGGCCCCGCTCATATGCGGACCTAGGAACCTCACCTGAGAACTGCGGAGCGACTTCCTTGGCCTCCACGGCAGGAGACCGGTGAACCTTGCCCTTTCCTCCTTCACATTGGCCAGCTAATAAAGTTTTTTTACCTTGCCTACTTGCCTCATCTCTGGCGCCTGCTCCACAAATTTAAAGAGTAAGGAATGAATTATTCAATAAATAGCTTAGGTAAAATGGGTAATTTGGAAATAATCCATTCAGAACCTAACTTTACAGATGGATTTTAAAAATTAAACACAAAAATAAAAACATGCTTCTCAAAATGTTAAATAAAGAATTATCCTAAGACCCAACGACTCTACTTCTAGGTATATACTCAAAATAATTAAAAGAAGAGATTCAAACCAATATTTATACACACATGTTTACAGCAGCACTGTTCATAATAGCCAAAAGGTGGAAATACCCCTTTTCCACCCCATTTCCACAAAGGTGGAAACGTCTGTCAATGGATGAATGGGTAAACAAAATGTGGTATGTCATACAATGGAATATCATTCACTTAAAAGATTGGAGTACTTGTGTCAGCTACAATGCGGATGAACCTCAAAAACATACTAAGTGAAAGAAATTATACCAAAAAGTCACATATCATGTGACTCCATTTATATAAAATATCCAGAATAACTAAATCCAAAAAGATAGAAAGCAGATTATTGGCTGCTGGGGTTTGAGGGGAATAGGAAATAGGGAATGAATGCTTTATGAATTTTTGTTCTCCCTTGGAGGTGATTAAATGTTTTGAAACTAAGTAAAGGTGATGGTTGCACAACATTGTGAATATACTAAGTGCCACTTTAAAATGGTTAATTTATGTTATATGAATTTGACATCATTAAAAATATAAATAAATACAATTACAAAAGAGAATACAGGTGTACATTTCCCTAAAATCTGGATTTGGAGGAGCTTTCAAAATATAAACTCATGAAAGTAATCAGAGGAAAGGATGCATACAGTTGATGGGTGAATGTATTTAAAATTTGGTGAGTCAAATTAAACAGAAAAACTGTGCTATATAGACATGATTCTCGAGAAATACAAGAGTTATCACGTTCCCTAGCCTGCCCTTTACCATTCATAACTCTTTCCTGCTTCCCTAACCACTCGGGAAAAATCAGCACCTCTTGTTAGTCTGATCTAGAATACTATCTAGAATACTTAAAGAATAAGTATTTATTATTAGTTAGTCTGATCTAGAATAGTATTTATTATTGTTAGTCTGATCTAGAATACTATCTAGAATACTTAAAGAATATCAGCCATATTTATAAAATTGCTGTTTCACACCTTACCAACAGCATGAAATAAACCTCAGTACAGGGTTTATGAAGACACGATTTATGCCCACAAAGTGTTAGATTTTTAAAAGGAGCAGATCATAGTAAGATTTGTCCTAAATTTCAGTTTGGCTAAACTATAAACAGATTTTATTAGATATTTATTTAGATGCTCTGTACAGATTGCTTTGTTTAATTTTGAAATTAAGTTTCCAGGTTTGCAGTGGAGCTTTAAATACCTGAATTCTAGAAAGGCAGCAGCTTTGAACCTTTGTACTTCTCTTTAAAAAAGCTAATTAGGAAATTAAATCCAAAAGGACTGAATCCTTAAAATGTTGGCTTTGTAATGCTGATGGGAACAATTCAGCTCACCTGCTATTTTGGTGCCATCTCCCGATTAGTCATTGGAAGGAGATATTCAAAGAAATGTAAAAAGATTAAAAAAATAATTTAAGAGCTCCACCACCTTTGTTAATATTAGAAACTTTATTGCTTGGAAAATTAAATCTGAACAGAGAAGTATTTTAGATTTTCTTATCACTCCTGGCTAAACGTTTCCTTAATTTATTATGCGCTTGATCAGTCGGTAAACTTTTGGGATAATTCCCAGTCATGGTGTCAGCTGGAGCTTGAGAGCCTGACCATTTTCTCTGTGGGTGCCCTGGCGCCCTGTGGGCTCAAACCACAAACAGCTGGAGTCCACTGAGAAAAAAAACACTAAAGCTTTTTCTACCTGCAAAGGTGTTTCCAGCTTACCAGGACTTGTAAGGCTCAGCGACATTCAAAATTTCTCTTTTCTTCAGTAGAAAGTTTCATTTACTGCTGTGACCCTCGACCTCTTCAAATGAGTTTAAAATACCTTCTTACACTGAGGTAATTTTTTGTCTTTTGCCTTAAATGTACCCAGGATCCTGTGAAATCCTACCAATACACAGACAGAACATGGTTTGTATGGCTCAGATGACAGCTCCCTAAAACTCACCTGTCAGCCTTTCCATTTAGACTTTCTTTTATCAAATATCAATTGTGTGAAGCATGTTTCTGGCTAATTTAATCTTCAAAAACAAAGAAACTGATTTTTTTTTTTTTCCTTCAAGACATGTTTTTACGGGCCTACCTTGTACCCAACCCTTTCCTGGGCACAGATAAGAAAACACAGACTCAGATCCCAATGTGCTTACAGTTTAGCAGGAGAGACAGTTGTGTAAACAAGGAATTTAAATTATATATTGTAGATGCTGTAGGAAAGAACAGTATTTTTTTCCCTCATCTCTCTCTAGATTTATGGCTGATACACCAACAGCAAAAGACAGGTTAACTAGAGAAAAGCCTACAAATGTATTTAATACAAATTTTACATGACACATGAGCCTTCAGAAATGAAGATCTAAAGAAAAGGGAAGATCTATGTATTTTTGTACTAAGTTTGAGGAAGAGTGGACAGTCATGGAAAAGTATGATTGAACACAGTGGGTGTGAGCTCATGGTAGTAAACTGGGGGAAACTTAGCAAAGCCTGTTTGTTCAGATTCTTCTTGGCATCTCTCTTTCTCTCTCTCTGAGGATAAGCATATTTCCTTCCTCTGGGTCTGCAGATAGTACTTCTCCAGTGAGGGTCTTAAACCACGTCAGAGGAAAGTCAGAGAACTCTTTCACTGCCTGCTTCAGGGGAGAAGGGCAGAGAGACCTTCCTGCTTCTGCTGTTTTCTCCAATGCCAACGTGTCATATTTTGGGATAGTGTGTCCTGAACCCCATCAATGCCAAGAGAGAAGCAAACCAGGGGAAGAACAAGGCCCCTGAAAGAGGGAGGCTGAATTCTGCCTCAAGGTGTGGGAGTCAGGGACAAGCCTGGTCTTGAAATGTGAATGGCATGTCTGCTAGTAGATGAAGATAGAAGAATGGAAGAGAAGAATGCGCTCCTGACCACTGTTGCTAGTCTCCAAAGACTGTCACCGTCAATTCCTGCCCCTCGTGTACGTGCACGATGCTGTTCACATCAAGTGTCAGAGGATTTCCCCTGCCCCTGAATATGGGCTGATCTTACTGACTCACTTTTAATAGTAGAATGTGACAGAAATATGCCATGTGACTTCCAAGGTTAGGTTAGAAAAGGCAGTGCCACTTTTACCTAGTCTGTCTGGAATGCTTGCTCTTAGAATCTAGACTCCATGTTATGAGGAAGTCCAGGTCACATGGAGAGGCCCTTGTGAGCCCCCAGCTCCCAGACCATGGACAGCAACAATTGCCAGACATATGAATGAGGAAACCTTTGAGATGCCTCTAGCCCCAGCCACCAGCCGACTGCAACCTCATGAGAGAATACAAGCAAGAACCACGTAGATGCATCAAATGTCTAACACCATGAAGATAGGAAGAATAAATCACCACAAAACATTGTGACTGTTGTTCTAAGCTGCAATGTTTTGGAATGATTTACCATACAGTAACAGACAACTAGAACGCAGACACAGGAGGAAGCCTATGTAACAGCACAGAGATGCTAAGCAACAGCTAGACCTTGGATGTTGCAGGTTCACTGAGATTGAGGAAGGCAATAGAAGGAAAGAATGGGCAAGCAGCAGGATCAGGGGCAGGATGTGGCTGATCACTGAGGCCATACCCAGGAGTGAGGATCCCACCCTGTGGGCAATAGGGAAACCATAGAAGACGTCTTGTGGGGAGGGGAGGCTAAAATAATCAGATCTGAGAAACCCCCCCTGACAGCAGAGGGTAGAAGGTTTGGGAATGTAGAGAATACTGCCTTCATCTCAGTGTCCTCATGGGAACCCTGAACTAAGGCGAAGTGCAGTAAAGGTAAGAGGTGGGGAATAGAGAATAGATTTAAACATGCTAAGAAAAGCAATCTGTTGGATTTGGTGACTGTCTGGATTTGGGATTGAGAGGAAGGAGGAACCAAAGAAATCTCATTCACTCACTAAACTCTGATGGAGGGCCTACTATTAATAAGTACCAATGTGCTTCTAGGCTTTGAGGATAAAGCAGTAAATAAGACATTCTGGGCCATCATGAGCTTATATTCTAGTGAGAGAGAAAGATAATGAATGGATTTAAGGGAATTTAAGGCTTAATTAATTTCTAGTCGGTACCCTTCCTATTAATCTGTCCCCTCATTTATCATGCAGAATACAGGAGACATGGACAACTTTCCATAAGGTAAAACAAATTCCTTAGTTTTGTATTCTGAAAATGATGGACTGAGGCAGATTATCTAGCCTGAGAGTTCAGTTTTTAAAGGCTTGCTTTTCAATACTGTTAGACTGAACATGGAAATGCAGACGTATGGGGTAAAAGGAGGGCCTCGGGCTATGTATTGTGTCTTTGGTACCAGAGACTAGTGGCAGAGAGTAAAAAGAAGAATAAAAAAAATATATTTCAGTCAAGGAGGAAGTGGTTCTCATTCATTTTTCTACAAACATTTGTTAATTCAACAAATATCCACTATACTGACCACTAGGAACGTTACAGTGAAAAAGAGAAAGAAACCCCTCAGTTCATGGGGCCTACATTGCACTAGTTAAAACAGATAATAAACAGGTAAAGAAACAAAGTAATACCAGTGCATTAACTTCCTATTGCTGCTGTCACAGATGACCCATAAGCTGAGTGATTTAAAATACCTTAAGTATATTTTCTTACCGTTCTGGAGGTCAGAAGTCTAAAAGAGAATCTTATGGGTTAAGTCAAGGTGTCAGTGGCACAGTGTTCCTTCTGAGAATCCATTTCCTTGCCTCTTCCAGCTTCCAGAGGCCATGTGCCTTCATGGGCTCCTGGATCCCTTCCTGCCATGGCCCTACTCTGACCTGTGCTTCTGTGGGTATAGCTCCTTCTAGGACTCTGATCTTCCTACCTTCCTCTTGCAAGGGCTCCTGTTCCACTCAGATAATCTAGGACAATCTTCACATCTCAATATCCTTAATTTAAACACATCTGCAAAATCTCTTTTGCCATGATGGGTTCTGGAGATTAGAATATGGACATTTAGTGGTGGGGGTGGGGTGGGGTTGGCATTATCCGGCTGATGGCAATGAGGAAAGTAAAGCTGGGTAAGCAGATAGAAAGTGTCCCTAGAGAGAAAAGAAATAAAAAATGAGGTCAAGGAGGGGGTCTATAAGCCATGGTAGGGACTTGGGATTTTACTCTCAGTATATTGGGAAAACTTCAGAGAATCTACAGCCCAAGTTGTAGCATGATTTAATTTATAGCTTTGAAGGTTCACTTTTGATGCAGTGTGGAGAATATTTTCAAAAAATTGTATTCCAAAGAGGAACAGAAAAAAGGGGCTGAAGGGCAATGTGTGGTCAAAGGAGGTGTTTTTGTTGCTGCGTTTTTATTTTATTTTTTACATTGGAGATATTTCAGCAAGTCTGTCTGCTGATGGGAATATAGCATACAGCGAAGAGGAAAACACAGGAATAAAAGGGGTTAGAAGTAGAAGTACAGCACTTGGCTAAGCCAGAGCACAACAGGATCCAGTGTACACATGGAGGGGTTGATCTTGACAGGAACAGAAATCACTCTGCCTTTGTTAACAAGGGTGAAGGTGGAACAAGAGAGAAGGGACAGACAGAGAGAGACCAGCGTGTTCTACCTATTCCCCTGATGGAATACAAAGCGAGGGTATTGCTGTGTATGTGTGTGGTTGTGGGGTGTTGATGATTACAAGAGAGAGGAGTAAGTGTGAAATATTTATTTAAGAGAGTGGGAGAATGTGTTGACATGGGAAATGTTGAAGATTTCCTGAGCAACGTGGAAAGCCCCTTGAGGATTGTAGTCATTAGTTTAAAACTAGCAGGGTTTTGTGCCTGTTTTTCTCAGCCATGATCAGCTGCTTGGGAGCAGTAACGGAGAGTGTGAAATGGTAGATTTAATAGGGATTGGGGTTTTAAATGTGAACATGATGGAGAGAGAAGGGGAGAAGTGATTCATGGGTCAATGCAAGGGAGCAATTATAAATATGGACCACAGAGTCTAAGCTGGGTAAAGAATGGAAGTGAGAACATGGACAGTGATAGAAAGTAAAAAGCGGTAGAGCCAATGGATAGAAAATTCCAATGCGGTAAAACGAAACAAAACAAAACCATTGGTACGAAAGTATTAGAGCAAGTGAGCTAGAAAAATAGGAGGTGGTGATCAAAGTGGGGTGCTTTAAACTGAGATTTTGGAGACGTCTGTGTTGGTAACAAAGCATACCATGGGTTTGGATAACTAAGGTGCAATGGAAGATAAAGTCATTGAAGGCAAGGACAAGGTGGACAAATTATCTACATAGATATTAAAGACACAAAGAATGATAACAGAGTGATAGGGAAATTTCCAGCAAGCCAAGCCTAAGTTCTTCAACTAATAAAGGTAGAAAACTGGAAGGATAGTAAGTGATTCTTAAAAGGAGGAGTATCAAGTATGACAGTCAGAGACATTTGTAGGGGAGAGGAGCAGGAAGAATAATAGTCTAGAAGTGATGATGAACATGTGGTACATGGGATGGTGGGAGAAAAACAGGCATCACTGGAGAGAGTTGACATGGGAAGCATTGTCTTAAGGGAAAGTCAGGTATCTGCAAGAGCAAAATGGAAGGAATATTGAGGTTGAGGATTTAAGAATTTTTGCTCATGGCATTCTGTGAGTTCCAGAGAACCCAGCTGCAAGGTCTAGGGACTCAGGGAGGAGTAGGGGCTTGGGTCAGAAGAGGGCTGCATGGAGCCATTACAGAGATAGTTCCTTGGATGGGTTGTGGGCTTTTTTATGTGTGGAAACTGAGGTAGGAAGTAATATAGTGTATCAGGGATTAATCCCGATGTCCTCTTAAGGCACAACCAGCAAACATTTTCTGTAAAGAGCCTGACTATAAACACTTTAGCTTTGTGATCATACGGTCCCTGTTATGAACACTCAGTTCTGCCACTGTAGAGCAAAAGCAGCCATAGGTAAGACATCAATGAATGGGTGTGACTGAGTCCCAATAAAACTGTATTTGGAAAATTAAGCAGTTTACTGACCCCGCCTTAGATGAAACTGGCTGATCAGTTCCGGGGACTGTTATCTTAGGGAATTGCAGGGATAAAGCAAGTGAAGTAGTTTGGAGCAGGATGGCTAAAGTACTCATCAGGAGTACCTGTCATGCCAGGGCCCCTCATCCTGGAGTTGAGTGGGCCCTCAGTGCTGCTCTCAGTAGCATTTGGATCTCTGTGGGTCACTCACATCCTGTTGTGGCCTCCTGGGTTTCAGCTAGAACAACTGGTGAATGGTGGGGTCATTCTGCAAGACACAAATGAGGAGGGAGGGCCATTGAGGGTCAGGAGATAGAGGATTAATTTCATTTATAACATTGATTTTGAAGTGTCTGTGAGACATCCAAGTAGGAACGACCAGGAACGAGTTGGATTGGGATTTTGAGCTGGGAAGGTGTCTAGACATGTCTAGGTATCTAGATGTCTCGGTGCCTAGATGTCTAGGTGGGACATAGGTCACTGTCTAGATGTCTAGATGCCTAGATGGGTGAAGGTGTTGTCCATCGATAGGGGAATTGAAGCTTCACTCTGGTTCCGGTTGGAGCTGATCTCCCTGGGAACAACATTTAATAGGTAGGCAGAGAGATTCAGATACAGAAATCTTCACTGAGTCCTTCGGTTTTAAATCAAACTTATGTTTTCCAAATTCCAGCCCTCTCTTGTGCTGGGTGAGTCCTGAGATTCTGGAGAGTATGAGACAGAAAGTTTCCAGCGTGCACATATCAGATAAATGCACTATTTGCTTGAGGCTGTATTACCGCAAATCAAGTGCATGAAGAAAATCTTGAGTTTTCTTCTGCAAGTTTTCAGTAAAGCAAGACTGATTCGTGGGTCATGCATTGATCCTCCTTCTCCTTTTTTGATGGTTCATTTTTCTGCCCATCTTCACCTCTATCAAAGAACAAAAGATGAAATAAAGAGGTGATATGTACATTATTTGACATTACTACCAATTAACAGCTTCCATCCAGGGAAGGACTAGAAGCTGTTGTGTAGATGGATGTTTTCAGGTTTTCTCTTAACGTGCCTTGGGAAGTCAGAAAGTCAGAATTAGGTAGTGGAAAGGTGATTTGCACTTGCAATCAGAAGACTTGCATTTGAGAGGTGGTTTTGGCCTGAACAGAAAGCATGACCTTGGGCACCTCACTTAACTTCTCTGCATCCCAATGGTCTCACTTGTAAAACACCAACCATGAGCCAAGCGTAGTCCAGAGACCTTACATACTCCTTGTTTCACTTAATAATTCCTACCTAAAACAGGATGCTGTGAGAGTCAAATGAGAAGATGGATATAAAAGCACTGCGAAAACCACAAAGCAATATATCAGCATAGCTCATTGTATACCACTAGTCATTGTTTTCAGTGGCCCTAACTGCCTTAAAAATAATGGACTAGATTTGCCCATGCCCAAAAGTCTAATCTTTGGCTCAGTTTTCTTTTTGTGCTGCTGTTTTTTTGTAAGTTAAGAAATCAAATCAGCAACTTGTCCTTTATATTTTATAGTAAAATTGCCAAACTCAGAAAAGGGAAGATAAAATTCTAAAATGCTTAGATGACACGAGTTGCAATCCTCTTATAAAATTTTAGTGACTTTCTTAAACTCACAGTCTGCTGCTCTTTCTAAAGCTCCCCTAGCAAAGTAAAGGGTTTGGAAGAGGAATCCACGGGGGTGCTCTTTTCTGGACCGAGGAGGCACTGCCATTAGACGATGATGGCATTCCTGCGTTATAATTTACACCTGCATTTCATGCACTTTATTCACTGCCAATAATTATTGAATAATTACTGTGTTCTCCTACTGAGGCCTCTCTTTGTACTCCCACTTCTTCCTAGGGTTTCAGCTAGATTGTTGCCTTTTGAAAGTTTCTTTCCCTCTGAAATGAAGGCAGGTGGTTTATAATTCTTATTTTTCAGCCAAGCATTTACATCGGAAAGCTGTGTACCCAGTAGCCTGTGCTGTCTCCCTGGTTTCTGTGTGCACTGTTTGCTGGAAGGAGAACAGGAAGTGGTTTGTCCTAGAAAGTCACTTTTGCTTAAAGACCTTAAAATTCATGTGTTTGTGACTCCCATGTTACCTATTTTCATGTAGCATCTTCCAAATTTGCTAAGCTGATTTGAATTGGGATAAATTAGATCATTTGCAGCCCAACTTGCCTGCCAAATTCAAATTGGCACTTGAACCACTTTATCTATGTTTAGGGGTTTGTTGGAAGACAAAATCATCAAGACTTAGCTACATTGAAGGAGTTTGTTTTATTTTCCTACATGAGAAAACAAGTTAATTCCTGCCTTTTTTTCCTCTTCTCTGAAAAAAAAAAAAAAAAAAAAAAAAAAACAAGACAATCTGATTGCTTTACCTAGGTGCTTTTCTGACTATAAGATCATGCTGGTGCCACAGCGCCCAAGGAAAATTTTGTTAAGACTGGAATCTTTACTCATTATTGCTTTCCATTAAAAACTTACAATTAATCATGGAAGAAACTTAAATTTCTGTCACTCCTGGAAGAGTGCTTATTCTGAATCCCAAAGTGTTTATTTTGTCACATACTTTATAACCATGACAGACCTCAATAAATGATGGTTGAATAACCAAGCCTTCTTTAAGCCTGATTATTGAAATAGAGACAAAAGCCATTCTGGAGTCCAAACCTTGCAAATAGTATCAGCCTGCTTTGTGTTTTTACTCAACCTTAGAACTTGCACCCAAAATGACCATAGCCCTAGTATTACAGAACAATTAAATACGTATTATTATAATGCAAGCGTCATGGAATAAATGCAGATGTTGCTGAAATTGGCAGTGTAATGTAACACACAGCACTGGCTTGAGAAAAGTGTTTTACACCCATTTCTTAGTCCTCAAGTTATCCATGAAGTTGGTGGGCAGAGGGCAAGAAATAATATGATCCTTTGCATTATAGAAAAGGAACTGAGCGACTTGAAATTGGTTTGGAGATCTAAACTAGACATTCAGAACATCATTTCGTTCCCAGGGGCCTCCTCAGTATGAGAAGTTTCCAAATGATTTTCTCGTAAGAAAATGGATGATGATAAATAAAGTCATAGGAATGTTTGAAATTTCATTTTGTTGTGTTGTAAATAATATATTCCTTGAATTATATCTCTTTATAGTACATAGGTCACCTCAGCCAACTATGTCTATTGTGAAAAACTGACATTTGGGAGAGGACAGATTGGCATTCCCTGATGTCCCTATTGTTATAAAATGTTTGATAAAGCTGAAGTCTGGCTCCAAGTATTTTTTAGACATTGGTCGATTTATTCATTTAATAAATTATTACTGAACATCTGCCACCTGCTACACACTGCACTAGGTACTGATAATAAAACAAAGCACAGTCTCTGCCCTCCTTTGACACCTCTGCAGCTGCTGAAAGTAAAATTAGAATCAAAAGCCAAGAGATGAGATTCATTAGATATAGAAATGACTGACCTCAAGAAATAATCTGTGCAGGTTGGCTGAGAAAATGTTAAGACACATAACTGATAAACAATTATGCATGTGTTAAATTGGAGCTATTATCTAATCCAGATAAAATGAATAGACATGTAGAGATAATGAACTGAATTCACTCCCTCATATATCACACGTATTGTATGTGTACCTTTCCCTGCCCTCACAGAACATATAGTACCGATTTACCAGTTTCAGTCTGTCCTTCCCAGCTGTAAAAATGTCACCACATCGATTCAATTGCATAAACCAAATTGTAGGAGTCATCTTTGATTCTTCTAATTCCCTTAACCTCAAACCCCTACCCTCACTCCCAGTCATCTCAGACCCACGCACAATCCAGTAACAAATTTTGCTCACTCCAAAACACACCGTGAATCTTCCCTTTTTTCACAGTCTCTACAGTTACTTCTCTGGTGTAGCACTGTCACTTCTCATGTGGCCCACAGGGAAGAAGTCCTGACAGGTCCCCCTGCTTCTGTTCTTCTTGTCCAAGCCCAACACACACACATCGCTTCCTGACTCAGCATCCAGAGTGTAATTCTCGTAAAAGCTAAACCAGACTGTGCCACTTACCAGCATCAAGTGGCTTCCCGTGCATGTGAAATCAAATCCAAGCTCCTCTTCCCGACCTATAAAGGCGTATGTGATGTAGCCCCTGTTTCTCTCTCCCGCCTCAACTCCCACTATTGTTGCCTTCATCCAGACATGCTGACCTTTCTGTGCCTCCCATTCACCAACTTCCTTCCCAGCTCCAGGCCTTTGATCTTCCAGAAGGCTGGTCCTTCTGATCTTCACAGAGCTGGTTTCCTCATCGTTCGGATCACAAAGAAGGGTCACCTCCTCAGACACCTTCTTTGACCTTCCACTCAATTTCACATCACTACCACTGTAATTTTCAGCATACCACTTATCAACATCTGTGATTTACCCTCTTTTTTTTGGCTTATTTGATTCTTGTTTCTCTACCACCACTGGAACAGAAACTCTTTGTCATCTTGTCTGCTACTGTATCCCTGGGTCCTGGAATTTTGCCTGATACACATTTGATGCTCAATAAATATACGTGGAATGAATGGATGAATGATGTTAGTAGAAGAGGAGGGGGTAATGAGCACTGGAGGGAGAGGAGGTGAGGAGAAAAGGAGAGACTGGGGAATGAAAAGATATGGAGAAATGTTGGCAGAGTGAGAGCCAGAGAGACAGTGAGGGAAATTAACTGGCTTTGAGATTGAGACTTCAAGGACGGAAAAAGTTAAATGC
The DNA here is from genome assembly GCF_049350105.2 of Macaca mulatta. Taxonomy (NCBI): domain Eukaryota; kingdom Metazoa; phylum Chordata; class Mammalia; order Primates; family Cercopithecidae; genus Macaca; species Macaca mulatta. The sequence continues at coordinate 39,115,816 of NC_133422.1, forward strand.
GGCAGGAGTATAAAGTGGGGTGAGGAAGAGAGTGGAGAGGTGAGGTTGGAGAGGCCGGCAGCGGGCAGATTATCAAGAACTTCGAAATCCAAGAAAAACAGATTGTGCTTTATTCTATGGAAACCAATTAAAGGTTTTAAGCAGGGGAGTGACAGGATCAGATTTGTGTTTTAGAAAGATCACTGTGGCTGGGATGTAAAGAATGAATTAGAAGACAGAAGACAGAAGAAAAATTATGTTAACAGAAAGGAATGGTCAATGTGGCAGCTTAAACAAAGGAGAGTCGGAAAGCAGGGATTTGGCAGTGTTTTTCCAACACTGTCAGGGAAGAGGCAGTAAATCTGAGAATCTGAGCATCCCAGTGACCATAGAGGAAGTATATAATGGCCGCTAAGAGTCTGGGCTTGGAGTCAGACAGACCTGGGTGTAACCTCAAATCTATCACTCTGTAGCTTATGTGATCTAGAACAAGCGATCAATTCTAAGCCACAATGTCCTCTTCGGTAAAATAGGAGTAATAATTGCCAGACTGTAAACTACTTAGTTCTCTGCTTGCTATGTTTGAGTGCTAAATAAATATTAGTTTTATTGTGATACTACTAGGTATGCCCTGTGATGGGCTTAGAAAACTCTAACAGGTCACTCCATGACCTGGACAAACTAGACCTCACAGCGTCTACCTTCTTTTGATATATGTCTCTACAAATCAGGAAACTCTGATTATTAACTTGGCTTCTTAGAGAGCTGCTTTATGAGTATCTTGGCCACCAATAAAAGCATATTTCTAAATGAATAGTAAGAAGATAACACTGTGTTTACATGTAGTTTCTGTTGAGTTAGGTTAGCTTGAGTCAGGCCCCTAAACTTATATTCATTTCTAAGAAGAACCAAACTCTGAGATGTGCTTTGTGTTCTGAGGACAAAGTTCACACCCTGGATCAGTGACTGCACCAAGAAGACCCACCCCTCGGAGAGTGAGCAACAGGCTGTCCTGACAATGGGATTTTGTCTCTCAACATCAGCCATTCCACTTGTGTCATGTAGAAGCACATGCCTTAAATCAGATCACTCTTCTACATGATAACATTTTCATACTTGAAAAATTCCTATTTTTCTTTTACTTTCCTCCTTCCAATCTTTCCTTGAGCACAGATATCCAGATGGAATAAGAAATAACTAGGGTTGTTTTTCAGTTCCCAGCTTCAAATGGATCAGGAGTGATGCCCGCTTATGCATTTGATGTGTTTTTCTTTGAATCTGTCTTTGTGGAAAAGGGTTGTATCTGTTAGAGACTTAATATTTTTAGAAATTTAATAGGCTCATTTAGAGGTAAATATTTTAAACAGGCCACCCATGCATTGCATTAACTGCACCTTGCTGTGACATTATCACAAAGGCTTCAAACCTCAGGGACTGAGAAACCTTTTAACACTCTGTTTAGTAAACGTTAAACCCTCAGTTGATGATCTGAGTTCACTCTCCCTTAGTATAGATCAGGCTGCTGAGGCGGGTGATATTTCAGTCATTTGAATGTCAGTCTAAAAGCACGCACATCACTGCTGCACATCATCAGAGCCTCGGGTCATTTACACTTGTGGTTGTTTTACTTCACAGCCCAGAGCCTTCCCCGAGCTGCTGTCATTCTGACCCTGAGGCCGCCCTTCACAGCCTCCTGACTCCACTCCCAACATCCCCTTTCAAGCTGACACAGAGCAAAGGCTGACCTTGTCCCATCAACCACTTACCCACACAGACCCAATTAATCTTTGGTTGCCAGTAAATCCAGCACACTTCCCTCCTTGCATACTACAGAATTTCGCAGAGGGGATGCTTTGGGCTTCGTTTGCTTCCCTATGAGATGAGCTGTGGCTGAAACACAGACAGCTGCCCTATAGAATGATCTGAGGGCCCTGACAACCAAAGGTGTCTCCTTGTCAGAGTGTCAGGATGTGGGAACTCACTCCTAGCTCCTTTCCATTACTCCTGAGGACTTCTTTCCAAGAATAAAGAATTCCTAGAAAAATTAACCAATTGCCTCTCACAAGGCAGTGGTGTTCTAAGACAGAGTTCATACAGAGATAAGGGGAAAGGAAAGGAAAAGGGAACTGATGATGGGATTCTGGGTGTTTTGAGACATTTGAGGGCACTGGGTCCCTGCAAGTAGTAAGACTCTAAGTGAGGATGCAACATGACCCTAGAGTCAAACAAACCATCTGGGTTTGTTCAAGGTCATTAAACTATATGACCCACCGTGTAGGTGCATTGTAATAAATACAAATACCACTCACTGCCAAATTTACTTTTGGCCAGACTTGGCTTCAGTCAAGAACACAAAAACACAAATCAGTGGCTACTTCAACAGATGGAGGGTGGGGGTCTAGGGTGAGACTCGTAACCTCCACTTCGGGCATTTAGAATAATCAAGATGCATCCAGATCACTGTAGGAAGGTAACTGCTGTCTACACGGGATACTTGGGTCAGCAGTGGCCTCAGTTTGATGGGCTTCTTATCTGTGAATAGAGTGCAGACTGGAATTTGGAGTGTGGGGTCTGATAAGGAAGAGGGCATTCACTGCCTGTGGAGTGAGAAACTTGAGGGGTGGGGAAAGTTGGTGGTCCAGCATACTTTTTGACACTGGTAACAGCTTCCTATTACACCTTCCCTGTAGCTCAGGTGACCCTGCCGTCCACTTTAGCAAGAGTTTGGAAATATATTTGGGTCCTGTGGTAGGCAGAATAATGCTCCCTCCGTAGATGTCTGTGTCCTAATCCTATGAATATGTTAAGTTATGTGGTAAAGGAGAGTAAAGGTTGCAGATAAAATTAAGGTTGCTGATCAGCTCACCTGGAGATGGGTGAAGTTATCCTGGATCATCTCGTTTGGCCAAATGTAATCACAAAGATCTTTAAAAGTGGAGGAGGGAAGCAGTACAGAAGGCCGGAGTGATGACATAAGAAAGTCTTGACCCACTCTTGCTAACTCTGAAGATGGAGGAAGAGAGTTACCTCCCAGCAAGGGATGCAGGTGGCCTCTAGAAGCTGAAAAGGACAAGGAAAAAGAGTGACCCCTGGAGACTACAGAGGGAATGCAGCCACGCCAATACCTTGACTTTGGTCCAGTGAGACCCACGTTGGATTTGTAACCTACAGAACTGTCAGATAACAAATCTGTGTTGTTTTAAGCCACAAAGTTTGTGAGAATATGTTATAGCAGCCATCGGAAACTAATACAGGTCCCTTCTGAGAGGAGATGCAGGATTCGTTCCACCAGCCGATTTGTTCAAAGCCGCCAATCGTATTCTCAGTCCCTGAAGAGAGCAACTTCTCATCTTTAACCACAACCTAAAAGCTTCCTAAGTTCCACTTCTTCCTGTGGCATAGAGAGTTTAAGCCAGATCCCCTGTGACCGCAGGCATTCAGAAGTTCTAGATGGGCAGAGTGCGAAATGAAGGACATCCATTATTGGAAGTCAACGTGAAACTTACCTCAGAACTTTTCAGACTACTGCTTCAAAAGAAGAAATCCACATTAAGGAGGCTGTTAAGGATCTGACTAGGCAGCTTTAGAAAAAAAGATTCAGAGACAAAATGTGTCCTGTATCTCAAGTTTACCTTTATTGTTCCAAAGAATAGCAGGGATCTTAGAAGACTGTCATCTTAAAGCACAATGTGTCGAGTTAAAGATGGAGTGGCAATATTAACGGAATTGCCTTTCTTTAGTAGGTTTAAGGCAAATCCTTAACATTATTTTCCTGCCGTTTTCTAAATTAAATTTATAAGAAATATTATGTATCCTGCTGTGCAAAGTGAAAGCTGTATTCTTGTAAAGGGCTTATAATCATATTAAAAAGCTGGAGGGTGAAGTTTGTTCATGCCATCAAAGTCACAAAGTAAAAATAGAGTCTTATATTGTGCATTTTTATAATGGTAATACCTTTTGGGGTATATAACACCACAAAGTGCTTCACTGATATTGTTTCGTTAATCCTCAGAACATCCCCGGTGGGGAGGTATAATTTTATCTCCACTTTGCATGCGGGAAAACTGAGGCACAGCGAGTGTCAGCAATGTGCCTCGGCCTGCCAGTGGGTGGGCAGCATAGCTTGCACAGAAACTCCAGGATCGTAGCCCGAAGACTATCCACACCATTCATCAGACGGCAGTCATCTTTCTAATCTACCTTTCTGCAGGTACAGAAATAGCTCCAGGAAGACTTTGGCATCTCTCAAATTGTATCTTCAAGTTCCTCAAGAAAAATATCCTATAAATAGATTTTCTGTTAATTCCACTACATCTGCTTAAAATACTTATCAACAGTCGGTAGGAGGTAACAGCACAAGGCTCAGAGTGGGGGCATTTTTGTGAAGTTAGAGGGAAATGTGGATGATCTGGGGAAAGCCAAGGGAGACAGTTTGGGGAGCTGGAGTGGGACTGTGTATTTGGTAAACCAGAAGCTCCCCACAGGAGCCTGCTCACCAAAAGCACACAGTTCCCCTCTGACCAGGGAATTCCAGGACTTTCAGGAAGTTCTATTCCTGGGCACAGAGATTATTTCTCTTGTTCTGCAGACTTAGATTTTACTTTGGTTCTTAAGCTTCGTGCTTTAAACCAGCTGGTGCACGCCAGGTTTGAGCATCTTGATAGGAACACTCAGTAACTGAACTTAGTGTTTAGTTCCCTTGCTCTGGGCCATGGAGAGCAGGTGGTCCAAATTCTCCTCCTCTCTGCTGTTTTCCTCAGTTGTGTTTCCCTGAGTGACACAGAAACCAGAGGCTTGAGCACCTTGCAAATAATATAGGTAAACACAGGAATGTGTTGAGAACCTGCTAGGTATAGGCACGAGACCCATGTCTAGGTCTCAATGTGTCACTCCTCGGGCCTCATTGGAATTATGCTGCCCCTTTTCACAGCACAGGAGAAAAAGTCATTTGCTTAAGGTCATGTCATGAGTAAGTGGGTGTGGTGCAGCTGGGATTTAGCCCCAAGTCTGATGGGACTTGACCATCTGCTTTTAACCACTACCCTAAGATCCCAATCCTGTGACAAATGGACTTTGCCAACCAGAAATTATCCTTCCAGCACAGTGATGAGCTCAGGGTTGTTTGCTGTTTGCATGTATCTTTGGTATCCCTCTATCTAACACGATAAGCACACCCATATTCCTTAGTTTTAGGGCTTCTTACCCTCAACACCTTTCAATAAAAATATTAGTGACAAGGTTTCTAATTTTTCTTCCTGAGAACTGATTTTAAAACAGACAGTGGGCCAGGTGCAGTGGCTCACGCCTGTAATCCCAGAACTTTAGGAGGCCAAGGCAGGAGCATCACCTGAGGTCAGGAGTTTGAGACCAGCCTGGTCAACATGGTGAAACCCCCTGTCTACCAGAAATACAAAAATTAGCTGGGTGTGGTGGCACACACCTGTAATCCCAGCTAATCGGGTGGCTGAGGCAGGAGAATCACTTGAACCCAGGAGGCAGAGGTTGCAGTGAGCCGAGATCATGCCATTGCACTCCAGCCTGGGCAACAGAGTGAGACTATGTCTCAAAAAAACGAACAAACAAAAAACTGATAGTGAAGTTATTTGGATAGCTAGTATTTTCTGTTCCTTTCCTTCCTATACCTATACACTGTATTTGTGTCACTAGCGTGTTTCAAAAGCTCCGTTGTTGAATGGTTTATTTACATAACTATTCAATTGACTAATGATATTGTTTGGATCTTTGTCCACATCAAAATCTCATGTTCACTTATAATCCCCATTGTTGGAGGTGGGGTGTGGTAGAAGGTGATTGGATCATGGGTGCAGATTTCGCCCTTTGGTGAGGTTCTCATGATAGGGTTCTCATGAGATCTGGTTGTCTAAAAGTGTATAGCACCCCACCACCCACCCCTGCTCTTTTCTTCCTGCTCCAGCCATGTAAGACATGCCTGCTTCCTTTACACATTCTTCCATAATTGTAAGCTTCCTGAGGCCTCCCCAGAAGCCAAGCAGAAGCTGCTATGCTTCATGTACAGCCTGCAGAACCATGAGCCAATTAAACCTCTTTATTAATTACTCAGTGTCAGGTATTTCTTTACAGCAGTATGAGGATGAACTAATACAACTAACTACACAAAAACTGGTCCCAAAGAAAAGTCCATTCCCAGGTTAAGAGACACAGTGGAGAGATAAAGGGCTTATTCTGTCTGTCCTCACCTGGACAGCATAGATGATCTTACATATTGTTGGTGTTACACAGAGTATCTGGAACCAACTTCTTTAACATCTTCTCCATTTCTGTGTTGAGTTTTTTTTCCCAGACCTGCCAGCATGCCCACTATGCAGAGCCCCAGCCATACCCCTTACTTCACTTGGATACTCTAGGGTAATATCATCTTGAGATTCTTAACCCAATTATACCTGCAAAAATAGTCTTTCCAAATAAGTCCACATTCACAAGTTCCTGGTGTTAGAACATGGTCGTATCTTTTTGGGAGCCATCATTCTACATATTACATCAGCCATAGCATCTCTGACCAACAGTGTATGATCACAGCTCAAATTTGTAATGACTGGCAATTTCTTCTCTCACGTGACAGTTGATTCCATTTTTTGCTAAACTCTAATTTCATAAATGATAACCTTCATGTTATGCCCAAATCAGCATGTATGTAATTTTCCCCCATCAGTCCTACTTCTGCCTGTAGAAATACTGAGGGATAAATTCAGTTCTTTTGCAATAAGACTAATGAATAGAGCTGAAAATAAAACGTTAAGGGTCAGAGAAATGTGGAAGTTTGTGAAAGCAGGGTAATCTGGACAACTAATTCAACATAATTCATCAATTCTTTATTATGTGTTTACTTTGTGCAATATACTGTGGTGAATGGTGTAGAAGATTTTCAGATGGAGAAGAGAGTTCAGGACCTCCACATAGCAGGGCAACAGGACATGTTCACATATAACTACAATGCACAATATTATGCAAATAACTATAATACAAGGTAGAAGGTGGTGAAGGTCATGAAAGAGGATTAACAAAGTGCAGTGAGAGTTAGATGAGAGGATATTCTTTGTCATCCCTTCTATTCTGTCTCCACAGAGAAGCCAAAATGAGTTAAAAATAAACTGCACAGGCTCAAAGCAGGCTCTTCCAGGCTCAAAACTATACAATAGATCTATGTGGGGAAAAGAAAAGAAAAGAAAAGAAAAAATCCCACTCCTGGTATGACCTTCGAAACCCCTACTCACCTTTCAGCCTTGCCTGGTCCACACTCCTCCTTGCTCTCCACATAGGCACCAGCCACAGGGGCCCCTGTGTTCAGGTCCTCAGACTTGCCATGTTCTGTTCTGCCCCAGGGCCTTCTCCCAGCCACTCCCTGAGACTGGAATACTGTCACCCCAATCCTTTGCTCTTAGCCTTAAGGAGGACTCTCTTGATTGCTTATTTAAATTAGATTCTCTGTCATATTATCTAATAGCACCTTGACTTTATCTTCATACCACTGATCACAGTTTGCAATCACACACCTAGGTATGTGACTATTCATTTGATGTGAATCTTTACCATTGGATGGTAAACTTCAGTAGGCCACTATTTCACACAACATCCATATGGTGTATCAGAGTACCTGGAAAATAGATGTACAAGTGAGTGTAGCTGAGTTCTAATAAAATCTTATTTGTAAGAACATGTGCTGGGCTGGATTTGGCTCTTGGGTTGTAGGTTGCTGACACCTGGTCTAGGGAATACTGAGAGGGCTATAAGTGGAGGCCGGTGTAGTACCCTTACGCCTAAGCTGTGGAGTTTTAATAATTCATAGGAAGTCACAGCAGATTGAAAGGTATGTGAGAAAAGACGTAAAAGAAGGTGTGTGAGTAAAATTATTTTTAGTATTTCTATTAGTTCTTTTTCACACTGCTATAATGAACTGCCTGGGACTGGGTAATTTATAAAGGAAATAGGTTTAATCGACTCAGAGTTACGCATGACTGGGGAGGCCTCAGGAAACTTACAATCATGGCAGAAGGCAAAAGGTAAGCAAACTTGGACCTCCTCACATGGTGGCAGGAGACAGAAGAGCAAGCAGGGAAATGACTAGACCCTTATAAAACCATCATATCTCATGAGGACTCACTATTATGAGAACAGCATGGGGAAAATCACCCCTGAGATCCAGTCACCTCCCATCAGGTTCCTCCCTCAACACGTGGGGAGTATGGGATTACAACTCAAGATGAGATTTTGGTGGGGACACAGCCAAAGCATGTCAGTATTCTTAATCTAGGAACACCTCTGATGAACGGAATCAGAAGAGATTAGAGGCACAGAGAGGAGCAGTTAGGAGCCTGTTCCAACACTCTAGATAAGAGACGATGAATTTCACCTGAAAAGACTGAAAGTGGGCAGATGAGGAATACTGCAAAATTATCTCCAAGGTTTTATTCTGGGTATTAGATAATGACATACGGCTAATAGGAGAGAAACAAGGATGTTAGGAGAAAGATTGCTTTGGTGTTGAGGGGAAATGGCCAACTGAGCTTATGTGTCCAGTTTAAGGTGTTAGGAGGACATGCAGTGGGGTAGCTAACAGACTAGAGCAAATGTGGGACTTAAGCAAGGGACAGGTGCTGTAGATGCAGATTCGGGTGAAGGGTTGAGAGACAGGAGAGAGGGAAGGTGTGGTGCCCAAGGACAGACCCTGGTGATGATCTTCAGGTAGACACTGAGTGAAGAAAGGAAAAGGTACTAAGTGACCCAGGACTGCAGAAAGCCACAGGAGGCAGACAAGGAAGGTTTTAAGAAGGAAAAGTGAAATCAGCCCCAAGCAAATCCATCTCCAGAAAGCAAACAAAGTACATATCTGTTTCTGAAATTATCAAAATACATCAACAGCCTGGTGCACTAACCAGAAATTATGTAATAAAATTAGCCAGGGTGAGTCTAGCCTTAGGATTGGCGCTGCCCCCTTCTATTCAAGAGCCTGCATCATGAAGAACGTGACACAGAAGAGGCAGCCCTATTTGCTTTCTTTATCCAAGACAGGCTCGCATACTTCCAATGACCTGAACAAATTCAATAATCTGTTCATTTGCTAGAGTCTCTTCTCGAGACTCCATTGATGGGTGATTTATCAGAGCAGCCAGGGCAGGCGCAGGGGCATTCTCTGCGTTTGCTTTGAAGCCCCGATGCCAAAGCACATTATCAGGTCTGAAGGTCATTGTTTCCATAGAAAACAATGACTTTTGGTTAATACCACCCTGTTGGCATATAACAAGGGAGATGACTGGTGATAATGTGAGGACTGAGAGTTCACTGCAGCCTACATCTGTCCTTCAGCTGCATACTACATCCGGCCTTCAACAGCATCCTGTCTGCTTGCCTTATATTCTCATGCTGCCCTTCCCTCCTGGGAAGGATGGGATGTGTCTGTTCTTTAGAGTGAAGGCTCTGAATCCTCCTTGACTCTAGGTATAACCTGGAGGGAAAATGCCCACCCAGCAGAGGATGGACAAAGGCTGATTTCACTGGGTTTTTATTTGCCACTGTTTGGGTCAAAGGCATTCGACCGCAGCTGCTGGTGGTTAGGCTGCTGGAGACATTAGCAGAAGGAGGAGAGTGATGATCCCAGACAACCTTTCCTGGAAAAAGCCCAGTTTGTTCTCACCTGCTGAGTTCTGCATTCCTGTCAGGTGCTCTGGAATTTAAACTACTGTTTATTAGTTTCTGTGGATTCTGTTTGTGGAAAGATTTATTGTTCTTGCATTTCTTGGGTGCAAAATGTCTATAAAAACTTCTGAGGCATCTTTGGGGATTTTACAATCAGGAAGTAGAAAATTATATTTCAAAGCTGAAGCTAATGAGAGATCATCCTGTAGTAGGTGAGATATAAGGCTCTGTGTCTGTGGAGGGAAGGGATGAAGGAAACAGGCAATTTGACGGCTGCTGTTCTCTGTTACCAGAAAAAATTTCAACTTCACAACCTGACAAGGAAGGTTTGCAGCCTAGAACACATCAACCCTCAAGTGAAAAACAAGTGTTACCCATGCAGGTAACCATGCATTTTCACAAAGTCATCTGGCTTCAGGATAATGAGTCCATTATTTCTCTGGAATGACTTTCAATAGAATTTCTCTGAATACGTTTCAAATTTTAACAGCACTCAGGGTTGCACGCGGAAAAGCTACCAGGCTGTAAGTGGAGCTGTGCCAGTCATTCTCCATTTGCACCTCAGGTCTGTTTTCTGGCCTTCTCTATGTGGCAGGAGGTTGCTCTCTAGAAAGAGCTTCACTAATCTCCCCATTCTCTGGATTCTGGTTGGGTTTGTGTAATGGGGGCACCACTAGGAGACCACAGGGCAGGATGTAAAAGCACTCAGGGTACCAATTTCCTCAGTCCCCTTGCTAGTCCCTACCTGCCCTGTGGAGGTTCCTGCCAGATGGCCCCTCTGGCCTCCAGGAGCAGGGACTCTACCTTTGCCCCTTCAGGTTCAGGGGTGCTCAGGGCTTCCCCAACCCTTGTTGGTGCTACCATACCTGCCCATACCCCTGTAAGTCATCCCTTTATTAGCCTCTTTTCAATGAAACCCTTTAAGGGTGTCATGTGTTTCCTGTGTCCTCTCTGATGGAGACAACAGTCATATTTTCATAAGGTACTATTTGTAAAATAATATAAAAGTGAGTATGGGAACAACTGTGTCCAACAAGCAAACATTTTGATAGCTGTATTAGGAAATTTGATAGAATAATTCTAAATTTCTTATAGAAGAAAAATTTCTATGAATATAGTCAGGAAAAATCTGGCATTTTTTTTTTTTTTTTTAATTTTCTGAGCTGTTTTTTGTTTGGTTTGTTTGTTTGGAGACAGGATCTTTTTCTGTTGCCCAGGCTAGGGTGCAGTGGTGCACTCATAGCTCACCGTAACTTCAAACTCCTGGGCTAAAACTTACTGTAACCTCAAACCCCTGCCTCAGTCTCCCCAGTGCTGGGAATCAAGAACACACCACCAGACTTGGCTAATTTTTTTTTATTATTATTTGTACAGAAAGGATCTTGCTGTGTTGACCAGGCTGGTCTTAAATTCCTGACCTCAAATGATCATCCTGCCTTGGCCTCCCAAAGTGGTGGGATTACAGGCTTGAGCCATCATGCCTAGCCTAAAGCTTTTAACTTAGCAGATATTAAAATTGACTACAAATCTTCCCTAACTGAAACAAAGTAACACTAGTACAGGAATAGAAGATAGATCAGTTAAAGAAAATAGAGGGCTGATATGGTTTAGCTGTGTCTCTACCCAAATCTCAACTTGAATTGTGTCTCCCAGAATTCCCACAAGTTGTGGGAGGGACCCAGGGGGAGGTAATTGAATCATGGGGGCCAATCTTTCCTGTGCTATTCTTGTGATAGTGAATAAGTCTCAGGTGATCTGATGGGTTTATCAGGGGTTTCCACTTTTGCTTCCTCCTCATTCTCTCTTGCCCCTGCCATGTAAGAAGTGCCTTTCACTGTCCGCCATGATTCTGAGGCCTCCCCAGCCATGTGGAAATGTAAGTCCAATGAAACCTCTTTTTCTTCCCAGTCTTTGGTATGTCTTTGTCAGCAGCGTGCATATGGACTAATACAGTAAATTGGTACCAGCAGAGTGGGGCATTGCTGAAAAGATACCCGAAAATGTGGGATTGCCTGTGGAATTGGGTAACAGGTAGAGGTTGGAAGAGTTTGGAGGGCTCAGAAGAAGACAGGAAAATGTGGGAAAGTTTGGAACCTCCTAGAAACTTGTTGAATGGCTTTGACAAACATGCTGATAGTGATATGAACAATGAGGTCCAGGTTGAGGTGGTCTCAGATGGAGATGAGGAACTTGTTAGGAACTGGAGCAAAGGTGATTCTTGTTATGCTTTTGCAAAGAGACTGGCAACATTTTCTCCCTGCCATAGAGATATGTGGAACTTTGAACTTGGGGGAGATGATTTAGGGTATTTGGTAGAAGAAATTTCTAAGCAGCAAAGCATTCAAAAGGTGACTTGGGTGCTGTTAAAAGCATTCCATTTTTAAAGTGAAACAGAGCATGGAAGTTCAGAAAATTTGCAGCCTGATGATGCAGTAAAAAAGAAAAACCCATTTTTTGAGGAGAAATTCAAGCCAGCTGCAGAAACTTGTATAAGTAGCAAGGAGCCTAATGTTAATCCCCAAGACCATGGGGAAGATATCTCCAGGCCATGTCAGAGACATTCACAGCAGCCCCTCCCATCACAGGCCCTGAGACCCAGGAGAAAACACTGGTGTTGTGGGTCAGGCACAGGGTCCCCGTGCTGTGAGCAGCCTGGGGACTTGGTGCCCTGTGTCTCAGCTGCTCCAGCCATGGCTGAAAGGGGCCAATGTACAGTTCAGGCTGTAGCTTCAGAGGGTGGAAGCCCAAGCCTTGGCAGCTTCCATGTGGTGTTGAGCCTGTGGGAGCACAGAAGTCAAGAATTGAGGTTTGGGAACCTCTGCTTAGATTTTGGATATGTGGAAATGACTGGATGCCCAGGCGGAAGTTTGCTGCAGGGATGGGACCTTCATGGAGAACCTCTGCTAGGGCAGTGCAGAAGTGAAATGTGGGGTCACAGCCCCCATACAGAGTCCCTAATGGAGCACTGCCTAGTGGAGCTATGAGAAGAGGGCCACCATCCTCCAGACTCCCCAATGGTAGATTCACCAACAGCTTGCATTGTGCACCTGGAAAAGTTGTAGACACTCAATGCCACTCCACGAAAGCAGCTGGAAGAGAGGTTGTACCCTGCAAAGCCACAGGGACAGAGCTGCTCAAGACCGTGGGAACCCAACTCTTTGATCAGCTGACCTGGATGTGAGACCTGGCATCAAAGGAGACCATCTTGGAGCCCTAAAACTTGACTGCCCTGCTGGATTTCAGACTTGCATGGCCTTGTAACCCCCTTTTTTTAAGCCAATTTCTCCCATTTGGAATGGCTGTATTTACCTAGTACCTGTACCCCAATTGTCTCTAGGAAATAACTAACTTGCTTTTGATATTACAGGCTCATAGGCGGAAGAGACTTGGCTTGTCTCAGATGAGACTTTGTACTGTGGACTTTTGCATTAATGCTGAAATTAATTATGACTTTGGGTGGGCATGATTGGTTTTGAAATGTGAGGACATGAGATTTTGAGGGGCCAGTGGCAGAATGATATGGTTTGGCTGTGTCCCCACCCAAATCTCAACTTGAATTGTATCTCCCAGAATTCCCACATGTTGTGGGAGGGACCCAGGGGGAGGTAATTGAATCATGGGGGCCAGTCTTTCCTGTGCTATTCTCATAATAGTAAATAAGTCTCATGAGATCTGATGGGTTTATCAGGGGTTTCCACTTTTGTTTCCTCCTCATTCTCTGTTGCCACCACCATGTAAGAAGCATCTTTTACTGTCTACCATGATTCTGAGGCCTACCCAGCCATATGGAACTGTAAGCCCAATGAAACCTCTTTTTCTTCCCAGTCTTAGGTATGTCTTTCTCAGCAACATGAAGTGGACTAATACAAGGACCTAGAAATCCACACCAGAATAGATGGGTGTACTATATAGGAATATAGTTCATAAAAATCATAATATTTCTAACCATTAGGGAAAATAATGATCATTTAATAAAGTGCGTTAGGGAACTGGCCAGCCATTTGTAAAAAATAAGAAGTTGGATCCACAACCTCATTACTTATATCACAATAAGTAGCCAAGGAATCAAATATTTTAATGGGAGAAAAGCCAAACTAGAAAAACACATACTTAAATATTTTTGTAATCTTGGAATAAGTGTGTATAATTCTTTCTAAGTATATGAAAATAAATAATACAGAACATTATTAATTTTTCTTTTAGAAAATACAAAATTCTATATATTTTTTAGAAGATGACATTATGAGGAAAAAAACTGACAAAACTAGTTATTGGCTTTATTGTGGAAAAAATAGCCTGAACAATTTTCCTGCTGAAAACAACTAAAAGTTCAGCTAAAAAAAAAAAAAATTAAGTTATTTAAATACATTGCTGAGCTGGACAGAAATTAAAGAATCTGCAGAGGTCAAAAGTGAAATTAAAGCAGGAGCCTGTGAGCTGAGCGAGCACGGAAACTGTTTCCATTCTCAGGGCATTGCCACCACACCTGCTCTTTATGGTGGTTGCTCAGGGAGAAGGGGACACAACGAAGCAAGGGCCTGGCCCTTTACTGTTGGGGCAAATGAGAAACACACCTTGTTGGATAGAAGGGGAAAACTAGGAAAAGTGTCTAGGACCACCTTGGCACTGAGCAGACAGAAGGGAAACCTCCTCTGAGGATGTGTCAGGCCTCATGGGGCCAGAGTTCTCATTATCTGATGCAGTTAGTTCAAGAAACTTCAAGCTAGCAGTGGCCCCAGGCAACCAGCAGAAACAAGTGCAGATCTTCTCTGAGGACATGCAAATTCAAACCCCAGGCCTAAAGAACTCTCAGAAATAATGTGCCAAAGAAAATGAGCATGCAGTCAAAAAGGAAAGAAACAAGGTACTAGATGCAAGAGCCAGCAGATATAAGCTGGCAACATCTTTAGATACTAGAGTTATCAGACACAAAGTATAAAATAACACATTTAGTATGTGTAAGTAAATGTGTGTATGAGAAACAGAAAGATGAGAAAGGAATGCGAGACTATCAGAAGCAAACAAGCAGATTTGGAAAAGAAGCAAGTAGAGTTCTAAAATTGAACCATATAATAATTAATATCAAATATTCAGTGGGTGGGTTAAACGGAAGATTAAACACAGATGGAAAGAAGTTAGTATCCTGAAAGATAGTTTGGAAGACATTATCCAGAGTACCACATAGAACATCAAATATAATTTTTTTTTTTTTTGAGATGGCATCTCACTCTGTTTCCCAGACTGAAGTGCAGCAGCACTGAGAGGTGACAACGTGCTAGTAACCCTCGCTCTCGGCACCTCCTTGGCCTTGACGTCTACTCTGGTGGTGCTTGAGGAGCCCTTCAGCCCGCCATGGCACTGTGGGAGCCCCTCTCTGGGCTGACCAAGGCTGGAGCTGGCTCCCTCTGCTTGTGGGAGATGTGGAGGGAAGGCGCAGGCGGGAACCGGGGCTGTGCATGGTGCTCACAGGCCAGCATGAGTTCCGGGTGGGTGTAGGTTTCAGGGGCCCTGCACATGGAGCAGCCAGCCAGCACTGCTGGCCCCAGGTAGTGAGGGGCTTAGCACCTGGACCAGCAGCTGCAGAGGGTGCGGAGGGTGCGCCAGGTCCCCCAGCACTGCTGGCCTGCCCCTGCTATGCTCAAATTCTTGCCAGGCGTCAGCCACCTCCCTGAAGGGCAGGGCTCGGGACCTGTAGCCCGCCATGCCTGAGAACCCCCCAACCCGGGGGGACTCCCGCAGGGCCGGAGCCTCCCGGATGGGCACTGCCCCCTGCTCCACAGTGCCCAGTCCCATCGACCGCCCAAGGGCTGAGAAGTGCCGGCATGTGGTGTGGGACTGAGGGGCAGCTCCACCCACAGCCCCTGCACAGCATCCACTAGGCCAAGCCAGCTGGGCTCCTGAGTGGGGTAGGGACTTGGAGAACTTTTATGTCTAGCTGGAGGATTGTATATGCACCAATCAGCCAGCACTCTGTGTCTAGCTTGGGGTTTGTGGATGCACCAATCAGCAGTCTCTATCTAGCTAATCTGGTGGGGACTTGGAGAACTTTTATGTCTAGCTGGAGGATTCTAAATGCACCAATCAGCACCCTGTGTCTATCTCAAGGTTTGTAAATGTACCCATCAGTGCTCTGTGTCTAGCTAATCTAGCGGGGACTTCCAGAACTTTTGTGTCTAGCTAAAGGATTGTAAATGCACCAATCAGCACTCTGTGTCTAGCTCAGGGATTGTAAACGCACCAATCAGCACCCTTTCAAAACGGACCAATCAGCTCTCTGTAAAATGGACCAATCAGCAGGATGTGGGCGGGGCCAGATAAGGGACTAAAAGCAGGCTGCTGGTGCTAGCAGTGGCAACCCACTAGTGTTTCATTCCACCCTGTGGAAGCTTTGTTCTTTCGCTCTTCTCAATACATCTTGCGGCTGCTCACCCTTTGGGTCTGCCCCGCTTTTGAGAGCTGTAGCACTCAGCGGAAAGGTCTGCAGCTTCATTCCTGAAGCCAGAAAGACCCGAACCCACTGGGAGGAACGAACAATTCCAGATGCACCGCCTGTAAGAGCTGTAACACTCACCACAAAGGTCTGCAGCGTCACTCCTGAAGCCAGCAAGACCACGAACCCACCAGAAGAAAGAAACTCCAGACACATCTGAACATCTGAAGGAACAAACTCTGGACACACTGTCTTTAAGAACTGTAACACTCACTGTGAGGGTCTGCGGCTTCATTCTTGAGGTCAGCGAGATCAAGAACTCACCAATTCCGGGCACAGCACAACTTTGGCTAACTGCAACCTCTGAATCCCAGGTTCAAGTGATCCTTCTGCCTCAGCCAACTGAGTAGCTGGGATTATAAGCATGCACCACCACTCCCAGATAATTTTTGTATTTTTAGTAGAGATGGGGTTTTGTCATGTGGCCCAAGCTGGTCTCAAATTCCTAACCTCAAATGATCTGCCCGCCTTTATCTCCCAAATTGTTTGGATTACTGACGTGAGCCCCTGCACCTGGCTCACATAGAATATTTTAAAGCAGAGTTACGAGACATAGAAGATAGACAAACTGTTATATGTATCTAATAGAAGTGCCAAAGGTTATAGAACAGAAAAGCAATATTTGATGAGATAATAGCCAGAATTTTTCAGAATTATGGAGATACATCAGAGCTCAAATTCAGGAAATTCAATCAATCTTAGGAAGAATAAATAGAAACAAAACAAAACCTAGATATGTCATGGTGAAGCTGCAGAATCCGAAAGATAATGATATTTGAAAGCAGTTAGAGAGAAAAGGGAGATTACTTTTAAAGAACAGCAGTTAGACTGACAACTGATGTCTCAACAGCCACAGTGCAACGCATGGAATAATATCATCATTGTGCTGAAAGAAAATCTGCAAACATAAAATCTTTCAAGAATGAGAGTGAAATAAAGAAAATCTCTCAGTCAAACAAAAACTGAGAGAGTTTACCACCAATAGAGTTTTACTAAGGCAATTTTTGAAAGTAGGTGCAAGATAGTTCCAGAAAGGTTTGGGATGAAGAAAAAATTGTGTAAAACAGCAGTAAGAATGTCAAATATATTGAGCTAAAGAGAGATTAAAGTAAAATATTGGACAATTTAAGCATATAGTTTTGGAGGGCCTAATTGGTGTTATTTATTTAGAGCTTGCATTATTTGGAAGAATAGTAATAAAAACAGTTAACTTTAGATTTTTAAAGCTAGACTATCAAAATAGCTAGGGAAACCACTAAAAGAAAAATGTATAATTTCTAAACTTGTAGAGGAAAGTAATGCAGTGAGAATAGTTGGAAGAGAGACCAAAACGCATTGTTTGAGAGTGTGTGTATATATACACATACACACATACATATGTATACATACATATATATAACACACACATATATATGGAAATATCACAAAAGTAAGAGACAGTGAACACAAAATTGAGAAAGTCTGTGGAGGCAGAACACAAACTGTGGCACTCTACATGGTCTCCCTTAGTCTGGGGTCAGTGAAGTTGGCCACAGGATACACTCAAGGGTGCCTCTAAATGCCAAGAGTGGAGTACACAGAGGGAACCCGAGAACGAGTTCTCAGCAGCACCTTTGGTAGCCAAAGGGTCTATGGTGAAGATGGAGAAAAACATCGATTAAGATCCCACATTCCCTTCCTGAATTCTCTGGCACAATTTCAGCTTGGGAGAATTGTACGATCCCATGAAGGAGAGGATGGGGTCCCAGATGTGATGAGGGGGATTTTCCCCTGGCCAATGAGGTGACAGCTCAGGTCACAACATCTGACTTACGTGAATTAAGGAATCAGATATTTCATTGTCTGAGAACAAAACAAAACAAAACACCTCACTCACCAAATGTGGTGATGATCTTTGGTGAAATTTCAGGTGACTTTTAGTTTCTTTATATTTTCATTTATAAGGTTAACATAAAATACCCCAGATATGTATAAAACTAAACTCATCTGATTGTAGGATGTAACAAGGGGACTTTTCTGCGTCTTGAAAAGACCAGTGTTTGTAATTCCCTAGAAGTTGCCCTGAAAACATTATTTTGGTTGTAGTTTTTAATGTTCTAATTGAATTTCCTACGGCAGCTGTGCTTTAGAAACTGTAAAGCCCGTATCTGCTCTCATTGTCATCATCTTTTCCCACGTGGAAGTTAGTATTTTGGCAATCATTCTGCCCTCAAGAGATCATTTTATCAAAACAGAAATCTGTAACTCATGCTGTTGCATAAGACTAAGTCACCTTCTAACAGAGGATTTCCACATTGTCGGACTTCTATAATTATTAATATGTGTAAATAATATATTTAAAAGCAGAAAATCAGATCAGAGAAATGGCTGTGGTAGAGACTGTTGTTTTGCCCAATGGTTTCCCCTCCTTTGGGCACACAGCTAGATTAGCATTCTCAGCCTTCCCTATCATGAGGTGATGACTAAGTTCTCTTCAGTGGAATGTGAGCACAAGTGCTGTCCGCTACTCCTAGGCCTGGCCATCAAAAACTCCCACATCCCCTCCTCCAAACTCTTTTTTCCTTCAGGCTGCCTACCCCTCACCTGACTCACCTCCCCAGCGACGGCAACCACAAAGCCACATGCTGAAATGGCAATGTTACCATCAGCCTGGGGCTCTGAATGACTGTGTGGAGCATGCTACTCCCAACCCCGCTGCCACCTCAAACCTCTCTAGACCACGTGTGCTCAGGAGATTAGCTGCTGTCAGGCTTTGAGTCTTTGGGTCTGCTTGTTTCCACTATCTTGCCTACCCTAAAGAAAACAGTGGCACATTCTCGAGAGTGGCTCGTAATGGCTTGAGAATGAAATTTTTTTCTCTAATGACTCTATTTGTAACAGTCCTCTTCAGAGGATTCCTCAAACACTGTGTGGTGTTTCACCCATGAATGTCAGATTTACTTCATTAGTTAATTTGATCTCCTGGGTGCAAAACTGTTCATCTTTTCACTCAGTGTGAAACAGAGGCACACTCTGTGGGGTACATCTCAGATGCCAAAAGTTACACAGAGCAGTGTTTTCCACTACATCCATTTGGTTTGTTACAATTACGGGTGGGAATGTGATGTGGAAGCTGAAACTGCAGTTTTCAAAGTGGAAAAATAGCAGAAGCCTCCTATTTAGAGAAAACCAAAGGTTTAAAGTCATAGTTATAACTAAAACTCAATACTCCAGTAGTCCTCCCTGATCCTCAGTTTCCTTTCCACTGTTCAGTTACCTGCGGTACAGCACAATAAGATATTTTCAGAGAGAAAGACCACATTCACATAATTTTATTACAGTTTACTGTTATAATCATTCTATTTTCTTAGTTATTGCTGTTACTCTTTTACTGTACCTAATTTATAAACTAGACTTTATCATAGATGTGTATGTATAGGAAAAACATTTTTTATATAGGGCTTGGAACCATCCTTGGTCTCAGGCATCCACTGGACGTCTTGGAATGTATGGCTGCGGATAAGGGGGGGCTCCTGTAACGTGCTGTTCTGGAAGAGGCCGCAGACATTTCAGGAGAGTTGTCTCCTCCAGAATGAGCCTGCTGTTTTGACTGTTCTTCATTAGCCTGTCTCAGATGGCACTCAAATGTAGCGGAGCCATTTACACATATCCCACAAATCTGACTCTAGAAGCCTTGATAAATTATATGAATATTGACTAAAGATTTCTGCAAGGAGTGCTGTGAGACTTTATACACAGGACACACAGAAAAATGTTTTAAAATTCCACTTCACCCGTCCATCTCTACCAGTTCCCTACAGTGGTTGCTCAAACATCTCTCCCATGGCCGTCTCTTTGCTTTCCTCCACTTTCCTCTCCCTCTTCTTTTGCTAGCTCCTCTGTTCTTTTCAAGGCAAATCCTGCTACAGTTCCTTCAGATACTCCATGCCTTGTTCAATACACTGAGCTAGAAGGAAAGGTCCAGGGAAAGGAACAGAGGTTGGAAAAAGGTTGTGAATTCCTAAGTATGAATCTTTTTGTTTCTGTCATAATGATATTGAAGTTTTATGAGATTGTATTAATCATAAGATTCTTTTCTATGCTCTTTCCACTTTTCAAGGAAAAGCTGTTAGTTCCCCCAACAGCACTGTAGCCCTTCACTGAATGAACTGGGAAAGTGTGCGGAAGGGCAAGGCCCAGAAATTGGGGGTGCGGCTTTGATCTCTACAGATATCAGTTGTAATTCTTGGTTACCATTTTTGGGGAGCAGATGCTTCAGTCCACTGACAAACACTTGAGAAATGACTGAAGAGCCTTTAGGGATGCAAAGATTTACTCTTAAATGTTCTGTTTGTTTCCATTTTTACCCAGGATTCTAATGCTATGGAATTCATAAAAGAGCAGTTCTGGAAGGCTTGCTTGTCCTTGGAGGACAAGTACTTCTTCAGGTTGTTCGCTTGGAGCTTTCCCTGAAGCAACCAAACTGGAGCACCCACCCTGCGTCCTGAGATTGCTGTAGCTGTCCCTCAGCCTTGCTTCACGAAGAGGAATGATGGTGATTACCTGGCACTGCCGTTTTGTCGTGTCACTGGACGGGGAGGCCTGTGTTAGGAGCTGCCAGGAGCCATTGTGAGCAGGCAAGTTTGAGATATCTGACCACAATGAGGGCCCTAAGTTCTCCAAGAGGGTGGCTGAGACTCCTAGTCCTGGATGATCTGCTTCCTGTCTCTTACTGGGGATGAGAACCCTGAACTAGAACTGAGAATTCTAGGGACACGCGTTTCCTTTGGCCTGAACCCTCTGATGGCCAACACCCACCTGGCACCTCACTCCTGGGGCGTCTGCCGCACACTTCTGTCTATGGGGTCTCTGACAGCTTCACGTTACCTACCATCATTTCCTCTGTGACCTTTACAGTTGTCAAATGAGCTTATGGTCTTTTTTTTCCCCCCCTCTAGTCCTTTGCCCCTGGAGTGAAATAAAGCTGCACATTAATCAACTTGGGTCCAGACACTTCGCTTTGAGAGTCTTTTGTAGTTCTTTGCTGTCTAATATAACATACATTTAGAAGCACGGCCACCCTGCCCTTTCGGAATCCATTGTATTCTGAAAGCCGGCATGACATAAGCTTGTTTAGATGAAAGGGCCAAGCCTGTTTTGGTAGCTTCTGTTTGTCTTGCTTGACTTTGGTGAGATCATATTAAAGTTTCATGCTTTCTGGGTGTGTAAAATTGATGTAGCATAAATTAGTTGGCTGATCTATGCATTTTTCCTCTATTGTTTGAAAATTACTGTCTCCGGGAAGCTCCCTAGTGGATACAACCTTGCCTGCATGGATCTTAGACAAAATACCACTGTGCATAGTTGTCATAAAAGTATGTATCTATGGAGGAAAAAAGGGCTCTCTGAAAAATCAGACAAAATGGCTATTTTTACATATTCTTTTTTTTCTTCCCATCATTTCTAAAGAATGTACATCCCATGGTGATGTGGATGATCTAATGGCATTTTGTACCAGCAATGTTAAAAATTGGTGTGACAGACTTCATCTCAAACTGTATGGTTACATTCTAAAATCACACATGAAAGCATATATTGAAATGTATACTTGAAAAAAATATACTTGTATCATGTAGGAAAGTGATGTGCTTGCCTTAAATACCAAGATAATTTAGTGTAGAGAAATCTTTGGAATAATTAATATAACAGATGTTCACCTTGTAATACCTTAAAAATAGAAATCTTAATGCATTTAAAATTAATTAAAGGTTGAAGCCTTCTAACTTAATTATATATTTTTTTATGAAGATGAAACAAAATTTAAGGAAGTTTGATATCATAAGTAATTATTAGTTGTTTTCATTTTGTAGTTGGCTTGGTAAAATTTATACAGCCCTTTCTCCCAAAAATAAATTCTAATGACTTTTTTAAAAAGTACGAACTTTTATGCTATAGAAGATGCAATATGCTTAGCTTACCCTCAGTCTCAGACCTACTTTGTGCCCCAAATGAAAATTTCATGCTGTTTCCCTCTTACAAACTGTTATACATGTTGTTCCTTCTACCTGGAACTCTTCCACTCCTTCCCACCTCTGTCTAGTCCTGCACATCCTCTTCACTTCAACTTAAGTCGCTACACAGGAGGGCTTCCCTGATCCCCCTTTCAGCTCTGTTAGCTTCCATTATATTCTCCCCCTAAACCTATACTTCTTATACCAAACACAGTTATCCTACGTTTGTCTTCTCTGTTAGATTATGCACCCCTCTAGGGCAGGGACCATATAGTTAATTCTTGAACAATACGGGTTTGAACTATGTGGGTCCACTTACACACATAGATTTTCTTCTGCCTCTGCTGCCCCTGAGACAGCAAGGCCAACCCCTCTTCTTCCTCCTCCTCAGCCTACTCTAGGTGAAGACAATGAAGATAAAGACCTTTATGATGATCCACTTCCATTTAATGAGTAGTAAATTTAGTTTCTCTTCCTTATGATTTTCTTTTCTTTTCTTTTTTTCTTTTTTTTTGAGACAGAGTCTCGCTCTGTCACACAGGCTGGAGTGCAGTGGCGCAATCTTGGTTCACTGCAACCTCCGCCTTCCGGGTTCACGCCATTCTCCTGCCTCAGCCTCCCGAGTATCTGGGACTACAGGCGCCCACCACCATGCCTCTCTAATTTTTTGTATTTTTAGTAGAGATGGGGTTTCACCACGTTGGCCAGGATGGTCTCAATCTCTTGACCTCGTGATCCACTCACCTCGGCCTCCCAAAGTGCTGGGATTACAGGCACGAGCCACTGTACCCGGCCTCCTTATGATTTTCTTAATAGAATTTTCTTTTCTCTAGCTTTCGTTAAGAACACAGTATGTAGGCAGGGCGGAGTGGCTCACCTCTGTAACCCCAGCACTTTGGGAGGCTGAGGTGGGTAGATCACTTGAGGTCAGGAGTTCGAGACCAGTCTGACCAACATGGTGAAATCTCGTCTCTACTAAAAATACAAAAATTTGCTGGGCATGCCTGTAATCCCAGCTACTTGGGAGGCTGAGGTAGGAGAATTGCTTGAACCCAGAAGCGGAGGTTTCAGTGAGCTGAGATTGTGCTGTTGCACTCTAGCCTGGGCCACAAGAGTGAAACTCTGTCTCAAAAAAAAAAAAAAAAAAAATACAGTATGTAATACATATAACACAAAAAATACTGTTAATTGATTATTTATGTTACCAGCAAGCATTCCAGTCAATAGTAGGCTATTAGTAGTTAAGTTTTTAGGGAGTCAAAAATTATCTGTGGATTTTTGATAGCCTAGGGGGTCAGTGGCCCTAACCCCTGCATTGTTCAAAGGTCAGCTGTATTTGCTTGTTGCACTTTACATTCCCGGTATTTAGCACAGTCCCTGGCATTACTGAATGAATGGGTCTATGTTAGGGATACACATCTGAACAACTTATGATGGACTCTTGCTTCTAATTACTATTGTGTATACATACATGTGATTTAATAAAAGGATGAGTTTTTAAAGAATAAACCAAGAAAATTCTCTAATGAATCCCTTGGTCTTCTTTGATTCAACAAATAGTTGATTAGATTTTTTTTTTTTTTTTTACAGATGAAGTAAATTTTATTGAGCTTTATGTCAGGTGTCATACAAGACCATGAATACTCTTGTTCTTAGTAAGCAAATCAGATAATGGGTACATATGGTACTAGATCAGTGTGCAAAGGATGTCAGGAACTTTTAACTTTTAACTTTGTTCTATATAATTATAACAAAATATAATATAAGGATTAAACTGTGGAAACAAATAGGACGAACAGATAGAAGACTTACACGGGAATGCTTTAGCAATAGCAGGAGCATATTTCCTTTTTAAGTTGTCTTTAAAGACTCAATTATTTGTTTGTCAGTATTGCTGGTTATGGACTACAAAAGGCATTATCTATGGGAGGACCACACCAACTTTAGTTCATCTACAATAAATCTCTTACCTTCAGTATGAATGGAGTATAAATTGCCTGTTATCCAAAGTTCAGTATGAATGGAACAAAAATTGCCTCTTATCCAAATGATGAAAGTCAGAAATTTCTCAAAATATGGTATTCCAAAACACACAGCTTACTACTGATCCAAGGTGTGAGAAATACTGTCACAAGTGGACTTGTCTCCTTAGAACTTCACACATTTGGAATTTTAAAAACCCCACTTGAAAGTACTCTATTTTTTAGATACTATTAAAAGGCCTATCTTAAACAAAGTGATTGTTTTGGCAAAAAACCAGGCTTGTGAAAGTTTCTATTTATGTATTGTGCTTCTATTTCTCCCTAAATTCAGAAAAAAAAAGGAAGAAAAGGAAAAAGAAAGCAAAAAATGATGAGCATTGGTAATTTGCAGAGAGGCTAATGGTTTGGGAAGCACTCACCTCCTGTACAAACCAGACTCGCAGAAATCTCCAGAGTCTTCCAGACGCAAAGGGTCTGACCAGCTGTTCGTCTGTGCAGAAGCAGCACTCCTGGGGGAGCAGTGCACGGGAGGGCGCCACTCTCAGAGGACCCGGAATTCCTGTCAACTGATGGTCGTTTGACCAACTCTGGCAGCAAACATCCACGTTTAAACTTACCTTAAGTTTATATATGTGATTATCTCACAACACTATACTAAAAGATAAACAGAGATGACAGAAACTCAAATGAGAAATTTCTCCATTGTCGTCTTTGGTACATAGGTTTTCTGAAGATTCTTAGCACTCTGGAACAATGAAGCTGAGGGGAGAGTCGTCCACAAGAGCAGCTGCACAACTGCGTGCAAGGCTTGGCAGAGGCAGCGTGTTCGGTGCTAATTGCCAGTGTCGTTCCATGGGGCAGTTCAGAGCAGTGCAGGGAAACAGTGATGTTCTAAGATCACAGAGTCTAGAGTTTGGGAACGCTGACATTTTTACCCTGTTCGCTTCGTACTAGCTGTATGACCATGAGTTAGTTACTTAACTTCTTTACACATGAGTTTCCTCATTGTTAAAATGCAGCCCCAATAGCAATTTCTTCCCATAAGGTTGTAATATACATAAAGTAAGATAATATGCATAACATGTTTAGAACAGTGCCTGGCGTTTGAGTGCACAAGCCGCATCAGTGAGTGGTTGGATTCCTCACTGCATTTCCGCATGCTGGGAGTGAGCTGCTTTACCGCTCAGACTGAGCAGTGCGGCAGCCCAGGTCCTTGGCAGGTGCTCCTTCCCACTAGGCTTTTTGCCTGTACAGACCACTCCTTTCGAGGGCAGTGCTGATCTATTTCAGTTACAAGACCTGGTGCAGACACATGAATAAACCAAGACAGTTATTATGTCCCTCAAGGAGATAAGCAAACGGAATATGTGATGGCATGAGGAAGGTGATAAGCCCCAAGGCTAGGGTGCCCACTTATGATTCCATAGAATCACAGAACACGGATTCCAAGCAAGATAAAGTCCTTCAGAGCTCATATATGCCAGCCTCCTCCCTGAGTAATAGATTCCTTTATTATCTCCCAACCAAACCGAGACTAGCCTCTGCTTGCTGAGGTAGCTTGGTGAGTGAGAGGCTGTGTGATGGAGGGAGTGGGAAGACCCAGGAGACAGGCGCTCCAGCTGGGACAGGTCACTCCCCCATCAGGAGAAGACCAAGGGGTTCCAATGAGATGACGTCCAATGTTCCTTCTAAGAACTTGCTCAAATTCTAAGACTCAATGACTTTATAACTTTGGAGAGCAGCCTCTGTCATCACTGGGCAGCTCTACAGTTAAAATGCTTTCGCATACACACTATACTCTATTTTTATCTGTTGGCTTTAGCTCTGTCCTCTGGAGACACAGAAAGTCAGTTCATTATCTTCTCCATGTGAGTTCCTGAAGGATTTGCCGGCAGCTCACCTGTCTTCTTTGAGTCCTGCCTCCCTCTGAACTTGTGATGTGTATAGCGTCCAGCCCTCACTGCCGAGGACTCCTGCTTCATGTCCCCCTCAGCAAACTCCTCTTATCTCATGCTTCTTATTCTGCCCTTCTCTTCACTCTCCATATGTGTGCATGGTCTCTGTCCTCACCCATACCCTCCATCAGTGCACCTGTCAGCCAGTTGGTGAGTGTGACTTCTGAAGGCAGTTGCTGTTTAGCATTATGCAGCTTATAGCAAAGGAACCACATGTCCACATCAAACCCAAGGTCCAACTCACTCTAGCAGAGCTGACAACACTGTACAGTTCAGGTAAGGCCTCTTGTCTCGTTTCTGAGGTTTAGGAAAGGCCAAAATGCCCATGCAATCCTCCTAGGCGTGTGGGATATAATTCTAGGACTGAATCGATGGTTGTTATTCTGCAAGATACCTGAAGATGAAAGGTGGCTGCATTGTTTCTCAGGAATGAACCTTGGTCCCCTTCATTATCTGCTGTCCTATCAGAGGACACACTCAATGGCTTTTTCTCAAAATGAGAGGCACGTGGTAGCTGTGGAGGATGAAAACTGTTGTCTGTTAGCTTGGATATCTATTTCTTGCTGCCTTTTTCTAACTCTCCACTTCTCTACTCAGAGCAAGCTTTTTGAAAGACCCATCTTGTCTCAACTCCACAAAGAATGGAGGAACTTCTGTCTGTGCTTTGGCCTCATCATTAAGGGGAAGTAACTTCCTTTGAAGCCCAGGGTGGTGGTAACAAGGATATCCATACCGAAAGAACGCCAAGAGGTAGGTGCGATTCAGGGCTCAGTTAAATAAGTGAGCATAGGTTGCCTTGGTTTGTTGCTTCCCAATTCTCCATTAGTAGACTTTTTTTTTTTTTTTTTTTTTTTTTGAGACGGAGTCTCGCTCTGTCGCCCAGGCTGGAGTGCAGTGGCCGGATCTCAGCTCACTGCAAGCTCTGCCTCCCAGGTTTATGCCATTCTCCTGCCTCAGCCTCCCGAGTAGCTGGGACTACAGGCGCCCGCCACCTCGCCCGGCTAGTTTTTTGTATTTTTTAGTAGAGATGGGGTTACCTCGCCCGGCTAGTTTTTTGTATTTTTTTAGTAGAGATGGGGTTTCACCGTGCTAGCCAGGATGGTCTCGATCTCCTGACCTCGTGATCCGCCTGTCTCGGCCTCCCAATCCATTAGTAGACTTTTAACCCTTATAGGTCAGATGTAAGTTAAAATGCAAATATTCCCTTGGAAGGGTAACATTTTGCTGTTACCATCCACCTAAAGAACTGAAAGGAGGCTCAGTTAACAGAGAAAGAGAAGCCATAAGAGTAGCAAAGGTGTAGCTTCTCAGGAAGATGGGAGCGGATCAAAATCTAACTTTGCCTTCCTTGTGCTGTATCTGGGCCAGGCCTAGAGAACGGTCACCCTGAGTGACTCTCCGTGAACAGGGCATTTGGTCTCTGCAGGCTTGCCATCCCCATGTGCTTCTAACATCCTCATGCTTAATAGTGTCCTTGAAGTGTGCCTGTTCTTCTTATATAAGTGTGCTTTCTTTGGCTAATCAGACAGAAGTTGTTAAGCATCTCTGGAGAGTATGAGAAAAGCTATTACAATATTAAAAAAAAAACTCCTTTTCCAGGCGGATTCACAAGGAAGTGCCTGAGAGGCAGCTTCCCCCATTGACTGCCAGCGTAAAGGAACTAATCACTGAGAAGCTGGGTGGCGAATTGGTGGACTTGGTGAATAGACAATGTTTCCTCTAAGATCCCGGGCCCCGAAGTTATTAAGGGATGAGGCTGGACACTTCTTGATGAGGTCCCTTAATCTCTAAGAGACCTTCAGTATTCATTTCATAACGGGAGATACAACATTTAATCTAAGGGAGGCAGTAAATACTTTGCAGAAAATGTATGGCATGATTTCCAGAACATTTTAACCAATGTCCTTATAAAGATTTAAAAAAAAAAAACAAAAAAACACAGGTTTGTTTTCTTCCGGTCAGCAATTCTTTATTTTGGGGAGAGGCTGTGGAAGGAGGAGAGGGTAACGGATACAAGCTATAACTCAGGAAGGTGACACAAGGAAGGTCAGGCTGGACAGAATGATGTGTGAGATCATGTTAGAAATATCACCAGATTCCTTGGGGAGTTGTAAAGGTGCCTTAATTCTTGTCCTTGCCAAACATCCTATAACAGTACTACAAGATTTTATTTATGATCACAGTCAAATTGGACTCTTATGCCTGGGTAGGCCACAGGTGTGGAATGTCAGTCATGGCTCTTACACTCATCAGAATGGCTCTCGTTAGGTCATTAAGGAAAGGAAAGGTTTCAAGATGAGGCCCTCCAGAGAAAATGTCATTTTCTTCAGGCTGGAGAGGCACCTGTTTGCTTTTATTAGGCACCTAGTTGGTTTTGCATTGGAAGAGCCATGTGTTTGTGCCTGAAATAAGGGAAGGAAAGAAATATCCCATTTTAAAATCAAAATTGATTTTGATTTCATCCCTGATGAATTGGGTACTTTAGTTATGAAGTCTAAGCTTTTGTTGCCTAATTTTGTAGGCTTTTAATAGAGAATACTTCACACAGATTAAGCCTTGAAAGGAAACAATTACCAAATATGTAAATAGACATTTCTATATACTAATATCTGCACCTAACTATATTTTCCTTTACGGCTATTAAGTGTATTAAATTAGATACATATTAAATATTTATAGTCAATCTTCTATTTTTTTGATGCATACATGAATATTCTCCACCAGAACCAGTCATGTCTGTGAGAAAGCCAGATACTTTAGGTAGAACTCCACTGGAATATACATACCTGAAGACTAAGCCCCACTCTCAAGAAACCAGAACATTTGTTTTAATCTGTTTAATCTAATTATTTTATTATAGCTTCCTATAATAGGCCTTATGTTTGACCATCAATCACACAAACTCAGATTATACATAAAATATTAAGATTAGATAGATTCTGATTGGACATTCATCTTTAAAATAAATGCTAGTAACCCTGAGTTAGAAAATAAGGAGAAAAAATAAATTTTTGCTAATGAGGTTATAGTCCAAATATAACATGAGATAAAAATGTCAAGATAAAAATGGAAAGTCTTAATCTTTAAATACTGTTAAAAAGTAGTTAAGTAACACAACAGAAACTTACTAAAATACTTTAAAAAGCTGTTGTAAATGAAAATGAGTAATTTGTCCTGAAGAGATAATCCAGATATTTGGTTTCCAATTCTGTCATTAGAATGCCTTTTCAACAATTAGATTTCAAATAAGAAATCTATAATAATGTAGATCCATAGGCACACGGTGAATGTTGATAATATCAATTGCAAGAAGGCAATATCTGGAGCTTTTAAAACACTTTTTGTCCAATGGTTGGGGTTTCAAAATGGATAGAAGAATAACATCTATCATTTTAGAGGTTTTCTGAAAAAAAAACCAAGGTTCCTTTTAAATTCTTCCTTCTTGGAGATGCCTAAAGGGAGCCTATTGTTGAAGTAAAATACGACACTCAAATATAACTAGCTGAATAGGAGACAAAGAGGCCTCTATAGTTGAATCCTAATTAGAGGACATTTTGTTCTACTTCAAGCCCTATCCCCCATTCTAGCTTTAACCTTCTTCTTAGATCCACTTTAAAAGGCAAAGGTCTGCTTAGGAATAATGAACCTTCATGGATCAAGGTTCCATTATTTTCATTTTATGGAAGATCTGGATTCAGTTCTGAAATACTATGCGGTCTCTGTGGGTCTTTGGGAACTCCACGTGTTTTGCTAAACAGCAGCTCTTCGGCAAAACGATTGAACAGTGGGGCCCTAGGACATATTTTAAGAACACTCATGCCTGGTTACCATTTAAGAATTCACCAGACAAAAATGATTACCAGGTCACTGCCAGCTACAATTCTTACATTTCAACATTTTAAATAATTTATATGAAAGGCAAAGAAAGTACATGTCACTTTTTTGGTTTTCAATCAAACTAGCAGTTTACATGTTAGGACCTATTACTTTCCAAAAGTCACACAGTCCCTGCAAGTTTGCCACACAGCTTATCACCAAAAATATTTCCAGTCTACATGTGTTTACATATCAAAGAAAGCTTAATTCATCAGAGGAAATCTAGCACAAATGTATGTTATAGCCTAAATAATTTAGTTTCTAGCTAAATGCAGATCTATTTCAGATTATCATATTTTAAAATAAAAATGAATCACCCAGGAAATAATCACTTATGGGTAAACTAGTATTTTAATGTCATTAATAGTTCTTGTTTTTGAATAAATAGTATGTTAACAATTAAAAGACTTTTGGAGCAACTTGTTGTAAATTGTGTTTTTTAGACTTACCAGAAAATTTTGATATGAATTATTGAAATACCCACTGCCACATATAAAAACTAGGTGTCTTTGATATATTTTGTTTAAATATGCAAATATGTTAACAATAAAGGAGATACAAGCTCATGTAATGAGATTACTTCCATTATTTTTAAGTTACTTTAAATATTTGTTGGGGAAAACTTGTTAGCAGTGGGTCATTGATCTAGGACAACACAATGACCACCCAGTTGTCTGTGTTCTAGCCAAATTCTCTACACTAACATGAGAAAGGGCACAATCATCTTTCTGGGATCAGGGGTTTATTACTCTGTTCTCACTCTGTTAATAAAGATATAACCCAAACTGGGTAATTTACAAAGGAAAGAGGTTTAATGGACTCACAGTTCCACATGGCCTCACAATCATGGCAGAAGAGCAAGGGATGTCTTACATGGCGACAGGCAAGAGAGAGCTTGTGCAGGGGAACTCCCCTTTATAAACCATCAGATCTCATGAGACTTATTCACTATCACGAGAACAGCATGGGAAAGACCTCCCACCAGGTCCCTCCCATTACACATGGGAATTATGGGAGCTACAATTCAAGATGAGATTTGGGTGGGGGCACAGCCAAACCATATCATGGGGTTTGTCACCGGCCTGGATGGAACATCCTTGTCAAGACACACACACACACACACACACATACACACACACACACACACACACACACAACTTAGAGAAAGAGAGACAGTCAAAAGAAAGAGAAGAAGGAGAGCACAAGGTTTATTATGAGGGATTGGACCAGGTGATTTTGGAAGCTGAGAAGTCCCACCATCTGCCACCTGCCAGCTGAAGATGTAATGCCAGTCCAAGCTCAAAGGCCTGAGAAGCAAAAAAGCCCGTGATGTAAATCCTAGTCTGAGTTCAAAGGTCCAAGAACCAGGAAGGCCAATGAGCAAGGGCAGGAGATGATATCCCAACTCAAGTAGAGTGTGCAAAGTTGCCCTTCCTCCACTTTCTGTTCTATTCTGGCCCTCAGGAGACCGGATGATGCCCATCTACAGTGGTAGGGCTATCTTCTTTATTCAGTCTATGGATGCAAATGCACATCTCTTCCAGAAACACACTTATAGGTGCACCCAGAAATAAAGCCGTACCGCTTGTCTGGGGCATCCTTTGGCCCAGTCAAGTTGACACATAAAATTAATCATTGGCTGGGCACGGTGGCTCATGTCTGTAATCCCAGCATTTTGGGAGGCTGAGGCGGGCAGAACACAAGGTTAGGAGATTGAGACCATTCTGGCTAACAAGGTGAAACCCCGTCTCTACTAAAAATACAAAAAAATTAGCCGGACGTGGCAGCAGGCGCCTGTAGTCCCAGATGCTCGGGAGGCTGAGGCAGGAGAATGGTGTGAACCCAGGAGGTGGAGCTGGCAGTGAGCGGAGATCGCACCACTGCGCTCCAGCCTGGGCGACAGACTCCATCTCAAAAAAAAAAAAAAAAAAAAAAATTAATAATCATACTGGCTCATTCAAATGAACAAACTGCTTATTCAAAAAAATAAACTTGTACCTTAATGCCTGCCCTCAAATTTAATGTCATTGCTATGGTTTGGCTAAGGAAATATTATGCATTTAAAAACCCTAATCATACCTCTAGCCCATTGCTGAAGGAGCATCTACCAAGTAAAGTAACTCCAAATGATCTGTTCCTTGAGTTGGTACTCACCTTTATCAGTGGTTTAGAGGTTTCCTTTCCACAGCTATGGTCCCTTTTGGAGCCAGCTGCTGTCATCAAGGGAGAGGGAGTGTTGGCTGCTGACCTGCGGGTGGCCAGCTGCTTCTGATACTCTGCTAGCCTTGGGCTCCTGACCCTCTTGCTTGAAAGTTGTCCTCAGCCCCTGCAGACAGATGCTCTGGGGCTTGACTGTTCCTTTACTGGACTTCCCTGCCTTCCTCTGCCCTGGGAGTCTCCGTCATCTTTACTTTCCTTTACTTGCCAGGCTTCTTCTTCCCTGTGGCTGCTCCCTGGTCCTAAGTTTCCAGAGTGTTTACCTGCTTCCTGGTGTGTCCAAACTATCCAGTTGAATTTAAGTTTTCTTTCTGAAAAACCCAAGTCTGCAAAATCACATTAAGAACTGATAGTCAGAGTTCTTTCATTTAAATTCTTTCCTAAACAAAACAATCTTGCCTTGCTGTTAGGGGTGCTGTCAGCTTAAATGTGTAAATGTCCTTCACTTTTCTTGATTTTTAAGGTTTGTTTTCAGAAAAACAGGAATTACAACTGGAGGGCAAAATGCACACTTTAGCAATACATACAGCTTCACATTTACTCCTACACTGGCTATAGAGAATACTCTATTCTCCAATGTCTATAAACAGGGCCTGGTTCATAGTTCTAATTAATTAACTTTATTAACTTGGAGCTGAAAGGAGGTGGCAACTTAAGGAAATAAAAAGCAATAGACCTTGCCTGACTAGTTCCATATAACTGCTTTTTAACTGAAGGTAAAAGAACAGTCACTTACTTATTACATGTAATAAAGCAAAATAGATGCTTAGACAGACTGCATAGCACAGGCTATTCCCAGCTTATCCGCAGAATATGTTTTCAAAAAAAGAGACAAAAGAAAGCATTTTTTTTCATTTAGTGCAAGTAGCAAGTTTATTTTCTTTGATATAGAATTAACAGAGCAATGATGCCCAAATGAGGTAATATTACATTTGCATAGGATAACTTTCCTTGACACACTTATTTAGATCTTTGTTAAAGTTATTGATTGTCAGATCAGAGAAATTGCAACTCCAAGTTTATTCGTAAAATTAAAAAATGTTGTTACTTTGGAAATTTCAAAATGGTAATTTTATCTCAGAGTCATAATTACAAGGGAAAAATACTCTCTTAGCTAAGACCAAGAGTTTCGGCAGCACTGCAATACTGTTTATATCCACGTTACACAAAAGCACATGCATTTGGCAAAGAGAGTGCATACGTTCTTATTGCATCTTTTTTCGTTATGTGCTGTATTGCTTTATGGTCCCCTAGAGGGTCTACTTAACACAAATTCAACAATGATGATAATGAGGTCACCAGTCATTTCCTTACATATATGGCCCTAATGTATTCAATTACATGTTTTTGATGTTGTGCTGGTAGTATATAGATCCCAATTAGGGAGAAACCTGGACCTATATAAACAATAGATATGGAATATACATGGATATGTAAAGACTTGAGGTTGATGACTTGACATCCGTTAATGGATTAAAAATAGTAAAGTAAAAATTCCAGTGGCTTAGAAAGATGGTATTTTCTTCAGGACACACTGCTGAACACATGGCCACCTACCTGCTCTCTGAAGCAATATGTATAATCTAACCACCAAATATAGAACAGAGGAATACCAGGAGACAAAAAAAAAAAGCATTAAAGCCCATTACAATCTTGAATAAACCAAAACCTCCAGTACACAGAAAAAGCATTGCAATCATATATTTAGCTTTATTTTTCTAATATATGTCATAATTTAAAACTATATAAAGTCACTTACATAAAAGCAATTTTTTCAAGTGTTATAGTTGAGAGCATGGCTTTATATTTGGCTTAATCATTTTTTTTTTTAAACCAGTTTAACTTATAAAGCTCGTAATCTTGCCAGCAGGGCTTCAACTTCGGGAACTGATTCATTTTTAGAAAAAGAGCCAAGAAGTTCTGTTTCCTTTTTTCTGTTGCTTTCTACATTACAGGCTTCCTTCTTCTCAACTGCCTTGATCCTCCCGGTAGACGTATGAGTGTCTAGATTATAATTAAGCTCCTTGGCGACTGGAGTCCTTGTTGAGTTGCAATTGATATTGTAGTGTGAACGTGACCCTTCTGTCAACTGCACTTTCTGATTTTCTACAGTAAGGAAAAAAGAAACATAAAACTTATCACCATGAAAACCAAGGACTGTGCACATTATAAAACACATTTAAAGTAATTATTCTTAATAAATAAGTAGTCTTCTTACATAGACTGAACAAAGAAACATTTAACAGAGTAAGACAGGTTTAAAGTAATCACACAGGATTTTAAGAATAAACTAAAATATAACAGCCAACCATTTCATTAGCACTAATGCCCATTTCCTTCTTCCTTTATGCTTGACATGCCTGTCACGTGGTTATTATCAGGGCCTGGTCCCATATTTTTTTCAGGTCTCTGTTCAAACACTACCTAAAAAGAGAGGCCTTCTCTAGCCACCCATCCAAAATAGCATTTGCCCTTGGCAATGCTCTATCCTTCCCTGTCATGTTTTCCTTCACAGGACTGATGATGGCTGGACACATCATATATTTGCTCACTTGTCCATTGTCTGTCTTACTAGAATGTGTGCTCCAAGACAGTAGGGACATTATTTTAACTACTGCTGTAACTTTAGGGCCTAAAATGGCCCTGGTGCAAACTAGGTCCTCAATAAATATTTGTTGGATAAATAATTTCCACACTCTGTGACACAAGATAAACATTAGCTTGAATAATAATGAGATTAATTTCCTTTTTGAATGAAATCAAGAAGAAAAGTTTCTATTAAGAATTTAAGGGTCAGGTGTGGTGGCTCACGCCTGTAATCCCAGCATTTTGGGAGGCCGAGATGGGTGGATCACAAGGTCAGGAAATCGAGACCATCCTGGCTAACACAGTGAAACCCCGTCTCTACTAAAAATACAAAAAAAATTATCCGGGCATGGTGGCAGGTGCCTATAGTCCCAGCTACTCAGGAGGCTGAGACAGGAGACTGGCATGAACCCGGGAGGTGGAGCTCGCAGTGAGCCGAGATCGCACCACTGCACTCCAGCTTGGGCGACAAAGTGAGACTCCGTCTAAAAAAAAAAAAAAAAAAGAATTTAAAAAGTCAATTATTTTCCTTTAAAGAAATAATGAACTTGGCTAGGCGCAGTGGCTCACACCTGTAGTCCCATCACTTTGGGAGGCCGAGGCAGGTGGATCACCTTTAGGTCGGGAGTTCGAGACCAGCCTGACCAACATGGAGAAACTCCATCTCTACTAAAAATACAAAATTAGCTGGGCGTGGTGGCGCATGCCTGTAATACCAGCTACTCAAGAGGCTGAGGCAGGAGAATCACTTGAACCTGGGAGGTGGAGGTTGTGGTGAGCCAAGATCATGCCATTATACTCCAGCCTGGGCAACAAGAGAACAAGAGTGAAACTCCGTCTCAAAAAAAAAAAAAAAAAAAAGAAATAATGAACTTGGCAAGCAAACAAATAAAACTTCCTAGCAAACCAGAATGTTATATGTAA
Organism: Macaca mulatta; assembly: GCF_049350105.2. NCBI lineage: Eukaryota > Metazoa > Chordata > Mammalia > Primates > Cercopithecidae > Macaca > Macaca mulatta. The sequence goes on from NC_133422.1 coordinate 39,151,487, forward strand.
TTGTCAAGTATATACACATCTACACATATATGCATGTACATATATACATATACACATACATCCTTTTATTGGTAAGTGATGATAATGGTGACTTATAAAAAACAGACAACCTCAATATTCATGTAACCTTGAACGGGGCTTGAAAATGGCTTCAACAAACCTGACATGACATTTAAAGTTTTTTGGTTATTCTCTGAGAGATGTTCCATTGTCCCAACAGTAATGACTTTGGAGCACAAGCAGTCACTCATGACAGTGTGTTTTATGTGAGTGCTGAAAATTCCAACTGAAAACAGCTTGTACATTAAAAGGTGGCTGCTGAAGATATTTACTGCACTGTCATTTCCTGACCAGGGGCTTCCAGTGATGGATGAGGATTTTACACACTTTCTTGGACAATCTCAACAAATTTTAGAAGTATGATCACCTTTTAGCTGCTGGAAGAAAATAAACACACTTTTTCTTTCACCTTCTATATCAGGTGGGCAATTGTTACTCAAAAATCAAAATCTAATAGAGCAGTGATTTTCTCTTAAAGGAGTGTATGCTCTGTAGCTTATATTGTACATATTGTGGTTGCTGGAAAGAGCACAGTAGATGTGGTATTCCTGCAGTTCCTATGACCACATCCTTTTCTTTTCTAGCACCCACACTTCTGTCCCAAAGAATGCTTGAAAACTGCATTTGTAGCTAAATGTAGAATGTTGGCCAGCTTACTGCTCCTTCCCCAAAATGTTCCTATCTTTGCTTATTTGATTTCTTGCAAACCACTCCATCATGATGGTATCTCCAACAAACCAGTTTATTCTGCTATTGGACAACTCTAGTTAAATGTCAAATGGCAAAGAAGAAATTAAATTAGCCAAAATATGGGTCTGGAATATGAAATGTGTATGTGTGGATGTGCGTGCGCATGTATGCACTCCAAGAAAGTAGGGACATTGTTTTAAATATTGCTATAGCTTTAGTGCCTACAATGTCGCTGGTGCACAGTAGGTGCTCAATAAATATGTGTTGGGTAAAGAAATTATTTCCACAATCTATGACACAAGATAAGCATTAGTTTGAATAGTAATGCCATTAATTTCTTTCTTGAATGAAAGCAAGAAGGAAAGTTTCTAATCAGAATTTTTAAAGTCAGTGGTTTTCCTTCAGAGAAATACTGAACTTGGTAGGCAAATTATTACAACTTTATATATATATACACACGCACAAACACACATACACACAAAACTCATACACACATACCATCTTATGAATCGCCTGTATTTATATAGTACTTTTATGTATAAAGCATTTGTTGCACTTCAAACATTACCACCCTCAGCATATAGACTGAGGGGTAAAGGCGAAAGAAGGTTAAGTCATTTGCTTAGACTTAGTTACTGAGTAAATCAGTGGTTGACGCCAAATGCTGTCTCTAGAGATACTGAGGCTGTCTTCAAGAAATCTGAAAACCTTTTGGCCAAAGGAAAGTGCTAAGTAATTCAAAGCTAAGTCATAATAATGGTGTCCTGTACTTATACTTCAAAATGCCTTCTGACACACTGAATTCTCGCAACAGTTTTGTAAAGCAGATAGTACACCCATGTAAACTACCTTAACACATTATGTCCAAGGTCACACACATCCTCCATTTCTTTCCTGGTCTCACTTAGATTCATGCCTATGAACTTCAAAAGCACGACCTTTAACCCACTACAATTCCCTAGTCCATTCACTCTTCCATTCTCCTGGACAACTATTTCACACCTTCCCCACTCTTCCAAACTTCCAACATGTCCTCCCTCTTTCTCATTTAACTCATTCATAGAGGCAATCAGAAGGAGCCCCTGCACGTGTCTCACCTGTTCCCCAACACCTATTATCTGCCTACTGTACACACTTACATCTGCCCCTCCTATTAGGATGAATCAACCTTCCAAGCTCCCCTCTGAGGACAGCCCTCAAGGTGAGTGATGGATGTGATTTTTGCTTGTCTATTCAAGGACATCCCTCTGGCTGCTTTGCCCTCTCTCTGCTGCATTGTAAAGGTTTCTGTCTCCAGGTGCTCATTCCCCTCAGCAGAGAAGCTCTAATAATCATAAATTTAGGAGGTGGGGGGGATCTCTATTTGTCTCCACATCCTGCTCCAGCTATCTAAATTCTTGGCTCCCTTTATAGCAAAAATACCTTGAAAGAATTGCCCATACTTACTCTCTCAATTTCTCTCTCCCTATTTTTCTCTTGAACCCACTCCAATCATGCTTTTGACCCTTTACTCTTCTCAAACAGTTCTTGTCAAGGTCGCTAATGAACTGCATGCTGCCAAAAACAAGGACTGCATATCTATTTGAATGTCTTAGTACTCCTTGATCTATACCAGATCCAAGCATTGCGTGAGTTTTTCTTTCAGTGTTTGGTCTTTGAACTTCTTTGGAGACTTAGGTAAATAATATTGGACGGGCCAAGGCAGGCAAAACCATTTCTATCCTTCTGAGAAAACTCAAAATAGCTGTGGGCTTGCTTTAGGGACAAAATGATAAGAGAAAAACTATGACGGTATTTATCTCCTCTGTGGTTTCAGGTGAGGAATCTTTCATGAGAAGCAACAGACAAAACAGTATAAAAAGGAGAGGCCATTCCTAAGACCACTGAAGAAATAGAAAAGTGCACAAGAGTTTTTTAAAGGATGTTTATAGCTTTGTTAGAAATTCCTAGTTAACAACTCTTCACTCCCAGCCCTCACATTAGCTCTCAGCACCCCAACATCCCCCATTCTGGTCCTCACCTTCTTTTTGCTTTGTCTCCAGGCATGGGACACCAAAACTGTAGAACTGAGCAAGTCAGATCTTAAACTGCAAAGCAGGTAAACGAAGCAGGACAGAAGGTTGCCTATCCCACTATAATTAGAGATAGTACAGGAAGAGGAAGTGCTCAAGTTGGAAGTTCACTTTGTTTAAGCCTGGCTTTGTTGCCAGGCTGGGGATAAGCTATCTACCCGCCTCAGCCTCACAAAGTGCTGGGATTACAGGTGTGAGCCACTGTGCCCGCTGACCCCAGAAATTCACTCTTACACAGAAATCTTATTATAATGTGTCAAGGCCAGGTGTCTTCTGTTATTACCATTATTTTAGAAGTTTGTTATTGGTGGCTTTGTGTGGGCTGGAGACCTAAATTCCATGCAAAAACATGTGCTGTTTCTAAATGGTTGATGTGCAAACAACAGAGTGATCCCACAACCCTGTAAGTTGGAGAAAAATCTATACTTGATCTAGGTGCTCAGAAGCATAAATAAATTGTAATTTGAGGCAGGTGGGCCCATTCTTCTCATATGAAGTTAGTTACAAATGCAAGATGATACCTAAGACATATGGACTCAATGAAAGGTAAGGCTGGGGTATCAATAAAAAGACAAACATTTCTTTTTCTCAACTCAAACCTTCACCATACACACTTTTAAATGGAAACTCAAAATATTAAGGCAAAGTGGGATGATTAACTCTTCAAGGCGAGGAGTTTCTTTTATTATTTTACAAATTGAATCATAGGCCCTTTTTTTTTTTTTCTGTTTAAGATACTACAATTGATCTCTATGTACAATATATCTAGGACTACTGCCAATATTCAGGGCCACTGTTGATTGTAGTACTGGTAGGCAAAGAACCAGCTGCTATTCTTAGTACCAATTCACTATGAAAATGCAATCCACACATCTTGTATTTGTGTTTCTGTGGAAATAAACACGATGAGAATACATGCTATTTTCCTTTAAGATAGGAATACTTACTCATTTCAATGTAATTCTTCATAGGATTCTTACTATAAGAATTAAATCTAGAGACCCACCACAGCTTTTTCTTTGAAACCGAACTAAAAGTTGAACGTTGTTGGAGAGTTGAATGCCTCTTAAATACTGATACCCACTGGACTTAAAAATGAGAATAAAGGCCTTAAGCTACATCTAGTGTTGGGTCCCACATGACCTTTGGCAGAGCGTAGATTTGGATGACAAAGAAAGCTTAAAAAAACTCAATCATCCTGTGCTAACATTTCCATTGCTTCTTGAGAAACACAAAAGACACAGGAAACTAGGAAAGTTGCTGACAAAAAAATTTTATATATATATATATATATATATATATATATATATATATATATATATATGAATATATGCAACTTGGCATCTAAATGAGGAAATATTTCAACCAATAGTTGTTATACTTCTTGAGCTAAGAAGGTAAGGCTAACTAAGGCCCTAGCAGACGGCCCTTGGGGAAGACTTCTCTGCTGCAGGAAATATCAGTTATGGTTCAGAAAGAGGCATTATTCCTTTTAAGTCAGTATTGATCCCCCCTCACATTGTGGTTCTAATGGGCACTGGCTTCTTAGGAGTGCCAACTCTCAGATGAAATATAAAATTGAGCTCCTGTCTTTTGTGGTCAATGGTGAGTCTGTGGCAGCTTTGACAGGAAGAAGAATGTAGAACTCTGGTGTCTATAAATTGACTGTATCTATTCTGTGTTCCTGAAATTTGGTCTCTCCTCACAATTCTTTACCTTTTGCTTCTAACTATTACTTTGACCTACTAAGTAGCTGTTTTGTTTCACCCCAGCAATGGCTTTACTTTGGTGAAGGAAAAAGAATCACCCATAAATACAATTTTAAAGCACCACTGGGTCTACATGATAGTAAAGTGTGTGACAAATATATGTTTTTAATCTATGCAGTAACGGAAGTTAGTGGTGGCCGCCAGCAGCCCATATCCCTGTGGTTTTCCTTACCGTTGATTTACTGATGCTATAAATAATTGTCTTTCCTTGCTTTCATTTTGCTGTTTATCTTATGTATTGAAAATATATAAAAATAATTCAAAGAGCAAAAGGTCATTTTGCATATAGTTAAAATCTTTTAGGGGTGCCAGAAACACTTATTAAAACCAATTAAGTAAAAACAAACAACTAAACAAAACAATACTCTCCCTATCTAAACACAGTAGGCAAAGCAGAAGATAATATCTTTGAATAGAGGAGACAACTGATGAAGAACTTTCTTTGCAGAAACTCATATGTAAACTTCTATTCATTCTCGTTCTGTATCACTATCCTTTAAATAAAATTCAAAGACAGCACTGCCATTTCACAGTTTCCTATGCTGAGTTTTTCTAATTGAGTGTAGGGCTAGAAGGAAGTTCAAGATGACACAGGCTCTGTGCACACGACACCCAGGATAGGTTCAGCCTTTTAAGAGAACAGTAAAGTAAACTCTTCTGTTTGACTGCTTATCTTCCTGATTTGTAATATGCTACCTGAGTTGGATACTTTTCTCCATATCTGCCTTCTTCTTTTTCATCTCTCCCCTCAATTCTTAGCAATTCTAATTTGGCTTTCCTCCATACCTCTCTATTGAAATTGCTTCTTACAATATTACCCAAAGCATCAAAACTCCTAAACTCAATTGCATTTACTCATGCCTCTTTTTCCTCTTACATTTGCAATGTTTTGGAATGTGTGTAATAAAGAATTCAGCTGGTCTTTGTCCCAGTCCCTGGGAAGTGGCCTCTAAAGCCTTGGAATTTTTTAATCATGATGGGCCCCTAGATAGTTTATAGTAATGAATGACTCAGGATGGGGGTTACCCAAGTCAGAAAGACCAATCATGTGATTAGAGGGTTGGGGTTTTGAGCCAAATGATTATCAGCCTGATTTCTGAGCAGGAGATGGGTACAGGAGCTTCAGCTTAATCATGTGGGTGATGATTCAACTAATTGTGCCTAAGTAACAAAGCCTCAGTGCAAACTCAAGACACTGATATTCAGGTGAGTTTTTTGGTTGGTAATCCCCTGTGCATCCTTACACATCAATGTGCAGGGAGGGTGATGCATCTCTGAGGACAATAGGGGCTTCATGTGTCTCTTCTTTGGCTACTTCTGATTTGTATTCTTTTGCTATAATAAAGCTGTAACAGTAAGTACTTTCCTGAATTCTGTCATTCTAGCAAATTATTGAATTTGAGAGGGTAGTAGGAAGCACTGAATTTGTAGTCAAGTGATCAAAGTGAGGGTAACCTAGGGACCCTCAAATCTGCAGCTGGTACTGAAGTGAAGGCAATCTTTTAGAGGACTGTTACCTGTGAAATCTGGCTTAACTTCATGTAGCTGGTGTTAGAAGTCAATGTAGATGTTATTTGTGACTTTGAACATTATTATGGAATAATATAGATATGATCATATTATCTTTATATATGGTTATTCTATAGTTTGCAAACACTTTCCCTGTATATCCACTTATGTGATTCTTATAACAGCCCTGTGAGATAGGTAATATGGGTATATTTACCTTGTTTGACATAAAATTGAGAAAGCAGAGATAACTTTCAGGCAGAGCCAGAGATAAAACTAAGTCCTCAGACTCCTGGTTAATGTGCTCTATCATGATATGGCCCTTGACCGTGCTTGCTCTTCTACTTTTTGATGATTCATTTTAAATCTTTTTTTAGTAATTTGTTCTACCTTCCTAACCTCTACCAAACAATCATAACTCTCAATGCGGCCATTTCTCACAGTTACATCCTTGGCCCACTTTTCTGCCCTTTCTACCTTCTCTCCATCAAGATCTCATAGCTTCAATCATTTCCTCTAGGAAGAAGACTCATATCTGCATTTCCAGCCCTGACAACAGAGCTCCAATACTGTATCCACCATGGCCTCCCTAAACATTCCTACATATGCCCTACTACTACTTCAAATAACACATTCTCAAACCACGCTTTCATGCTTTTCATACTAACAGACTGAAACAAACCATAGCATCTGTTTATCAGTCATGCTCTCAGTTATTGACAGCTGTCTCAGACTACTATACACTTGTGGTCACCTGGAGGTGGCTTGGCAGATATTAAATAAATATTTCTAAAGTATGTAGTGGCTTGTCAGCTAATAGATGCCAGGTCGGAAGTAATTTCGTCAGTTGATCTGGTGGTTCATGAGGGAGACGGCAGAGAAATAATACAGGGGTATGGTTTGACAGTATACTTATTAAACACATATGACATACCTGATAAACCTTTTACATGCTATCTTTTTTTGTTTTGTTTTTAGAGACAGGGTCTGGCTCTGTCACTTGCTCAGGTTGGAGTGCAGTGGTGCCATGATGGCTCATTGTAGCCTTGAACTCATGGGCTCAAGGTATCCTCCTGTCTTGGCCTTCGGAGTAGCTAGGAATACAAGCAAGCATCACCATGTCTGGCAACTTAAAAATTTTAAAAATCGAGACGGGGTCTTGCTATGTTCACCTAGAACTCCTAGTCCCAAGTGATTCTCCTGCCTCAGTTTCCCAAAGTGCCGGAATTACAGGTGTGAGCCACTGTGCCTGCACTGTACATGCTATTTTAAAACTTTTATAACAATCCCAAAGTGCAGGTATCAACAAGCCCATTTTATAGATAAGGAAATTGAGGTTTAGAGAAGTCCATGAACTGCCAAGGCCACATAGGCTTTGCTATTTGCCTCTGGCAAATTGAGTCCAGATCATTGGCCCTCATGGTTTCAGGGACACATGATTAGGCCATGGCAAATAGACATGCTGTGAAATGGAAAGAACACTTCCCCAGGATGAAGAGGCTGGGGAGAGGTTGATTCCGAGTGCTAATAACTTGGGAGCTGTGTTAGAAACTAACTAGCTAACTATTTTAAAATGCTTTAGGACTAGAACATATTTCTGAAGCCATTTCTAAGTCTCATCACATAGTGTGCTTTTAAGTGTATTCCTTTATTTCTTATACTTCTTCAACATTTATTAGACATTTTGAATGTACAGGTATTTCTTCTGAATAACTTATGCTATTTCTGTTTCATTTCATTTTGATTCGCAGAATCATGTAATGTAGAATCAAATGGAAAGACCCCTTGTTACTTGGTGGAACCACCTAGCCAATGCTTGAATTACATTTAGTTAGCATCCTATCAAGTGGCTCTCCAGCCTCAGTTTGAAGACCTCGAGTCATTGCCTCACAATCTCATCAGGCAATATATTCTACCTTTGGTCAGCTCTAATAATTACATGTTTTACCTTAGATTTATCCAGTGTTTGTTTCTCTGAAATCTTAGTCACTGGCTCTGTTGATTTTTTCCATTAGAGCTGTATTAAATCCAATTCCTCTTCCACCCACCAGCCCTTCAAATATTTGAAGACAGATACTATATTTTCTCAATCTTTTCTTCTCCAAGCCAAACAGCTATAGTTTCTTCAACTGTTCCTTCAGTGATCATGAGTTGAAATTATGGTTAAGTCAGTTTATTAGTTAATTTCATGAGGGTTTAGCCCACCATCCTAGGTGCGAAGTTTTTGGAACATTTAAGATCCTGTCATTTCTATAATGAACATGCAAAACAATATTTGCTTAGTAGTTCAAAATTCTGGGGAAAACCTGAAGCCAATTAGGGTGTCCAGTACTGTAAAACAATACGATTATATGTTCATAGACTCTTAAAAAATTTCCATGTAGACTTAATACTTCAGGTTGATTTTTGGTATGCATTTAATAAGAATCTGCTTAAAATAATGTTTTTATTCATTAGAAAATTCAATCCTGGGATACATTTGTGTTTATAACCATTTTATAATAAAATAATTTTATGTATGACTATATACATAGAAACGTTCCTTTACGGCTGGGCGTGGTGGCTCATGCCTGTAATTCTAGCACTTTGGGAGGCCAAGGTGGGCGGATCACCTGAGGTCACGAGTTTGAGACCAGCCGTAACATGGAGAAACCCTGTCTCTACTAAAAATATAAGATTAGCTGGGTGTGGTAGTGCATGCCTGTAATCCCAGCTACTCGGGTGGCTGAGGCAGAATTGCTCGAACCTGGGAGGTGGAGGTTGCAGCGAGCCGAGATAGTGCCACTGCACTCCAGCCTCGGCAAGAAGAGCAAAACTCTGTCTCAAAAAAAAAAAAAAGAAAAGAAGTGTTCCTTTACTTCTCTCTGGCCTATTACTACATATATACTACATTAGCCATGTCTAAACATATGTTCAAGTAGTAAGAAATCTAATTCATATCCATCTAACTGTGACCTAACTTGCTAGAACATAAGCTCCATGAAGGTAGGTATCTTTGTTTTATTCACTGGTGTATTCCCAAGCCCTAGCATAGTGCCTGCCTCATAACAAGGGCTTGATAATTTATTTATTGAGTGACTAAACCTAAGCATGGCATGATTTTATCATTTTGTTTCACTTAATGTTTTAAACTAAACCTTAAAAAAAAAAAAAAAGAAACACTCTGGGGTAATACTACCCAGATACAGCTGATGACATATCATTTTTGGTTAATTGTACATTTTTTATGCTTTTGGGTCCCTTGAGGACTCAACATTGAGTCTAGAATGGAACTGTCCAATAGAAATTTAATGAGAATGACAAAAATGGGCTATACATGCAAGGTAAAAATGTCTAGAAGCCACATTAAACATTGAAAAAAAAATCAGGTGAAATTAGTTTTAATAAAGTGTTGTATTTAACCCAATGTCAAATATTCTCACTTTGACATAGATATAGCAAAAATATATTAATGATATCTTTGGCATTTTTTTGTACTAAGTCTTCACAATCAAATGTGTATTTCATACTTATAGCAGATCTCTATTCAGACCAGCTACATTTCAGGAGCTTAAGAGCCACACCTAGGCCAGGCGCAGTGGCTCAGGCCTGAAATCCCAGCACTTTGGGAGGCCGAGGAGGGTGGATCATGAGGTCAGGAGATCGAGACCATCCTAGCTAACATGGTGAAACCCCGTCTCTACTGAAAAAAAATACAAAAAAAATTAGCCGGGTGTGGTGGCTGGTGCCTGTATTCCCAGCTACTTGGGAGGCTGAGGCAGGAGACTGGCGTGAACCCGGGAGGCAGAGCTTGCAGTGAGCCGAGATTGCACCACTGCACTCCAGCCTGGGTGACAGAGCGAGACTCCATCTCAAAAAAAAAAAAAAAAAAAAAAAAAAAAGGGGAGCCACACTTGGCTATTGTCTACCATATTAGACAGCACAGATCTAGAACCTGGAGTTTTTCACAGTGCTATTACCTATACATTATTTTGAGTTGAATATGTATATATTATAAACAATCAAGTGAAAATGAATTGTTCCAATATTTAGCACTTCATTGTGATTTTGTTTCATATAAAGAGGAAGGAGCAGTTATACATTTCTAGATAATTTTGATTTAGGTAGCTTCTGTGAATGGCAAAATAGACAAAGGCTAAAGATTAAAAATATACTCACAAAATTTGAATGCTAATAATGACAAGCCTACTGTTGCTACCGTCTATGTTTTGGCATCTGTTTATCCAGCCATCTAGGCATGGGGAGACTGGGTTACCGTTCAGAGACTCTTCTACTTTTACTTACTAGTTCTGTACATGTTTTAGTAAATAAATGAAAATTAGGAGGATCTAATTTATTAAATCTAATTCTCCTTCCTTTCAAAATGAGATTGACCTTTATTCCATGCTATTCTCCTATTCATATTGGATCAAGACCTATGTGGGGGTTAGGTTCAAGTGTTGCCACTATGAGAAACTGACAGACTGGCCTCTTTTTATTGTTCTATTCATAGCATAGCAGCATTATCTTGTACTAGATTGACGGTACCAAACTTCATTATGAAATCTGAAATGATTTCTAAGATTTTAGTTTCATGTATTTCTAGAAATGAGTGAAAAAGAGAAATCTGGCATGAGTCATAGACATTACCCTAAAGAGAGTACTCAGGCTAGTACACTACTGCCTCCTACTGTCAGTTTGAGGAAAGTGAGAGAGCCCTACTCATCCTTATTTCTATTTACAGATTTACAGACAAGTGGCCTTCTTCCTTCAAAGGACAATTTTGTGCAGATAACCTAGGAAGAAATATTGATGTTCTCTGAATTTCTCTGAAGTCTTCCCTGCTTAGACTGCTAGATCTGTGAAAAAATGTCCAGCAAACACCGTGAGCATGGATCTTTTCCCATTCCAAAAAAGAAACTGGTTTTAAAGGTAATTCAGAAAACATCTGTTCGTTTAAATTCTATTTCACATTATTTTGTTGTTAAATTTTTCATTTTTCTCTTCTTCCCACTTCCCCTACAGGACCTCACATCACATCTCTAAGAAAAAGACAAGAGAAACAAAAATCTATACTATTTTTAAATCTTTCAGAAGCCTCCTCCTAAATAAAAATATTAAAAAGTATGACGTGAGTTAATACAGTAGGAAACATAACAATTCATTAAATACAGAGAAACGTTTAAAAGCTGTAAGTTATCTAAAATATGAAGGGAGTACATGACTACATGACAACTTAGGATAAATAGAAACTACTTATTTCTATAACTAGCATATTTGGATCAATGATTTGGGTGCTGGTTGTAGAGTCTCCTGCACTCAAACGGCAGGTTCAATTCTGATGGTTTTTGCTGAGTCGAAGAATATGAACCTTTATTTTAAAGGTGAGATTTTTGATCAGCAAAATAAGTCAGTCAAAGAGGACCTTTTTCAGAAGCTGCTCCCTTTTAATGAGGAAAATAGTAAAAGGAATAGGTCAGTGTCACTTCAGTTATTTTTTTGCAAATAAAACACCAAGTTTGATTCCTATGAAATCCCAGGCTGCACTGAGTTCTCTGTAAAATTGGTTTCAGTAAACAACTCATTTTTAACACAGCATTGGCAGAGCTTGTGCTTTCTGAGACTGTCGACACACAATCAGATTGGGCCACACAATCCCCCTCTTCCCGTTTACTGCCGTAGATTCTTGCCTCAGGCTTCTCTTGTCCACAGGGACTGTTTCCTCAAAGACCTGCTTCCAGTCTGCTTTCTCGGGGTTTTGGGCTTTGGAGCACCTCCTGTCTCTATGGTAACACAAAACACAAAGACTAGAAATGTACCATACAGAGGGCAGAAAAGAAAGAAATTAGAGTACAGTGCCCTTGGTAAGCTAAAGAAGGTGCTGACGGCAGGTAAATGGACAAGGAGGACAAGATACAGTAACTGTTAGTTGTTCCATTTCACATACATTCTCTTAAACAAGCTACAAGTGTTAGCATAGAAGCCTTAAAGTATGTGGAACTTTATAATCCATATGGTATTTGAAATTTAAAAAAATACTGGAGACCCATATTGGCCATAAATACTTGGCAATTCATTAAGTTACTGAGAGAAATAAGAATTCTCAGTGGAGACACAATGCACAAAAAGAATAAATTACATCAAGTATTACGGTATGGTTTATGTTAAAGACAAATATGTTACTATCGCATGGCAGAATGTTCTCTTTTTTATTTTGCAACTCTGAATACAAATTTTCCTACTTTTTTTCAATTTGGGGCATCATAGTAAATGTAGCATCTATAAGTTCAGCAGTTCAAAATAATCAGGTTTATGTCCTCAAATTGTTGGTCAATTCTGTTTGGTTTCTTGGTCATAAGCAGCACCCTGAACTCAGAAGGGCTGTCTCAAAAACATGGTGGAGTATATGAGGAACAGTAATGCTGTAAATTTAAACCCCCAAATATTTAAGAAACACACACCTACACATTAGGAAAGATATATTATTCATATAGATATCTAATAAAAACATACATTGTCATACATAGGTATCCTATCAGGATTTTAAAAATATTTCATGCAAGCCTATGACATGTTGTTGAATATCAACATTGAGAGCTTGTTATGAACTTTACAATGTCTATTAAAAAAAAGCTATAGAGATTGCTTGGCTGCTGGGCCTCAGGGCAGGATCTGCTGACACATTGCAAGCATTTAAATTCATAGATTAATGAAGTTGGTTTTGACCTCTGTTCCTTGAGGTAGTACCCCAACAATTAGACCAACAGAACTTCAGGGACACTAATCGTACACTTACTTGGTAGAATTCTATTATTAGGATCTAAGAAGACTTATTTCCTTAGTCTTTTTTTTTTTTTAACTCAATCAACGAAAATGCAGCTATAAGCTATAGCCACTAGAGGTCAGACATCTACACCTGTCACCAATCATTAAATTTGATGGGGCATTGTAGTACCCTGCGTAACTTTTGTTGACTTAAAAAATATAGAACACAGTACACTCATTTAAAACTATTATGATATAATAATAATAATATGTTTACTAATTAATTATTCTATTTCTAAAGGTCTTAGATTTTGCAATGGTACTACTTTTCTCTATTGGCTTTCATTTTATTTGGAAGAGGAAGGAAAACATCGCAATAATGGAATCCAGAAACCTTTGCAATTAACGGAATCTCATGATATGAAAAGACCGCTCTCTGGAGTAGAACACGGAAGCAATGTGCTCTGTAGTTTTACCAAACCCATTTGGTAGTACAACTCTTACGAACTTTCCAATCTGAATAATTTTATTTATCTAATGTAATCTCTTGCTTATTTTCTCCTCGTATATACAAACCTTATTGTACGCAGTTATAGCTTTACTTATTAAAGATTATTATAATGGGGGGTGTTACTCCTTATCTTTCCAATGAGGTTTATTAAGTGACATATCACAAATACTTTGTTAAAAAAACAATAAAATGCCGGGCTCAGTGGCTCATGCCTGTAATCCCAACTCTTTCTTTGGGAGGCAGAGATGGTAGGATTGCTTGAGCCCAGGACTTGAAGATCAGCCTGGGCAACATAGTAAGACTCCATCTCTACAAAAAGTTAAGAGAAATAATTAGCCAGGGCATGGTGGCACACACCTGTAGTCCTAGCTACTTGGAAGGCTGAGGTGGGAGGATCACTCAAGTCTGGGAGGTTGAGGCTGCAGTGAGCCATGACTGCACCACTGCAGTCCAGTCTGGGCAGCAGAGTGAGAGCCTCTCTCAAAAACAAAGATTTAAAAAATAGTAAAATTTTCCACTATAACACGATCCACAAATAAGGAACTCAAATTTAGTTATAATAAAATTATGTTCACTTTCTCACCAACTTATTAATAAAATAACTGTTTTAAGGTTTTTTTTCCCCCCATTTCAGGCTATGTGTTACAAGACTCATTATAACAACAATACTAGTATGTTACAGCATTTATTAAGTGCCAGGTTTGCACAAGCTGCTTTACAAAAATCATTATATAGCCTTAGAAAGTATAATTTTTATACTCTCCAATTCACAATGAGGAAGGAGGCTTTGTGGGATTAAGAAACCTGTCCCAGTTAAGAGGCAAGTTAGGGTGGAGCTGATTCAAGCTCAAGTAATCCAATTCAGCTCCTGGCTCCAAACTATAGCACTTTAATAACATTTTTAAACTATAAATGCTGTGAAAGAAGCAGGAAGTATTTATATATCAGTACAACAAACCAAAAAGAAACTATGAGACACTTCATTTTTACTGATATTGCTTCAGAGAAATATCCTAAAAATCTAGTTAGCTCTCTAAAGAGAACCAGGAATATTAATTTCCAGGTTTTCTGCTTATATGGTACAGAGTACTGTCCATACTTACCTTTGCTGTATATCTACTTACAAAAGCAGCAAAATCTATGGCCCAGGTTCACTAGTACATTAGAAAATATTAGAATGTAGTTATTTTGATGTTATTATACATAAATCCTCACATTTTAAGAAATACTACCCAATTTATACGAAGGGTCCAGAGTCATAAAATTATTTTCCAGTTGTTTTTTTTTTAACAAAAATGAACTAACCACAAAAATCTGGCTCTATTATTTATTTAATAATTATTTATTGACAGGGTCTTGTCTGTCGCCCAGGTTGGGGTACAGTGGCACCATTATAGCTAACTGTAGCCTCAAAATCCTGGGCTCAAGTGATCCTCCCCCCTCACCCTTCTGAGTAGCTGGGATTACAGGTGTGAGCCTCCATGACTGGCTTCAATCTATTTTAAAGGTTAAAGTTTTAGCATATAGTTTTCTCTCACTAGCAATCTATGCTTTAGGACACTATTCTTCTATTAGGAAATAGTATAATTTCTTAAAATGCCTTTAAATTTTTTAGCTGTACTTATGCAGCAAACTCTATATAAAATACTGCATTAAACTCTGTATATAACACTGCATAAACACTCTATATAATAGGGAATACTCTATTCCCTAGTCTGAATCATTGTCTGTAAAATCTTTGATCTCTCAAATCTCAATCAAATATGACCTCCTGATTTTCCAAAACATAGAGATGCCAACTTGTATTTCTCTCCGTTTTGTATCCTAGTTAGCCTGGTGGTGTAGTTTTTTGTGCCCCTGCCACATACTCAAGTCTAGTGATAAAACCATAAACTATTCGAAGTAGAGTCTATGTACTTCCCATTCTTTATGTTAAAAGCAGTACTTTAATGCAGATGTGTCATATTTCATCATAAGATCCTACATTCAAGAGGACAATGTTTCATAATTCTTTGGTGTACTGCAAAACCCAAGATAAAGAATATGCTTTCTTTCATTTAGTCAAAAGTATGAATAGTGGGCCATGCTGTTTACGTTTCAGGAATATAGCAGAGAATAAACAGACACAGTCCCTGCCTTCAGGAAGCCTACAATCTAACCACATTCATATAGCTATATTAACAGAGAGATTTGCGTATTACCTTCCCTATGTAACAAGTAGAAACAGTAAGAACAGCTTGGATTGTATTGAGTAGTGAGTCAAACCTCTCATTTTTTTTCAAAGCAGTATTGAATCTGGAATCTGTTATGACTTTCAGCAAAATTAGGGTCCATTTTGTCTTAAATACTAAATACAAACATTTAAGTCCTGTGGTTGTGTTAGATTCCAAAAGAAAATACACAGAGCTGGGGGTGGGGTATCATCTGTAGCAGTAGATGATGAATGAAGGGAACATAAGCCATGTGAAGGTACTAGACACTAATTAGAGGAAATCTTCTAATCCAAACTAACGAACTAGGATGTTTAGGGGACTCATTGAAAGACAAGAGGCAGGAAATAAAAAGGAAGCTACATAGAAATGCAGGCATGAAGTGATCAAATCTGGAACAGTTTATAAAGGGTGCATTGGGCAGAATCTGAAGAGCAACATATGAAAAAGGAAATGGATTTATAATCAGAAGTCTGAGTTTGAGACACGTCTGTCCCAGATGTCAATAAAAATGGTGGCTTTCTCTAACGTTCTTTCACTGAGGTTAACCTCTTTTTACTCTCCTTGTTGTCAATGCTATACTAAAGAGGGAGAATAAAATGAATTCATCATTCCACCTGGGCCTCTCCTAAGAGATTAATATTCCAGTTTCCCATTCTCTTCACAGTCAGTCTGAAAGTAGGTCTTAATCCAAATGGTGATGATGGTAATGCTACCACTTACATAATGTGCCTGTGTGTGTGCCAGACATGAGGAGGAACTTGAATAACATTTCTCCTGTGAATTCTGACATACTCAGTGAAGTTGTTAATATTCCCATCCTGCAGGGGGCGGGGGAAAAACAAGGCCAAGGGGCCAGCTGTTACCTGTGAGACTCTGACAACGTTCTTGGTTTGCTGCTGTCGCTTTCTTCTGGGCCTTCTGAAAAGAACTCTGAATATCTCAGACAAATTAAAAACCCATTTGTGGGAAGCAAGGTTGGGAAGCATCTGTTGTTTCCACAGATTTGGAGCTTACTGCCTGAGCTTTCTGCCACGGAAAAACCTTTTTGTTTATTAAGCTGTACGCTTATTGATTTGTTTGTTCTATGGATTTACATGAAAGAGAACCAAAACAATTTTCCCCGGCTCATCTGGTTAGCTGCAAACTGTACATTTGTGACAGCTTAGATCAGAGGGTGTTGTATTATGGGGTTAGTTTATATATAAAAGGAAAAATTGCAAAGGTTTCTTCTTGGCTCCATCATTTACTTTTTATATCTTGGAACAATGCTCTTCATCTCTTTAGATTTCAGCACGTTTCTTTGTTTACTGGGGATGATTAAACAAG
This sequence comes from Macaca mulatta, assembly GCF_049350105.2. Classification (NCBI taxonomy): domain Eukaryota; kingdom Metazoa; phylum Chordata; class Mammalia; order Primates; family Cercopithecidae; genus Macaca; species Macaca mulatta. The sequence goes on from NC_133422.1 coordinate 39,168,381, forward strand.
CTAAACCTACAAAGGATTTTTATGACAAAAACAACATATGCAAAAGCTCTTTGAAAAGTACAGATCATCATACTCATCACAAGTCTTGAAAGTGGCTGGGTTTGGGCCTCTTTTCTGATGGTTACAGCAGATAGATTAGTAACAGACACTAACTAAAGATAGATAACTCTGGGTTAAAATAGTCAAAGAAGCTTTGGGAATAATTGATCAACATATGTCTTTCAATGTTGTATAAATAAAGAAAGAACTTTCATATCTAAGACTTTCAATGTAATCTATCTCATCAGCAAACTGGTTTATGCTTACACATAGTATCATTAAATTCATGGTTACAATGATAAATCCTATGATGTGGATTTATGTGCTAATTTGCTGGGGATAAGGTGGGTGGATATCCAAATTCAGAATAATATATCCTGTAAGAATGGCAGCTGTAATACATATGAATTACAGCTCTTTGTCCTTAAAATAACCTGACAGCTTTCTCTTGCAGCATGGTAACAGCAATACACTTAATATCAAGTTTGAGGATTTCAGGGCACCTAGAGTTATCAAGGTAAGAAAGAATTTATGGAAAGCTTATTGGGGAGTGTAGGGGTGAAGGGTAGGAAAGAGGTTTTCTTAGAGTCAGAGAAACATTTCACATTTTCTTAAATATTGGTGCTTTTTAAACTGACTTCCTTCTACTCTTACCTTCAAATATCTTGAAATATACCTTCAAATATATTGAAATATCTGTGACATTTGTTCTGAGTAGTAACGAATACATTATGCTCATGAATAAATGAGAATGAGAGAAGAACAATTGACATCTCTTATTTAATTACACTGAAGACCTCTTGTTCTTATATTCTTGCCTTTTCCAAGTTCTTGCTGGCTATTAAATATAGGTCTCAAAGAAGCAGGTATGTGGACACATTAGCCCACAGAGCATCCACTGAATCCTCCTTTGAGGTGGTTATTGCTTATCTCCATTTACCAACAAAAACATTGGGCCCAGAAGTTAAGTGGATCACTTTAGTGACAGAGCAAGGAAAAGATAGAACCAGAATGAAAACCTGAAAGTCTCAGTTTCAAGGGGTACTCTGTTATCTTCTAGATCATGGATTAGTTGTTCTGTTGAAAGGGTGGACTCTCTTGTAATACAAAGAGATGGTAAATAGAGATGGAAAAGTGGTATCACTGTTGGTTTTGTGGGAAAAAAATAATACACTGGAGCTGCAGGAGATCTAAGCAGCTACAGGCTTAAAGATTTTGTAGTAACAGTTTGAGTAAGAAAAAATAAAGTTCTATTGATCATAAATTTTGTTTTTATGTGGAAGATATGTGGGGACTGCTAGAATTATTTTGAAATTCCTGTGTTTCTCTTTTATTTGGTTTTAATCTGAGATCAACTAAAATCTATAGTCCAAGTTAACACTGCAGTAGTTAAAAGTTGGCAATCCCCAAACTCAATGTGCCACTGCATGTGACTCTGTGTATCTAGACTCAGCTTCATCAGTCACAAAATACTTTGTGATCTCTAAGATCCTTTTTGATTTGAAAGGTATTTGATTCTATAAGCACATAAAATGACATTGAAAATAATGTTATAAATATTTGTTAGTGGAATCTGCTATAGGAGAAAGAAGTAGATAAATCCCAGAAAATGTGGCGCTCAGTCATTCTATCTCTTTTTCTGAAACAAAGGGAACTGGAAGAATTCTAACTTCAGATAATATGATTACAGGCTAGTTCTAAGCTGTAAATTTGCCAGTTACTACAGGCCTTATTTAGTACCTTAGAGATGTCACGTACACCTTTTATCTTATACTGTAAGAATAAAATCACAAAGGATATCTATTCACATCAATGTTCTACTCAAAAGAGTAAAAAAAAATCAGCTCACAGGTGGCTGTCAGGCAAGAGTACTCAGAGGTTTGAAAAGAACAAATAAGAAAGCACTCTGGGCTCTTCAGGAAAAAAAAGTACTGCTCTTTAATAAACTCAAGGATCTTTTCCCATTGAGATAATGTATAAAATGTGTTCACTGACAAAAACAAGGTATTCATTTTTAACATACTTATGTTTTATACACATTTACTTTGTTGTAGCAAATATAATCTCTGAGTTATTTCGGGCTAGAGGTATAGAAAGTTGTGCCGGAGAATAGGTAGCCTTTTGCCTGGCTTGTGTCAGAGGTTTATCAATTTACACAACCAGGGTAAGCACATTCTAAAGCAGACCCTATCATCACACATCCTCAGGCAAAACCATGTGCACCAAAGCATTATAGAAATAGCCTTCTGAAGTAAAACAGAGCACTAGGACAACAATGAAAAACATTGCAAAGACCAGAACCTTTCATGATCTTTGACAAGTCATGGTATATAAAACAGTAACGACTTCACAGCCATGGAGGTGCTGGGGGTTCATGTAAAAGCACCATCCATTTCTCTTTGTCTGCTCTTAGTTGAGCTTCCCTGTAAAGACTGAGTCTAGACCAAGAGGCAATATTAAAAACAAAAGGTTAGAGATCATCATGGGACATTAATTATGCAAAAGAAGGCAAACTGAATTTAATCAGAAGCAGTAGACTGGGTGCAGGAAGAATTTTCTCTTTTTGACAGAAGCAGTTAGGAAAACATTTATGGTAATACCACAGCATCTGCTGATTACAGTCAAAGCTGCAGGACACCAGCGTTAAATCACTGAGCCGTCCTGACAGCTCCCGGGTACTCCAGTCACATCCAACAGCAATTTACAGTGAAATTCATCCAAGTCTAAAAATCAGCCAACATGCCTCAACCAGAGCAAAATAACTTAGTTTGGACTTTTAAAAAACAATTATAAGAGAGAATTATAGCTGATAAAACTTTTGATGGAGTATAAGTATTTGTCTCCAACAAATACAGTTTTAAAGAAAACATACCCATTTTTAGATCTATGAATATGCTTTGTGATCAGTCAGATTTTGGAATTTATAGGAAGAAAGGATTTTATGAGGCTAAGAATATAGGAAGTAGAGTTTTAACCCATTTGACCAGAAGTCAGGACAAATCTGACATCCCCTCTTAGTGTCTTAAAATGATACATTGAAAAAACTCAGAGAATGTTAGGATAAATTTTAAACAATTATAACTTGGTTGCTAAGCAAATATGGATAAAATAAAAAGTTCAGAGAGACAAAGAACCACAATGTAGTGTAACATAAGGATGATTATTCTAGCCCATAGAAGTACAGGCAGGACAACCACATGCCATTATTACCCACTGGGAATTGCTGAGATGGTAATTAAAATGATGAAATCCTATAGATATTAATAACTAAAACTTTCATACTTAGGTGTTTCAGAGGGTTTTCTGGTGGTCAAAAACATATTGGTGTTTAAATTTAAATCTTTGAACAACACAAGAACCCAGAGAACAAAAGATTGCACCGAAGCCTTCAGAGATTAGCATTCACAAAAGTAAATGTCTCATATTTTATCCAAAATCAACACCAAAGATTTTCTTCCCCCAGTTGCTTTGGGAGTTCAGCTAAATATTATTCATAACATGAGAGATTAAAAGAAGAAGGAAACAAAAACTTTAAAATGGCTATTTTTGAAGGAAGTCATTGAAATTGTGGTCAGAAGGGATGGCTCTATTGTTGTCTTTTTCTCAGCTTGATAAACTGCTTCAAAATATGTTGGTCAAGCTAATCACTAGCACAATATTCATCTGCAATTTTAAAACCTGAATTTCTTTATTCTTTTCCCAAACACATTAAAAATGTCTCTAGACTTCTATTTATAGATATGACCTATTGATGGTAAAAGTGCATCTGAATAATCAAAACCACTAACAAAAAAAATGATAACTGAAAAGGTCAAAAAGTAGATCAATTGAACATTTCAACCTCACAAATAAGTCCAAACATAAATGAATAATGATCCATAAATGTTTATTGAGCACCTATATGCATAAGACACAGAGCCAGGAACCACCAAGAAGTTTAAGGTACTGTCATTGGTCTGAAAGGGACCAGGGACAAAAGAGGAGCTTCTGTTGACTCATTTTTAGTGTCATTCAAGTGTCAAATGAATTGTGCACATAATAAATACAACAGAATTTTGGTGGCATGAGGTCCACCTAGAGATAGTTTAAGTGATACCATGCTTCATAAGGGCAGGGTCTCATTTCAGTTTGGAAGTAACAATGGGATTAGATACATCAGAAACAACTTGCAGGGAACTTTACCTAAAGCAAAAATCTATTAAAAATGCTACCAAGTACCCATTTAGTGGATGGTTAGGATTCAAGACAGGCCATGTTCATGCAGATGAATATATGAAGACAATGGAAAAACCATAACATGGGTTACCTAATACTAACATTTTTAGTATCAAATTATGTTGGAAATTTCACATAGAAGATGTTTATGTAATAGAGTTTCACCAAAAAGCAATCAACTACATAGACTTAGACTGGGTTTCATCTTTATTATGTACTACTCAACTCCCAGGCACAGAAAGAAAGCAATGATTGAGGGAGAGATAACTGTGAATCTCTCGTTATAGAAAGTTAAAGATTGCAAGAATTTAGCACCTTCTTTCTTCTGCTGCAGGAAAGTCTCTTGAAAGGCCACAAGATTTCTGAGGAAGCTTAAATACAGGGCAGAAAGTAAAGAAGGCCTGGACTACATGGAGAGAGAGGCATTCTAATCAGTCAGAGAGAAGAGTTTGAGCCTCAAGTATTTTGTTTGGAGTACAGCGGCCTCCTGCTGTCCACACCCTGTCTCTTTCTTCACCCACACAAGAGGAAGGAAGGAATGAGCTGGGAAAATGGGAAGTGCAGGTGGTATGATAAAACAGATGAAGGATTGAAAATGCACTGCACTAAAATAAAAAACAAACAGAGTCGTCATCAGCAAACAGATGGCTCCTAATAGAGAATAAAATTTGATTAGACAGTTTGCTGGAGTATATATCTGCTGCACCAGAATCAAGGAGAAATTTTTAGGCAAATCATGAAGGAAAACTTTCTTCTTCATGGAAGAAAGCAAAAATCTGAGTAAGAAATGAGAAGATTGCTATTCTGCAGGTTTGGATGGAGATATTATTTGATGGAAGTTGGTTTCCATGCTGATTTTGATGGCAGACGTTGGAGAACAAATTGGTTTTAGGGTGGAAAGATTCGGCAGACGCCGGGGGATAAGTTGGTTTTAGGGTGGACAGATTTGGCAGATTAAGAAAAAAACTGTATTAAGCAGTGTGTGTGTGTGTGTGTGTGTGTGTGTGTGTATGCTATGCAAGTGATGCTTTAAGTAAGCTGATCACAGAAGAGAAAACTGAAGAAATTCAGACCCTATAATTATGACCCTTCCAGGACATTTTTTTATGTCATGAAAGTTGCTACTCTATCCAAATAATGCTAAATACAGATATCCAGATTAAAAGAACTGGAAGGTCATCTAATTTGCACAATGTCACTTTACCCAAGAGGAAACCAAGGCCCAGAGATATTAACTCATGTGTTTTCAATTTGGTCATGGCAGAGAAAGGATAACATGGTGGTTACCCAGCTCCCAGGTAATGGGGTTGGGCAATTGAAGTTGAAACATCAACTCTGCTTCTTTATTTTTCACTCCTTTAAAAGTCCAAAATTCATTTGTCTGTGAGCACTTTATGTGATGATACACTTTGCATTTTTAAGGGCTTTATGTGTTTCAATGCAATCTTATATACATTACTTTACCTTTTCTTCAGGGTGAGCAGGCAAGAACTACCAAGTTGGCTGGACAGATGCAGAAACTCAGGCATAGTAAAGTTAAACAATTTATAAGGCAAATTAGTGAAAGAGCTTGGCCTATGTTCAGCTGTCCTGCTCTTGTCACTAGATCATATTACACTTGCTGGTTGGTATAATTTGCCCTAGATTGCATTTTCTATACAGAAGAGGAACTGTATTTACTTAATGTAATGAAAACATTGCACATTTGTAACAGTGTTGTTTTCTGCTATTTTTCATTACAATTGCATAGTGTTACAGCTACATTATGGGTTAAATAGACTCTTGAGGGCTAGCCTGGGAACCTAACCACCATTTAGAACATTCTTTCTATGGGAAATTGCTTTGTGAATTCCAAAACAACTGATTTAAAAATTAACTTTGGGAATATACCGGTTTCAAAGTAGAAGGTTGTTGGTCGGACATTTCATGTAATTGGTTGCTTAATTCATGCAATTGTAGCAAACAATAATGGATTGCCTACTATGCATCTACCAGCCGCTGTGTTGAGGCCAGGAATGCCAGGATGAATAAGATCTTAGGCCTTGAGGCACTCATATCTATCAGAGTGAAACAAATTATTAAAACAAATAAATTATAAATAAATGCTAAAATAGAGCTATGAGGAAAAATATTGCAGAAGCAGAAAGGACAGAGGAACTAATTCTCCAAGGGATTTACTATGAAAGTACATTTGTGTTGGGTCTTGACATGTAAGTAGGAGTCTGTCAAATAAAGAATAGTAGGGCATTGCAGGTAGAGAAAGGAGTAAATACAAAATGCTGGGAGGTAAAAGGGTTTGGTGTTTAGGGAAAATGATGGCAGCAACACACAGGAAGGCAGTATGGCTGTTAATTATCAGTTGATTTTTAGTCATTAAAAATTTAAGTAATTTCTGGAGAAAAATCTAATAGGAATCAAAATTAGTATATAAGCAAGGTTAGTCCATATCGGGACCTCTTCAATTATCTTATCTTTTTGGATTTTCCAAAGGAAAGGGGATGACTAGATTGAGAAAATTACACAGACTTTGCCCTGCATAAAAGATAAGAATTTTTGCTTACTCATTTCATTAGTCTTGTTTTTTATTCCCATGGGTCATACTGTCAACCTTCAGCAATGTTTTGCTCAATTATGAGATCAGATCAAAGATTATAAAAGCTTACTTAATGATATCTAAGTGTTTTAGGAAATATGGTAAAAGATCAGTGGTTAAAATAAAACCTGGCACATTTGAATCATTTCCTTATGCTTGCTTCTATTAAATTAATATACTTTATATCAGCAAAATTAAAATCTTTTTGACCATAAGAAAAGGTCTCACTGTGAACAAATGATTAAGGAATATTCAGAATAAAACTCAACCTGAAATTGCAGTCTGTATATTAATCAATTTTAGTTAAAGCATGTAGAACGAATAAAATAAGCAAAAGACAGGAAGCAAAGCTAGAGAAAGGGAAAGAAGTAAACAAGGAGGAAAGAATGTTTTAACTCAAGTACATTTAAAATGTGTGAGAAACTTTTTTATATTCAAGTACATAATCCATTTGCAGAGGGCTGACTGAGGGTGTTTATGACTATGTAAACTGTATTTCTTTCATGTACAACATAAACAAAAGGATACAGTCCACTGATCCTTTGTAAACATTAGTTAAAAATAATTCTGACTCTTCAGTGTGAAGCTTATGCAATGTACATGTTAGGACTCAAATACTTCATTCAGTCTAAGACAAGTCAAAAGGATTTTAAAAAGCCAAGTATAGAATTTAGAATGTAGAATACCCCATGTATAGTTCACAGTATTCTCTGTTCTATGGTTTTGATAAAAATAATACAATAAAACTAATTTTTTTTCAATTACTTGGTACAGATTACTCATAGTTTTGAGAAATTCTTGTGTTTTTTTTTTCTTTTAGAAAAGAATACAAACTTTTACTCCTGATAGCTTTGCTATTTTTCTGAGTATCTGAGAATATATCTATGAAATCTGATGAGGCAAAAGGAAGGTTGAGGTTTAAAATTCGAGGGCTAATAAGAGGTATGAATGGTAAATAAATAATTATGAATTTTGAGCCAAAGAGGTCATTTAAATCATTTCTAGTTGTATCCTCTTTTCCAGACCTTTTACATCCCCCTACTTCCCCAGCTGACACCCCCCCCACCAAATAAGGTCTATATTCTTGGCTGTTTCTGGAATTCTTGGTAAGGCTCACCACTATAATCTATCTTCTGGACACTAAAGAATGCTGAAGCCCAAGCCTTCCTCCATTTTCCTGTTTGAAGGTGACAATGTTATAGTCATAGAACTTTAGTTTTCCTTTTAATGACAAGGAAACAGGCTCAGAATGGTCAAAGACATGCCCCAAATGACACAGTGAAATAGTCAGGGTACACTCTTTTGCCATGCAGAAATTGACCCACTACCACCACTTCCATCAGCCACAACCTACTCTATTAGGCCTCTGAAAATTCAGCCTGGTGCTCCTCCTTTATTACACCAAACAGCCTCTCCTTGATTTCATGTTTTCCAGGCTGTGTATTGCTCCCTGGGAGTTATTTTGGGTCTAATTTACCTGTCAAAAGTGTGAAATACTGATTATAATAAAATCTTTCCTCTGACTCCAACTCTTTCTTTAATCACAGAGCTTACACTCTATTGGGAGAGGCAGGCATTAAACAAATAATCAAACAAATATGTAATTATAACTTGTAAGTACAATGAAGGAAAAGTAAAGGGTGCAATTATGAAGTGTAACAAGGGACCTGATTTAAGTTTTAGAGGGAAGGCAGTTACAGGAAAATTACTATGAGAAAATTATATTTGAGACCAGAACAAGAAAGAGTTAGCAAGACAGGTTTACTGGAAGAATGGCATTCCAGGTAGAGGGAACAGCTTGAAGGACTCCAGTGGAAGGCGCTTATGACTGGAATGTAGTGACCAAAGAGAAGAGTGACTGGACTGAGATGGGAGAGGTAGCCTGGTCCTGTGGGTGAGGGTGTTCTGGGACATTGTGTGAACTGAGATTTTATTCAAAGAACTACGGGAAGCCACTAAAAGATGTTAGGCAGGAGTATGGGCTGGCCAGATGTGCTTTTATAAGCTCTCTGATGTCATGGAACTCAGTTCTTTGTCTGACTCTGATTGTCAAAACTCAGGCTTAAAAGTGTGTGACATTATTCCAAGGAATTAGGAAAATTATCAGTGCAAATCCCTCTCTGTTACTTGCAAAGACAATTTAAAGCAAATGCTCCTTGGATGGTCTTTATATAGTATCAGAATTATCTGCAACCTCACATGAAAACTCACTGCAGAACAAAAACAGCATATTTCCTAATCTTAGAAAAAAGTAACAAAGTTTATGCAAAATTCATGAAGCACGTGATGGAGTATCTCAAAAACAGTAAAAATGATAATGTTTTTAATAAAAAGAGAAAGAAAATTATTGTAAAATTATATGACAAATTTGACTTTCTTACTTCCAGAATAAACTTGAAATTTTCCTTTATATAGGGAATTATATATTTAAATCTGAATTTTAAATGATCCTTATAATCCTCATTTAGAAAGCAAGGCCAAAAGTGAATTTTCCAGGAAATAGTTTCTGAAATAAATTATGAAATGATGACATGTTTAGTATCCAACCTTCTAAATTCAACATAAAGAAAAATCCTTAGCAATATCCTAAAATGTGATTCTTAAATAAGTGACTTCATTCCTTTGATTTCTAATTGTTCTTATGGTGCTATATATAAACCAAAGTCACCAAATACTCCCCCTTCAATTTGTCTACCATTATAAGAAAGGACAGATATGAAAGATATTAAATACTTTTGTCTTTGAAATATTAAGAACCAATAGTTAGCCTCAGTGACATCAAGAAAAATAATTGTAGAATGGACTTAGTCAAGGTAAAATGAAATAGGAGACTGGCAAAAACTCAGATAATTGTGTATGACTCCAACCATCACAGGATACTCAAGATTTATTTGCTAAAGAATAAAAATCTTGTCTCAGGCCAAGGTTTATTCCAAGAGTAAGTGTATGAGGTTTATACACTGATTTTGGTCTAGTTTACTATAAAAGAAGTTATTTTACTCTTCATTTGTTGCACAGTTGTTGAAAAATTTAAAGCTTTTCATTCAAAGGTTAGATAATACATTACAGGAAAGCATAATTTCATGGTTTCTAAAATTAAATTTGTGTATTAGTTGGGTACTTCAACAACTTAAGAAAAGTCACTGAAAATGTTATAAACTAGCTAATTTTTATAGCTTCTAAAATGCTTGATTGTTAAAATAAACAATGCTCTTGGGATGCCTACATTTCTGCTTAATAAAGTAAATTAGCCTTTATATAGTTTCTTAGTGAACATATGACTTTAGTAAATGCTTCCTTTGTTCCTGGTTCTTGGGAAAATATTATTGAAAACACAAACAAAGTAAAAAAAATGTTACAGTTGTAGAATGAAACAAAGTTGTTCAGTCATTGGAAACATCTGGTACTGAAAGTGGATTTCTTAATTATTGAGAGGGCCCTAAAATATAAATATTCACAGGTTCAAAAGAGTACTGCCAAATAGGTTATCAAGCAAAAAATATGTAACCACCTGGAGAACAAAATCCATCTGTCTGACTGAACCTAGTTGAAAATAATTTTTTAGACTTGTTAGTAAAACCCTCATGTAAAATTTATTTGATTGAATAATTTACTAAGATTATTTCCATAAGCATCATAAAGTGCTATAGTCTATAAAAATGAATATACTAATCATCTTTCTCACTTTGAACCACTGCCATAGCTTCTAGTGCATATATTTTGTAGGTTACTAGTTAGGCTTCATTTGTACCTGTGATTTCAACTTGAACAAAGGATTCCCATCAATAAAGTGTGGCCATCCCATTAAAGGCCCACTTTACAGGGAAAAAGGAGAGAGTCTAACATTCCTGGTTGTAGCTGATATTTACTTGAAGGCAAGCAGCATAAATGTCTTTAAAGATGTGCACCCTGGTGCTCTTATCTTCCCCAATGCTAGAACTCAGGTGGTGGCGAAAGTTAGAATGAGGAATGCCAGGAGGAATAATACTAAATCTATATTCTCTCTCCTGGAACTTTCGTGCTCGAAAAGAACCTGCTCTTACAATCCAGATGGTTCCCCCCTTCAAATAGAAGTAAAAGGGAGAATGCATTAAATGAGATAACACAATGCATGAAAGCACAAAGCACAGTACCTCACATTGAAAAGTCACTAGACAAATATTAGTACTATTAAATGGCCATTGGTCTCCTCTCCTAAGTATCAGAAAACTGTAAAAGCAACATTCTTAACAAAGAAGAGAGATCTGCAGTCAGGTAAATGATCTGCTAATAAGTGAAATGTCAATATACAACAAAGCTGGATTAATGGTTTTAATACTGAAACGTACATTCTACCCTTTCTGAAGACTAAAACATGTACTTAAGAAGTTAGTACTAAAACTTTTACCAGCAGAAGAGTATTCCAACAAAAAAAAATTAAGTACTAGAATAAAATGACCCTTATCTAAATAAGAATGACAATTTAAGCTGAGTCAAGCAATTAAAAAGATATGCACTGGTACCCTTTCTTCTAATCTAATAAAAAAAGGTCTTTAAAAAATTATTTGTTCTACCACCAAAACCTCTTATGTGGTCATCTTTAAAAATAAAACAGTAGAATTAGAACTAGAACTAAGTTAACATACACCCTTATATTCCAAACAAAGGAAAACAACAACTTACTAAATCCTCAAATGAAAGGACTGAAAGGTTGAGAGGTAAGGATGCAGCTCTTATATTTCATTAAAAAGGATTTCCATTTTACTGCACCCAATCCCATTCACTAGCTTCTATTCAGATGAGATGGTTCTGTTGATCTTACGCTTTTAGGCAGAGATCAATCAAGATAATCCACTGAAAATCAAAATGGCATGTTACTGAAATTAACAATCACTTTTTAGAAATAGCTCAATGGATTTCATATTATCTGGATTGATTTTTGAACATTAAACAACAGATGGTTATTAATAGTACAATATTAGAATATAAAATTTAGGGCAATATGAAAACCCATCAGTTGCTATGATTACAGTATAAGAACATGTGGAGTTATTTCTTTGAGACAATGCCATGTTCTCTTACATCACAAACCTGTTACTATGACAGGGAGGATGAATGCCTGCTATATAGCGCTATGCATCCCATTACGGTGGGTTCATTCATATTTATACAGTCTATGATGTTCATGCAATCACTTTAGATCTCACTGTTATTTCAAACAAATCCATAACTGAGCAAAAGGCAGGATGTTGACAGGCATTAATGTGGGTTTTACGCTGTTTACAATTGCTTTCTAATCTACCAAATGGCTGTGAAAATGGATGCACTGTTAAAAGTGTTTTTATACACTAGTACAGACAAAGTTGGCTTGCAGTAATTTCTGTAATGCTAAACTGAATTTTCTATGGTGCTTTTTGTTTCCTTATTTGTATGTGTTAAGTAGGTTCCCGATTTTATGTAAATCATTAATAAAGAAACCAAAAACATCTTCTCATTTTATTGACATGTATTTGCTTCTGCTTGCAGAAAGTAAAAGTAAACTTGTAATTCTATCCTAGTTAGTTGTAAAATAAACTTTTAATTGCATTTCAAATGAATTAGCGAATCATATTCCCAATAGATTTGGATTATCCAATTCTAAAACTCTGAATCATTTAACTTGAGTAGGAACTTGACTAACACGTGGTATATTGAGGGCTATATACCCTAATGATTGTAAAAATTCAGAAATTCCAATTTGAAATATTAGTAATAATACTTCCTCAAACTACTCCACATGCTGACAATTGGATAGGTAAGAGAGCAGAAAGGTTTTTAGAAGAGGGGATTCAACTCATATAACAACATCTGTGATTATTTCATGAAATTTATTTAAATATCACTACAAATACACTCTATGTGAATGATCATTAGTCATCACAGCTACCAGGAAACTGCACTGCCTCTTCAGCTCTGACAGAAGTATTATTAGAGATACGTGACAGATCTAAGAATCATTACTCCCTGTGAAGCCCACCATTGTAACAAACTGGAATCTGAGGATGGGAGGTTGGGTTTTTGCTTCAACACAAGCTATGAGAAAAAGATTACCTATTGATAAAAGGAAAGGATAAATGTTCAGGATGTTTAAAAACAACTTTAAATCATTCAACTAATTATCAGCTACTTGATTATTGTGCTAATGTCTTACATTTCCCAGAAAAGGGTTAGATATAGTGAATAATTACGCTTTTATTTTAAGATGTTAATCGTGTTTGAAAATAATAGTTGCTTTTACAAACAATTTTGTTCAGAAGTAAATAATGCTCCTGGCATTTTTTTACATTATCTTAAATTATGGTAGTTAAAGAAAGTTATGTATTGGTAAAAATAAAACACTCAAGAAAGTCCAATAAAATGCATATGCCCAAATGTGCGTAAACTAAATGCTTATTGTTCAACCACTAAAATACGGGTAGCATCCTTCCAATGATCTGTCTTCCTTCTCCTCATACTTACCAATACATTTCATGCTTTTGTCATTTTTCTCTCAACAAGTTATCACACTGACATTTATAAAGTACACCATGAAGAAAATTAAATAATTGCTTGTCTGATTACAATTTCACTCTGAGCTTAAAATGAGATTTTAAGTCTTTTCCTTATGGTAAACTGATCTTCTCAAGGACTTAAAATAACTTAAAATGATGTCCTTGTAGTTGAGGGAACACAAGCCTATTTTACAGACTCAAACAACTAATGAAAGAAAAAAAATAAACGAAGTAACAATAGACCTTGCATGACAACCTGCTACATTTGAAAATCAGAGCTACCAAACACAACAGTTGCTGAAGCAACCTGAATATAGAAATCCTATTTAACAATACTTAACAAAGCAAAAATCCCTTTCATCTATCTTTTTAAAATCTCTCTTGCATAAATATTAGAGCAAATGTGCAAAAAAAGTTGCTAAATTAGTGCATGAAAAAGTATTATCAAAAGGAATAGCACAATAAGCCATATTCCTGCTTCCTTAAAAAATAGGAAGTAAGCAATATTCTTATTTCCTTAAATCAGTTTGAAGTAATTATTTCCTGTGAAGAACACAAATACTGGATGGCAAGGATTAACAGACCTAAAAGAATTAGGATGGCAGGGTGCAGTGGTCTCCAACTGCAGCTTACATGTGTTCACTGAGGCAAAAAGAAAATAATGATTCTGGAAGTTAAATTTATACAAATTTAAAATTATGTCCTCTCTCCTTTTTGGTATTAAAACATGCTCACTAAGAGTAAAATAGTAGTGATTGCAAAGGATAATCTTTAATACCCATTTACTAATTCAGCAGATACTGAACTTCTAACATGGGTCAAGCTCTGTTCTAGGAATAGTAGACAACAAAGTTGAAAAGGTCCCTGGCTCTCATGGAGCTTATATTCTAGGAGTAAGGCAGGAGGCAGCTCACAAGAGACACACAGGTAAACACATAATATGTTAGAGGGTGGTCAGTATATTGGAGAAAAAGGCAGGGTCAACATGCTGAGGTTTGTGGTTGCTATTTTACAAAGAATGCTCGGTGTAGTCCTCTCTCATAAAGGGATAATGGAGCAGAGATCTGTGTGAAGAGATGGAGTGAGCATACATATATTTTGAAGATGTTCCAGACAGGAGCAGCAAGTACAAAGACTGATGTGTTCTGGGAATAGCAAGATGGCTGGAACAGCTGAAGGGGAGTGAGCCAGGGCCAGAGTAGCAGAAATGAGGTCAGAGAGATGATGGGGACAGATGGTTTGGCCCTTGGTCTCTTACTTCACTGGACGGTTTTGAGAAGAGTTATCTCATCCAATCTGCATTTAAGCAAGCTCACCCTGGCTGTTGTGTTCAGAACAGACTGGTGGAGGACAGGGTGGAAGCAAGGAGGCCAGTGAAGGGGGCAAGTCCAATAATCCAGGTGAGAGTGATGTAATTAATTTGTTCTCCTATTTAAGAGATCCAGAGAAAATGGGATATGTCAATTCAATAAAAATTATTTTAATGACTTACTAATTTATTTCCCTGTGTCCCACTCTTTTCAGAAACACTTTGGGGCACAGAATGGTCTTAAATCCCGGTTTTATCAGAAAGTGATTTCAGTAATTCACTCCATCTTCATTTATAGCTGGATTTTCTCCAGGGCTTCCTTACAGGACTTTGAACAGTTTGGAATCAGAGCCCACTGGGAAAAGTCCGTGCAGTGACCTCCTATGGGCTGTTGGAGCTGAATTAGAATGATAGGCTTACTTGGATTTTCTAATCTTTAAGACAGGTGGAAAGAGCTATTATTTTTCTTCCAAACTTGAGTATACAGCTCATTCACTTCTCTTATCCTGGTGACACCCACCCTTGCTGCTCCAACTGCACACACACTCTCCCTTGGTCAGCCTTAAATGTGAACACTTCCCTGAGGGAGAGAGCTGGAGGTCATCTGTCTCCATGGCTTAAACACAGGCTTCAGCTTCAAACTTTATACGTCTGTGCTAAATATATTTCTGAGCTGCAAATCTCGGTTTCTATTTGTGTATAGTGTATCTCACTCTTGTTCAAATTCCTCACATCTGAATGGACATTGTTTTTCTTCTGAAAGAAAAAACTTGCTTCTCTTTACATTCCCCATTTTAGTTACTGGTACCACCATTTTCCCATTTAGCCCATTATTTCTACCATGGAGAAAGGTGAATGGGGAGGAAAGAGTAATTCTAATAATAGTGCATCTCCCCAAAGTATAACACCTAATTGCCCCCTTTCCTTTTATCTAGCAATTACTCAGCTGGAAACCTTTGTAATAGTAGCCAAATATTTCTCTGGTGGGGACTTCCTGTTTGGAGAACTCTGGAATAGAGGGATGAATGTGTGCTTGCAGGGTGAATACACAGACACACACAAATTCCTTTATTAGGTCACAATGATATTTTTTTCTGACAAGTATCCCCAAGAATGTAACATTGTAGGATGCGGCAGAGAGAGAGAGCTCACCAAATATTCTATGTACTTTCTTTCCTTTCCTACATCTTTCTGCAATTAGGTTGAGGCCGTGTGACAATCTCTGGTTCATGGGTATGACTTAACTTGTGGTATATTTAGGGTGAGGTAGTTAAGAGTCAAAGTATCTCCTCCATCCCTCTTTCCATGGTGCAAAGACCATGATCTTCCAGAGGATAAAGCCAGTTGATGGGGAGAAGTTGTCTGACCCACACTGGACTTCATATGGGAAAGAAATAAACCTTTATTGTGTTAAGCCCTTGAGATTCTAGAGTTCATCTGCTATAACAGTCTTCATGCTGAAAAATAAAGATTGCTTGGTTATCTTTGTTAAATCAACCATAAATGTTAAAGAGTAGATTATTTTAGTACTTCTGGCATTTGGAAATTTATCAAAAATCATTTCCGTTAATAGTTCCTTTTACTATTTTCTTTGAGATAATTAGTTCAGCAGTTTATTTACTTAGTAAAATAAGTTACTCAGATTGAATTTCAAAGATATTCATTTTTTATTTTAGTATTTGAAGATTCGGTATATCAGCCTTTACTAACACCATTTTTCTCTTTCTGTATGTATATATATATTGCATGTATGTATATTTTATAATGTTCTCTTCCAGTCTTTGCCTCCAAGTCTAAAAAATTACACATTTAGAAATTGATCTTATCCTTCTGTTAATTTTAGTTGCATGCATTTCATTGTACCTACCTTGAGGTACATCAAAATCACAGATACTGAATGTTCACAACATGATATAACAAAGATCTTGGCCTTTGACATTTTTGATAATTTTGATGGAAGGTAATCATTGTGTGTTAATTAGATGCTCTCTCACAAGCCATCTCTGAAATCCTTGGTTCCCTCCACAGTCCGAATCCAGTGCCTCTCTAGAGACATACACAGCACTTTGGCATAGAGGTGGTAAACAGTGATCACATTGCTGCATAAATGCTTACTTATCTAGCTCCTTCCAAATTGTAACCTAGGTCAGTTTGAGGTCAGAGGCCAAGTGTGTCTTTATCTCTCTGTATTCCCAGCACTTCACGTAGGTCATAGCTCATAGCTGAAGCTCAATAAATATTTGTTTGTTCACTGAATAAATGAACTGAGGAAAATTATTTCTGAAATGTTTAGCTCATTCAAGACCATGGCTTCCTATTGTGGGGGTTGTGAGTTTTTTTCCCTCGGGAAAAAGTTCTTAACTATGATTGGATTCTCAAAGGAATTGGGAAATCTTTCAAAAAGGCTAAAAGCCATTGTTTGAAGATCACAAACACACATACATAAACATACTAACTTAATGGCCATACATACATCACTGCATTCTTACCACTCCATATTCATCTGCCCACCCGCACAGATCTGCAAGGTCTTCCCTGGGAAGCTCTCCAACTTATTGATTCTTTCCTACTAGAAAGTTTAGCGTTCCTTAAAACCTCTGATATTTGACTGAGTACTGCCTTTCTCCAGATTATTTGTAAAAGTGTTAAGTAAGCCTAGAGCTAATATCAATCCCTAAAGAAACCTATTCCTTAAACTTCTCAACCTTTTCTTCTTACTGTTTGTTTTCCTTTCCTAAGATAGTTCCTTTACCAAAAGTAAACCTCTCAAACAACCTCAACGAATAAAGATTTGTTATTATTTATTTTACCATCTTGGCCATAGTAATTGTATTTTTCTTACCTTTAATTAGGAAGATGATATATAACAGCTAGGCATACTCAGTATTAAAATCTGCATTTGTGAGATGAAGAAATGCCCTAGCTTTCTAACTAGATGCCTTCTCATTACCTAACTTATAATGAAGACTGAGCCACTTGTCATAAAAAAAAAAAATTATGCTTAACTTACAAATTGAATGTGGTTATTTTCAGTCTTTAAAGAAGAAAATAAAATGTGAGAAATCTGAAAATGAAGCATTATATTGGTCTTGCTAGATATTAAATTCACAATGTAGAAAAGCTGTTTATTTAAAATACTTTTTGCTGACAGAGCTTGATTAGGGGAAAAGGACTTCTGAAAATCAGCTTTAGAACACACGCACACAAACCTTCCCTGACCTTTCACACTGCACTTACAAAGGCATTACATGACTTTACCGTTCAGTCTCTCTTAGGAAGTATTTTTATTTTCTTATTAACAGCGGTAGAAAAACCAAAGCTAATATTTAAGCCTTGAGATCCCCCCTCCTTAAGATGAAGTGAGTACACAAAACATGAAAATATACAGATATATTCTTTATCTGTATATCAAGAAGTATATCAAAGCTTTATGGCCTCCTTTTGCTTCTCTGACCTAATCTCCTAGTTAATCCCTCTACAATATACCTACCTTCTTGCTGCATACCAGCACACTTCTGCCTTGAGTCCCTCCTTAAACTCCTTCCTGCACTCATGTGCAAGGCTCATTCACTTCCTCATCTCCTTTATGTCTATCCTCAAACACCACCCTGTGGGGAAGCCTGCCTTACATCAGGCTTTATTCCATTTAAATGGAATCTCTCCATTTAAAACTGTATGCCCTCATGCTTGCCACTACCAATATTTGGCACTCTCTATCCCTTTTCCTAATCTTAAAAAAAAATTAAATATGGCTCTCCTTCCTTTTCTCTTTCTTTCTGGGAGTCTCCTTACATACATGTAAATCTGAGCTGTCCAATATAGCCATAGCCAATTGTGACGACAGAGCACTTGAAATGGCTAGCCCAACTTGAGATGTGGTGAAGTGTAAAATGCACACTGATTTTGAAGACTTTGCATGACTAAAAGAAAGCAGAGTATCTGATTAAAATTTTCATATTAATTACATGTTGAAATAATACTTTGAATATATTGGGTAAAATAAATTATTAAAATTAACTTCATCTGTTTAACATATGTGTTCCTCACTAGGAGTCGATTGGACAATGCAGTATTAGACTTTTTTGCTGTATTGCATGTCCATTATACTTTTTTCTATATACAGCATCTTTTTTCGCTCTCTGCTTCTGCTGGATAATTTCTGAGAGTCTTCTCGTTCGCCTGTCCTGTTTTCCGCTTGTCTAAACTGCTATTTCATCCAGCACTAAGTTCTTAATTTTATATTTTGTATTTTTCGGTTCTAGAAATTCCATTAGATTCTTTTGATAGATTCTTATTATCGGGTGAAGCACTCCCTCTTTTTATGTATTTTCTCTTCCTCTAGTTTCTGAAATATATTCATTTCAAAGTTCCTGTCTAGTAACTCCAGTACTTGGATCATCTAAATAACTGTTTCTTATATGCATGTTTATGTGTGTGTGTGTCCAAATGTCCTATCTCTTAGCATGTCTAGCAGTGTTTTATTGAAATCTGGACATTGTATATATATTAAAAAAACAAAATATAAAAAGAAAACAAAAACCTAGGAGGCCCCAGATGATGTTGTCTTCTGAGGATTCACTTTCTTCTCCTGGAAAGAAAAGGTAAATGTCTTACTAACCTCCATCCATTCAGGAACTGAGCTAACCCCAGGCTAAGTTGCAGTTTTACTAAGATTGGGCCTATTTTGATTTGCTCTGTTTCCTAGGGCATAGGCTTCCAGGGTTTTCGACTGATTGTCTGGCAGGTTACCATTTCCTCAGCAAAAAGAGGTCTTCTTAGACTTCGTCTCTTGTGCAACCCCTCACCATCCACAGCTTCAGAATTCAGTAAATCTTATGAAGGGGAAATGGACTCTGTGCTGAGGCCCTTCAAGTTTCCTTTTTGCCAGTCCAGCCTCACACAACTGCCAAAACGTGGTTGGCTTCTTGGCCCAAAGCAGAAGCCCTCTGCCTGGGGCCAAACCCAGATTGTCAATCTCTCGCCTTGGCAGCTGCAAGTATCTTCCTACAGGCAGGTAGACTTTGCTCCAAAATTTAAGTAGCTGTGGTCCTCACTGTTTCCACAGCTCTTGGATGATCTTTGTTTCCTCTGGTATGCTGGTTGCTTTTGGCTGGAATGTTGATCTGCCACCATCTCACTCCCACACAGAAGCAGAAGCTTGCTGTGCTATTTTTTTTCTTAGTACTCTTTACCATCTAACAAGCTATGTACAGTCATATGCTGCAGAATGACACTTCAGTCAATGAAGGACTGCATGTATGATGGTGATCCCATAAGATGATACTGCATTTTTACTATATCTTTTTTATGTGTAGATATGGTTAGATACACAAATACTTACCATTGTGTTATAATTGGCTACAGTATTCAGCATAGTAACATGTTGTGTAGGTTTGCAGCCTAGGAGCAACAGGTTATACCAACAGTCTAGGTATGTAATAGGCTATCCCTTCTAGGTCTGTGTAGGTACACTCTAGTATGTTCGCATAACAATGAAATCGCGACAATGTATTTCATCATTAAGTGCCGTCTGACTATATTTTATTTATGTAGTTTATCATCATCTTCCTTCAGCAGAATGTAACTTCCAGGAGGGGTAGGGTTTGACTATTCTTTTCACAGCTGCACCCTCAAAAATGTGAAAAGAATTAATTCCATAGCCATTACAATGGTAAGATAGGAGAAACCTGAATGAAAGTGATTATTAAATAAAAATGAACTGATTTGTCTTCCCAGTCTGACAGCCAAGAAAACAGAATTTTTTTTTTTTACCATAATTTACTATGTTCTTACTGTGTGCCAAACAGTGTGTGAGAGGTTTGCATTCAAAAATGATTATAGCATAATCCTCACTCCAAAGAAACAGACCAGCAAAAAAAATAGGGATTAAAAACAAAATAACCACCTACTTTCTTGACTCATGACGAGACAGCAGCCATGAAGTTTTAAACACATGAAGACCCTAATTAACCACAAACCCCTTCGAAAATTTCTGTGGGAAGTTATACTCTTATTACTCCCACAGTGCCACTCGGATTCTACTCAGAACAATCTGCCAATTTTTCTATAATTGCCTTCAGGGTCTGCAGCATCTTTGTTTTCAATGGTGGCAAACATTTTTCCCCTTGAAAGTAGATTTGACTTTAGAAACAGTCAGAAGCCCTTTGGAGTGAGGCCTGATAAAAAAGGAACCTCATAAAATCATTTCAGATCAGTGAGGGACAACTATAAAGTAAGCGGGACTTCTTGTGTTTTTTGTAAACTGGCTCTGAAGGCAACTTCAAGAAACTTGAAAATACAGAAGCATGAAAATATTGTTGAAGTAAGTACTTTAGTGTTTTCTTTCATTATTTTAGTCCTGTGGTTGAACATACAATTTTTAAAGTATACAATACCCACTGAAAGTTAAGAATGAAAGAATGCAGGGATGAACAATTAGTATATCGGGAATATAAGGAAGTATATTATTAATTGTTATGGTAAATGAGACTATTGAGATTTCTCAAATCCTGTATTTCATGGCTTAAAATACACAACTTTCCTGTGCTAATATTACTAAGCAGGTTTTTAATAATGAGTAGTTCTATTTTGTGTTTCATGATATTTGAACTATGTATGTAATACTTCGGTTTTCCTTATTTACTGTTGTTATCCACTAGGACTATGTAGACGTTTCTCAGTATCCATGGGGGATTGTTCTAGGACCTCCCAAGGATAATAAAATCCAAAGATGCTCCAGTCCTTGATATAAAATGGCACAGTACTTGCAAATAACTTATGCACATCCTCCTGTATACTTTAAATCACCTCTAGATTTACTTCTAATACCTAATGCAATGTAAATGCTATATAAATAGTTGTTATACTATATTTTTTAAGGAATAATAGCAAGAAAAAAAGTCTGCACATGTTTAGTACAGACGCAATTTTTGAGTATTTCTTATCTGTGGTTGGTTGCAGCCATGAATGCTGAACCCCTGGATACGGAGGGTCAACTGTATATCTTTTACATCATATAATTTTTGAATCACCCTCTAACATGAACTTGAGAACACATAAAATAACAACCAACTGTGAAGAGAAAAGTAACTTGTTCCCATTTTCAGTTGAGGAGCTAGTAGGTCAAACAGGGAAGAAGAAAGAAAGGAGAAATATTAAGAATACAAAATAAAATACAAACTAATACAAACTACGAAACTGAAAGCTGGCTGCTCGTAATGGTGATTAAGTTACTCTAATATATTGCTTAATGTATACTTCGTAAAAGTTCTGACATTTTAATTTACAAACTACTATAGAACTCCAAATGATAAAACACTTTAAAGTGTCCATAACCCATACATAAGCTACCACTTTAAGAGACTATTTCTTTTATCTAGCTCCTGAACGAAACAAGCTTTGACTGTGAATGGTCTGCTATTAATAAGAGGAAATAAAGTAGCCTCTGAGAGGTCAACTTTCTTTTGTCTCCTTTTTTTTCTCTCCTGTTAGTCATTCTCAGATTACTATTAATAATTCTGATTGGCTATATTTGCATTTGTGGACAATCAAGATAGCCAAATTGATTTCTTCAAATGGAAAGTACTAACAAAAATATGTTGCTATTTTATAGTAATAACACATATTTTCCATGGAAATAGTTTGATTGGGTGGAATTGACACATGCATATAAATGCAAGGAAGTAATTATGATTATATTATTAGCAGTTATTGTGGCAATAATTTCAGAAAATGGTTATATCCATCTGTCTGAGAAAACAGACTTTAACACAAAATGAAGTCATATTCATTACATGAAAGAAGTGATTAGAACCTAGTAGTAAAGCCAGCTAAATGTGTTTCTACTAAGCTCCAAGTTTAAGTTTTAATGCATTTTTAAATGTTTCTGGTCTCAAAACATTGAACAGCTGACAATTTCCCCCAAGAGAAAAATACCTTGAAGTGAAAAGCAATTAGAATATGGATTGACCAGCAATCAGTAATCATTACTTGGTGCATTCTATGTAGTACGCTGGCACCTGGTTAAGTAATTTAGAAACTAGTTAAGTACCTGGAAAACAGAGGTTTCTCAAGTTAAATGTGAAAGCTCACAGAAATAAAATGGACTTTCTCACAGTTACAACGTATCAGGAAGAAAACTGCAGAATAAGGTTTTAGAAAGTTAAAAATGGGTGAACATATTAAAGGGAATTGGAATCAAAGGGATTGAAGTAGAAAATCTGGTATTTCTGGGAGTTTAAATTCCCCAAAGTTTATAACTTCGAAGAGCTGACGATACATTTCATATCAAGGTTTAATATTTCTATGAAGGTGGTTTAAATATACTGTATGATTCAAAAAAAGCTTTTATTAAATTCTTAAACTGCAAGGTAAGAAATGAAAATAAATTACTAAGTCAGTGAAACAAGAACTTCTACAAACTCCCTTCACTGCTGACATCTTTCCACCTACATCACTTTGCCAGTAGACTCCACCTTCCCTCCCATTTCTACCGATGAACTGTCCATGCTCCAATAAGGTCAACTCCTCCACTTGCAACCTAGACTTCATAATCTCTCATTCAAGGACAATGCTCCAACAATTTACTCATCTTTTTCTAATATACCAATTTCTCCCCACTTCATTTGATTATTCTAACAAACAAACATACTATTTCTTTCATCTTAAAACAAAAACAAAAACAAAAACAAAACCTTCCCTTGATCCTAATTCCTCTTCAAACTACTAATTCATTTCTTTCCTTCCTTTCATTTGATTACTTTTTTAAAGACAGCGTCTGGCTCTGCCACCCAAGCTGGTGTGCAGCAGCATCACCATAGCTCTCTGTAGTCTTGAACTCTGGGGCTCAAATGATCCTCCTGCCTCAGCCTCCCAAGTAGCTGAGACAACAGGTGAGAGCCACCATGCCTAGCTAACTTAAAAAAAAAAAGTTTTAGAGATGGAGTCTCACTGTATTGCCCAGGTTAGTCTTGAACTCCTCCAACCTCATCCTCTCTTTCCTTTTATAGCAAACTCCCTTGAAAGAGTCACCTATAATTGCAGTTTCTAATTTCTCTTATTCTCTCTTGAACTCATTCCAATCAGATATTTGTCCCTACCACAGCACTAAAATTCCGCTTCTTCTTGAGGTCACAGTAGCCTCCACATTACCAAAACCAATAATCGTTTTACAATTTTGACCTTACTTGACTTTTCAGCAGACTGGACACAGTTGTCATTCTCTGCTACCTAAAATTCTTTCTTCCTTTGGCTTCCAGGACTTCACCCTTGCTTGGTTTTCCTTCTCAGTGTTTTGTGTTTCCTTCTCCTCCTCCTCCTGAGCCCCAATGTCAGTATGTTCCAGGGCTGTCCTTGAATATTAACTCTCTTATATCTACACTTAATTTCAAAGCAATCTACTCCAGTAATATTGTTTAAATACCATTTACCTACTGGCAATCCCCCAGTTTATATTTCCACAGCTCTGACCTATCTCTGGAATGCATTTTCTGAATGCTTTAAATAAGACATACTGCTTTTATGGTACTAATAAGTATTTTTAAAAAACATCCTATTTATTCTGGATTTTAAAAAGACCGTATAGACTAAAAATCCTTTACTAAAAGACCTTCATTCCCGTGTATAATTTTTTAAAAAGTTGCCAGGCATGAGGACTACAAAGATGAATAAAGAAACTTAAAAATCATCTGTCCTCTCAACACGTAGAGATAACTACTTTCATACACACATAAACCCTTTAAAAAGCAGATCTATGCCCATTTGGAACAAAATCATACCTGAGAAAAAGTTTTTAAATGAATACATAATCTTTTGTATTCTTTCAGATGAATAACTTTTATTTCTGGGTGAGCCTATAATTTTATAGAATCATTAGTTTAACATGATTTACTTTTATTAAGTTGGTCTTCTTTCAAAACAACAGATTGACTACAGCTAAGATAGAAAAGTGTTAAAAAGTAATACTATGGTGTATCTGCAAAGATCTTAAAAAAAAAACCCAACAACTTCATTTTGATTATTTCAAATGTACTCTCTACATTTAAAGTTAGTTAAAAAATGGCACAACAAATTATAAAGCTGAAAAAGACATACTATTTAAAATATGGGAGTAGATTAGGGATATATTAATAAAATGGTGACTCATCTCTCTTATTGTTAAACAATCATGGGAGAAGGAATAATAAAGAACTTGCTCAATTAACAATCTGGTTTAAAATGGCTCTGCCAACAGAATAGCTTGCCAGTTGTGTGAGCATGGGAAAATCTGAGTCTTCATTTATTTGTAAACAGAAGATAATGCTGTGCTGGCTCTCATCTTAACATTGTTGTGATTAAGTGAGATAATATACATAAATATCCTAGCAGAGTATCAGGCCTTTTCAACAAAAGTTGGCTATTACTGCCTTTGTATTAATTTCTTAAACTGATTTACTACCTTCTTTTTCAAAACAGGTTTACTTACAAAAGCTATTCAAATAAACAAGCAAAAAAAAATTAAAGAGAAAATTCACAGAGCTCTGAATTCAGCTTGAAAGTTTTTAAGCAACACAATTTATTATACAGAACAAAACTATACTTTGAGATGAGTTTCTTCTGTCAAAAAGACAAAATACTCAGAGGATTTAACTGAATGACTATAATGCACCCTGGCCAAGAAGCGAGGCTTTATCTTGCTCTTTAAAGTACATGCAAGTGAGCACTGTTCTTGTCATTTTAATATAGACTTTCCACCCTTAAATTGACTTTATGAAATAGTTAGATAATTGTTGTGTACTTTTAAGTCACTTTGCCAGTGTTCTTGAACTGTGAAAGTAATTCAGTACTGAACTCATAAAATATACTCCCCAAGGTCCAAGTTTAAGCGAGCATAGTGATTTGTTTCCTAACAATGGAGCCCAACCACAATTAAAAACTCCTTTGTACTGGACAGTCCTTGAAGCTTTGAGTGGCTTTCTTATCGACAGCCCTTCTGAGCATCCTGCAGCTAACAGCAGGTTTTTTTTCCCTATAATCTACTACCGCCATCCCCACAACTGTGATGATCAAGAACTATTTACCTTCATTTCTACCACACCATTCTCACTGACTCAATGACTTCTTTTGTTACTACCATAACGAATGCTATTGCTCTTACTACCATCACCATTACCACACCACCACCTCCTCTCTTACTAACACCGCCAGTACCATCGTTGCCACCACCACCATCACCACCACTACCCTATCTCTTACCAACACCACTAATGATAAGCTAGAAGTAAACTAAGTCCTTTACTTGAATTACTTCATTTAGTCCTCAGAACAATTCAAGATATGCTGTATTCATTATGTTGATGAGGAAGTCAAGGCACAGAGAACTTAATAATTTTTGGCATATGTTCCTATATTAGGTGAATGGGAAAGCCAGAATTCAGATCAAAGTTTGAATAACTCCAAGGCTTAGCATATCATTTGGTACAGAGTTAACACTAAGAAAAATTTGTTGCACGAATAAATAAAATTTGTCATGCTTTGGGTAACAGGGCTCAATGGACAAAGGATGGTATCTGATCCACAGGCAGTGTGAACTTGGCATGAGGCAACCTGGCAGAAGAATGCCTTATGAGACATTCTATAGTAGATATCCAACTCACCCTGTAAGCTCCTCTCTTTGGGACAATAAAACACAAAGAGAAAGTTACAAATAGAATAGGATCACTGAAATCAAGGACCAGAGAGAAGACAATATGTTAGAACCACAAAGTCAAGAAAACCATGTAAATATTAGCCAAAAAGGTAACAGCATTATATCCAGCTGGTAATGACAAGAGAAACAGAGGCAGAGAGAGGCAGAAGATACATCATTAAGATGACACTGCACTCTTGGGGCAATGGCAATATCCTGAACAACCTTCCAGTTTTCCAAGTGGTTGGTTAGGTAGCTGCTGACA
This sequence comes from Macaca mulatta, assembly GCF_049350105.2. Taxonomy (NCBI): domain Eukaryota; kingdom Metazoa; phylum Chordata; class Mammalia; order Primates; family Cercopithecidae; genus Macaca; species Macaca mulatta. The sequence goes on from NC_133422.1 coordinate 39,194,976, forward strand.
TGGTCTTTTAAACTTTTTGTCTGGCTTCTCTTTCTCTAATAAAGCAGTGGTCCTTTTCTCAGGAAACAAGAGATTCATCTGTCTGTTCAAGTCAGTAACTCAATAGCCACATGTTTTATTCCCCATATACAATCACATACAATGTTCTGTATTTTCTCTCTATTCCCACTGGTTGAACTCTGGCCCAAGCCACCACTATCTCTTATCTGGATTACAGCAATTCCCTCTGACCTAGTCTCCAGTCATCGACTCTGGCCCCCTCAATCTGTTCTCCATATAGCTGGCTCTCACACATATCTTCTGCACCTAGCTCAGACGTATTCAGCTCTCACTTAAATACTACTTCTTTTGGGGAGGCTCACCTTCCGAGTAGGTTGATCTTCCTGTTATTGACTTGTCATTCTCCATTTTCCTTTCTTAACACTACCACATTTACAGTTACTTGTTCACTTTAATAAGTCTTCCCTTCTAGATGGCAGTTTCCATGAAAACAATCCTGTGTCTATTTTCTTTAATGCTATGCACCAGAGGCAACCTTTTTGGCGCCAGGGACTGGTTTCATGGAAGACAATTTTTCCACAGGAGTGAGGGGGAAGGATAGTTTCAGGATGAACCCATTCCACCTCATATCATCAGGCATTAGTTAGATTTTCATAAGGAGTACACAACTACATACCTCGCATGTGCAGTTCACAGTAGGGTTCATGCTTCTATGAGAATCTAATGCTGCTGCTGATCTGACAGGAGGCGGAGCTCAGTGGGTAATGCTCACTTGCCTGTTGCTCACCTCCTGAGGTGCGGCCCAGTTCCTAACATGCCGCTAACCAGGTCCTACCTGTGGCCTGGGGGTTGGGGACCCCTGTACACCAAGTACAGTGCTACAGTACCTGGCACATAAGAAGTGAAACATATTTTCTCAACAAATACATCATCTGTAGTAATCTGAAGGTCTCTCTCTCTCTTTTTTTTTTTTTTGAGATGGGGTTTCACTATTTTCCCCAGGCTGGTATTAAGCAATCCTCCCACTTTGGCCTCTGGAGTAGCTGGGACTACAAGCATGTGCTGCTGCATCTGGCACAGTCTGTTTTCTGAAACCTAAAAAAAAACTCTCAATAAATGATCTCAAATGTGTTTGTAAACATCTTACAATTAAAAGAACTAAAATTCAGTCCACCTCCACTGAGGACTGACATTATACAGGTACCATGCAGAGTGATCTGGGAAGGGGAAGTAGTATTCAAAGGGAAGTTCTCAACAATTTAAGCAGTGGAGTGACAGGATCAGATCTGTGTTTTAGAAAGAAAAATTTGGCAGCAGTGTGGGGGACTAAAGTGTGTTAATACTTGAGGAAGGGGAGCTGTTAGGGAGCTATTAAATTACTATAAGAAAGAGGTTTTTTTGATGGCAGAGCTAGCCACCTACATGGCCATGTAACCTAGTTCTGGCTACTAAAGCTTAAAAAAGAAAGTCTGTTAAAGGACTTCCAAGAACAATTCTCCCTCATAAAAACAGAGACTCAAAAGAAGACGGCCTGTCCCAAGATCCATATATCTTTGGGCACAGCTGTGTGTGGATCTGATGCCAGTTATTCTGTAAGCATGAGTTGCTGAGCCACGGATAACAGCCATGGAGAGCAAAGAGGAAAGTTAAGAGTCTGAATCATGGCTGGCATCATGGCTCGTGCCTGTAATTCCAGTGTTTTGGGAGGCTGAGGCAGGAGGGTCCCTTAATGACAGGAGTTAGAGACCAGCCTGGGTAATACAAAACCTGTTTTCAAGAATTAGCTAGGCATGGTGGTGCACACCTGTAGTCCCAGCTACTTGGGAGGTGAAGGTGGAAGGATCTTATGAGCTCAGGAGCTTGAGGCTGCAATGGGCTATGATCACACCACTGCCTGCTAGCCTGGGCAACAGAGTGAGACCTTGTCTAAATTAGAAATAAGTTTTAATGATAAGGAAACAAACTTCAGGTGTTAAACCTCAGTTTATAACTTTACCTTTTTCTTGTCCCCCTTCCTCTAATAAGATGCCACATCCTCAACTTTACCTTCCCAATGTTTCTTCCATCCATCCTGTCTGTATCAGTTAGGATGTTCCCAAAAGTGGCAGATTGCTTATTACAAGGTGTATTTATTGTCTCACTTAACAAGAAATCCTAAGTTTTGACGTTTTGGTGCGGCTAACTGGGGCCTCAGGGAGCTGGCTGGGGGTGTGAAGACTGTGCAACTCCATTTTCTAGTGTGAATCATACAGCCAATTTTATAAGAAAATTGTTTTTGAGAACAAAAATAAGTATTCTACCTGTACAAACAAACAAACAAAAAAATCACCAATCCATATTCTCCCTCTCCCAAGAACAAGAAGGGAGAGGGAGAAGAATGAAGAGGGGCAGTACTGACATAGTTTTTCTCTTTTAACCAGCTTCTCATAAATTGAGATGCTTATTATAAGCTAGCAAGTAGGATAGACCCCGTTTTCCCCATTTATCTATCTAGATGCAGCATATGGTTGTACTCCTCTCTTTCATTCATTTAATATTTGTTACCATTTATGATGTAACCATCTATTATCTAGATGGTAATGAGAACACGTCATTATCTCTGCCCTCCAAGAATAATTCAGAATTCACCTCAAGAAGACATCACAAATTATCTGCTTAGCAAAGTTCCCAGTACATGGTAGATGATCAAATATTTGCTTAATGCATCTGTTCTGTAGCATTACACTTTTTAGAGGGTTCTAAAGAAAACTTGTGAAGATAAAAGCTTCAGGATATGGCATCTGATTAGAGGAGGGGATGAGGAAAGAGATGACTAGAAGGCATAATTTTAAGCTTTGAAAGTTCCTTATAGACACATAACACACATGCCTCTATTTCTTCCATAACATCCTTGACAAGCAACAATCCTTATTTTGCTTGAATATTACAACTTGTAAGGAAGTCATGCTGTCCTAAGAGAGGTCAGTGTATCACTGTACAGTCCTGACCATTATAATGTTCTTTGGAGTTTAAAAAAAAAAGAAAACCTGTTCCCCCGTTCAGAGGGGAGAGGAAATTTCCATCGTTTGTCCCAATTATAGCACTTGAAGAAAGTGGTTGTGGTTTAATGGAATTAACAGTGACCTGGTGACACAAGACCAGGTATAACTTTGAACAAGGCGCACAATCTTGCTGAGATTCATTTTTTTCTTTTTCTAAGATGAGGATAATCTTCACCTGCCACACTTATTGTCAGAAATAAGTGAGATTATGTAAGTGAAAGTACACAGTGCCTGCTTGCAGATAAAACATTTTTTTAAGGTATGCAAGAAGATAATGATACCACTGAGCACTTCTAAGGATAACCCTTTACAGAAAGATGAAAGTTAAAAAAAATTTTTAAGTGGACATGCCACATTAATGTTAAATATATTTAAAGTCTTAATGCACAAAAATGTCACTTAATAGACAACTGCAGCTACATATTGTAAGCAGTTGGCTATGGACATGCTAATCTTTTGATGACTATTTTTAAGTTAAAATGCATTAATATTCATGATTCTGCCTTTCTTACATTCACAGGAATAATGCTGGGCTTGTATATCCAAGAAACATTTTTTTAAAAAGAGATGACAAAGAAGAGGTATCGGCAACAAAAATACAGGTACCTCTCATGGAGACGTGCTCTGTGCCAGGCAATACACTAAACCCTTCATATGCTGAATAGCTTCCAGTGCTCGGAAACTCTTTTGAAGTAGACATTATTATCACCTCCATTTTACAAATATGAAAGTGAATGTAACATCGCTTAAATAATTCAAAGATCACATTGTAAGCAGCTGAGGCTGGATTTGAAATCTGTTCTTTGGTGTTAGACTCCCTTTATTTGCTTCCTTAATCCATATAATGGGTGGGTCTGACACAATTACTGTGTTTAAAATATATCACTCACTAAATTCTGCTTTAAATGAGATTATCAACAGGGGAATACCTGACTCTTTAGCAGCATACATTATTACGTCAGTTCTCTTTTGTGATGATTCTGTAACTACAATGACAGATGGACCTATTAAAAAAATAAAAGTAGTAAGAATAAAAAAATCTCACTTAATTTTTTAAAAATTTCATGTACTGTGTTAACTATCACAAAATACAACAGAAACAAAGAACAGTATAGTGTCAAGCACGTACATACTGTCTTAAAAACACTGACAAAATATATTCAAAAGATCTGCAATGCAGCAGTCCAGGAGGGTTGACATTAGAAAAAAAATATTAAGCCCAGTAAGTTAATGATACCTTAGAACTACTCTGAGTTTGTGAAGGAATTAAAAAATCATTCAAATGTTAAGAATTTATAATACGTCAGTTAAATTTTTAAATAAGAATGGTATCTATACATACTGATTAAGCTTTAAGTACTTTTTCCATACTTCAAGTATTTTGAAGTATCTTCTCAGGGGCCTACTTAACAGTGTGCAGATGGAGTAGCCATCAGCCAACTAGTTACCTTCAGTGCCATCCAGTGATCCATGGTGGCAGGAACTTCTGGTCTCTGTTGCTTCCTCTACTTTCAAGTCTTGCATTAATTTGCCACCCAACAGCCCACTCTTCCTGGTCCAACCAAGGCCAGTTAGTACAGTCTGACCACTCACTCAGACCATTTGGGATAAATCTTACTTTCTAGCCACTTGCCTCCTATTCGGTTACAAATGATTTTACAACACAAATGCTGTATTTAAAGAACTTTTAAAAACTCCATAAATGATTAGATTTTGTTTTCAGTTATCTGTGCAAAATACTGGTTGGCTTTCCCACATAACTGTAAATCCACCTCAGCATTGTTAGGTGGCAACCAAGAAAATTATAGGTATAGGAGGATAAATCTTCTGAAATGCTACCCTTGGAGTTCCATTCTACCCCACTCAAAAAACAAACAAAAAAACCCCAAACCAAACCAAACGAAACCAAACAAACAAACGAAAAAAAAATAAACAAAGAAAAAGAAAAAAGAGACAGACTGTTAAAATGGACAATCTTATTTGTCATCAATTGTACTGAACTTTTTATTTCTAATCACCGATACAGAAATCACTAAACATACAATCTGTAATTTTAACAACACAATGACAGAAAAATTCACAATTACTGAGCTGGTACTGTATATATTAGGCACTAGCCAAGTCCTTTTACATTATTTATTCCGTTTCAGACTTATCACAGCCTCTCATGGTTGGAATTGTTATTCCAGTTTTACAGGTGAGAAAACAGTCTTAAAGGCACAAGGTCAGACCCTTGGCCACCTCCCTGATACCATGCTGCTGGTGGTGAGGAAAAAGCTCACACTAAACTTTCCTTTCTTTAAAAAGAATATCACAGAACATAAGCCACCCTAATAAGGTCCTAAGTATTTAGAGGAATTACTATGGAAAGTTCTTGTCATTACAAAGCTAAATTCTTGTTCTGAAGTCTCCTTGAATAGCTCAAAAAGAAAATCAGATGTTTAGCACTTGACAATTTGTTCAAAGTTTCAGAAACAGCAATAGTGTTTTACTCAAGGCAAATCATTATAAATTATAAATACCAAAATGTCACTGGACTAAATGAAACACACTCTCTGATCCTATTCATAGCTACTGAATATAAAGAACTTAATGAATTAGGTTAATGTGCCTGTTAAGATGATACAAGGTAGAAAGGGGATCACCAGAAGCAAGTTTCCAAAGTCAAATTATAATGTCGTCTAATAATAGATCTTGTAAAGAAACATTAATATTAACACATGTACTATACGACATATATAATTGAGACATTTTCAATGGTGGAATGTTGAAATAGGAAAATGTAATACTTCTTTTTTTAAAGTAATTGTTATTTGTTGAATCCTTTTGGTAGGCTGTATTCCAAGAAAGCAATATCTTGAACTAGTTTTCAATCATCACAAAGGTTGGAGAATATCTTTCTGTATATTTTATTAAGGCTTTTCAGAGATGTAACAGATACTTCAAATTCATATATTTTAATGACAATGCCACCTCAAAATGTACCCCCCCCCACCTAACTGATAACTTGAAGAAAATATATTCAGAATATAACCTGAAAACAAACACAGTATAATGATGATGGATAGTCCATTTCTTTCCCTAAGATTTAGCTCATGGTATGCCTCTGATAAGGAAATGCATGTTTCTAAAAAGCACTCAGTTTTCTTTAGAAACAAACCGAAACAAAACAAAACAGTAGACTGCTCTTTTTCTTCTGACATACCATATAAAGCCTTCCTTCCAGAATATTTTTCCCTTTGAAATTAAGCCATAAAATAAAATGTCTTGCTTGAAAATCAATATATTAGTGAATGGGGACAAACATATTTGTGTGATTTGAGTTCAACTGTAGAACATATAATGAAGAGAGCCACATTTTTACTTAGAGAAGATATCTATCAAATACAATACTAGCATTAGTTCTGTTTCCTATTTCTAGGTAAAATTTTACGTAAGAAATAAAACACTGATTTAATGAAGAATGGATTAATTTGAAAGCTATGATACTTAAAACTTATGGAGAGAGGTTGGCTCTAAGCAAAAAGGTGAATTAAATGAAGCCTGCTTTGGATGTTGTTTTCCTTGGTTAGGCCATGAGCAGCTACTGAAGAAACATTCCAGGCAATGGATTCTCTCATGTTGTTCATGGCCTATCTACTAAAGACATTCCTTCATGTGAAGTACCCTGTGACCTGAATTTGTGTCTATACCTCTTCTTCTTGGTGTTGGAGAAAGCTCTTTAAAGACCTATTTGTTACTGTCTTCTTTTTCCTCTCTGAATAAGGAAATGATAGATGGCACTCTAGTGGTGAAACTGGACTGAGAGGCAGACTTGGGAATTAGAAGCTAAAGGATAAAGAGGGTAGGCTTTAAGACAGAGGAAGCCCAAGTCTGTGATGACATTTTGGAACCTCCATACAAGCATCAGACTACCTTTGAATTTCTCCGTTTAAATGAAGTATAAAAGTCAATGATAATTTGAGGATTCTCTCCTATGCACTTGAACTTAATCCTAAACAATTGAGGAGGAGAAACTGGATAGTTGGGAAGGAGAAACTGTATACTTGGAGAACAATGGGCTATGTTCTGAAGAAATGTGTCATTGCGATTTTGCTGTCATGGGAACATTATAGTCTATACTTACGTAATTGATATAGCCTACTATACCCCTAGGCTATAATGTAACACAATTATAAGTATTTGTGTATCTAAGTGTATCTAAACACAGAAAAGGTACAGTAAAAAAAAAAAATAAAGATAAAAATGGTACACCTGTATAGGACAGCTCCATTATAATCTTATTGGGCCACCACTGTATATTGGGTCTGTCATTGACCTAAGTGTCATTATGTGGTATATGACTATATTTTCTTTACAAAACTTGAATTTTGAACCATATTTATTACTTAGTCCAAAACTAAATTCTAAAAACCATAAAAACACTATGCTCAAAATATTAGAAATTATTAAAATATTTTTATTTTGTGAAAAAGTTCTAAAAAAATTGAACATAAAATATTTATTTTAATAAACATGGGCAATGTGATATAAGTTATAATCATTTCTTTTGCAAAACTGAGAATTTTATCAGGATGGGAAACATTGTGTTCATCTTTGCAACTAGAACATCCAGTCGGTATTCTGCATGTGGCTGGTGCTTGTAAATGACGGTTGAACAAATAAAATGCTGTAAAATATATCCCCATTGCAAAGAGCTGTCCTCTGTATGTGCCTGACAGTTATCTATAAAACTGAATATATGAGGAAGATTTTGGGCAAACACAGAAAAAAAGAAAGATTAGAATTTTTGAGAAGAAGCTTAGCAGAACACAGTTATTGGCAGTCATTTAAGCTAGTAAGCAAACATTATAAGCCCATTTATTTATCTGCCCCAATAACTCATTTTCCTCTGCAAGTATTCACTGACTATCTGGCATATGTAATAATCCCCAAGTGAAAGTTTAAAAGTATATATGTGTGTGTGTGTGGGGGGGGGGGTGGAGAGCTGCCGTTAAAGGAGCACTGTAGGAATTTAGCCTAATTTCCGTGATTTTTGTTTTTCTAATATTTGTATTCTATTAAAACAACCCAAAGAATACAACTAAATGCACACTTGGCTAAATTTTCATACTGTAAAATTCTGCAAATAACTCGCTAACCATTACACAAATCAAGAATTTTGATTGATAGTTTACATATATAACACATATTTTTTTGGGTAGTTCTATTACAAAAATCACCCATCTTCCCAAAAGGGATTGTTAACAATTATAACCAGCTTATATGAAAATTTGATTAGAACAGCTCAAATGGAATTGGCAAGTAAGGACTTTTCACTGAGCAAATGCATAAAACTTTCAAAAGATTGATAGGGATATGTAACTTAATTTGTCGGTTTCATTTTTCATGTCTTGGTAATAAATGTTATTTTGATAAATAAAGATGATTTTGTTGCATTTATTGCATGGTGATTTTTATACAAGCATGGTTCTTCAAGTAACATAAGAGGAAGAACCATATTTCAGTACTCAAGCTGTTAACTCATGTTTCTTTTAAAGTTATTTGTCAATGTCTCTTCATCTGCATAAGAACTAGGTGAATTGACAGCATGAGTTTCTCTATGTTCTAAATCATAAAAAATCCCAAGGAAAAGCAATGAGTGTAATAGCCCTATAAATATTTGTGGATTGTCACTAATTCTACTCTATTTGCCTTTCACCACTGACTTAGGATCCTTTTCATTTTATGTTCATCTGACAAAATAATGGTAACGACAGTGGGCAAGAGGTTGTACCATACACAGAACAAAATGTGGGTAGATTTGAGTTTGTCCCATTTGGCACCAATCCAGACATGACAGTAGGCGAAAGAGGGAAGGAATTCCAGTCCCATTGGGTTGCTTGTGTCCAGAGGAACAAGAGCAAAACTAATCAAGGACGATAATAGGGAGTTTTGAAAGCAGCTTCTGGGCACCACCAAAGTAATGGTCAGAATGGTACTGGCTGCTTGTGCTCTTTCAGAAGCAGGGCTTTACCTGGCAGCAAAAGCAAGATAAAAGCTTTTGAATAAAGATATAACCATATGAAGCAGCTTTTACACTTTATATAAAGCTGCTGTCAAAATATTGTCCATAAAACATCTAATTATCCCTGTCAAAGGTTCTGCATTCAGAGCCCTTAGGAATTCAAAGCCACAAAAAAAGCTTGCCACTCTTCAAGAATCGGTATACGTCCTTATAGAAGGAAATAATGATGATTTAACCTACAGAGGTCCTTCGGAAACATTTTTCAAAAAGAGTCTGAGAGCCTTATGACATGGCCTTTATTGATTTTTCCCTTCTGTAGGGTTCAAAGGAATTAATAAAATGTGATTATTACTTGTGAACAGGTAATGGGTCCTAGTTATGGTGGACTGACATTCAACATCCATTTTTAATCATCTACTAGAGTGTCTTCCTGTACTGCAGTGGCTGAAAGCTAAAAACCACATCAGAGATCCCATGCAGTTTGGATGTGATTTGGTTTGGCCAGTCTTCAAACTGCTCAAAATTAGGATGTTGGAAGTAAGGTGGAGGCCACGTTTTTGTGGGTTTTGCTTGCAAGTGTGACTGTGGAAGCATTTGGTTTCCTCTCATAGCACCAGCAGCATTCCCTGTATCTAGTCACTAGCTGTGTAGTACTAAAAGGCAGAAAGACAACTCTCTGTTATGCTGGTGTGGAATTGTAACAGGCACTGCAAGGTTCTGTATCTGGCAGTAACAGTGGTGGCTTCCTGATCATGGGGACTTCCTGTTAGGGAGTGGCAGTGAGGTTCTGGAGCCAGCAACTACCCAATTCAGCAGGCAGTTTCTGTATCATAGAGCGGGGAGCAAATGCCATGGTAGCCTGTGTTAGGGCTTTACATGTAGCTCATCAAAGCTTGATCTGAATTGTTTCTTCAGTCCTCCTAATAACCCCGAATCCACTTACAATATCATGATTAAATACTTCACTGCTTAAACTGGATTCTAGTCTCTGAGCCAGAATCCTGACCTATACAGTGTGCCAGCACATATATACCCCTTACAAGAAATGGATTTCCTATTTTGTAGTGATGAGGAGGAGGTTCTAAAAGTCTATAGGAAAAATAACTCTCCAGAATAATGTTCAGGGACTAATGGGTGTGAACTCTTTCCCCCACTCTGAATGAAGATGTGTTCTTGGTGACACTGAGATATATTCCAGGACCAGGAGAGCTCAATGTTTAAAGTATTTGCTTGAGCCGAGGTGTCCAGATTGTTAGTGTACTTCTAGAATGTAAACCCCAAGTATAAAAGGACAGTAGTGCAGTAAGAACTAAGCTTCTTAGAGTCAGTGAGACCCTATTTTCTAGCAACAGTGTCCTGGTAGCTGCAGGTGCCCATTCATTTCTAGAGGCAATGGGTTCCGAGACATGCTACATCTGTTCCTGTTATGCAGTCATCCAACTTTCCATAAGATGTTATACCACTGGCTAATGAAAGTGGAAACCTAACTTAACTATATCCTGTGTGTGTGTGTGTGTGTGTGTGTGTGTGTGTGTGTGTGTGGTCTTTCCCCACCAATCCACAGCTCCCTTGAAGTATTCAAGTCTCCTGGTAAAAGTTTTTTTGTTTTATTGTACTCTGTCTAGATTCTTCGTTAAGTGTCACTGATAGAAAATGACAGTCTTTCTTTTCTTTTTTTTGAGACAAAGTCTCACACTGTTGCCTGGGCTGGTATGCAGTGGCGCGATCTCGGCTCGCTGTAATCTCCGCCTCCTGGGTTCAAGCAATTCTCCTGCCTCAGCCTCCCTAGTAGCTGGGATTACAGGTGCGCACCACCACGCCCTGCTAATTTTTTTGTGTATTTTTAGTAGAGATGGGGTTTCACTATGTTGGTCAGGCTGGTCTCGAACTCCTGACCTTGTGATCTGCCTGCCTCTGCCTCCCAAAGTGCTGGGATTACAGGCGTGAGCCACCGCACCCAGCCAGAAAATTAGATAGTCTTTCTATCTGTTCACCTCAATGTGTTAAAAGTTAAAAAAAAAAAAGAATATGATTGGCTGTCACTATGGGTCCTCAGTTTTTGTGATAAAGGAATAGTTCTCTATTAGACACTGTGAGGGGCTTCAACAGCAAGTGTGGGTAGGGTTGCGAGATTTAGCAAAATAAAACAATATAAAAAATGAGTACACTTAGTGAAATATGAATTTTAGATAAACAATGAATAACTTTCTAGTATATGTATACCCTATGCAATATTTAGGACATATTTATATTAAAAATTATTCATTGTTTACCTGAAATTCAAATTTAACTGACATTTCTATGTTTTATCTGGTCCCTAGTTGTAGAAAAACTCTCGCGTGAACTATCACTGCAGAATGATCTTATTCCACACCAGCTTGGGAGCCTGAGACTGTCTAAAGAATTTAAGACACCCATTTTCAGATAGAAAGAATGAGCTCAGTATGGGTAATCTATGGCCTTATAAATCATGAGGAACAAATGGTACATGAAACTCTTGGTTGGCCTTACTCTTGGTATTTCTTGGGTTTTATTTCCTTGAGCCTAAATTCAAGTATGCATTTGCCTAGAGGATGCAGCCCAAGTTTCGGCACTCTATAACCAGCTCTATTTCCTCTTTTTCCCCTGGCTGTTAGGAAGCTCAAAAATAAATCACAGTATTAACTTTTCACTTCTTCATCCTTAAAAAGATAAGCTACCTGAAATCCTTTCAAAAGAGGATGGGCCATGCTGATTGAGTCAAATGAGCTGGCTTTCCTTTATGGTAGTCACAGATAGTGAAATAAATAGTTCTGAAAATTACACATAATATAAATCACCTTTCTAATTTTTACATCTTTGGGGAATAGAAAATACTTTATTTACTTTAATTCTCTATAAGTTCAAAATTTGGCTATACGAATTGAAAATAGGATAGTATCTTGCACTGTTGTTGCTGTGATGAATATGCCCCAGAACAGAAAAGTTATTCTAGAGTTTCAACTTTTATTTACCAAGGCCTGTATTCTATAATACATAGAAGAGAGCTGTATCAAGCAATTCACTGTTTTTAGTTGTTAAAAGTGTTCTACTGCTAAAATCTGAGAAGTGAAAATGTGGCTAAACTTTGAAATGTAATATATGTCTGGGAAATAAAATAATTTGCAGCATAGCTAAGTTTTGCTCAAGTCTGGAGAGAGAACATGAAAAATTTTCAGACTAGCAATTTGCTGACTAGAAAATGACTATATTTTCAATCAGCCTAATATGGCAGTTGTTTTTCACAGGCAAAGAAAAGCTAAGGAAGACTTACAGTCTGTAGATATTCAGCATAGCTTGGCAAAATTTAGCTGCTAGTTTCTTATCCTTGTTATATGTTTCCATATGGGACTTCTTATTATCAAGAAGAAATAATAGAAGTAAACAGAAGCAAGAGGAAAAGTCCAGACTGGCATGCATTAACTGCTTGTCAACTATGGTTTTCCTAATGAATTGTCCTGTTATTCTGTATCTCAATGATTATAGTACAACAGCTTTCATTAGTCACTGCAAATAAGACTTAGTGCCACCTTATTTACATTCTATTGCAAATAATTAGCATTTCCTATTGGATTCATCCAAGTAACTTCTGAACTTGCAGCAAGACTATTTGACATCATCCAATACTTGATTCCATACTGAACAGGCTTGAAAACAGATTCTGTGCTTTTTAGTTACAACAGTGTCACCAATGAATTCTACCATAGCTTAAATTCCTGCCAATATTGTAGCTAGGGATATCAAAATGCTGCAGTAATTAGACCTTGCAAGCCTGACTTCCCTAGTGGTAGAACTGTCACAGAAGGGGAGGAATTGATATTCAAAGTTTATAATAACCCAAACCTCTACAATTATTGCTAGAACACGAATGTTACCGTTTTAAACAGCAGAAAGCAACTTAAGAAAAAAGCCTTATTACAAAGGTAAAAGAGAGAGGGGAAAAATAGCATCATATGCTTTGATGACCAATGCCTTTCCTCTGCTAAAAATTTATAATTACTTATTAAAATTCAAACCTGATTATTAACTTGGTGGGGAAATACTTCTCTTGAAAACATAGCTGCCATATTCAACAGAATATAAAAAGCCTATTCCATTCTATGAATTAAAATTTCACTTTACAAGTACATTATTCTAGAACTATATAGATTTGCATATATTATTTCATATAACCAAATTTATAGAAAGCATTTTATATAAAACCACTTATTTCTATTTCTATATAATTAATATGTTCATATGTCTGTGTATGTCCATGTGTGTTTTTGTGTGTGTCTTGACCTACATATGTCATCTTTTATAGGTAACTGATGTATTCTCTGGAATGCACATACAATAAAACAAGGATCACTGAATCAAATAATGCTGAATTTGTGTGAATGTGTTATTCACAGATAGAACCAGTTAATCTGAATATAAAACTTTGGGAAAGGGCAGTCATCGGTCCCAAGCAATGGGTAAGTCTATTTGCCTGCTCTTATCTGATTTTCCCAGCCTATGTTCCATACAATGTATACCTCCTGTTATCTACCTCAGGACCTTATTTTCATGGGATAATTGAGCATCCTGGTCCAGTTAACCAACTCAAGAATCCCCCAATCCTTTACATATTTCTTCCATTTGTACTTAGTCATGGATCCAGCCTGAAAGTCTCAGTCCTCAATGCCTGGCCAAGAGGGGTTCAGATGGCTGATGTAGTGACCCTTCACTCATAAAAGAAGTGATCTGTGGGACCATTCTGTCTCAACATTTTAGTTTTCAACTGATAGTTTAACTGTCCTCACTAGACATTTAAGAAAAACGAGTAATTGAGTGTGAAAATGCAATATAATAAAACATTAGCTTTAGGATCAAAGATGTAAATACAAACATATTAAAAATAAAACTGTATAAGATTATTGATTAAGAGGTCCTGGTGAATGGAGTAGAAATTAGATGTTAGAAATCAAGAATAATAATAAAATGTACTCATTTATAAAGCCTTTTCATATAAATTATCTTTTCTGTTTATAGAGATTTAAAAACTGCAAAGAAATAGAAATGGGTCTCTTTTTACATTAATGTTTTGTTCCTTATCATGTCTTTCAATGGGGCAGTGAATTAGTTCTATCTGAAGAAACCTCTTCAAAAACAAAGCAACCCTCTGAGGATTTCTTGCAAGGTTACTGTGACCTACAGTTAACAAAGTAGGTGTTTACTCTCCCCTGACAACAGCTGGTGGTCAAATCCAGGCTATAGTTCCTTAGTGGTACAGGTGGTTGTTTAGGAAACTGGAATGATAATTAGGTCCAATATCCCTGAGGTCACACAGAGCAAAATAAAAGAATTGTTTGTTATTCAGGGAAGAAGACTTAGAACTTCTCTGGGCTGATCCACAATCTGTCTTCTTCCCAAATGTCTGCCTAAAACGAAACTGGGAATTTGGAAACTTTTCCATAGGAGTCATTATCAGCATCCATCCTTCTTTCTCAAATAAAAAATATGGATAAATGTATGGGCTTGAATCCCACCTCTGCCATTTACTAGCTATTTAACTTTGAGCAAGTTTACTTAACCTCTCTGTGTCTAAAGTTCCTCGCCTATGTGCGTGGTATGTGTATACATATATATAAGCCCTGGGCGTTATGGGATTTTGGGGATGAAGTTGGCACATATAATGGCAAAACACTGCCTACCTAGAGTAGGAGTTATATAAGCATTGGCTCTTATTTCTATGGTTAGGAAGATGTGATGTAGAGAAAATAAATAAACCATCGTGAACTTATGAACTTGAAAAGGAAATTTCTTGTCTAGTCTGTTATTAAAAAGGCCTGGCTGCGGCTTCATACAGCAGGTCTACCACCATACACAATTTGACATGCAGCCCTAATACCCCTATTTTGGTTTCAGACACTCTCTTCCACTAAAGAAGGTGAGTGTGGAGAGTAATTGATTCTAAGTCCTGCAGCAGAGTTTAAAAAAAAAAAAAAAAAAAAAAGTCAAATGGGCCTGGGACATCTTGTTGTCAACTTTTAAAGATAAATTTAAAAATGCCTAGGGTAGTCTTAAAAGTACACTGAAACTTAAAGAAAGTCCTTACTAGACTAGTCTGACAGGGCATCAGAAAGAAAATAAAGGAGAAAGTCCTACATGAGTTGAAATATATTCTCCTGGTTTCTTGTTTGTTGCTTCATGTTTTAGTATCTGGTAAGGCTAGACACCCCCACTGGTTACTCTTTTTATTTTTAATTCTTACTTTCTCTAGTTTTTGCTTATTTGCTTTTCCATTTGAATTTAAGAATTAGCTTATCTGTTCCTAAGAAAACTTCTATAGACAATTTTTATTGTAAATGATGTAATGTTGACTGACATCTGTATGAATTAATACATAAAGAATTCCTGGAATTAAGAAAAAGAACTAATAACCCAATAAAAATGGGAAAAGATATTTAAGGTATAAGGATATAAAGAGATTTAAGTTACATAAAAAAGAAAAGATAGAAGAGATAGTGGTTACATTGACACTGTAGAAAGAAATTGTGTGTATAATGGACACAGGAGTAAAATTTTTGTAAATTTTCCATTTTTAGGTATAATAATGTATTACCTATTAAAAATAAAGTTATAAAATGAATATAATCATGGTTAACTGGAACAAGTTGAATTATGCATAAACACTAATCATGGCACATAGAAAAGGAAAATTAATATGTAGAATGTGAAGTAATATAAAAACAGGTGACTATAATATGATATATTTAACTTTTACCAATACACAGGAAAGTATTGATATTTAATGGAAAAAAATGTACTTATGTAGACGAATTTTTCTCTATGTATGAAGTAGAAAAGTGTATACATGGGGAACTCTAAGTAAGAAACATGGTTTTACAAAGGTAGGATATATTATAAGAAGAAGTAGGAAGCTCCAAAGAAGGGCTGTGAGAGGATGGATAAATCAGTCTCTTGAGAGGACAGCTGACTGTGCACCACGAACCCTCCTAGCTACTGGGAGCTGATATCTCTGAATAACTTCACTAATTACAATGGGATGCTCAGAAGGCACAAGAATGTTACTGGTGAAGTACACTGGAACTGCCTGTGACCAAGACATTCATGTGGCAAAGAAGAGAGGCATCAGAATTCCTGGCAAGGTGTGAAAATGTCCACCAATGGAAAGCTTGACGATAGTCAGTGGACTGGCTCAAAGAAACCACAGAGCCAGCACTCATCTTGGCAGAAGCAAGATCCTAGGTATGTATCAGTCAGGCAGTTACTTATGACATTTCCCCTTGGCTGGTCTGAAATCATATTCTGTCTCTTTTTTAGTCCAGTAAGATTACAGTAACTGTGAGCAGGCATGGAGATGAGTTGGAATAATGACCAGAAAGAACTCTAATATAGAAGCAAACAGTAATTAAATAGATTAGAAAGATATCATTCAATAATTTGCACTACAGTTACTCCTGGCAGTTGTGTGTGGGGGTGAGGAGGGGTGCGGGTGGGGCATGGGCTAGGGAGGAGAACAAAAAACAATTTACCATAATGCGGTAGCGTGAGATCTTTGTGGTAGTGAAATCTGTATCTTGATTGTGATGTTAGTTATTTATACATGTGATAAATTGCAAAGACCTATATACAAATATACAACACACATACAAAAACAAATGCATGTAAAACTTGTAAAGTCTGAATAAGGCCTGTAGAATGTACCAATGTCAATTTGCCAATTTCCTGGTTATGTACCAGATATTATTATTGGGGGAAAACTGGGTCCAGGGAATCTTTCTCTACTATTTTTGTGACTTCCGGTGAATATATTAATTTTTTTTTTTTTTTGAGACAGGGTCTTGTTCTGTTGACCAGGCTGGAGTGTGGTGGTGTGACCTTGGCTCACTGTAGCTGTGACTTCTGGGGCTCAAGTGATCTTCCCACTTCAGCAAATTGAAATTTATACAAAATACTATGAATCAAAATAAAATTCAGATGGATCACAGAATTAAGTATAGTTCTAAAAAAATCAGAGGACAACAGTTTAGTTAGGCTCTTGAGTTGAAAGCTATTACAGTATTTGGTTTTATCTGGTCAGCTACTTAAAAAAGCAGGGAGCCCTAAATCTTAAATGTGACATTTCACATAAAAATGTAGATTTCTGATTTTTCTGTGAGAAATAGCAAAACTAGTCTTAGACATCATGTGACTGAGCTGGGCAGCAACTGACCTCTTCAGACAGGACACGCTCTTCAATCCGCCTCAGGCCTCTGCCTGGCATGCCCATTTCCATTATATGCCTGGTTTCTGGCAATATTTTTTAGCTTTTATTTCTACTCTACCAGTAGAATAATTTTACACCTTTATGTTTCATAAATCTGGAAGTGCCTGAAAAAAATCATAAAGGAAAAGTGTAGCATTTGACTACACAAGGACAAACAAAACAAAAGGAAATACAATAAACTGAGAAGAGTCTATAGCTTTTCAGTTATTTTCATTATAAAAGGAGAGACTGTAGGGTGGAAATGCATCACAGAAAAGTAAGCCTGCTATTTTTTTGTTGCTCATACATTTAGCTATTCCAAAAAAATAACTTAAAAACAACAACAACAACAACAACAGGAAAGTAAATATAGGCTTAGTTAAAGGTAAAATGAAATTGGTATAAAACGTATAATAGTAGTTGAGAATGTGAGCTCTGGAACCTGACATTTGAGATTTGAGGCCACTCTGCCTTGCCCTCAAAACACTCTGCTTTTGTTATATTGGCAAGTTAATTCCCTTCCTTACATCTTCCATTTGCCATCTATGAAGCAGAGATAGTATTACCGTCTACTTCATAGGATGTTGAGATGATCACATAAGTGTGCATGTGAAACATTTAGCATAATTCCCAGCACCTATCAGTGCCTAATAAAAATGAGATAGTATTATTGCTGTCAGCATATAATCCCAAATCCTTACCTTACCTGTATGGTCCCAGCCTACCTTGCTAATTTCTCTAACTGCTTGCCATTCCCCATTATTCCCTTCTTGTCAACATCACTCTTCTACTGGTTCTTCTAAAAAGCTCAGATGTTTCCTGCCTCCTTCCATTCATTGTTGCTTCTTACCTGCAAACTTCTGGGACCTCCCTTCACTGTAGCTTGAATGTGATTAAGAAAGGCTTCTGCTGCTTATCATATATTCTCATTTGTTTCACTGACAGCATAATAAGCTGCTAATTTATTTATTTACTTGCTGTTGCAGAAGAAGGTGGACCCTGTAAAGTCTACAAGGGCATGAACAGCTAGAGCAATCCAGCATCTAAAACAGATGCTCCCTGGAGCTGCACAATGAACCTCTATGGAATGAATTTCTTAGCATTAAACTATAAGACATTGGGGAAAAAACTGTCGATTTTATGTCCAACAGCAAATAAAACTTCAAGCTTAAATGTTTAATTCTGATTAATGCTCTATAAAGTTTACAGAAAATCCAATTATATAATTATATTAAGAAAGAATATTTGAGACTCAGAGTCAAGCAATAGCACAACAAAAAAGAATGCCATTCTGATAAATATTAAGCAATCTAATTAGACAGATACCGTGCCTACTTCTCTATAACATTTTGACCTGTAAATTGTGCCTTCTCACCATAAAGGTAGTTCTGTAATTACACTGATCACCACAGTTAAAAAGCTTAGAAACAGAATGAGTGAGTAAATCAACGTTAAGAGACATAATTGCCATATTCAAAGATCATACGAGTTTGCTTGTTATCTACAGTTCAATATAGTTATTAAAAAATAAAAAAGGAATATAGTAAGAAGAACCAAAAAGTAAAGTTGCTTAGCTTTTCACAGCTGAAAAATGTTTGTACCTAAAGTTAGAAAGATTTCTTGTTTATTTTCTGCTGGTTTCACTTGAATTTGAAGATTTTTAACATCTAGATGTCTTTACTGACCATCTTTCTCAATCCTGGTGTCTTATGTCACTGAAAATACTTAAATGCCTATTATTATGAGAATTGATCCACTGTGCTAAACTATGCTGAATATTTGTGGGATATTAGTTTAGGGATTAGATTAGAACAACATCAGCATTAATATAGCCAAAGTGAATTAATCTCTTATTCTGACCCTCATTGTTCCATAAGATTTGGTTTGTCATGTTTTCTTATTTGTACAAAATGCTATTTTTTAACATCTTCCTAAAAAAGTCCTCTTGTGAAAAAAAAAGTTTATTGTTTTCCATTCCTTCAAAATTTAGCTCAAATTATATTTAGTATCTCAAGTCTTTTTTTGAGTCTATCTATATTCTTCTCACTAATGTTACAACCCCCTTAATACCAACTTAAAACAAATAGAATTGCAAATAACAAATATAATTTACAGACTGAATTATAAACAGGACAAAACAATTAAGGATATTTAATTGTTTTGTCCTGTTTATAATTCAGTCTGTAAATTCCTTGAGGGCCTGGAGCTTAATTTTTGGTACTTTTTTTTTTTTTTTTTTTTTTTTGAGACAGAGTCTCACCCCCATTGCCCAGGTTGGAGTGCAGTGGCGATCACAGCTTACTGCAGCCTCGAATTCCTGGGCTAAGGTGATCCTCCCACCTCAGTCTCTCATGTAGCTGGGACTACAGGTGCATTCCACCCCAGCCTGCTAGTTTTTTGTATTTTTAGTAGAGACAGGGTTTCACCACATTGCCCAAGCTAGTCTCAAACTCCTGGGCTCAAGCAATCTGCCCACTTAAGCCTCCCAAAGTGCTGGGATTATGCGTGTGAGTCACTGTGCTGGCCTGATATATATATATATATATTTATTTATTTAAATATAACTATTAAGCAAGATTAATACCAAAAGTTTATTTCTTGAAGTATCTAACATTACCTGTAAGTAATCCCATAACACAGAATCTCTAAACAAAAATTTAACATCACAGAAGACTCCTATTATTTAATTCAATTTCTAAAGCGAGTCACTAAAACTTTGAAAGAGAAAATTTTACATTCTAAAATCTGTGACTTTTATATTTAGTAAGAAAAATGACATTTTCTTTCAGGTTATTCCAGATACGATGTCATGTTTTAAATAGAGTGTTTATAAAATATTTTAATAAAACTTCTTGAAAAACATAATTTTTTTTACTATTAAGCAATGTCATTACAAAAATGAAATAAAAACTTAATGCAGTATTATAAGCAAATATTAGTAGCATTGAATATTAATTACACATAGAAGACTGGCTTTACAGATATAAAAATAAAAAATTATTGGAAAAGTTATTAGTTGCAGACTAAAACCACTACAATTTAGATATTTTGTGAAGTTAAATAGACACCTGGTCATTTGAAGGAAAAGAAAACAACACTGATCTAATCTGAAGAACATTTTGAAAATCTGTAACACCTTACTATGCAATCTTCAATGTCAAAAAATATTTAATAAAAAATCTGGATACATTTGACATCATATTAGGTGGCATGCTAAATTAAATGGGAAAGAATGATTTTACAGGTATCTTGCACAGTACGAGCAGAACAAAGGTAATTCAAAAGACCATAAGGCATTTATATGAGGGGGAGAAGAAAAGGGAATGAAAGTAACATATATCAACTGTCTATTTTCTATAAGATGATAACAGATGCTTCACAGACATGAATTCATTGGCTCCTCAAATCCATAAGGTAGATATACATATGTCTGATGAAAAGTACCTCTCAAGTTTTAGGTTTACTTAATCAGTAAAATCAGACAATTAGAACATTATTTTTAAACTTCAGTTCTCCATCCACCAAAACTGGCATTATATATTCCATTTTTTTAGTGGAAAAAGTAGAAAATAATGGATTAGAAAAGAAAATAGAATACATCACCTGTAGTACAAGTAAAAGTTGTGAAATTTTTGTTTTCAGTTTTTAGTAGAGGTGTGTGTGTGTATATGTGTATTTGTATGTAGTGGGTCTTAGTATATTATGTTTTTCTAAATGTGAGTTTCAGTTAAAAAAGTTTGAAAGCCACTAGGATAGATGATGTTTAGGTTTCTTCATTATGTACATTCTTTAATTTCTAAGGCACTCATTTAGATGTTAACTTTTCTTCTTACATCATAGCTCACTAAGAACTATTACTGAATTATAGACAATTTTATCCAAAGGAGACTATTAAAAAGTATTTAATAGATAAGCACATTAATGAATATGAAAATGTTCACAATTGAGTAAAACTTGCAAGAAATATATATCTAACCATTTCTTTTCCTCAAAACAAACAACAAAATCAGAACTTAATTTCCACAAAATCTTTCAATCTAAAACACCCATAATCTGAGTATAAAGACTGAAAACAAAATAACGAAAGGTGATATTGAAAAATTAGTGTGTAACTTGTGTCCTATCATCTTATCCTGAAGTTTAAAATAAAACTAGTGTGAAACTTGTGTCCTATCATCTTATCCTGAAGTTTAAAATAAAACTACCAAATTTCAGATTTCTGGAAAAAGTCCTGATAAAAGAAAAATATATAACTTTGAAGAATTCTCTACAAGTAAAATTTGAAGAATAATATCTAAGATATGAAGGTTTAGTTGTATTAAAGTCTTCTGTACCGCCAGTACTATTGCCCTTTAGGTTTCTGATCCATGCTTGTGTAGGAAACAAAAATCCCAAGGAAATAGTCACCCCCAATCTCCTTCCACTATCAGCCTCGACAGTTCAAGCACTGTTCAGTGAGGACAGACATGTGGTATGGAATACGACACTTCCCTCTTCAGCACCCATCACCACAGACATCACTAAATGAGCACCATGTTCTTTCCAATTGAGCATTTTCCAACCCAGTGCTCAAAGAAGCGAATACCAACCAATGAGTTGTTGAGAGGAGACAGTTTCTGATTTGGCCCAGGCCAGAATCTATGGCAAGATTAGTATGGAAACCAACTTGTCATCACATATACACACCCTATGCATTCCCAGTGTTCATGCCCAATTGGCTAATACATACATGCCTTCAGAAATCTGGTTGATTTAAGATTATAATTAGGCATGATATCATCGAATTCTAACATTTTATTGTGTTTAGTTCCTAAAGTTACCTGACTTGATGAAACTATTTATTTACATTCTTCAAACTGAGGAGTAAGGTCATATATAAAAGATATTTGTTTCTTATTATCTTCCTTTTTTGGCTCCCCTTTGAAACTCATGTTCCCATCAAACAGCTTGGTAGGAATGATACATAATATGTGATATTCTGCATTATAACATATGAGTAACATTTATGGATAACAGAGTATTGAGGGTGAAAAAAGAAGATATGAAAAGTTGGTTTCACCCAAACAAAAAGCACCTAAAGCCTAACTATGAAAAATAAAAGCTTATTTTTTCCTTTTTTCTCATCAATTTCATCTCATATCAAAAGTTAAAGTTTATGAATTATTGAATTGATGAGTAGATTTGCCCCTTTAAATCATTTAACTTTGCCTCTGAGGAGTCATGTCACTTCCTCTTCATGTCAATGTCATGCATGGCTGAGTTGCTACAATCCGCTTTGGCCACTAAAGCTCAAGTCATTCGGAGCCATCAAATCAATTATAACAGCCGCTGCTGTCTTACACCGACAACCAGTGATTGATAACAAAACCTGTCTGCTTTCAGTTCTCATCTGACAGCAACAACCCAGTCACTGCCTTCTCTTCCTGGCGTTTGTCATAAATCAATAGCAATTCCACCACGCAGAAAGGTGCGGGAGGCTCTCTTCAGTCCATCTGGTCTCATTTTATTTTCAAATAAAAAAAATATATAACTATTAAGCAAGATTAATGCCAAAAGTTTATTTCTTGAGGTATCTAACATTACCTGTAAGTAATCCCATAATACAGAAACTCTAAACAAAAATTTAACATCACAGAAGACTCCTATTATTTAATTCAATTTCTAAAGCGAGTCACTAAAACTTTGAAAAAGAAAATTTTACATTCTGAAATCTGTGACTTTTATATTTAGTAAGAAAAATGACATTTTCTTTCAGGTTATTCCAGATATGATGCCATGTTTTAAATAGAATGTTAACAAAATATTTTAATAAAACTTCTTGAAAAACAGAATTCTTTTTTTTTTTTACTATTAAGCAATGTCATTACAAAAATGAAATAAAAATGCAGTATTATAAGCAAATATTAGTAGCACTGAATATTAATTGCATATAGAAGACTGGCTTTACAGATATAAAAATAAAAAATTATTGGAAAAGTTATTAGTTGCAGACTAAAACCACTACAATTTAGATATTTTGTGAAGTTAAATAAACACCTGGTCATTTGAAGGAAAAGAAAAAAACACTGATCTAATTTGCAGAATTTGAAGAACATTTGGAAAATCTGTTAACACTTTACTATGCAATCTTCAATGTCAAAAAATATTTAATAAAAAATCCGGATACATTTGACATCATATTAGGTAGCAGGCTAAATTAAATGGGAAAGAACGATTTTGCAGGTATCTTGCACAGTATGAGCAGAACAAAGGTAACTCAAAAGACCATAAGGCATTTATATGAGGGGGAGAAGAGAAGGGAATGAAAGTAACATATATCAAGTGTCTATTTTCTATAAGATGATAACAGATGCCTTACAGACATGATTTCATTGGCTCCTCAAACCCATAAGGTAGATATTTTTTTCCCAACTTACAAAAATAAAGGCATAGAATCCTGTCAAAGAGACTGAATTTGAATTCAGTTCTGCCTAATTTCTTTTGTTGTTGTTGTTTGTTTTAACTTCTATTTTAAGTTCAGGGGTACATGTGCAGATGTGCAGGTTTGTTACATAGGTAAATATTTGTGATGGGGTGTGTTGCGCAGATTATTTCATTACCCAGGCATTAACCCTAGTATCCATTAGTTATTTTTCCTGATCCTCTCTCCTGCCACCCTAAACCCTCTGACAGGCCCCAGTTTGTGTTGTTCCGCTCTATGCACCCATGTGTTCTCATCATTTAGATCTCGCTTATAAGTGAGAACATGCAGTATTGGGTTTTCTGTTCCTGTGTTAGTTTGCTAAGGATAATGGCCTCAAGCTCCATTCATGTCCCTGCAAAGGACATGCTTGTGTTCTTTTTTTATGGCTGCATAGTATTCCCTAGTGTACATGTTCCACATTTTGTTTATCCAATCTATCATTGATGGCCACGGGTTAATTCCATGTTTTTGTTATTGTGAATTAGTGCTGCAGTGAATATACCTGTGCATGTGTCTTTAAAACAGAATGATTTATATTTCCTTGGATATACACCCAGTAATGGGATTTATAAAAAATCCAGTAAAGCTGGATCGAATGGTATTTCTGTTTTGAGGTCTTTGAGGAGTCACCATGCTGTCTTCCACATGGTTGAACTAATGTACACCCCCACAAACTGTGTATAAGTGTTCCTTTTTCTCCACAACCTCACCAGCATCTGTTATTTTTTGGCTTTTTAATAATAGCTATTCTGACTGGCATGAGGAAGTACCTCACCATCGTTTTGAGACTTACATGCTTGTTGGCTGCATGTATGTACTTCTTTTGAGAAATGTCATTAAAATGGCCATACTACCCAAAGCAAAAAATAGATTCAATGCTATTCGCACTAAACTACCATTGACATTCTTCACAGAACCAGAAAAAAAAATTTAAAATTCATGTGGAACCCAAAAAGAGCTCCAATAGCCAAGGCAATCCTAAGCAAACACGACAAAGTTGGAGGCATCACGCTAGCCAACTTCAAACTAAACAACAGGGCCACAGTAACCAAAACAGCATGGTACTGGTACAAAAACAGAAACACAGTCTGAAGCAACAAAATAGAGAAGTAAGACTGCACACCTACAACTATCTGATCTTTGATAAACCTGACAAAACAAGCAATGGGAAAAGAATTCCCTATTCAATAAATGGTGCTGGGATAACTGGCTCGCCACATGCAGAAAATTGAAACTGGACCCCTTCCTTACACTATATAAAAAAAAATTAACACAAGGTGGATTAAAGACTTAAGTGTAAAACCGAAAACCATAAAAACCCTGGAAGACAACCTAGGCAATACCATTCAGGGCGTAGGCACGGGCAAAGATTTCATGATGAAGACGCCAAAAGCAATTGCAACAAAAACAATTGACAAATGGAATCTAATTAAACTAAAGAGCTTCTGTGCAGCCAAAGAAACTATCAACAGAGTAAGCAGACAATCTACAAAATGGGAGAAAATATTTACAAACTATGCATTTGAAAAAGGTCTAATATCCAGCATCTATAAGGAAATTAAATTTACAAAAGAAAAAATAAACAACGCCATTAAAAAGTGGGCAAAGGACATGAACAGTTCTGCCTAATTTTAATGCCTATATTCTTTGCATACTCATTTCTCATTTTATTCACCACTTATTGAGAATCTACTGTATATTCTATGTTAAGCCAAGCATGAGACACAGAAAAACGAACAAAACTTAGGTATTGGGACAATTGTTAAACAAAATCAGTATAAAACCAGGGAAGTTTTATGTTGGCCACAGAGCATAAAAAAGATAGTATCATAGTGAGTAAGGCAGCAATAGTTTTACTAGCTCCAAACCCCAACATACGTGGACTTATAAAGCTTGATTTAAATCTTGATTTAGGCCAAGAGCTGTAAGGCCTAGAGTAACTTATTCTCTTAACCTCACCTTTTTCTCGTCTGTAAAAAATGGATTTACCGCAAAAAGGTTATTCTGAATTCCAAATGAATGAACCTATACAACAAAACACTGGCCATTATAGTAGTTGCTCATTATACACAAACTCTTACTTTCAAATACATCCTATGTTTAGTTGCCATCATCAGAAATATACAAGGCCTATCTTCTTCATTTAAAATATAAAATTAGGCCAGGCACAGTGGCTCATGGCTATAATCCCAGCATTTTGGGATTATAAAGCTGGTAGATCACTTGAGGTCAGGAGTTCGAGACCAGCCTGGCCAACATGGTGAAAACTTGTCTTTACCAAAAATACAAAAATTAGCCGGGCGTGATGGTGGGCACCTGTAATCCTAGCTACTTGAGAGGCTGAGGCAGGAGAATTGTGTGAACCTGGCAGGGGAGGTTGCAGTCAGCTGAGATCATGCCACTGCACTCCAGCCTGGGCAATAGAGGGAGAATCCATCTCAAAAAATAAATAAAATAAAATAAAATATAAAATTACCTGATGTATAGAATTATCTGACCAGAACTGGTGTCCATGACAACAATGGCCTGGGGTCATCTTAGGAGAGATCCTGCTCAAGAAGGTGGCCTGCCAAAGCAAGGGGACCACAGAGGCAAGAGGGTGGGGGTGAATGGGGAATGGGTGGGATCAGAAGTGGTTGGCTGAAGGAGTAGAAAAGACTCAGCACAGGAGCCTCCAGGGACACAGTGAGCTCTGTGGACTGACCAGACCCAAAGCATGCCAACTTGCTAAAGCAGTACCTAAATTGCTTAAGAATTGTCTTACTCCTTTAATTTTCTTCTCCCTCCTTGTACTGGGGAAGGGAGGGGCTGTTATGACAGGCAGGCCCCCACCAAGATGGATTTACCCTACTGTCAAATACTAAAACTACTAAGAAGAGGATATGCACAAGGGAATATATTCCTCAACTGATGAAAACCTATAATCCCACTAATCCATGAAGGTATCTTTAAGTGGCACCACTTTAAAAATCTACTCCTTCACATAACAGCTTGCAACACCCATAAGGGAATTCTTTAGATCAAGTCAGTTCTGCATCTGTTCCAGTAACAGTTACAGACTGACTTGAAATGTATCTTTTCAAATTTTGGAAAGTCAGTTTGACCACTGTACATATTTACCTATATGGCTCCTTGTATACTGAGATATTTTCCCTAACACATCATCTGCCCATAACTTGACTATGTTTACAACCAATGGCTTTCTCACTTTTGGAAGCTTTGCTTTCTTTTATCCCCCTTTTTGAATTTTTCCTTTTACAGAATAGTAGCAATACAATTACGTGTATTAAGAACATTTCAGGGCTGACATTTAAACGCTCTCCTTTCTGGCCTCCCATCTCTCCTGATCATGTTTCTAAAGAACTATCCCTCGTGCTTAGGTCCAAAGTATCAAAATTAACAACTGTTAGTAGAGGGATTAGTACAGGGATTTGAAGGTTTGAATTTGCATTTTGTTAAGAATGTGATCCTTTAGAATAATGTGCTGTATAAAATAAACTGACTACGTTTCATCTATTGCATTGCAATTCGAATCTTGAATGTATTTGGCATCCTAATACTGAACTGTTGGAGCTTGCATGGTATAATACAAAAACCATATCAAATATAAGAGTCAGAAATTTTTAACTCCATATGTAACACTATGAGCTGGTACCTTAACTCCTCTAAGTATTCATTTGTCAATTGGTAACACTAATATCAACATGTGCCCTTACAATACCCTTTTGAGTATCAATGATTACAACACCGGTACTAGTAGCATCAGAAGTACAATGGTCTCTGTGGTCTTTCAGGTCTACTTGAGTATTACTCAGGAACAGGCATTCTGTGAACTGCTTTTATATACAGAACTTATTTAGTAACCATGGACATCTACTAAATATGTTTATTTTATTGATTTTAAATAGAGAAAACTGAGACATAGAGACGTTAAACATCAAGTAAATATCAAAACTGAGATTTGAATCCAAATCTGCTTATCCCAACGTACATCCTCTTTATCACAGTGCTACAGAAACTCCTGCAAAGCACTACACAAATATAATGGAGGACCCTGAAAAATACACAAGAGTATAAAATCAACCCTCCGAATCCACAAATTCAACCAACTGTGATTCAAAAATATTCAGAAAAAAAAGTTCTAGAAAGTTCCAACAAGCAAAATTTGGATTTGCTGTGCACCGACAACTTGAATCCACATGAAGTGACGTGTAGGCACTGTATTTGGTATGATAAATAATCTAGAGGATGTGCCTAGGTTATATGTAGATCCTATGCCATGTTTGTAGGAGATTTGAACCACTCTCCTATAAAATACTAAAGGATGACTATACTTACATGCCAATAATGAAACTTCAGCAGACATACACCATTCACATTTTTGATGTGTGTACATCCATTTACCTACTTATTCGAGGTTATGGTACAGAATCATTTCAGACTATTCTTTGTTTCCTTAAAAATACACCCCATCTAAGAACCATTAAGGAATATTTTAAGCACAGCATTTAAGAAATACCTATTTTCGAGTCAGAAAGATCTGAGTTCCAATTCACCTCTACCATATTATACCTATGAGACTGTATACTAATGATTTCATCTCTTTCTCTTTACCTTGGAGATGAGAATAATGTGACTTGTTTTCCAGAACTGTTGTAAGAGTTAAATAAGATAATAGTACCTGTCACATACAGAGTGCTCAGTAAGTGATGTCTGAGAATATTAATTACAGTGATAGCACTGGTGACATTTAATTAGCCTGTTTGCAGGGATTTCTCAGATGTTAAGTCTAACACCAAGCACGAAGCTCTTCTATAGTTTGTAAAATTAGCAAACAATGTACATTTAAGCAATAAATAAAAATGCCACAGAAGGAAGCAAAAGCAAACTTAATTTTAACTTAGGTATCCTGAGAAAAATTTCAACAAGTTATATATAAGGGGTCAAGTAACGTACAGCAAGCTGGAATTAGGTAACTTATCTACCTTTCTGTAACAAGTTAGAATCACTTGATCTATATTAGAGAAGAAATGTATTTACTTCCCTCTTCATATTTTTCACACTTTTATAAAGGAATAGGGGTCAGGAAATGAGGAAATAAATAAGAAGAGATGAACAAAGAAGGTGTAGCCCCAAAGCATGAAGGCCATTTTCTCAAAGATGGTTGGTGAACAGCTCAAGGAATCTATACCCAAGGCTGGGAAGAGAAAAGAAACAATAAGGATGATGAGCACATAGAGGTGAGGGTAAGTGGTGACCTGGAATTGTAGGAAAGCAGGGTGACTAGTTATTTGTTGTGCCTCACTCTGGCTGTTAATGGGTTATTTTTACAGCTGGACCCACTGTTACTCCTGACAAGACAAACATGATCAACTAAAAGAAAACTTTAAAATAAAGCAGGTGTTTTCTGAAAGAAAATGAATGAGTATAAGGGATGGAGCAGTTAGGAAAGAAGAAATACAAAGGGAAGCTTTTTTCTTGAATTTCCTTTCATTATAGGGATACTTTGAAAAGTGTATCTATAGAGAACAAACACATAAAAAATCTAAGTGAATATCTATAGAGGGGAAAGAAAAATTATATTCTTGTAGCATTTATGCTATTGCACTACGTATATGAGTTTCTCATATTCCACCTAATGAAAATATTACAGATTTAAGTGTATTTCAGAGAGACAAAAACAGAAGACAAAACTATAAGCATTGTTAGCACTAAGAAAGTTGGGGGGCAGGCGCAATGGCTCATGCCTGTGATCCTAGCACTTTGGGAGGCTGAGAAGGTGGAATCACTTGAGCCCAGGAGTTCATGACCAGCCTGGGCAACATAGTGAGATCCTGTTTAAAAAAAAAAAAAAATTAGGCAGGAGCTGAGGTGGAAGGACTGCTTGAGCCTAGGAGGTAAGGGCTGCAGTAAGCCATGATTGCACCACTGACTTCCAGGCTGGGCAACAAAGCAAGAAAAAAAAGAAAAGAAAGGAGAAAAAAGAGGGTTACAAAATACAACTTTTAATAAGATATTCCACTCTATAATTCTAAACAACTGATATCATCTTAAATAAATTCAAAATGATGTAGGGGGTAAAATACTTCCTAACCATTGCATGGTTCATGACTGAGACCCCTATAACAAAAGACAGACTAATAAGAGAAAAGCATATTGTATTAGTCTTTTCTCATGCTGCTAATAAAGACATACTCAAGACTAGGTAATTTATAAAGGAAAGAGGTTTAATTGGACTCACAGTTCCACATGGCTGGGGAGGCCTCCCAATCATGACAGAAGAAGAAGGAAGAGCAAAGGGGCTTCTTACATGGCCCCTTAAGAGAGCTTGTGCAGGGGAACTCCCATTTATAAAACCATCAGATCTCATGAGACTTATTCACTATCATGAGAACAGTATGAGGGAAACCACCCCCATGATTCAATTATCTCTACCTGGCCCCACCCTAGACATGTGGGGATTATTACAATTCAAGGTGAGATTTGGGAGACATAGCCAAATCACATCACATACATATTTATTTAATGTAAGTTTTACATGACAGGTGAAACTTCAGAAATGAAGACCCAAAGAAACAGGAAAAGTTGCATATTTTTATACTTAGGTTTGACAAAAAGCGGACAGTCATGCAGATAAACTGTGGGGAACTTATGAAGGACTGTTTGTTTATATTCTTCCTGATGTATCTGTGCATCCTTCTGGATAATAGGGAGGATTTTTCTGGTTCTTATGACTAACTTTAGAGTCAATCCACGGATGAGTAGTAATCTAAAAGGGCTGGCTTCTGATGTAACCATGGATGCTGCTAAAAGAAGAAAAGAGAAAAGAAAGTAAAGAAGGAAAGAAAAACGAAAAAAGAGAAAAAAGAAGGAAGGAAGGAAAAAGGAAAGGAGAGGAAGAAAGGAAGGAAGAAAGGGAGAAAGAATGAAAAGAAATAAAAGGAAAAGAAAAGAAAAGAAAAGAAGCAGATCAAGACATGTCTCTTCTACACAGTAGGTCCTGTTTTTACTTTTTATGCTTATATTTTATGTTGATATTTAAGTAGCTTTGACAATTCATCCTTCATAAGTTGACATGACTCAACAGAAATAAAGAAATGGTAGATTTTGGGGTACACATTTTCAAAGAGAACATCACATTTTGAATCTTAATGAAATGTTGGAAAATGAAATAAAGAGGTAACATTCCTAGAAGGTGAAAGAATTGTACAGAGTTGAAAAGTGTGGATCACACTGGGAACCATCAGTATAGCCATCAGTATGGCTCAAGAACCATCAGTATGGCTCAAGTATAGCCAGGCAGTGTAATCTGGCGATGGAGAGGGATGAAATCAGCCTAGGAGGCACGAACAAAATCACGTGGGGAATTCACATTCTAAACTACTGGAACTTACACAGAGAGTCCAAGAAAATATTTGTATTTTTTGATGATCTCTTTGGCAGCGATAGTATGAAGGAATGAAATGGATAAGAGGACAACTGGAGGAAGGGAGAATGATTGGGATGTTACCACAACAAAGCAGTCTGGAAATGAAGACGGCCTGAGATGAAGCAGTGGCACTTAAAGAGATAGAAGGCCAGACTTTAGCAACCTTAAGGAGATACAATAAATTGTGCTTGGTGACAAATGTGGTGTGTATGTAGTAGTGGTCGTGAGTAAGGCAAAGGAGGAAGTTTCCAGCATGGGGCAGCAAGTTGGGCTGGAGTTTGGGAGGTGAGATAAGAGGACAGAGATGTACCTTGTTGGGGGTGGATGAGAACACCCAAGGAGAGAGTGCTGTCACCCTGGTCTCACCCCTTAAAGGTCTATGTGAGAGCCCAAACTAAGAACTGCCAAGCAAAAGTGCAAATATTCCTTTTCTGAACATTTTAAAGAAAAAGTGGCATATTATCTTTCTCTAATGACCCTTCACAGATCTACTGAAGGGTCTCTTCTAGCCCTTTTGATTCTATGACAACTGCGTTTTTCAGAGTTACATGGGATGCTTGGGGAATTAATGGGATATTTGTAAAGCATTTTCATTTCCTTTAAAGTTTTTATTTACAATCCATTTACATACATTTAAATGCAGCTAGAAAAGCATATTTAAATTCAGTTTCCTTTGAAATTGCCAAGGGACTGCAATAGGGAGAATAAAAAAAGCACTTTAATAGAGGAAAAAAGTCTACACCCCACAGGCATCACTGTCCCTTTCTTGTCTCAAAATACACACATATACACACATAATCAAGTAAAATGGTGGCAAATCATGCTATTCTTACATTAAATTTGTTAGGATCAACTTTTTATTTTGGGAGTTAAGTTTCTATATTTCTAAACAACTATATGGGTCCTGGTCACATACGTTCATTTTGAGAAAAATACATTGAACTCTGCCCTATGACTTGTGCATTTTCTGCATGTATATAATATTTCAGTAAAATAATAACAATAACAATCACCAAAAATAAAACCCCAAATTTTAATGATAGTTATGAATTAATCTGATGCCAGATGATGACATGATATCCAATTATTGCATAGATTATATTGGTTAATTATCTGAAAATTGTGACTCAAGGATAGATGACATTATGAGTAGAAATAATGTCCACCAAGTTCAGTTAATATGTACTATGTGCTGGGGTGCTGGGTATTCTCTTAGGCATTAGGGAATCAGTGATGAAGAAGATGGCCTCTGCCCTCCAAGAGGGCACACTCTATTACAAGCTTGTCCAACTTGCAGTCCAGGATGGCTTTGAATGCGGCCCAACACAAATTCGTAAACTTTCTTAAAACATTATGAGAGTTTTGTGTGTGATTTTTTTGTTTTTGTTTTTGTTTTAGCTCATCAGCTATCGTTAGTGTTAGTGTATTTTATGCGTGGGCCAAGACAATTCTTCTTCTTCCAATGTGGCCCAGGGAAGCCAAAAGATTGGGGACTCCTTCTCTATTAGGAAAGACAACTATAACTACCACTAACCAAGTTTAAACAGAGGTATAACTTATTACTGTAGCACAGAGCAGCCCTGGTTAGCTTTCTTTGGCCAGGTGTGGAGCAAGAGTGGGCCTTGAAGGTGACATCTGAAAGAGAGTTTTGGAACCAACAGTGCACCTGGACAAGGGAGAAAAAAATTCCAATCAGGGTGACTGACCAAAGATGTGAAGGCAAAAGCACTTTAAGAGGATAGAGATGTACCATGTTGGGGATGCCTGAGGGAAGAGTCACCGAGTAGATGAGAACACTCAGGGAGAGAATGCTCTCACCCTGGACGCACCCCTCATAGGTCTGCATGACAGTACGAATAGCTAGAGTAGAGTTTACGGATAACCTTAAGACTTGGAGCCTTTTTGTTTCAAGAAGGCTTCTTGCTATAGTTGCTTTCACAGGAACAACTTTCGCCTGCCAGAAAGGAAGAATTTAAAAACTTGGTTATTTGTTTGCTTTGCTTTTTCCTCTAGCTTTAACACACAGCCTGAGGTTTGTCAGCATGTTTAACAAGAACCAAGCAAGAATGTGAAAGAGAAGGCAAAAGAGAAGGGAGATGGGACTAAAAAACAACACAGCAGGGGCCAGTACTATTTTGAGTGTGAATACTGAATTGTTTAACCTAGAGGTTAATTATCTTTTAAAAACAGAATACTAAAGTTTTAGTAATTTCTTCTGGTATATCTGGAGAATGACATTTCCAATAGGGGATCAGCAAAATATCTTGGAAGAGGTATTTCAGACAAGTGTACCAAGGTTGTTGAGTTTTCTCATGATTTTAGTGGGTAGAGAAAGACAATTGACTAAAAAAAAAAATGACTAGTGTGTGTAATAGAGATATTCCTTGCACAACTGAGAATTACCTGAAAGCCAATGGTTGCCAGTTCTCAAGAATATGTAACATATGAGGTAAGGCTAAACATGCAAACACAGATTAAGTTAAACAGTCATTCATAATGCTCTGGTTAATCAGAAGCCCGGACTTCACTGAAACAATGTATTGCTATTAGCTAGAGAAGGCAGGCTGGAGAGGAGCAGCCTATCCAGCATTGTTCTCAGCTCCAGTGAACTGTCACTAGCAAACTGATTTAAAAAAAAAAAAAAAAAAAAGAATGCATACAATCAATGCATACTTTAGGGATATGTAAAAATTATTTCTTAAACAAAGAAATATTCTAATAGTTTCACCCAACTACTCTGCTCCGCTTGTTTGGCAGTTTTCACTAATGTTAAAAATACGTTTCAAGCTCTGAGTAAATATTCTGGAATGATACGGATTGAAAGTGAATATTTCTAATCACTAAGTTCGTGCAATAATTTTTTTCTTTTTGCACTCTCAGGCTGTTCTTGTTAAACAATGTTTACATCTTAAAAACAGCAATTCTGTCCATGTTGTACATTACATTTATTTGATGTTTATTTTCAGTCAGTAATAATATTACTTATTTAGCATGATTTTATTGTATATATCTTTTATATTCTGGTAGCTTTAAAAATATTTTATTTTTAGTGAAAAACAAAACATCAAACAAGGACCAACAAGAAAAATATAAGCCAGCAGGGTTTGTTTTTGTTTTGAGACAGAGTCTTGCTCTGTTGCCCAGGCTAGAATGTAGTGGTACGATCTTAGCTCACTGCAACTTCTGCCTCCCAGGTTCAACCGATTCTTGTGTCTCAGCCTCCTGATTAGCTGAGATTACAGGTGTGTGCCACCACATCTGGCTTTTTTTTTTTTTTTTTAAAGTAGAGATTGAGTTTCACCATGTTGGCCAGGTTGGTCTTGAAACTCCTGACCTCAAGTGATCTGCCCACCTCGGCCTCCCAAAGTGCTGAGATTACAGGTGTGAGCCACTGCAACCAGCACCAGCTGGGTTTTGAATAGTCACCCTCAAGATTTTAACCCTGTTTTCACATTGGAATTTGACACTGAAAGGTGAGAGTTATTCCAGATCATTATCTCCAAAATCCTCCTTTCCTGATCAGAGACATTTCAGCTACACAACAAGTTTTTGAGGAATTTGTTTAAAAACAGTTCCTAGGCACCCATGCCCAGAAATTCTGATTCAGTAAGTCTGGAATGAAGTTCATAAAAGTATTTTTTAAAGAAGCTGCCCACTTGCTTATGACACATAGCAAGGTTTGGAACCACTGACAGCATATTTCTCATTATGTATAATTTATAATTTAAATAGTGATAGTTTCTGGCTTGACTCATCATTTTCCTACAACGATTGACAAAGAGAAAAATGAATTTAAGTCTTAAAAAGTAAAAACTTGAACTACTATTACCCACAAGTTATAAAATCATAATGAGATGCAAAAAATTATGAATATATAATTACTTGGAAACATTCATTTTTGACTAGTTTTCTTAGAAGCAAATTGCTTAATGCTGCACACAATAAAAATAATTCAGATAACATCACTAAGCTGCAAAGAAGGTATATTTGGCTGAAAATGATTGAGAAAATAACCATAATAGCAAACCAAACTACAAAATACAAATATACTAAAAAATAACTGATTGCCAAGTACCAATATGAAAAAAAAAATCAGTATTATTCGGGATGATCACTGAAACATGTGCACTTAGGGAAGGATCTTCCAGACAATGTCCTAGTAAGGCTTGACTCTGGCATAAATCAAGAGGGAATGAATCTTTTAATAAATATTTATGTGATTTACAGATTTTGCATCTACGTATTTTAAATCAGCCCATTTACACCCATATGTTGCTAGAATGGCTCATCAGCTTTCCTGGTAGGAAGGTGAGTGGATCTTCATGAGATGTAGCTGCTTCAAGTTTCCTTTATTTAAAAGGAGGGACAAGGCATGAGTGGTTTAAGTAAGGGTTAAAAAATGAATTTTAAAATTCAGGCCACTCATTCCCCCATTCTCCCATTGGAGTGTATTTTCAAGCCATCAGGTCCTGCCTTGGCCATTGGGACCTAAGAAATGTCAAGCTGGAAAGAGAAGGCCATCTAACCTTATGAGCACCCAGGCAAGATCTCCTCTTGGGCTTGAGTTACATCCTACTATAGAGGCACTCTCTCCTCAAGGTGGCAATGTGTCAAATTTTAATGACATCTATGACTGCATTCTTCTCACTTCAGGAAGTGACTGTCCTGTTGTCCACACAAGAATGAAAGGAGAGCCATTTTGGTTCCTGGATTTCTTTTCCACCTAGTCAACTCTTCCTTCCTAGGTAGTAATTCTTATAAATGCCACTATAATCAAGTGGCCTGATTCTAAACGCCTGCAGACTCTATGCCTTCCACTGTAATTTATTTGAGAATGCTATGTCTTGGCCCAAATGAGCTTAGCTAGCCAGAGCATGCTGCACCACTAAAAGCAAAGGTCTACAAACCATGCAATAAGATAAGTGGCTGCAGGTTTTTACACTGGAAGACTATGGAACAGAGTGTCAGCAGTGGCTCTGATTCTGCCCCTGGAACAACATTGGTAGAGTTCCCAGTACCAGAAGAGCTGCTTTCCTGATAAGTTTGAATATTATGTACTTGTAGAAAACTTCTTGATATTAGAGCACTCCTCAACCTACATTCCAGTTTTAGGCCCTTCAGATCTTTGGTCATTAGGGAAAAGAACTTTGGCAGAGTGAGGGTGGAATATCTACTCTTATTTCTCCAGAAGGCTGCTGTGGCTTGATCATTACGGAAATCTTTCCTACCAGTTCTCATGCAATACGTTGCAAGGTTTTGTGAAAACACAAATACTCTCTGCCAAGAAAAAAATGGATGTGCAGCCTCATTATAAAGACCTTTTAGACTTCACTTGTTCTCAGAATCCTATAGGAGACCTATCCACGTTTCTGGTTGTTAATAGTCTGAAACAAAGTGTCATGATTGATCCATTCCTTTAAAATTCCAGTAAAATAATAAATCATTAAATTAGAATCCTCCTAACTTGATTTTTCTATTTGTAAACACCTTAAGAGGCAGCCTTTACTTTCATTGCTGCAAGTGTTATCTACAAATCCATTTTTCTTCAATCAGCTGCTATGATATAAATGTATGCAACCTGTAAAAAATTAAATTGCTTCCTTACACCTGGATATTCAACCAATCTCTAGATGTCTGTACTTGTATGAAAGAAGGTATAACCATATCTAAGCATTTTATATTAGAGGGGGCCAGAAGCTAGAAGCCACGGTTGGTGGTAATCTGACAGCATCTCAATCTCTGTTGACTGAGGAATTAAGAGTATTTCTGACATTTTAGAGCTCTTTTATCACACTGAGCACGCAGTGTTTCAACATTAAAGCCAGGTCAGGTGCGGTGGCTCACGCCTACAATCCCAGCACTTTGGGAGGCTGAGGTTTGTGGATTACTTGAGGTCAGGAGTTCGAGACCAGTCTGGCCAACATGGTGAAGCCCCTTCTCTACTGAGAGTGAGACAGTTAGCCAGGTGTGGTGGTATGCACCTATAGTCCCAGCTACTTGGGAGGCTGAGGCAGTAGAATTGCTTGTGCCCGGGAGGCAGAGGTTGAAGTGAGTCGAGATAGTGACACTGCACTCCAGCCTGGGTGACTGAGTGAGACTCTGTCTCAAAAAAAAAAAAAAAAAAAAAAAAAAGTAAAGCCAAATATTTTAAAGTAGATGATTTAATAAAATAACCTTTTATTATATCCAATAGGGCTTATTAAAGAGTATCTCACATATATAATTTACAATTTTATATGCAAGATACCTTGCATACACAATTCACAAACAAGAAGTATATACTATTTTAAAAATAGTATTTGTTACACAGTTCATAGGTATTTCTTCAAAGAAAAAACAGGTCTTAGAAAATTTCAAAAAATAAATTTCAAATTTTTTCTCCTTAGAATTTATGGATTGGTATCTGTTTTAATGAAACTAATTTGTCAAGTGTTTGATGCACACGAATGACATATTAGGATCACCATCATCAGAAACTAATTTATTTCAGGGCCCTTCATGATACTCTGTTAGCTATCTCCCTGGAAAGAGCAGGACAAGTGATACAAACATTAAACATATATGGAGTTCTTTCAAGGAAAAGAAAACCACATTGAGTTGAAACCTTCCTTCCCTCCTGGTCAATAAAAAGAGGAATCTGTGGTAATGACTGGGCCATTGTTATTACTGATTTTGACTCTCCCAATACAAAAAACCATAAAGCAATAGTAAGAAATAGCTTGATATAACGAGCCTACAGTATTAGTTCTCCTGAATTTTAAGAACATTTCAGCTAGGATGCACTATCAGTCTACTCAATTAAGAGGCACATACGTTAAATTTATACCTAAAAAACTACTTTGAAATTTATTGCTGTTTACACAATAGCTGGTTTCAAAAACCTCATGAACTTAACCATTTTTATGGGTCAATACACTTTCAAAGGGAGGATATAATAATATAAATAGTACCTCACATGTTTCTTCTTACCATGATAATAAGTATTTTCATCTCCAAGTACCTATAGCAATTAGGTTTTACAACAATTACTACTTTCCAGGTTTAAGAACATTTTATCAAATTAAACTAGCATGAAAGATCATGCAATTGGTAGGTATCACTTTGCCTTTTATTTTTCAAAAGGGGTCTGCTCTCGTTTATGTTGAGTTGATTTTCAGCTTCAAGTCACTTTTGGCAGTTAAATCATAAGTCTCTAAAAATAAGGGATTATAAAGAGAGGAGGGAGCTACCAGTACAAACCGAATCTAATACCTGTGTGAATTACAATTGGTTGGTTCCAACCAAATGAATATTTTTACCGTAGGCCACGGTAATGCAGTTTCAGATTGAAATAAAAGGAATAACCACTGATCTGTCTCCTACAGCCTCTGGGCATTCCAATATTGAGCTCAGGTCTGTATAAACAGTTGTTATGATATGCCTAGCACCTACCTCTGAGGGACTGGTGTCAAATTAATCTCCATGTCATCAGTACCTTCTCAACAGGTTTTAAACAGTCTTCTCTTTCCCTCTAAGTCCCAGATCAACAGTTGTCAGGGTCTGAGTCAAGCTGTGCTTCTGCCCACATAGTGGCACTGTCAGCACTGTCGGCTGCTCAAATGATTTTTTAAGCGGAGCAGCCGGTTGCCTTCAGCAGCAATGCTTTTGGGGGCACTGCGTGCTGTTCACCCAGAGTCTCTGGCTGCTCTACAACTGTGCTAGTTAAGGGATCGACAGAAGGAACAACAAATGGCTACAATTAGCATTCGCCCTGCTCCCGCAAAAGAATTTCATTGCTATGGCAACGGGAGTTGCCCAGACAACATAGGGCTTTGGCTGAGAACAGTGTACTGCGTTATACCAAGTATGGAACAAAATAGCCATAGATCAGGCTCCCGCTTCACGGCGCAAAGATCTCTGCCATCATCTTTAAGTTTAATTAACAAGAACTGATTTCTTTTCTTAATTCTGGGAGCCAAGGTTCTGGCTGTTAATAGCCTGAAACAAATATCATTATCGATCCATTCCTTTAAAATACCAGTAAAATAATTAATCATTAAATTAAAATCCTCCTAATTTGATTTTTCTATTTGTAAACACCTTAAGAGTCAGCGTTTACTTTCATTGCTACAAGTGTTATTTACAAATCCATTTATTTCTTCAATCAACTGCTATGACACAAATGTATACAACCTGTAAAAAATTAACTTGCTTCTTTACACCTGGATATTCAACCTCTAGATGTCTGTAATTGTATGAAGGAAGGAGTAACCATATCTAAACATTTTATATTAGGAGCTACAACCTTGCATGTCTTCTAAATAATTTTACATCAAACAGGAGAATATCTATTACACTGTTTTTGAAGTAAACTTTTAAAGCAGGACACTGAAAACATCTTGAAATTGGTGTAACAGTACTATAAGTAAAATGGAAAAATTAATCAAATGACATAAAAGTGGGTTACCTCAGCCACTATTAAATACCTCTGCAGTCAAGCTTCATAAATTGGATCAGTTCCACTCATAGTCATGTAAAACATTCTATGGATCTTATCCAGTAACACTTCTTAATGAGCCAAGAAGCAGAATATATTCAAGCAACACAGGACAATGGGGCTAGTTGGTATAACCTGGCAGATGACAGTGGCCTAAAATTTTCAAAACTCAAATATTTCCAGAGTACAGTCTCTTTCCCAGCCAACATCCTTGTTAGTACAGAATTAAATATTATCATCAGTAATAACAGTTAACATTTTATTGAGTGCATAGTGCTTTGCATGGCTTGTTTAATTTAGTTTTCACAAATACTCTATAAGGTAGGAATAATTTAGATAAGGAAACCGAGGTGCAAAGAGTTTCAGTAACTACCAGCATATAAACAGCAAAGCTGGGATTCAAAACTAAGTAGACCTCTATAGGGTTTTCTTTACTTCAGGTACATTATTAGTATTGTACCACAATAAGCAATAATGTAGTCAATTTTTTTTTTTTTTGGAGACACAGTCTTCCTCTATCACCTAGGCTGGAGAGCAGTGGTGCTATCATGCCTCACTGCAACCTCAACCTCCCAGGCTCAAGCAATCCTCCCATCTCAACCTTCCCAGTAGCTGGGACTACAGGCGCACACCACCACACCCAGATAATTTTTGTATTTAGAGATGGGGTTTTGTCATGTTGCGTAGGGCTGGTCTCCAACTCCTGGGCTCAAGAATCCCCACGTCTTGGCCTCCCAAAGTGCTGGGATTACAGACGTGAGCCACTGCACCTAGCTAATGTAGTCATTTTAAAGCTTCAGTCTCTTTTAGAACAAGGCTAAGTACAAATTCTATAATGGGAAAGGTCTAAACAAAAAACTCTTAGCATGTAAGAATAATATTTAATTTAACCATTCAAATTTCTTAAATAATTATCTGGGGATGTGGGTAAGTGGGGAATGGAGAGAATGAAACACATTAGCTAGTTCTGGTTTTGGTATAAAATGTCTGAATATATACATGTAAAGTGTCTGAACAGAAATTATCTCCCTTAAGAACACATTTAGACATTTATTTTCATTTTATAAAAGATTTTTTTAAAAGTAAACTCTTTATTAGCGGTAAGTAGCTACTAATGAAAATTACAAATATTTTACTGTCTGGCAGAAATGATTCTGCTTTCTAGCTTTTTAAATACTATCTGGATAGTTCAGATCATACTGTATTATTTAGTTCTGAGGCTAATACCAAACGAGTTGGGTTAAAGAACAAAAACAGAAATAATTTCAAGGTTAAAAATGATTTTTATAAATAAACAAACTGGACGAAGCCTAACTTTTGTCCAATCTGTTAGTAAAGGGCAAATATTAGAAAACTTTTCAAGAAATTCGATACCTGAGGCTTCTACTCTCTCATGAACCACAGATATTTATGTAATTCTAATTTATGAGATCAAGAGTGTTTATAAATCACTAAGCTTCAGACAAAATGCAGTTGATTTTCGTGACTCCAAATAATACAGTAATACAAATCTGAAAATATAAGTTTTTGTTATACTGATATTTTTTGGACTCAAAACTATTGCATGGGGGAAAACTGCTTTGAACATGTTTGAGCAGTAGCAGTATTGAGATTTTTGAGATAGAAAAGCAAAGATCCTCTGGTGACACTGCCTAATGGCTGGTATTTTCTGAGTAATATCTATATTTTAATTGTTGATCATAATTATACTTGTCACTTACAACGAAATAAACACATTTAAACAGGTATATTCAAAGAAACTCCAGAATAGGTGTGTCTTCCATCCAATTTGTTATAAATATATTTCTTAGGCTTATGGATGTTTTAGGATAATAGAAACAAAATTGTAAAAGTGCCAGCACTATATTAAGATCAAACAAAATATGGTATCTGAAAGCACTCTGAAAACTGTAAAGTGCTATAAAAATGTGTGTTTCACAAAAACAG
Organism: Macaca mulatta; assembly: GCF_049350105.2. Taxonomy (NCBI): domain Eukaryota; kingdom Metazoa; phylum Chordata; class Mammalia; order Primates; family Cercopithecidae; genus Macaca; species Macaca mulatta. The sequence goes on from NC_133422.1 coordinate 39,236,590, forward strand.
CATTAGCTTTTATGGGCTCAAAGAGATCACCCTTGGCATTTACTTATTTTAAGGAAATCAAAGAACAAAAGAAGATAAAGTATATAAATTCTATGCCCTTCTAACCGACGCCTTCTAATCTATCTCTATTTCTAAAACCCTCATTTAGGCCATCTCCAGCCTCCTCCTTCTGAGACACCTTCACGTTTTAGCTATTTAACTAATTTAAATACATGCTAAACTGAAGAGAAATCCCTCAGCTGACTTTTCCCATTTAATATGTCACAAAACAGGGAGTAAATACAACTTCTGTATCCAACTTATCTTTCTGCTCTCTACTTCTGATATTTTTGAGTGCATCTTCTGTTCCAGAAAAAGTAATCTCCTGATTCCATTCAAAGAAAGGCAATTTATTGAAGTGATTTAGAGAATGGAATTTGCTGTCACAGATCTGGGTTTAATTCTTGCCTTTGTCATTTATCAGCTTTATGATTTTGGGCAAGTTACTTAACCTTTCTAAGCCTCAGTTTGAGACAATGCAAATAATACACTCAATAGTGTCTGACATGTAGTAAGTGGTCAAACACTAGCTACTTTATTCTTTTTGGAATCTTATCTTTCTAAAATAGATTCTCACTTCTCTCACCTCTTATGTCTGGGGCAATCTATTCCCTCTGCTCTGCCATTTAGCAGTAACCAACCTGTAGACAGAATTTCTGAGTTTGTATCTTGACTCTGCCACTTAATAGCTATAATGAGCTGCAAAAGCACCCTTTCCAATTATAAATATAGCAAATTGAGAATGAAAATCGAAACTGTTTGCTTACAGAAAAATAAGCTCTAGTTTGTAAAAATGGAAGGTTCCACATTAGCTTAATTAGTCACTGAAGAAGGTAGATCTGAGACTAATCATCCTTTTGTCACTTGGATTATTATCAGTCTTGTCAAACCTAACCTAAAATACTTTCTACTATCAATTTCTCATTTGGCTCTTAATTTACTTGAACTCTTGCTATGTGCTAGGTTGTACTGAGAAGTTTTCAGGCATTACTGGATTTTAAGCCTCACAAAGAACCAAGGCTAGAATGATTATAATCCCATTTTACTGACCAAAAAACCTGAGGCACAAGAAGCAAGTGACTTGCTAAAGGTTACACAGCTAGTAAAGTGGCAGCCTACATACTTAACCTCTTTTCCATACAGGTATAGTAAAGATCATTACAGACTTATGAACAGACCTATGAACTATTCGTTCAACGTTTAGTTTTTCTGTTTAAATGCTTATATGTTCTGTATTGCTCATACAGCTTATGTTATATACATATTCTCCTTAGAGTTCAAACTACATGGTGTCAGATTCAGTACTTATTTTCAATTATTTAGAAATCACAGAACTTGTTTCAATACCACACAACTTCTAAGCACTAAATAAACGTTCATTGATAATGAAGAAAATGTGCACAGCCAGGGCAAGGTCAACGTAGCATCACCCACATGCTGGAAATAATTTGCAATAAAATTATAAAATATTAAAACTTAATGAGCACAGTCTCAATTAGGAAATTGAAAATCTGCTCATTAAACTTGCAGATGATACTTAGTTGGGCAGGGGTTAAATGCTTTAGAAGACATAGAATTTAAAATGACCTTGATAGATTAGAGAAATAGTTCATCAAAAACAGGATGAAGTTCAATTAAGAGAAGAACAAAATGGTATACTCAAGAACCAAAAACATACCACACAGATTAAAGAAAGAATGAGTGGCTAGGCACATTGACGGAAAAGAAGCCACAAATGATACAATCTGCTACTTGTTGGCAAAAGGGGCTATTTTTTTATCTTTACCTATCAGTGGCTTACAATTTTGTTTTGCACATTGAAATCACAAAGATAGTTTCAAAAAAATACAGTGCTCAGACCCTATCTTAAACCAATTAAATCAGAATATGTGGAGATAAGGCTCCATATTGGAGCCAATAGAAAAATTCTCTAGGTATTTCTAATGTGGCCAAGGTTCAGAATACATATGAATATACAGGATAATATACAGGATATGATATAGAATTAATCACATCCTGTATAGCCATATAATGAGCCTTATAAAAAATAATAGCTATTATTATGTATGATCAGACACTGAAATATATGGCTCACAAAAAGACTAATAAAAATATAATATTAATCAATGATGATTCCAAATACTCAAAATGGATAAAGGTGATCTAGATCTTGTGGTTCTCAAAGTGTGGTTCTTAAATGAGTAGCATTTGGGAATTGAGAAATGCAAATTCTCATGCCTACCATAAACCTACTGAATTAGTAACTCTGGGTTGAGCCCAGAAACCTGTATTTTGACAAGACCACCGGTAATTCTGGTGCATGCTGAAATTTGAGAACCAAGGCTATAAGCTAAGAAGCTAACTTTCTTTTCTTATAGCATCTGTTTTCTCTTATAATTACATAATTATTATGTACCTTTTTTGTAAGCCATTTCAAATTCTTCCTAGAAATAAGTAGGGTATATAAACTAACTTTTAAAAAGTTATAATCTACTAATACTTTCACTATTGATATACCTTTTATTAAACAGATACATGTGGTAAATTTAGTAAAAAGGAAGGAAGGGAGGAAGAAAGGAAGGAAGGAAGGAAGGAAGGCAGGCAGGCAGCGGGGGAAATCTGCTAAAGTTGCTGTTAAAATTGCATGGAAGAGAACTTAATTCATTGGTTGGCTCAGTTGGCATCATGTAGACTAAGGTTAGTCACAGTTATTTTTACAGATCCATTAATCTGCTACCTAATTACCCAAAACCCTTGGGGAAGGAGGTGTGAACCCATCTGAGGTTCCAGCTATTTCTTGCCACTGGGATTTAGGTCTGTCTGATTTTCATTCACCTATTTCCAACCCATTACTCCAGTGCATCAGAGTTAATAGTATTTATTATCAGTAATGATAAAAACGTACAAATAAAACCTACTCAATGGCAGCACTGAAAAATCATCACAAACAGTAATGATAATAATTTATCCTAATAGAGAAATAACAGAGGACAGACTTGAATAAGCACTTCACATAACAGGATATCCACAAAAGCAAATAAGCCTATGAAAAGGTACTCGTATTACTCATAGAAAAAATGCAAATCAAAACCACACTGAGATACCCTACTGGAATTACTAAAACTCTTATACCTGGCTTATGGAAGTATAAACTGGTGCAACTATTTTGGAAAACTGTTGGACAGTATTTACTAAAGCTGAATATATGCATATCCAACAAAACATCAATTACACTCCTAGGTGTATGTCTGATAGAAGCAAAAGACATACACAATAAGAACATTCTTAGCCATGTTATTTGTAATAGTTCAAATCTAGATACAACATAAATATCCACTGATAAAAGGGAAAAAAGTCGTGATATACCCTTATAGTGGAATACTAAACAATTGTAAGAATAAATGAATTACAGCTTCATACAACAACATGGATACAAAGTGTACAATCCTATTTTTGGAAAGAACAAGGTAAAGCTAGTTTATGCTCAGAGTCAGGATATGTATGAAATGTGAGGTAATGACTGGCCACGGGGCTACTGTGTTTCTAATTAAATTCTGTTTCTTGATCTGGGTGCTAGTTATAGAGGCAAGCTCATTTAATCAACATTCATCAAGCCATATACTTAGGATGGTTTACTTTTCCATATGTATGTGATTCTACCATATAAAGTTTACATTTAAAATGAAGGAAGAAGCTAGGGAGTATATGGTAAGTTTAAATAAAATTTAAAAAACCTTCTTAAATCTCAATACACAATGCCAAGCAATTTAGTGAAGTCGGGGCTTCAGCTTCACAGAGGCAATAATTTTCTCTGTCTCTCTCTCTCTCTCTCTCTCTCTTTTTTTTTTTTTTTTAAGAGACAGTGTCTGCTCTGTCCCCTAGGTTGGAGTGCAGTGGTGGGATCATGGCTCACTGCAGCCTCAACCTTTTGGGCTTGACTGATCCTCCTAACCCAGGCTCCTGAGTAGGAGGGACCATGGGTGCACGCCACCAGAACTGGCTAATTTTGAATTTTTTTTTTTGTAGAAACAGTATCTCACTAGTTGCTCAGGCTGGTCTCGAACTCCTGGGCTCAAGCTATCCTCCTGCCTCAGCCTCCCAAAGTGCTAGGTTACAGGCATGAGACACCACATCTGGATCAGTTACAGTCTTTTATTTCTGATTTTGAAATAGTGCTTGGCATTTTTTGAAAGAAAAATACCTTTTTAACATGGTTAAAGAAGATCTTAGTGCAAAAATACAAAGAGATTATAGATAGAACTGGAGATTTGTTTAGAAGAGTGTGTGGTGAACCATACAGGCCTACAACACAAAAAAGCAAACTTTGGAAAACATATAAGGATGGGCCTGGGGCACAGAAACTACCACAAGGAGAGTGGTATCAGCAGGATATGAAAACTAATCACAAATAACTTAATTATTCTCAAAACTCCTTTTCTAGTTATGAAAACAATATGTAGAAGGCACAGAGTTAATTTCTAGGAAATATCACATTTCTACAACATAGTACCTAGAGTTACTGACTTGTATTACTTCATCCCATCACTAAATACATTTCTTTCCCACCCTCAGCAGATCAAGACTTCTTATATTTAGGCAAGGAAAGGGAACAGGGATCAGTAAATGAAGAGAAAGTCAGTTAACAGAATGAAAAGTAATAGGCGGTGTTCAGCTTCCAGTAAGTGAGTAGCAAACAGAGAGACCAGTGTTTAAAAAGTGATGAAAGTGGCTGGGCGCTGTGGCTTTGGGAGGCAGAGGTGGGCGGATCATGAGGTCAGGAGTTCAATACCAGCCTGGCCAACATGGTGAAACCCCATCTCTACTAAAAATACAAAAAAAGTAGCCAGGTGTGGTGGTGTGTGCCAGTAATCCCAGCTACTTGGGAGGCTGAGGCAAGGAGAATTGCTTGAACCTGGGAGGTGGAGGTTGTAGTGAGCCGAGATCACGCCACTGCACTCCAGTCCAGGAGACAGTGCAAGACTCCGTCTCAAAACAAACCAAATAAACAAACAAACAAAAAACAAAAAGTGATGAAAGCCTTGAGACTTATTAGAGAGGCTGCTATTGTCAAAGGCTGCAAGTGTAGAAACAGGTCCTGGGAGATGTCTCAGGCAGGACTTTGCCCTATAAGACTGTCAGAGATTTTCCTTAATCCACTATGCCCTTCACTTTTTTCTTCTGGCATATTAAAACATAGAGCATACAACATCACTCTCATTTGAGAAGCTGCCTGATAACAGATAACAAAGAATTTTAAAAGATCTTTTACTTTCTATTTTCTCCTCCTTTAGTGCATGGGGAAAACTAAGAAAAAGTTATGACATATTCTTTCCATCCAGTGATAAAATAGCACTTTGGATTTAATAAAACTCTGTTCATGGTTTATCAAATATCAACTTAAAAACTCTTCAGAGTAACTATATTAACAAGATGTGAGTAATAAAAGAGCTGATAATAAAAGTTTCTTAGTTGTCTCTTATATTTGTAGCCTTGAAGTTATATAGATTGAGTTACTGGCTTGTCAGAGCTAAAATACAAGAAGATGTTTTAACATTTTTTTTAAATGCTAAATCTTAACAGTATTTACTAGTTCATTTTTCAGTATGAATATGTTGGTAAATGTGTACTTTGTTGTTATTTGCATATCATATTAGCATTGTTATGCTGCATACATGCTTTAACGGAGGAAAGTATGCAAATGTAATTTAATAGGCCTAATTATCTTATCTGAAAATAAAAAATGTTGTCAGACTTTTTTTAACCTTAAGGTGGCAATACGAACTAGGTGAGGGTACATAAAGTCAATATATGAGGTAAATGAGTGATGCTCTATTGTTTTCTTTGGTATATCTCAGTGTTCCTTTGTTTCATTATTCTTCTAGAAATTGGAATAAGACAGCTCTTCTGACTAATTAACCCAAAGAGGTTTGACTAATAGAAGGAGACGGCAAGCATGATTACTTAAATGATCATGTACATAGCACTTAATGATCATTCTCATTTATTCCAATATTAGTGCTAATAAATGGTAAAACTGTTTAGGCCAAATGCCGTCACATCACAATAATGTACATCAAGGCTAACACTAATAATTTCTAATTTGCTTGGGAATCAATAAGACATTTTAGCATTTTTAATGCATGTCAATTCCTGCTTCAAAAAATTCATAAACCCTTTAAAAGTAGAAAAATATTTAGTATTTATCTCTTTACCTAGATGAAATAACAAGCTGTCTAACCATCATTTCCCCTCCAAACCACAGTTCCAGCTATGCTAACTATATCCCTGGCTTTCATGAGATCAGTGTAATATATGAAAAGTCACTTCTTTACAAAAAAGCCAATGATTATAACTAACATCAGTGTTTCAAAATGCTAATTTCATCCTACCCTCTTGCTTACTAAGGAGTCAGTGCATACACATTATCTACCAGAGTTTTACACACTACCAGAAGGGTACCTTTGCTCTAAAAAGCAAAAAAAAAAAAAAAAAAAAAAAAAAAAAAAAGTACAGTGGTACCTGATTTTTCTCTATTGCTCATTTCTATCATTTTTTGTTTTTTTGCACATTTTTCTATCATTTTCTTTTTTTGCACATTAAGAATGACAAGGGAAGAAAATAATTCAGAAATGTACTGCAAAATCACTGGCCAATGTTATCTATAGAACACAAAAGGTTGGAAAGGCGTTCATTTTATATGCAAAAGCACATTTATTATCCTGAGCTAGTGGCACTACCATTATTGACTCCTATCATCCCTATCGTTCCTTAGGAATGCATATTGAAGAGCACTTTAATTTCTGGATCACATAAAAATGATAAGCTGAGAGTTAGAACAGAGAAAATTCCCCTTTAGGTTTATATACAGTATTGGAAGAGAGAAAGTGAAGAGGAATAATGCAAAATAAAAGTACAACCAGTGTATTTTAGGAGAAAAGGAGATAGATAACTAAATGAAAGAAGAGATTTCGGCTTCTGGTTATATCTTAATAGAGATAAACTTAGAAGCTCAAACAGCTGCTAGATGGAAGCTCCAGTTCCTTACAATTTAGGTTTCTCCAAAGGGCTGCTCACAACATGGTGTCTCCCATAGCCAAAGAAGAGGGAGAGAGAACAGAGCACCCAAGATGAAAGCTTCAGCATCTTTTTTTTTTTTTTTTTTTTTTTTTTTGAGATGGAGTCTTGCTCTGTTGCCCGACTGGAGTGCAGTGGCACAATCTCAACTCACTGCAACCTCTGCCTCCTGAGTTCAAGCGATTTCCCTGCCTCAGCCTCCCAAGTAGCTGGGACTACAGGCGCGTGTGACCATGCTCGGCTTATTTTTTGTATTTTAGTAGAGACGGGGTTTCACCATGTTGGCCAGGATGGTCTCAATCTCCTGACCTTGTGATTTGCCCACCTTAGCCTCCCAAAGTGCTGGGATTACAGGCGTGAGTCACTGTGCCCGGCTGCATCTTTTATAATCCAAGCTTGTTAGTGAGATATCATTTCTGCCATATTTAATTGGAACAATGTTTGAGGGGGGAGTGGATTATATAAAGGTGTGAAAACAAAGAGGCAGAGATCACTGGGTACCATTTTAAAGTCTGGTTACAATGTTTCTATTATTATGGCAAAGTAAAATAGTATCTAGGACTATGCCAAACAGTGTACCATAATCATATATCATGTCTTTTTTTCTAAAATTAATAATTATCTTTTTTTTTTTAGTGTCTATCATTAAGGCTTTCTAAAATTATCCCCAAAGCTTTTGAATACAATTGTACAAATGATCATTCAGATTAACTGTAAGTTTCACATTTTCCCCTGATCTTCCCTGCTATGCTTTGAATGGCTGTCCCCTCACAAACTCATGTTGAAATTTAATTGCCATTGCAGTAGTATTGTGACATGAGAACTTTACAAAGTAATTAGGCCATGAGGCGTCTCTTAATTAATGGATTGATGCCATTATTGTGAGAATAGGTTCCTTACAAAGGATGATGAGTCCAGACTTGTTTGGTCTCCCTTAGCGCATCACCATGGGAAGATGCAGTAAGAAGGCCCTCACTAGATGCCACAGCCTCAATCTTGAACTTCCCAGCCTCCAGAGCTGTGAGCCAATAAACTTCTGTTCATAATAACTTACCCAGTCTGTGTAATCCGTTAAAACAGTAATAAATAGACAAAACAATTTCCAAGAACCTTCTATCTTTATGCTTTTTCAAATATTGTACTAATTTTTTTCTGCTACCTTGTTTTCTATATCCAAGAGATCCTTGTTTCCTAATTCTTTTTCATACATACATCTTTATATATGTGTATACATATGTGTATATATATACACACATAAGTGTATACACATGTGTATATATGTGTACATATGTATATACATATATGTGTGTACACACACATATGTGTATGCATGTATCCTCTTCCTTTCATCATTGAAATAGTCTTTTAGGCTGCGCACGGTGGCTCATACCTGAATCCCAGCACTTTGGGAGGCTCAGGAGGGAGAATCATTTGAACTCAGGAGTTTAAGACCAACCTGGGCATCATAGTGAGATTCTGTCTTCACAAAAAATAAAAAAATTAGTTGGGCATGGTGGTACATGCCTGTAGTCCCAGCTACTCAGGAGGCTGATGTGGAAGGATGGCTTGAGTCTGGGAGATCAAGGCTGCAGTGAGTTATGATCATGCCACTGCACTTCAGCCTAGGCAACAGAGAGAAACCGTCACCAAAAAAAAAAAAAAATTGTCTTTGATATGTCTGAAATTATAATTGTGGTGTTTTGCTTGAAATTTTTCTTTTGTTCTTCGTATTTTCTCTTTTTATTAAGAGCTCCTTTGTTTTTCCTTTTTTCTCCATGTTAAATGTTTTCCTCAAATGTTAGCTAATGAATTCCTGGCCCACATTAACATTTAAGAGTAAACATTTTGTGTGAATAAGTAAGTTGGTCAGCTAATGGGTTCCTCTGTGTAATTCTCTTGCTCTGAGCTAGTACTGTGGGGAGGAGCAGACTAGTATCAGAAAGCCTGTTCTCTAGACTGTTTATTATATCCAGAGATGTATTCTGTCATCTGCTTGGAACATAAACCAGGCTTCTGTATGCTAAGAACTAAGTGGCAGAAGGGAGTCAGAAGAGGCTTTTTCCATTCATTTCCACTTTTTTCTCTTTAGGTCATCTTGTGTTTACATAATCTCTGTTTGCAGTAGAAATCTCGCTCCTGTTTCATCTTCCCATTCTAGATTCTTGAGTGCAATTGTTTCAAATGATAAATCTCTGATCTCCTGGAAGGGTGGGGGAAAGGGAAGTGAGTTGATGCAGTACAGCATAATGGTTAAAATTCTGGACTTCGGAGTCAGACTGTCTAGATGGTGGCTGAACTGCTCCTTTTCCAGTCCCATTTTTCATTGTATGGCTCACTAGTTCTGTCAGCAGTTCCTGGCCCCAATAATTCCTGAGCTCTCAGAGTCCTGGAAGGGATGGACTAGTCCATTTGCCACTGGGGCCCTGTTGTGTTGTGGGTTGAACTGTGTCCCCTCAAAAAGAAATGTTGAAATCCTAACCCCTAGTACCTGTGAATGTCAACTGTATTTGAAATAGGATCTTTGAAGATGTTATCAGGCAAACTCAGGGTCACACTAGATTACGTTGAGTCCTCATCCAATGACTGGTGTCCCTATAAGGCGGCCACATGACAAGTTAAAGGACACATGAGGAGAACACTATGTGATGATGGAGACACACTCTGGAGTGATGCAGCAACAAACCAAAGAACACCAAGGACCGCCAGCAACGCCCAGGGCTAGGAGAGAGGCATGGAACAGATTCTCCCACAGAACTGCCAGAAGGAACCAGCATTGCCAACATCTTATTTCAGACTTCCAGCCTCCAGAATTGTGAGGCAATAAATTTTTGTTTGCAGCCTTCCAATTTGTGATAATTTGCTATGGTAGCCCTAGGAAAATAATACATCAGGATTCCAGCTTTACTCTCGCATCATCATCTTTTCCATCTTTCCTGTCTCTATATATTGTTGTTCCAGATTAAAGATATCTTGATGCTACAGGTACTGGAAATTGTTTTTGTGACTCTTTCTCTTGGTGGCTCTGTGGTGACTGACTCCCAAGGACAAAAGGAGGTAAAAAATATCTTTATTATTCTATTTTAAAAGCAAAATTCTCCATAGTCTTAATTTTCAGCTTTTTTCTGCTAAACTAGTTCATATTACTTCATGTATTTTAAGTACAGTCCAAGACATAGTCACGGCAAGAAAATTAATTTCCATGTCTCCAATTACTAAACCCATTCTATGTACCATTCTCATTGAAGGATTTATAATAACTTTCTATTGGCAAATGTATCACGGAAGGAAAGTGAAGAAGGGGAAGGAATGAGGAAGTGCCAGCATAGTTTGAATTTATTGAGTAGCTACTCAGTTCCAGGCACTACATCACAAATCTGGGCACCTTCACACACTTTCATTTAGTCTTCCTAACAGCCTATGAAACACATAGTGTAATTTCTCTTCTTATAGCTGAGGAAAAGAAAATGTAAAGACAAATAACCTGCCACAGTCACCCTGATAGTAAGTCAAGAATTTAAACCAAGACCTGTTTGAACTCAAAGCCCAAACCTGACTCTGAACTGTTTTTCAAGGTCAAACTCCTCTGCCAGACCATTCACTTGTAGAAACAGTGTTTGAAAATCTGGCTAGTTTTATGCATTCACAAATAGTTACTGAATAAGAATGACTACTGCTATTTTTTTTAAAGTGCCTACTATGTGTAAGATATTTTGCAAATTATTTATTTTTAATACTGACAGCAATTTTAAAAGGTGGTTTCTGTATCTGTGGCTACTTGGAACTGACCTTTAAGGAGGGCAAATAAAGTAAAATATAAATCCAATGGTATCTTATAAATAAATACCAAGTGTTGTTTTCTTAGAAAAGATTTCAGACACAAAATGCAGTTGGCACATGCCTGGAAGAAATTCAGCTACAGTAGGGTCCCCCTATCTCTGCCCTAACGCCTACTACAGATGGAATACAACAGCAAAAACACTGGTGAACCACACATGGTTATAATCCAAAAGAGTTTTCATTATTTTCCTATAACTACTACACTTTTCAAAACACAAAATATCTCATCCTCTCAGAAAATCTGATGACTGCTTGGCTGGTGCTCTATAGCACACCCAGTCTGCCCACTGCCTAACTGAGCATTGTGGTCACACGCAGAGATTACTTTTTAGAACCTTTAGGCTACTGGGGACAATCTGCCCTTTTTCACAGGGCCTGGGAGGCACCTTGGCTACTTTTCTTCCCGTGGATTTCACACACTGTACTATCACTACATAAGTAATCATCTCCCTCTGCAATTAATGTAAAACTTATTTTGTGTCTCCCTGATCACTTTCCTCTGACATTCCTTAGAGGAGATGCATCATCCCCCATTGACCTTGCCTCCTTCCCCCAGCCAGAGACTATGACTTTAAGGAAGAGACCTTATCTCCTAATTCTCAGAGAAAACAGGTGTTATCAGGTAGGAGTTCCGAATTTTCCCTCAATTGCTGTCTGCCACCACTTCTGTTCAAACATCCTTCCTTTGTAACTGTCCAGGTGCTCTGCACCTATGCTCTCACATCCCATTCCCCAGGAACCTAACCTAAGCTACTGCTCCCCTAAGTCTTAACCCCACACCTCCAGAGCTATTAACACTTCCTTTCAGAATACAAAGACAGGAAAGCCTTTGTCATATGAATGGCAAATAAACATAATATGCTCATTAAATCACAAGCCATTTGGTCCAGCTATTTCCCTACGTTTTCTTTTCTTCATATCTAGGCTTAAAAAAAAAAAGAAAGAAAGAAAGAAAAAAGAAAGAAAGAAAGAAAAAACAGTTCCACTCCTCCTCCAGCCAAGGCTACCTGGCTTCAGTTTCTACCAATACTGCGTTTCTCAAGGTAAGCAGTGATACCTGGGTCCTTCGAACCAATCTGTGCTCAGGTGTTAATCCATCCTTTTTCTACCTGGTCTTTCTGAACATGTGGCTTTGGTGACTATTCTTTTTTTTTCCACACTAATTTTTTTTTTTTTAATACTTTAAGATCTAGGGTACATGTGCACAATGTGCAGGTTTGTTACACAATGTGCAGGTTTGTTACACAGGTTTGTTACACGTGCCATGTTGGTGTGCAGCACCCATTAACTCATCATTTACATTAGTTATATCTCCTAACGCCATCCCTTTCTGTGTCACTGGTGGCTCCTAGGGGAGAACGCTCCTCCTCTGGCTCCTCTTTTTCTTTCTTGCTCCTTCCAAATTGTATGACCCAGATGAGCCCTGCACTCCTTCCAGCTTGGGAGATCTAGTAAGACCAAAGACCATCCCAAGTACAGATGATGTCATTTCTTCTGTATGCTCAGTGAACCTCCACAGTAGCACCACCTCGTTGGACTGTAATTGTTTAGGCTAAACAATTTATTTGTCTCTAAAACTGTAGATTCACCAAGCATTTGATATGCCCATGAAAGTTTAGTTCTCAAATGGCAAACAAGTATTAATATCATAGAAATGGCTTCCCTTTTAAGTAATGCAAAATTACACAACACATAGAAACAGAGACAATGTATAACAAATCAGTAATCAAATGACAAAATCAGTAATTCTTTAATCCTCTTTTAAAAGGGATTTTTATTTTGGGAGAAATTTGATGAAATCAATATATCCTTTCACCAGTTTTTTTTAAAAGTCCAAGCACAAAATTTAAAACAAAAGTTCAGAGTTCAAGGAGCTTCTAAAGTCTGTCCATTGATTCCTTATAAACTTAGATTCTGAACTTCTGCTACGAGAAAAGGGAGAGATTCAGAATGGGCAAACCATTTAAAAAGATCATAATAATTAGAGTCCACTATGGAACACAAGCAGAACAAGAGACATATTAATCATAACAACCATTTCAGGGAAGTCAAGGACATTACTTTCCTTATACAATACAGTTCTTTATCTCCTTCTCACTAAATTTATTCCAGCCTTCAGCATACATTTGTGAATGCTCATTAAATGAAAGACACTTGCTATTTCTTGCATAAATGTCCTTTTAAAACAACTTGAAGTCTTCACTACTTGAGACTTTTCTAACCTGTTCATGCTTAAGAGTCTGTTTGATAATGACTATGCCAAAAGGTTGTCCTGCCCTGACTATAAATTAGATAAGAAGAGGCTTTCCTGTCTACCCGCAGGGCATCCTTACCTAGGCGGGAGCCCTGCTGAGTCTGTTCTGCCTTTTGCTTGACTACATGGTAAATATAAGAGACTGATGTTTGAATAAGTTGTGAAATCATCCAAATTATTTTACATTCCTGGCCTAGAAAAATCTCCTTAAAAAATATTTAAGTCTTTTGACAGCTACAGGTAGCATGTGATTCTGCATGAAAGCCCAAGTGTAAGGGTGTCAAAAACAATTAGTATTTTAATAGCTCCCTTTCTTGGGTTATTTGGCAGGCATAAGTTCATCAAGAAAAGAACAAAAAATACTCTCAAGAAAATAGGCCAATGACATTTAGAAAATCAAGTAATTTTAATATATTGTTCCTTATGCTCTTTCTACTTCAAAATAAGATAGAGTTAAAATAAATGAAAATGGTAGTTGTCAACATTTACTACTTCGATAGAGTTGTCAACATTCACTAATTCATTACTTCAATAGAGTTGTCCTCAAGGTTTCCAAAGAAGATTTAAGGCAGTTAGTGCTCAGTAGACACCAATGGAAACCTTAGAAATTTCCTAATTCTGCCTCAAGATAAACTCTTGCTGTTTGAGAAAAGGCAGGTCAAGAAACAAGGCGACCCAAGATAGAGTGGATTGGGGATGGGGGAGAGGTGGCTCTATATGGAGTTTTGATATATCAACAATGAAGCCTGTCTTGTGTGCTAATTTAAAGATATCTAACCAGCTTCACATTTAACTCTGACTTCAAATCTTAGAGTGGCAGAGCAGCTGTGCCTGGAGGCAATACAATCTTATTTCTATAAAAATCTCTCAAAGTGCCATATATAAGTGGAAGAGTAAAAATAGATAATCAAATCCAAATTAAGGCTATTAAGAATTGATTTAGTGTAAAGATAATATAGCAAGATTTTGTTTAGGTTATGGATGCTCTCTAAAAATGCATAATACTTGTTTGCCTAAAATTTTGATTATGTTTTATCTTATTTTGTCACAGTTAAATAGTTTTATCATTAGGGGTTTTAATTGCATATAGTTTATAGAATTCTTTCTGATTACTCTCTATCCATTTAACTGGAAAAAAAATCCCACTGTACCACTTATGAAAAGAGAACCACCTAATGAGGATGCAAACAAACTGCAGGCAGATGCAGCATAAGGTGTGGTTCAACAATTCACATCTGTGGAGCCTTTGTCACAGAAGTTTTACGGAGAGTTTACAGAGCGTACAGAGGAAGGGAAGTCCCTAGGAGAGTAGGAATAAATGTATCCTGAAAAACACTAGTCACTCAGTGGTATACCAGAGGTTACAAAGAAAACAATCAAGAAAAGAAAAACAAATGAGAAAATCAAACTCTTCTTTCAACCTTCATTGTATAGGCTCCACCACTGCGTAATTCCTCCCAACTTCTTGATCTCTTTTCTGCTTCTCCTTCACTTCATTACTCACCTGACGCGATTCCTAAAGTTCAGTCCTTAACTTGCCATTCTTTTGTTTTAAAGATTCTCCTTTAGATAACTCACTTGCTTATGAATTATTAGCAATTATCTGTGAGGGTGTCTTAACCTAGAGCTCTAGGCTGGGCTTCTTTCCTTTTGACTTTTTTTGTCTTCCCCTCTTTGACTTTTCCACCATCCCTAGCAGCTGATTCATATTGGCACAGAGTTTGCCATGAAGTCCTTTCAATCCCTCCTTCTCACTTACACTTTAGTTCCATATAAACTATGGGGACCTATCATTTTCATGCTCAAAAACCTCAACAGTCCAAATTTCTTGGCGTGGTGTCAGACTCGCAATATACTTCTTCCCCATCTGGTACTTTATTTTAAACTGGCCAGCTGATTTCTTAACACTCAAATCCCATAGTATGGCATTTATTAAAATGCAGTAACAAATATTTTAATTATCTTGATTTAAAAGAAGGAATTTTACTATTTTCTGTAGACTACAGAAAATCTTTAGGTTTGGACTGTGTTGAATAAAGAAAATAGATAATGCCCTGTACTCATCAACAAATACGTTCTTTTGTTTTAATGTTGCCACACTTTGCTTGACTAAGTGAAAGATATTTAATAAGTAGCCCTCCACTTCTAAGAAGTGAGTAACCCAATCAAAATCGAACCTCCCCTACATCTGATCCAACAACTCTTTGAAGCTATGCATAGACCAAATAATCAAATATCTCCTTTTGATGATAGATAACTTAAAGGGAGGAGATGGGAAGCGGTTAACTGTTCACAGCTGGAACTTTAGCAACTGGCACATCAAATTCCACTTATTTGGGTGACATTAAGAGATCTGATTTTTCTCCTTAATATATACATTAATAGTTCCATTCAAGTATAAACATAAACATGTCTGTTCATTCAACACATTCTTATAAACACTTATATGCCTGATACCAATCCAGCTAATCATTGGGGTTATAGCAGTCAACAAGACAGATATGCTCCTTTATGCCTTATTTCCACTCTGATGAAACTCATGAGTAGTGTGACAGACATTGAATAAAAACATCTTCAGGACAGTATGTATTATAAAATGGGAAGACTAGGGTGTCACCAGAATGTACAGTTCTACAAGGTTCAGACTGGGGTTCAGAAAGGGCATCCTGAAAAAGTGCATACATGCTGCTGCTGCTGCTGCTGCTAGGCTCACTCTTGTCCTTGGGTTTTGGCCTCATTTGTATTCATCCTTCAAGTCTCAGCTTGCATTTCAGATCCTTTCTAGAAGCCAACTCTAAACTGTCCTCATGAAGTCTGGATCAGTCTTTCTGACTTTCTTGCCAAAATTTTTTGTGTTAACTCTAACCTGGCATTTACCACAAGTAGGGCAATTATTACTAGTCTGTCTTTCAACTAGATGGTGCATTCTTAGAAGGTATCTATAAATCTTAAGTGCTTAGCAACCGCTTAATAAATTTTGCTGAATAAATAAAGATTTAGCACATACTTAATTTCTGCCTGTGGCTTTACAGCCAAAGCAAAAGAGAACAGGTACAACTTGTAACCAAAGTGTTTTTGGTAGATGTTTGGACCACAGCACAAAGGCTGGATGATTCAGTGCATGAGACGTCTGCTTCTGAAGTTCACTGAAGTTAGAATGCTTGAGGTCAGTTTGCTAAAATACATATAGGGACATTTTAGCACCAACGACCAGGAGGATACTTTAGCAGATTTTTTTTTCTATTCTGAGATAAAAGATGCTCTTTCTCTATATAAAAAGAAACCTAAGAAGTCTGAGACTATAGCTTTGATTTAAGAAAGCACAGACAATACACAGACAGCAAAAGATATACAGACAATAAAAAATTAAAACTGCAGCTAATAAACTCAAATTTGGGCTTTGGATATCTATTTTTTACCCAAGTCTTCTATAATATTTCTAACAGAGCATAGGTTTATTAAAATTAACATAAATGTTTTAATACTGACTTTATTAAAAGAAATAAAAAGTGGTCATAATTAATTCTAGATTATTTTCATAATCTAAACCTCAGACTAGGAAAACAGTGCTATCTAGTGGTTAAATTTGGGAAGAAGAGATGAGGCACACCAGAGGCTGGAGAACCTCTGAGAGGCTGTGTCTCAATTGATCAACTTTATGTTACAAGCTAAAAGAAGTACGCACATAAGTCATTAGCTCATGGATGGGAAGTGAATTAGACATGGATTCAAGCAGTTATGTTAAGAGTATGGCATGGCAAAGAAATTAACAACTTGGACTCTGAAGTCAGATAGGCATGCATTTAAAATTTGACTACATGACTACATGCCCTTAAACAAGTTATCAGACCTGCTTAATACTTGACTGGTTTCAACTATGAAATGGAGATAAAAATATTGACTCTCTGAGAGAAATGTTTGAGAAGGTTAAATGGGTAATATGCATAAGACATTCATCATAGTGCTTGGCATTTAGTAAGCCAAATATCTCAGTCAACATTAGCTTATTATTAATATTATTATTATTTTACATAGCCTATAAATGAATTTCAAATAGCTGTAGAAAATCTTTTACGTCTTTAAAAATAAGTTATGAGATCAATATCAACAATATATACTTGTAGAAAATATAAATATTAGACATCAATTTTCTTTTAAGTATATAAAAGCAAATTTAAAAAGTAAGTTCAATCTTACATTTCAATCACATAGGTCAGTCGTAGGGTTAGTATTTTCAATGAAAACAAAGTAGTTTTTAGAAATAGATTACACAATGAACTCCAAAATGTCATCCCATAGTAAAAACAATCACTACACTTTTTTCAATGAAGACATTTTCCTTAACCAAATCCTGCATTTTTCAACATCTAGTCCAATAAATCTACATACACATAGTTCTTAAGATAAATTTGGTCATTTGGATTTCTTTCTACTTGGTTAGAAATATGAAGGGAAAACACAACAGAAATATGAATAGAAAATAATTTCTAAAAATGTAGGAACCCATCACATTTATATTAGAACAGAGAATTTGATCTTTTTGATATATCTTGTTTGGCTTGCTGTATAATCTACTAGCTTAATTATCACAACAGCCTTAGAACTTAAGCCAGTACATATTAGCTTTATAAAAATGCAGTGCTCATCTGCTGTATATATAATAAACAGAAACATCACAATTTATAAGTAATTGCATCTGAGACATTATATCCCAGACACTTTACTAATATTATAGTCACAAAGCTGAGTTCTCCAAGACCAGTGTACAAAGTTATCTGAACTAATTTTGCCCCAAATAGTATCTAAAAATATATATTTTAAGTTAACTGTAGAATGGTATATGCGTATCATTAATCATATCACAACCATTGTGTTTGGCTGTGGCTCTTTGTTAATGACTTAAAATGGGGGCTGAGTTGATTATCTTGTTAATAATAATAAAAAAATAACTGAAGTACATATACAAAATCAAGGAAGAAATACAATAGGAATTGGAACTATATTCTGGTCACAGTTGTGTCACTAACCAGCTCTGTACTCTTAGGAAGTTTTCAACCTCTCTGGGTTTCCATTTATTCATGGATAATACAAAATAATCCTAAGATCAGGATAGTTCTCCTCTCTACAGGTTTTGCCATTGTAAAATATGTTACAAGGGCTCTAAATCATAACCCTAAATTTAGGAATTACTTAATTATTCACAGTGAACTTCTCTGACTTATTCCAACTCTTCCTGTTTGTATTGCTATACAAGAGAAAGGCAAGACAAAACACAAAAAAGATCTATTTAAGAGACTGCAGTATATTTTTACCTTTACTGTCATTTGTTAAGCACCTACTATATATACTTTACCTTAGGCAGTAAGGATCCACACACCTATTAAAAGATAATTACATCCATGTCTTTTTCTTATTTACCTCGTAATTATTTTAGGCTTCCCTAGAAATTGGCACAGGTTTTTCTCTCAGTCACATGTTAATAATTCTACTTAACTCATCTGCACCCAAAAAACTCGTACAAAATCTGTCAAGTTTTTTTACATTTATAAATCTGGCAAACATTAGTGACAATCTCACTCTGAAAAACAGCACTCACAATCAATGAATATGTTTTGACTGTGGAAGGTAGGCAGGACCCAAGGACATAACACAGAGGGAAAAGAACCAAAGCAAATAAAACCCAATCAACATGAAATGGCACCCTGAACAGAGCAGAGAGTTCTATGAGGTTGGGCATGGAGGACTGGTTAGAGATTTTTGAGAGGAGTCCATCTTAGATGAATATCAGAGACTAAGTTAATTCACCTTCTTAGTGATTTTATCACATCCTTCCACAATAATACCACATGAAGCTCATCTACGTTTATGATTTTGCCAAAATGCCAGTTAAGGTATTTCTAACTACACTGGTGAATGTGAGAGATTAAAACAGATGACAGATTCAATACTTCAAATTGTATCTTGACTTATAGTAAGTCCACTATTTTAAAGTGTGTTATGAGAAAGAGTGCCTTGGATAACACTGATGAGCAATGATTGAACGTTAACTTCAGATAATTATAATAATAAAAAATTCACTAAAGACCTGATAGAAGAACTTAAGACACAACCTCAAGGCAATAATATAAGGATGAAAAATACGAGTACACAATCTCATAGCAAATATGTACATGCACACATTTTTACTATTTTAGTTATATTGAAACTTGAGAATTTCACAGCAGTCTACTAAAATCACAGATCAATAGGATAAAAGTAGATAAGAAGAACGTGCAATTTATAAATACGGTTTATTACCATGGTTACAAACTTTCAGAACAGGCCTCTGAGACATTGGACTGAGACTCTGCCGAACATCTGTTAAAAAATATATAAAATAAACTTAATATAGAGGTCTATGCATCTCAAGAAGGAAAACAGTATTAGATATACTTTTTTCCAAGGTTAAGTATTTCTGGCAGCAAAGTAATGCTTCAATACCCTGAAATACTTGAAGCAATAATGTTATGACTTTTACTTCCCATTTAATTATGCTACTGTAAACTCCACTGGGATAAGGTACATATGGTTCTTTAGATGAGACTTGTCACACTAATCAGGATTTTCTAGGTTCAGTGCATTGATTTGTTAATGTGCTACTGACATCGGCCAACTGGAATGCATATCTCTCTGACATTTGTCTGTGCAAGGGATTAAGCAAACTTATGAAACTTCTGAACAGTTGTTGCCCACGGCACTGCATTCTTGACACATGACTTTAAAAGAATGAGAAAAACAGGTTCTTTCTCTGTGATAGCTCCCTAGAAAGTAGCATGAAACAAATATAGGGTTCACCTTTCGGCATCGGTGTCCTTTTTCTTCTGTCGCGGAAGGCAGCCCCGGACTGCAAGGCCTCCAGCAGATTATCCATCACTCCTGTCTCATCACCCTCTGTGAAAAGAGATGCAGGGAATTCCATCAGCCCTCAGGGTTACCATAGCAATGTCAAAGCTCCACAGAAACTGGTGATGGTGATGGTAGGGAGAAAAAAGATCAGATGCCGGAACTAAGCTAGCAATTTCAAAATAAGACAGGACTGTAACTCTCTCATAAATCAACTATCTTTTAATGAAAAGGGCCTCATTAGTGCCTATGTTACTGTGCACTAAAGAGGACCGAGTTCCACTGATTCACTTCAGAGCACTGCTTTTATAGTCCAACAGCATAATTACCTTAAATGGAATGTGGTTCTAGTCATGTTTGAGTCTTCAGTTATCATAAATCACATTTCCTTTGTAGAAATGAGCTATTTTCAAGGCATCATCCTATATTCTAAAGTCAACCAGGTATAGGAGAGTGGTTTTTTTTTCTTTTTTTCTTTTTTTTTTTTGAGACAGAGTCTCGCTCTGTTGCCCAGCCTGGAGTGCAGTGGCGCAATCTCTGCTCACTGCAAGCTCCACCTCCCAGGTTCACACTGTTCTCCTGCTCAGCCTCCTGAGTAGCTAGGACTACAGGTGCCCGCCACCACGCCCAGATAATTTTTCAAATTTTTAGTAGAGATGGGGTTTCACCATGTTAGTCAGAATGGTCTCAATCTCCTGACCCCGTGATCTGCCCGCCTCAGACTCCCAAAGTGCTGGGATTACAGGCGTGAGCCACCACACAAGGCCCGGAGAGCGTTTTTGTTGTTACTGATATTCTGCTGTTTAAACTTATGAAATTATATTTCCATGCTAACTTTTGTGAACATGCTTCCAACAATTGATTTTTCATATCAGAAGATAATCATCCCCTGACTTGAGGTGACACAGAACAATCACTACAAAATTTTACAGAATGTATAAATTTATCTTCTATAATGAAAAATAAATCAAAAGAGGCTCTCTAAAAAGGACTGCATTCCATTAAGATTACTTTAAATTGATATCTTGTATATAATTAACGAAAGACATGGATATAGAGCCAATTATCTCTACAAAGAACAGATTATGCCTGTAATATTTTTAAGTATTTATAGTTATCAGTGTTAAATAGTATTCAAAGAAAGCAGGAGAAAAAGTTTCAAAGGAACTACTGGCCCAAACCAAATTCAAGGAAGCACTAAGGATTTTTTGTCCGACCAGACAAGGTAACTTGCAGGCATTCTTTATGAAATTGTATGGCCGGTATACTGCTACATTTAAAATAATGGAAAGCTATTTTCCTTCGAACTTTTTATTTTTTTTTCCATTTTCATACACAATTCCTTTACAAAGATGAAAAGTGAATGCAGTAGAATACAAATAACATACTCATTTACAGTTTATAAACAGATATATAAATATAAATATGTATCAGCCACTTTTCCATCTGCTGCTGTTACATATTTTTAGAACAGTACTAAACCTTGTAGGTGTTATCAAAAAAGGTGGGTGAGAAATAGAATATTTGGAAGTTGTTAATTTACAGTAAATGTAATTCTAAGTGATTTGATGGCTATTTTAACTAAAATACATTAAATATTTCAGACAGTTAAATAAGTAGCTATTTGAAAATTTATATTCAAATTCAACTATATTTTTTCCTTAAAAACTGCAGGCAATGTCAAATATTTAAGGTAGTAAAAGAAAAAGAAAACATTTCTAAATCTAAAATTAAAATTTTGAATCTTTTTCAAGCAGTCATGAGATTGAAAAAAAATCCTAGTACTGAAATCAAATAGAAACAAATAAACATGTTTTCAAATTGATAGCATTAATTATAAAGGAGGGGAAAAAAGAATAAACCCAAGTAACTTTTGAATACTTTAATGGCATAAAGTTTAAGGGAAAAATCTATAAAGAAAATGTGAACTTTCTTCTTAAATTTGTTGTTGGTAGTGGTATTGATGTAGTGATTCTGAGACTATTGTGTGTGTATAAAAGGTGGAGCAGATGTGTAAATGTGCTGATGTGCTCACTGTGGGAAAGAAAATGGAAATATGGAATTGGAGAAAAAGAAAAAGAACCATGAAGGGTTGGATTGGATTTATAGGTATTAATGTAGACTCAAGCCTTAAAAAAACAAAACAAACAAACAAAACCCTTTTCCTGTAACACTATAGTAGTATCAATGAGCATTTGGATCTTGGTTTCTAGCTACCATTACTAGCCCTAAAATCTTGGTTTCCAATTACCTCTCTCTCCCTAAGATCTTGGTTTCTACATACCATTACTCCCTAAAAGGAATGACAATGCTTACAGAAATGGCTGATTCTAGAGCTGAGGCCAAGAAAAGTGTGAAATGAGTCAGAAACATATTGTTGTGACAGAAAATAAGAAAGTGCTCAAAAATAGATAGTGATATGTTGAAAAGACAGAGAAGCCAGATTGAAACATTGCCTTGGCCAAATTTAGGACAACTGAATATCAAATAAATAATGATGGGAATGGGATTATTGCACATTGGGGAAAAAAGAATCATGCATCCATAGTGATACTAAAATATACATAGTAATAAAAATGTAGGAAGGAGAGTTCCTCTTTAAAGAAAAGCATCAACTAATAGATGTCAAAGATATGAGGGAAATACAAAATTCACCACATTACAATTCACATAGTAAGAAATGATTCAGGCAGGAGTCGTCAATGGCTTCAAAAACTATTGTGTGTAAGGATGTGGAGGAACAGGATATAGAGAAATTTGGTAGATACCACCTTATCCAAATAATCAAATTTGACATTACCAATAATGTGGAATATGCTGATACCAATTGCCTCCTGAAGTGATGCACAACTTAATCTGTGTAGCACTTTGCACAAAAATATTGAACTTGAATCTGAATGTGAGGTAACAATCATACAAATCCAAAGCGAGGGACATTCTGTGACACAATTGGCCTAGGATCTAAAAATGTATCAATATCATGAAAGATAAAGAGAGGAAGAAACAGAGAAAGAGAGAAGAAAAGGCTAGATAACTATTCTGGATTAAAGAAGACTAAAGAGACATGACAATTAAGTATAGCGGAGTCCCTGATTAGCTCCTGAATTGGAAGAAGTTATACATGACGTTATTGGGATAACTGGAGAAATTTTAATATAACTGGATATCAGATAATTACATTGTACCAATGTTAAGTTATCAGAGTGTGATAACTGTATTATGGTTCACTAGAATAATCTCATTGTTCTTAGGCTCACAGCTTTAGGCTCACAAAGCATCTTACACAGTCTCATGTTTATTAACTTCATGCCTTTGAACATGCTATTGTATCTACACAGAACATCTGACTCACTGTCTTCACCAAGCTAGCTCTTACCCTTCCTTCAAAACAGAGAACTGAGAATCCTTTCCTAACCCATGTGACCTAACTAGGTGCCCCTCTGTGTCCCAGTGGTCTGTAGTACATAAAACAATAAATTTTTTACAATGTTATATTGTTTATGTGACTGTTTCTACCTCTAAATCGTGAGCTCACTGAGGGCAGGGATTATAGATTTCATTTATCTTCAACACCTGGCAAAATGCAACTATTACATAGAGAGTGTTCAACAAATATACGTTGGCTAAATTAGCTAAATATATGTTGACTAACTTAACTAAGATGGTCAGCTGGAAGGGTTGGTTATGCAGGAGAATAAAGGTCATAGATGGACAGGGGTCTAGGGAAGAGATGGGAGTACATTCCCGCCACCATTCTAAACAACACAGCTTTCTTTCTTCCTTTTCCCTTGTCACATACATCTATTTAGTTGTCAAATATTATAGATTGAAACTCCCCATTATCTCCTGAACTAATCTGCTGTTCCTTTTCTAACTACACTTTATGTTGGTAGAACAGAACTGAATTATTTTTTACCTGGAATACTGCATGAGGTGCCTAGTCACCTTGCTTCCAGTTTCTCCCTAATTCAGCCCATGCATTACTGACAAGGAAGTCCAACAGCAGAAATGATCTTCAGTTCCCCCAGTCACAAAGTTTCAGTATATCTCAGTTCTTACAATATAGAGTCCCAACTCCTTTTTTCATTTTTATTTTTAATTTTCTTTTTTTCACTCAAATGGATTCTGACAAAGTCCAAACTCTTATTCTTACTCCAACAATGACTTCAATTGTGTTTCCAATCTTACCTCTTACTTCCAACCATCACAACCTATTCTTTAGCTAAAGGCAACTGCCTGTGATTCTCTACAAACATTCTTTCTCTTGTCCATCACTGTCCACCTGGAACCTCTACCCCTGCTGTCATCCCCCAGAGCAGATGGCTATTTTTGGCCTTCACTCTCACATGCATAAGGGGAAGAATATAATAATGAAGTAAAACAACCTGCATTCTAGTCTGAGCTTTCAACTAACTACCTGTGAGACACTAGACTATTATTTACATAATCATTCCTGACATATGCAACACAGACAATACCTGTCTAGGGTTAATGAGGGAATCAAATGAGAAAATACAAATGAAAGCACTTGGTAAATTGCTAAGTGTTATAAAAATATAGGGAAACAAATTCACAGATAAAATCCATAGTAAATTACAGGACATGTATGAAATGCCCGCTTATTATTGAATGTTTCAAGAACTGCTTTAGATATATTACAAATGAAGGAAGTCTTTTTTTTTTTTTTTGAGATGGAGTCTTGCTTGTCACCCAGACTGCAGTGCAGTGGTATGACCTTAGCTCACTGCAACCTCTGCCTCCTGGGTTCAAGTGATTCTCCAGTCTCAGCCTCCCAAGGAGCTGGGATTACAGGTGTGCACCACCACGCCCAGCTAATTTTTGCATTTTTACTAGAGACAGGGTTTCACCATGTTGGCAAGGCTGGTCTCGAACTCCTGACCTCATGTGATCTGCCATTTTTCAAACATGTGAGTGTCTATACATGCCGTCTTAGAAAGAGACTGCAAGATGTGCTTTTGCAAAACCAAAACAAGAGGGGTAGAAGAGTAAGAAAGAGGAAAACATGGCATCCAGAAAAGGACAAGGGACGAGAAAGCAAAGTGGCAAAAGGAATTCCCAGGACGTCCCAGTCTCAGAGCATCCAGTTCAGATCACACGGATCACATGGGAAGCACTAGGCTTCCCAAAGTGCTGGGATTACAGGCATAAGTCAACACGCACGGCCGAAGGAAGTCTTTTAGAGTGTATTCTATTATGTTCTTCATTAGGTATAACATCATTTCTAAGAAAAACTCTGACTTGAAGTACAAACAGACTCTTGAAATAAACCAAAGTGTAATATGGGGACATATGAAGAAGATGTTCTTCCAAATGTTAAAAATGCATTTAGAACATTCAACCAACACATGTTCACCTGGCATATGGTACTGTGTGCCAGGATGTTACTAGGCACTAAAGATACCTAAGACCGATGCATATGGTACTGTGTGCCAGGATGTTACTAGGCACCGAGATACCTAGGCCCCAAGGGTAAACACGAAAGCATTTCTGCTCTCATAAGCAAAAAATGTGTATGTATGAGTTACTGGAGATGTACAGCTTCCTAGTGAATGATGACTTGAAGAATAAGCAGGAGTTACTCATGTTAGGGACTGGAGAGGGAATAGCATTCTTGGCAAAAGGAATAACAGGTACGAAGGTAAAAAGTATGAATAAAAACAAAAAATGAGGTGTAGTAAGGTGTTTAAATGATTTATATTTACAATATTCTAACACAGACCAGAGAAGTTGAAATTAGTCAGTTTTTCTTGTAGAGCAGAATTCAATTTCTCCAGCTATAATTTATATTAAAAATATTTATAGTTTCTCCCCTGCTGAGAAAACTCTTAAATAGACTAACTGCAAAAGTCAAAGCTTTCTATATCTGAATAACATATCATCTTAATTTGTAAATGATATTTTTAAAAATTGCACAGTGTCAAAGGAAATGGAGAAGGGAGAGTTAAGGACATTTCTAAAGTGGAATCAATAGGTCTTAGGAATCGAAAGAGGGCGGAGCTGCTAAGGACATGTCTGAGATCTCTGCAGCCTATGGCTTGCGGAAAAGAAAATATGAAATTTAAATATTTTTGATTTTGATGGCGAACAAAGATTGGAAAATATAATGAGTTTCCTTTTGTACATGTTAATGGAAGGTGCTAGCAAGGACCTCCAGATAACTTCTGGAAGACAGCTGGAAATTGTGGCCTCAAATTCAGACAAAAACGTGGGTAGTATTTTTGGAAGTCATTTCCATATTGTAAAAAATACTCATTCAGCACTTTGGAAAAGTAAATGCCTGAATAAGGAGAGGTGGCATCTTGGAAACCACCTAAATTTAAAGGACAGGAGAAAAAAGTCAGTGATCCAGTAGGAACTCTCTTTCCTTATTCCATTTTCTTCAGCCAAGGTATAGCACTGAAATTTTAGATAACTAAGGATGCAAAGAAGATCCTAAAAGTTCTAGAATGCTGAAAGCAAGTAAACAAATGAAAACAGGTCAAATACATAGGAAGGAAATAAGACTAGGACTGGATTTCTCAATGGTAACCCTGAATTCCAAAAGATAGGCAAGAAACGATTCCCAAATTCTGAAGTGAAATTATTTCCAGTGAAGAAATGATTATTGTTGTTAATTGGACGACGATAGGAAATGGACATTTTTCAAACATGCGAGTGTCTATACATGCCGTCTTAGAAAGAGACTGCAAGATGTGCTTTTGCAAAACCAAAACAAGAGGGGTAGAAGAGTAAGAAAGAGGAAAACATGGCATCCAGAAAAGGGCAAGGGACAAGAAAGCAAAGTGGCAAAAGGAATTCCCAGGACGTCCCAGTCTCAGAGCAGCCAGTTCAGATCACACGGATCACATGGGAGGAAACTGGGCCATGGGACAGAGTAATGGCCATGGAACTGATAGCAAATCTATTGTGTCGGACCATTTGCAAAACCTAGATTGTCCCATAGGAAATGCTGCAATCTGAATATGTTAGACTTAATCTCCAATGTAATTGTATTAAAAGGTAGGATCTTTATGGGGTGATTAGGTCATGAGGGCAGAAATCTCGTGAATGGGATTAGTGGCCTTATAAAAGAGTTCGAGGAAGCTGTTAGTTCCTCCCACCACGTGAGGACGCAGCAGCAAGACACCATGTATGGAGCAGAGAGTGAGCCATCACCAGGCATAGAATTTGCTGGCATCATGATCTTGTATTTTCCAGCCTTCAGAACTGCAAGAAATAAATTTCTGTTGTTTATAAATTACCCAGTCTAAGGCGTTTTTGTTATAACAGCAGGAAAAAACTAAGACAGAAAACAAGGATTACTAAAATTTGGGGTAAAGAAAAAAAAAAACTTAAAAGTTAAAAAAAAGAAGAAAAATAAAGAAAATGAGGTATATTTACATACTGCCAATATTATAAACACTGGCCATTCTGTTGACCATCAACTGTGATACAATGAAAGACAATGGGGTAAAGGAAGAGGGGTACACAAGGTGGATTAGTGGTGAGAGGGCAGTAGGGAACTAAATCAGGAACTCAGTAATGTCTAAAATAAAAAATTGATACATAACAGTTTATGTTATTATCTAGAAATAGGGAACACATAAATATCAGAAGAAATAACTAAGAATTAAAAGTGATTGCCTCTGGGAAGTTGGGAGAAGGTTGAGAGGAGTGAGGGAGAAAATATTTTATCACGCTATGAGCCTATTCTATTTAACTGAGGAATTTGCAGACATTGATACTACAAGAAAGTTAAAAATTTTCTTGAAAGGGAAAGAAGATGACTGAGGAAGAAAATGTGAAGGAAGAGGTTGATTCTTGACCTAAAGGTGCTTACCTCTGAGAAGGGGAGGAAGACAGGTAAAAATGGTACAACACGATAGGATGAATATTATGACAGAGATATTCAGCATGTGGTACAGGGTGGTGGGCATGTAGCATGGGACAGAGAGAGAAGGAACAGCAGTCACAGAAGACTCAGAATACCTGAGACTTAAAGAACCGATTTAAGAGTGCCAGAGCTGCCAAAAGAGACAAGACACAGCTAAAGCTGTCAGTAAAGCTGTACAAGGCTGGGATTCTTGAAGAATGTGCAAGGGATATGAGTAGGAAGAGATAACAGGGGTAATGCTGCGAGGTGAAGGTGAAGAGAGAGCCAGGGCCGACTCACCAAGGGCTGAATATATCATGCTATGGAGTTTAGACTTTAAAGGAGTCATGAAGTCATTTTAAGCTAGGAAGTAACATGGTCAAATTTCTACTTCAGAAAGAATATTTTGAGAAGAGACAAGACTAAAGGCAAAAAACAAACAAACAAAAAAACCCGAGAGGCATGTTTAGTGATTTAAATCTAGACAAAATGTGATTGATTGCAGGGCCCAAGTAAGTTATAGAAGTGGTGAAAATAGAAAAAAGAAAGGAGGAGACATAGAGAAATCTTGGTCTGTGTGGATGTGAATACTATAAAGAAATAAAGTTAAGGTTGATTTCCAGGCATTTGGCTCAGCCAATTGTATATATATTGATATCATTTGCCAAGTACAGAACTGTCTTTGTTTGGTGGTAGAATGAGTTGGATCTAGTTGAATTTTGGATATGTTAAGTTGAAATGTTCATGAGATATACAAATACAAAGTGATTCAAGGTGTCTAGAGGGCTGATAGAGTCACAGGTTTAAAACTTGGTAAAGAGGAATTGGTTATACTAATACATTCAACTTAGAAGCATAGGTCATAACTGAAACTATAGAAAAGAGTACAAGCATAGTAAAGTGGTAGAGAACAGAAGTTTTGAATTCATTCATTTGGATTCAAACCAATGGCTCCCCAACTAACAATCAGTATTATTGGGCATATTACTTAGTCTCTAAAACCCTCATCTATTCCCCCTCAATGTTGAAAGGGCAAGAAAAACAGCACCTATTTCACAAAATATTGGGAGGATTAAAAGAGATAAATCACGTACAATGCTCAGTAGAGTGCCTGGCACATATTAAGAGCTTACGGACAGTGAATCTTTGTTATTTTACTTACTTATATTATGATGAGCTTGAGCTCTATTAGGGAGACAGTGTGTAGTGAAAAGAAAGGAGAGCTGAGGGTAATGCACAAGGCAAACTAATAAGAAAAGGTGCTTTTAAGAGGAAATGACTATTATCAACCTGTGACCATTTTCCATTGTGTTTACTTTGTGTGTGCTTTTATATCTTCTCCTTTTACTCCCCATTGTCTCCTAACATACTTTCCTAAAGTCAAACAACTATATATATAATTATTATTATTATTTATTTAGAGGCGAAGTCTTGTTCTGTTGCCCAGGCTGGAGTGCAGTGGTGCAATCTCAACTCACTACAAACTCCGCCTCCCGGGTTCAAGCGATTCTTCTGTCTCAGCCTCTTGAGTAGCTGGGACTATAGGCGCACGCCACTGCGGCAGGCCAATTTTTTGTATTTTTAGTAGAGATGGGGTTTCATCATGTTAGCCAGGATGGTCTCAATCTCCTGACCTCGTGATCTGCCTGCCTGAGACTCCCAGAGTGCTGGGATTACAAGCGTGAGCCACTGCTCCTAGCCTATATTACTATTATTTTTTGAAGACCGCTCTGTCACCCAAGCTGGAGTGAAGTGGTACGATCTCAGCTCATGGCAACCTCTGCCTCCCAGGTTCAAGTGATTCTCATGCTTCAGCCTCCAGAGTAGTGGGATTATAGGCATGTGCCAAAATGCCTGGCTAATTTTTTGTATTTTTAGTAGAGACGGGGTTTCACCATGTTGCCCAGGCTGGTCTTGAACTCCTGAGCTCAGGCAATCTGCCCGCTTTGGCCTCCCAAAGTGTTGGGATTACAGGCGTGAGCCACCATGCCCAGAGACATTTTCTAATACTTCAGTAGTAGTAAGTGACATAAAGATTACAACCTGGAATTTGGAATGGGACTAGGGAAGGAAAGCTCAGTTTCCCCAAAGGCTAAAAGTGTGCAGTTGATACACAAAATTCATAGGCTTATAGTTTAACCCAATTCTAGAAGAAAAAACACATGCACACACACACACACACACACACATAGCTTCCCTAACATAATTATATGAATTATTCCTCTATGATTCTGGTTATAGAGATTTTTGGGAAAAAGATTATACGACTTCTCTTGGTAACCCAGTTCAGTCTTTAACCAGCTAGAACAAAGCTCAAAATACTACTTAAACCAGACAGCAAAAAGACAGGAATAACTTCAAACAAAGTCTTTGAACTTGTCTTAATCCAGATGTGAAACTGAAAATTTATTTGAGTCAAGGGAGTCAGAAAGCCAATTTTCACTGGGATTTAACTGATAAAATGATAATCAGAACAGTTCTCTTTCATACTGTAATTAAGTGACTGGCTCAACCATAAGAAGTGGAATTTTATGGGAAAAAACTCCAATAGGTTAATATTTCTGGGTTTTTTTTCGCCTTATTCTTCATGATTTGTACGAATTTCATTAAATATATTTCTAAGTTAGAAGAAAAAATTAGAATATTTCACAAAAAAGGAAGTTTTGTTATTTTTTTTTTTTTCCCTTAAAATAGAGCACCTAAGAGCAAAGTTAAAGAGTGAAACTCCTGGACTTGAATCTTGCTTCTTTTATCAGCTGTGTGCTCCTTAAAGACCACCCCATCTCCTTGTGCCTCCTCATACCTATAAGATGAGGATAATAATAGTATTTATCCTCAAAAACTACTGGAAGATTAAGCAAGGTATAAAGACCTCAGCACAGTGCCCCCCATATGTAAGGCCTAAAAAATATCAGCTATTCATATTTTTAATATTTTGGTGACTATTCTTGTACACTAATATAGCAAATATTGCTGATTAGTCAGTGCAACACATTCATTCCCTACCTTCTCCTTCCTTCCTACAGAGGCTAGGAAAGCTAAAATTTCTCTCTGTGGCTCCCTTGCAGCTAAGCTAGGGGTGGCCATGTGATGCATTTCTGTCTAATAAGGCATATGTGTACATAAAGTATAGTATTTCTAGAAATAAAAGATGTATATGTTAATAATCACTCTTTCTCTTCCTATCTTAAATATGGCCTGGAATTATGGCAGCTATGACTGCTATCATATGTTACCACCTCCTTCTTCGTATCTTGAATAGGCTTGGATCTGTAGCATCCATCTTATGAGTACAGACCATAAGATTATTCTTTTAGTTGCTCTGGATAAAACATACGGCTTGCTGGAGCCCAGGAGGCAGAGGTTACAGTGAGCCGAGATCACGCCGCTGCACTACAGCCTGGGTGACAGAGCAAGACCCTCTCTAAAAAAAATCCCATGACCAACAACAAAAAATAAGGCTACATTTTCAAAGTTTAAGTGAAAAATATTTTGCAGCTACATTAGAATGTGTAAACCATAATTAGTATACAATTTATTACATTGTATCCAAATTTGAATCTAAATAATTTCATGTCTTACACTAAACAGCATTACAGAGACGAGATCTATGAAATAAAGGATTATTATTATACAAACTCTCCAGCTTACAAAAAACCTATCCTTGGATGTTACGAATAAACTATGATTGAATTTTAACTATATACACAACCAGCAAAAATGGTAATATAAATATACTATAACATATTGTATCATATTGTTATTAAGTCTTAATTTCCAAATTTCCTATGATTTAGATTCGGTTGTAAGAAAGCAATTCAGAATAAAAAAGTTACTTATCTGCTCATTGTCTACCCAAATAAAAAGGGTACAATCATTTTTGGAATATAAACATACTAAGGCACAAGATTTAAGAGTAACCATATAATGGATGAATTTGTCATTACAAAATAAGGAGATATATCACATTAAAAAAAAAAAAAAACACTTCAATATGTAAGACAGCATTTCCCAAAGCGTGCACCACAGAACACTAGTCCTATAAGAAGCTCTCTGTATATGTGTTTAGGGAGAGGAGGTAGAGAAGGTGGCTCTGTGGTCAAATAAGTTTGGATAATAATGTGCAACAGAGGCTGGGTGCTGTGGCTCATGCCTATAATCCCAGCAATTTGAGAGACTGAGGCAGGAGGATTGCTCGAACCCAAAAGTTCAAGACTAGCCTGGGCAACATAGTGAGACCTTGTCCCTTAAAAAAAATAGCCAGTATGGTGGTGCATGCCTGTAGTCCCAGCTACTCGAGGGGCTGACGTGAGGGGATCACTCGAGCCCAGGAAGTTGAGGCTGCAGTGACCATAGTTGAACCACTGCATTGCAGCCTGGGTGACAAAGTGAGACCTTGTCTCAATAATAATAACAATAATAATAATAATAATAATGTGTAACATGTACTACTCTTGGTAATTTATATCAAATACACATGACAAGTCAATTCATGATAAAGGTGGCATTTCAAATCAGTAGAAGATTAAAAAAATTGTGTTCAATAACTACTGTGGTAGCAACAGCCTATTTGGATCTCACCTTGTTATTTATACTAAAATAAATTCCAAGAGGATCAAACATTTCAACATTAAAAGATTAAAGTGTAAAATTATAGCAGAGAATATGGAAAAGTATAAAATTTCAATAGCTCTGGAATGGGAAGATATTCCTAAGAAAATCCAAAAGTTATATAAATATGTAAAAATCAAATAGGACAGGTACAGTGGCTCATGCCTGTACCCTCAGCACTTTGTGAGGCCAAGGAGAGAGAATCACTTGAGCCTAGGAATTTGAAACCAGCCTGGACAACATAGTGAGACTTTGTTTCTATTAAAAATAATAAAAAATCAAATAATAACAAAGTGTACACATAAACAATGAAAGGATAAGCTGGAAAAAAACATTTGAAACATGGGCATTCCCCAGGTCTGATTTTCTTAAAATAAAGAATGCTTATAACTCAGTAAGAAACAGACCAAGAAATGGGCAAATACTATTCAGGGAACCCATCTTCTATGATCTGAATCTTTGTGTCCCTACCAACCACAAATTTATATGTTGAAATCCTAATCCCAAGGTGATGGTATTAGGAGAAAGGGCTTTGGGAGGTGAGGAGATCATAAGGGCAGAGCCTTTGTTAATGAGATTAGTGCTTTTATAGAAGGGGTTCTAGAGAGCTGCCTTTGTCCCTTCCACAATGTGAGGACACAGTTAGGAGGTTACAGGCCCTCAGTGAACACCGAATCTGCTAGCATCTTGATTTAGGATTTTCCAGCCTCCATAACTGTGATAAATAAACTTCTGTTCGTCATAAGCTACTCAGTTTGTGATATTTTTTATAGTGGACTGAATGGACTAAGACACTATAACAAAAATAAATAAACCATGTTTTAGATTTGATATAATCCTCAACCTTATTCATAATTAAAGATATTCCAAATACATCAGTGAGAGATCATTTTCATCTAACAGCATAGCAACAATAAAAAATTACGATAAATCAGTATTGGTGAAGGGTTGGGCAACAGGTCATTTCACACATTTGTTGCTGAAAATATAAAACTAATACAATCACTTCGGAATATAATTTAGTAATTTTTATTAGAAATAAAATTGTGGCCATCTGTGGTGGCTCATGCCTGTAATCCTAGCACTTTGGAAGGTCAAGTTGGGTTAATCGCTTGAGGCCAGGAGTTTGAGACCAGCCTGGGCAACACAGTGAGACCTCTCCTCTAAAAAAATTTGTTTTAAAAGAAAAAAGATTGCACATATCACATAATGAAATAATTTTTCTCTGAGAAAGTTATTCTACATGTATAACTTACATGTGTGGAAAAACATATGTAAAAGGATGTCTGTTATACTGTTGTTTATTGTAACAGGAGACTAGAAACAAACTAAATATCCATCTACAAGAGACTGACTAAATAAACTATGACATCCATATACCAGAATATTTTGTACTGTGAAAAAATGAGGCATATCTAAATTATTGATATGGACCATCTCCAAAATATAGTAAGTGAAATAAGCCAAGTCCTTGTTTTATCAATGAGGACATTGAATGAAGACCTTTCTATGACCGCTTATGGCTATTAGCTACAGAGCCAGCAATAGGTTTTATGACTTCCAGCAGCTTAGCAATTATTCCACCACATGGTGCTGAAGAAAGGCACTACTTAATCATTCTTCCAGTAGTAAATGATTGTTAAAATATATCGCATGTAAGTATTCAAGTGACCCACTCTGGTAAGCTTGTTCACTCTGACCTATTCTAAAATTACTAAAGAAAGCAAAATTTAAAAACTGGCATTGACTCCCTGGCAAAAAAAAGAATGCTACCACAGTCGACCTTGTGTGTTACTTAGGATCTAGGGGGCTGAACAGATGCCTTCAGTTGCAAAAGCACAGAATGTCAGGGGGAAAAAAATGTATCTATTTAAATACATATGTAGATGTGAGGCGATAATGACATTTAACAAAATGTGACTATCACACAGAGCGAACACCCACGATCTTTTAATCACAGAGTAACCCAGGGAGGAAAAGGTTAATTACATGGCACACCACCTCCACTTCTGGGTAGAAGTTTCACTTGTCACCCACGAGAGCTTCACTTTATTCTGAGTTAAGTGTGACAAGCTTAAGCTTGACAAATGCTTACTTCTCATTGAAAATATATTAGGATTTGTTTTAGTATTTTCTTATTAGTGAAGAATTGACTTTTCAATGGCTTTTTTCCTTATGAAGTTTTTGAATAAAGAATGAAATATTTCAGATAATGAAAATGCTTAATTCAACAAGAATTTTAAAAAGAAGGGGAATAATATCGGTAATTTCACAGGATTTTTCTTTCAGGAGAAGCCAGGATAAATGGACTTGAGGCCATGAGGAGCCAGTAAGTGGTGCCTGGAACACCGTATGATGCCCAGAGGGGCCCAGCAGTCATGCTCTGACAGCAGCATATGGTGCGCACTGGAAGAAGGGGAAAATAAGGTCAGGAAGGCAGGCTGTGGGAGCTTGGATTTGAGGCTGAAGAACTGCCATCAAATGTTTTTGAAAGGTGTGAAATAATCAAAACTGTACTCCATGATGATTAAAGCTGGCATAGTGTGAAGGTGTCAAGCCTGGGTGACTGGGAAAATGGTGGTATCATTAACCCAAAATAAGAACATGAAAATCAGGTTTTATGTGGAACATGACAAGTTAGGTTTTAGATGAATTGATTTTAAGGTACTGGCAGAATATTCTGTTTTGTTCAGGAAGTAGTTGGAATATAAAACTATAAAGTCTATAATTTAATTCAATTCTACAAAGATACACTAAGGACTAAGTGTCAGGCACTGAACTAGCCCCAGCCCCTGTTCCCATGAGACTTAAACATAAGAGCAAGTTCAACACATAATTAGTGACTACCCATATGACGAACGTTACACAAAATAAATCAGGGTGCTATGAAATTGCTTAGTACTGAGGCGGGGGAGGTGAAGACTTATAGCTATGGTTGCCTAGTGATGATTTCAGGGGTTATTCTTTGATACCTGGATTTGTACTTAAATTTCTGAAGATATATTTTATTTGTACCTTAAAGCACAGAACCATATAGATATCACAGTAAACTGTGGAAATCTGTGTTTTCTCATTTTGAGCTTTAAGAGTTAAAGCCCACCTCACTGCTGCCAACCTTGCACAAAGTAATTTTTACCAGACTCAAGTTCTTGGTTCATTTCTAACATAAACTTTGTGTTCAAAGTACTGTAAGTATTCATTAACTTTCTGTTTCATTTTAAAGGAGAAATGCAGATTTATTCTGCCCAAATATAATGTCCTTCCTTATTCCTTCCACAATGAGATGTAGAAATCATCCCATTAGTATTAAATACAGAGGAAATTTTAAAATCCTATTCAGAATAACAGCAACATAGTTATGAAAAAGAGGAAGTCAGCAAGGAGAATAAGGCAAATCTGAATGAGTGAAAATTGGGGGAGAAAAAGAATTGACATATGCCTTCAGAAGAAAGCAAGTAAGAGAAAAATGAAGAGGAGACAACTGAACTTTCAATGAACTCATTAACAATTGTAAAAAAAACTGAAGGCAAAAATGTGCTATAGTCTCAAAAGAACAATGAAAGACTCCCTCCCCCTGCCCCACAACTATAAAAAGCTGACACAATGAATACACGCGCCTCACCATAAAAGCTGATATTAGGTAACTTTGAGAACAATTTTATTTTACTTTTATTTATTTATTTTTTTGAAAGAGATGAGGTCTCTCTGTGTTGCCCCAGGCTAGAGAGTGCAGTGGCACAGTCATAGCTCACCATAATAATCTCAAACTCCTGGGCTCAAAGGATCCTCCTGCTACAGCCTCCTGAGTACCTGGAACCAATGCCCAAGTAATTAAAAAAATATTTCGTTTTATAAAGACAGGGTCTCACTATATTGCTCAGGATGGTCTCAAGCTCCTGGCCTCATGCAATCCTCCCACCTCAGCCTACCAAAGTGTTGGGATTACGGGTGTGAGTCATCATTATTGGCCAAGAACAGTTTTATTTAGGAAATAAGGGATACATAAAATAAAGAATAAAAAACTTAAACATGAATTAAGATACACTAGGAACTATCACTTTGATTGAATGTCTATGTGCTAGGGTCTGTGTGGAACATTTTACCTAGATTTTCTAATTTAATTCTCACTCCCCTCTTTCAAAGTAGCTATTACCTGATCCATTTTAAAGTTAGGGAACTTGGAGCTCAAAAAGGTAAAGTAAGGTGCCCAAAGCCCTGCCACAGGGTGGTAGCAGAGGGGAGATTTGATATCTGATTCTAAAGCTCATTCTTTCCACTACAGACTTTTCTTGAGAGAGGTGTTACATGAAAATTTATAACTATTCAGATCCTTAGGTTTACTGACTTATATTTAAAGGTGTTTCAGGAAATGCCTTAAGGCACAAAGGGATAGTAGCTTTCAGAGCAGGAAACTGGAACAGGCAAGCACAAATTCGTTTCCCCAAATTCAATGGGAGCCTTTTCCCAGAACCTGACAATAAGAGAGATGCAGGTCATTCACAGATGCTCCTTCCCCACAGAGAAAGACCAGAAACACTCCTCCTCCTGAGACCAGGAGTATCTGAAAATATTAAAATTACTTCAATCTGCCATGGCCTCCTGACTCCTCCTTACAACCTAGCCACTGGGGATTGCTGTAGTTGGGCTAAAACTTTGAAGGCAGCTAAACCACCATCACCATCATTCTTAGACAACAATGTCCTTCTGATCTTTATTTCTTCCAGCATTATTAACATGAACAACCTCTCTACTACCTCAATTTCTTCAGCATACACTCCTTTCCCCTTGTTCTCTTAATTGAAAATGGGTTCCACTTGGAAACTGGACAGATGATCTCCGCTGACCCCTTCTGGTAGATGTTGCTTGTTCCCCTCCTATCTTACATGCTTAAAGTCTGCAGGGCACAGGTGGAGGACATGGGAATGTCTGCTTTCTCCTTGATCAAAGCTATGTCAGGCTGTCACTTTTTTTTCCCACATGTAAAAAGCACCCGCCTTTGAGACACATGTCATTCAGTTACACTGCTGCCATCCCTCTGGGTCACTCTCATCTAATCATGCATAAGTCTACCCTCTCATTCAGAATAAACTGTCAGTCTTCTTCATCAAGCCAGGCTCTGCCATTATCTTGTGAGAATTCAGTTTAATGTTAATATCTAATCCAACACCAGGTCCCAAGAGTTCCTTGACCTCCTTCTCTCCAGGGAGCAATCCCTTCTACTTCCCATCACCAACTTCCTTGGCCATAATCAAAATCTTGTCACTACCCAGAGCTGTTTTACTTCTAATAAGTTAAATTCATACAACCATTTTCTGACCCATGTCCTTTTCCTTTTCCTCTCTCTCTTTTCCTGTCACCTATCCATGAAAATCTCCAATGCCCTGGCCCCACTGTCTTCATAGCCTTGACTATCTAGCTTAGACTCTGTGGTGCATCACTTTGACCATGGTTCACATGCTGGTATCTTACTTCCCTCCTTCATTCTCCTACTTTTTCAGACTCCCACTAAAATGTAAATAAGCCTCAAACTCCATCTTCTTGGCATTACTCCAGATGCTGAGTAGTCCTGGTGAGAAACAATATGACAAGATCCAGACTAGTACATACGCCCAACTGCTACCTCAACTGGATTCTTACTGCTATTCAGCACTCCTCTGTGTTTCATCAGGAGGATCTCCCACTCCCTGAGAGAGTTTACATGCTTACACACTTCACTCAAGCCTCACAACCAACCACTGCCCTTCCTCTGCAAAGGCCTTCCTTTTAGATAGAAAACAGGAACCACTTGATGAAAGCTTCCTTAACTTCCCTCCATCAAACCTACAAATGTATCCGCACTTAGGCCCAACCTTTCCTCCTTTCTACCTATCACAATGGCAGAGCATGTGGATTTCCAAGACAATTTCCTCCACCTGTGCTAGTATCTTGTTGCTCTCCACCGCTCCTGCCGCCCTCAGAAGTTTACTCCATTGATTATCATTCTCTTCCAATTGCCCTCCTTTCTCATTCCTTACAGTCTGCATTTAAACAAATTAAAACACCTGCTTTGCCCTCCCCTTTGACTTCCAAATCCCCTGTAGTTACTATCCTTTCTTACTCATATTTCAGTCTCATCTCCCATATTCATTCATTAACTCTTTACGCTCTTCTTTGAGCAAAAGTCAATGGGATGGCTGTTAGTTCATTACATGATGTTGACTACCCCCTCCTTTTTGAAATGGTCTCTTCCTTGGGCTTCATGATACCAGACTTTGTTGGTCTTCCTACCTCCATAGTGACTCCCTTTTCAAGGTCCCCTTCTGGATCTTCTTGCTCTGCTCATTCTTACACCATTCCTCGAATTTTCCATTGGTGTTTTATTCATTCCATGGCTTCATTTACTGGAAACTTCCAAGTTTTTATCACCAGCAACAAGTGCTATTCCTGAGTTCCAACTAGGGTGACCAACCATCCTGACTTGCAAGACTAAGGGGTTTCCTGGAACACAGGACTTTCAGGGATAAAACTGGGAGAATCAGGCAATCTGGGACGAGCTGGTCATACTAGCCCCTTCCTGCTCACTAGACATGGTAACCTGGATGTCCCACAGATACCTCAAATATCATACAGACTGTTCCCAACTTACATTTTTTGACTTTATAATGATACAAAGCAATACACATTCAATAGAAACTGTACTTGACTACCCATAGAACCATTGTTTTTCACATTCTGTATTCAACAAATTACATGAGATATTCAAAACTTAATTATAAAATAGGTTCTGTGTTATATGATTTTGCCCAACTGTGGGCGGCTACTGTAAGTGTTCTGGAATGTTTTAGGTAGGCTAGGCTAAGCTATGATGTTTGGTAGGCTTAGGCGTATTAAATGCAGCTTTGACTTTCCGAATTATG
This sequence comes from Macaca mulatta, assembly GCF_049350105.2. Lineage (NCBI taxonomy): Eukaryota > Metazoa > Chordata > Mammalia > Primates > Cercopithecidae > Macaca > Macaca mulatta. The sequence goes on from NC_133422.1 coordinate 39,276,056, forward strand.
ATGGGTTTATCTGGACATAAGCCCATCATAAGTCGAGGTGCATCGGTATATACAAACTTGAATTAATTACCATTTTCCCCAAACCTCTACCTCTTATTGTGTCCCTTATCTCAGTGAATGGCACCACCTACTCATGTCAAAACACTATGAGTGCTTTTTGACAACTGTTGAAAGTAAATATAATAGAAGGATTTCTGTATCTCCAAGCACTGAGTTTCCAGTCACATTTCTTATTAGGGGAATATTCAATAGGATTTTTTATTTTTTATTTTATTTTTTTTTCTGAGACAGAGTCTCGCTCTGTCGCCCAGGCTGGAGTGCAGTGGCATGATCTCGGCTCACTGCAAGCTCTGCCTCCTGGGTTCACGCCATTCTCCCGACTCAGTCCCCCAACAATAGGATTCTTATATAGCCTGTCAGCAATTTCAAATCTTTAGTGGAAAAAAAAAAAAAACAATTAAAAAACATACCATTTATTTGAAAAGTTACAGATCTGTTGGATAGTGCCAGTGGTGCAAGATTTTTTTCTTCAATGCTACATTCTTCTGTTCAAGTGCTTGATGCTAATTTTGATCACTATCTAATCCACTATAAATATCATTTATTGATTTATTTTTATAGAGGCAGGGTCTCATTGTGTTGCCCAGACTGGTCTCAAACTCCTGGCCTCAAGAGATCCTCCCACTTCAGCCTCCCACAGTGCTGGGATTACAGGCACGAGCTACCACACCCAGCCTAGTATAAGTATTCTTCTTTAAACATTTTAGAATATTTCTAACATGCTGTTTAGGAATGATTAATTTTTCTTCCCAATAAGCTGAAAGACAGACATGTTCCTCAAGTAATGAAACTCTGGAAAACAATTTGTATTAACCTGTGAATGCCTCAGTCTGCAAGACGCAGTACATGCTTTGTAGGTCATTAGGAAACAAAATGGTTGTCCTTCATAGTTCATTCTGTAAATGGCCTGTGGGCCGCAGTTAGCTCCACACGTCTCCTCACTCTGTGTGGGCTCCATCAAATATTGCCTTTAAATTTGCCTGGACAACTGCACAAGGGAGAATGAACAAAAGCTTCAGATTAAGAATGTACGAGAAGCACAAGACCCAAGACTCTTCAGGCCAAAGGAAGTAAGACAAAAAAGTGACTTCATGGTGCTCTGGGTTATTATATTTATATTTATTCATCTTCATTCAGCATGAGACAGTAGATGGGCTGATGATATAATGAAAAATTAAGACTAAATTTCAGGAAGAACTATCTGAAAAGAAATTATTATTACTACAGGGCCTGGCCACCAAGGAAAATGGCATCCTTTCCCTTCTCTTGAATTTAAGGAGCTGCTTCTGTCCCAGGGAATTTAGGTATATCATTCTCTTTTTTTTTTTGAGCAGAGTCTCACTCTGTCGCCCAGGCTGGTATGCAGTGGGGTGATCTCGGCTCACTGCAAGCTCCACCTCCAGGGTTCACACCATTCTCCTGCCTCAGCCTCCCGAGCAGCTGGGACTACAGGTGCCCGCCACCACGCCCGGCTAATTTTTCGTATTTTTAGTAGAGACAGGGTTTCATTGTGCTAGCCAGGATGGTCTCGATCTCCTGACCTCATGATCCGCCTGCTTCAGTCTCCCAAAGTGCTGGGATTACAGGCGTGAGCCACTGCACCCGGCCAGGTATATCACTCTTGAACTGGGTGGCTTGCTGTGGTTTCACAACTTAAAAGTTTGTTACTAGACAGACAGTTACAAATATATTCTCCATTGTTCAATGTATTTATCTAAGCTCATGCTTACCATTTCCACCCTCTTACCAGCCATCTTGTGACCACATTTGTACATATTAGTGCTTTCATCAGGGGGTAAGTGCATCAATAAGAGGAGAAGTTGAAATTAGATTAGTTAATTTGCTACTTCATTAACAGCTGTGGTAAAAAGTCCAAGGAGAAAAAAGATTGAAACTAGCTAAAATGAGAGGTTTGTATTGTAAGTGAATGTAAATTATCTGTGTCCCCTATTCCTGCGGATAACTGAGAGTCAGCTGTGCACACATCTGTGGGTGTTTATAAACATTTACCATCTGTGAGAAGCTTATGGGGTGTAAATGGTGGGCTAATTAGGGAAATGCTAGTCATTTCTAATGACAGTTGTTATGGATAAAGATTTTATCCAGGTTAAATTGATCTCAGAACCTTGAGCACTAGAGGCCACTCTACCTTTTATGACAAGACTAAGCAGTTACACTATGCTGAACATGTCACACATTAAGGATGCATCATAACTAGATCAGACTGCTAGTTTATGCATGTTAATGAGGTCTGTTCTTAATAGACTGAAGTGTGGATTATTTGTCAGAGAAAATGAGAAGGTGTCAATCTGTTGAAAGGTCAACCATTTCTATAATATATGACATTTTCATTTCTGTTCTACACACATATTAAGTACCTTCCATTCAGAAAATTAACAGCATAGACAGAAAACTACAGATTCTAGTTTTCTAGAGACAGGAAACCAGATAAATGAAGAGTTGTCCATATACACACACATATGTGCATACAGATATATTTCCCTAACTTCCCCATATCAGTAACTTTTTCTAAGCATATCTTTTACTGATCCATATTGTGGGCAAACATTCTAAATAGGTAATTTTAAACTAAATTCATCCTATAACCAAAGGGGAAAAAACCATACTGTATAAGAAGAGAGTCATCTTTACTGTGTAATAAAAAGTGTCTTAAAGTAGAGTTTATGTTGTAAAAGAGGACAGTGTCATAGAACAAGTGAGTGGAAGAGTAGGCAAAACTTGATTCCTTGGGTTCTAATAAAGTTTGTTATTATTTACAGAATACAGATGGAATTGTCCAAATTAGAAGGAACCTTATTTTGCAGATAAAGAGAATTATGGTCTGAAGATAACCGGCCTGCTATTACTTAGCCACTGGTGGAGCAGGGACTGGAATACTGGTAACCGAACTCCTAAGTTTGAGCATGAAACATTTCATGACACCACTATTCACAGAGAATAGCAATATTGTATATAATGTCAATAATTTTGTAAATGAAAAAAAAAAAACACCCTATGTAAAATGTCACTCCTTCCCACACTTCCTATCCCCCCAACCCTACTTTATTTTGTTCTCTTCATAAGTTGTGGACTCCTAATGCTGTATTTATCTTAAATGTTGTCTGTCTCCTGCCAGAATACATATCCATGAGGGTCGGGACACTTGCTTGTTTTATTTTCTGCTGTAACCCTAGTGCCTAGGATAGTATCATGACATAATATGTGATAAATAAATATTTGTTGAAGGAAAGTTTTGATAGAAATAGTTTTTTTTTTTCACCATCACACTAATAATTCTACTAATGATCAAAGTATTTCAATGCCCATTTTTATAATTCCTTTTGTCAGAAATTTAATGGTCACAAAAGCAAATCATACAAGAGCCTTGGGAATGTCTTTCAGAATGTTAGATAAGGTGTAATTAGTACCTAACAAAAAACAATGACTAAAGACTGACTACAACAATATCACATGCCAGCAAAATAAATGAATGCAAACTTCAATAATGAGAATCCTAGAGCCTTGGAACTGAATGTCTGGGCTATTTTTAGATGAAGGGGAAGGAGTGGGACTGACCTGTTTTCCTTCAAGGGGATAATGGGACACATTCTCTCCCTGACCCTACCTGAACCCCATGCCTCAGATTCTCCAGAAAAGGGCCACCTCCAGCTTATCCTCATGAACTAAACATGATTTATTTTCACAGGTTCTTGGTTAATCTAGTTATAAAAACTTGCACAGTTGTCTTTATTAGCAAATTTGTTTTTATTCTCCTCTATGAAAGAAGTTAATAGTTACGTGCAGATGTTGTTTCTTATCCTATGCCAGGCCCATTCAGGTAAAAAACATTCCCAAGATTAAAAAGCCTTTAAATTGGCTGGTACGAGAAGCATCATCTACCTGTTCATGAAGTATTTTCCCTGTCTTCTCACTCTCAATCCACTAGAAAGCCCTATTGATTCTGCCTCTAAACTGCCTTTCAAATCCATCTTGTCTTCTCTTTCTTAGTGCATCCTAGTTAAGGTCTTCTGCATTTATCTCTTGCAAAATTGCAACAGAGTCCTAATTGGTCTCATTCCTCCTAGTCCCAACACCCTCTGATCCATCTGCGTTTTTGCTACAGAGCCATTTCTCTAAAAGCAAATCATATCACTGCTCTGTTTAATGCCCTTGAAATGTGCCTATGAAATAAAGCAAAAAAAAAAAAAAAAAAAAAAAAACAAAGCATAGCATGCTCTCTTGACTTCCAATTTAGCCTCATTTCTGCCCACAGTTCTACCCGAAGATCATTCAGGTCTGCTACATTACTTGTTAGTCCATATATAAATGTCACACCTCTGTATCTGAATTTACTTAGCCCACTGGATGCCCAGGCACAGAAACTCTGGCCCTTTATTTCACTGCGTTCATTTGGTATCCACCTAATTCAAGATTCCACATTTCAAAGGAACAACAAAGGTAGTCTTTTCTGCATTTATTGCTCAGATGTCAATCCATCCTCCTTTCTCCCACCCCAATATGCGAGCCAAAGGATAATTCTTAGTACAGGAACTAACCATGTAGCAGAAAATGCACACCTTCTCAGGCTATGAACAGAAAAGATGTCCCCATCTGGTGGAAGAGAAATTGGGAGTGAGATTACATGCAGTGCAGTAGCCCTGCGCATTCATCCCGGGAGGAAGTGGTGCATGTTGGGCAGACTTTCTTAGGAAATCACAGGGCGTTGAGTCCAAAAGTGGAGGTGTCTTGAGTCCAACATGCAGAATTGTTGAGAATGGGCTAAGGAAACAAGACTAGGGTACAAGAAGGCTGCAGAAGAACCACAAGAAGCTGAGTAATGTGGTTGAAGCACAGTAATTTCCTATGCGCCCTGCCTGGGGAGGAAAAAAATGTTCACAAAGAAAGAGCGCAAGTGCAAGAGAAGAATGTTTCCAAGAATTATTAACATAAGGAAGCCAAGGAGGGAACTATTTGGTTACCATTCAAAGGCAAACCAGTCATCACCTTTACCACAAGCAGACAGGAGGAATGATGCCAAAGCAGGAAGGCTGTTATGGACCTAGATGCCAACTGAACCAGAAAGAGGGCACATGCACAGAAGGGTGCCCCAACTGGCTTCCTTCATCCAAGGAAGAAGGGAGATAAGAAGAGATCATGGAAGGGAATTTCAAACACAAATAACAACTCTCTACTGAAATTACTGAAAATATGCGCGCGTGCACGCGCGCACACACACACACGCAGAGACAGAGAATTGACTACATTGTTAACCATCAGGTAGGTTGATGGCTCAGTCATAAATTAAACTGCATTTATAGAAATAGTTATATCTTTGCATATCTGAACTTGCTGTCATAACTATGAAATTCCCCGTTTGTTACCAAAACTGTAAGAGCACATAAAACAAACTTGACATATGTCATATCTTGTCCTAGGATTGTGCCAATCTATTTTATGTGGGTCTGCATAAATAGAACATGTACAGTTGAGGAGTTTTTGTCCCACAAATGTGAATTCCATAAATATTTTTAAAGTGCTTATTAAACACCTGCTATGAAAAGAAATTGGAAGCAACAGCTCACTGTAAAAGATTTTTTTTAAAACATGGCTAATTTTGTATAAAAGTGTTATTTTTGAAAGATTTATTATTTGAGAAATAATGGCATGTTTGATCTTTATAAAAAAGCAAATTTTTCATAGCAAAATCAAAATATTAACTGAAGTATCATTTAAAATAACTATAGTAAATGTTTCATATCATGTCCCTCCTTTCTTATACTTCATTAAAGATTAATACTGAGTATCTAATTAATGAAATGAGATAAACCCTTACTTCAAAACGACTTCTTTTTGAAGAAGTTTCTAGGAGGAATACACCAAATTGTCAAAACTTCTGTTTCAGAATCAGCTGACCTCAAATTGGAGCAGGCTAAAAACATGCACAGAAGTGCGTGTGTAAACATACACATGCATTCTCCCCCATACAGAAACCCCCATTAGTTAAGTTGTAATACATCCAGATGGAAAATTTTATTTCTAAGGGTTCCTCAGTTTCTAAAATGGTAAACACCATGAGATATATTTTCCCCTTCTTTTCTTACCTTTCCCTTTTCATTGCTGATAAAAGATGACCGAGTTCATATCCTACTTATATCAAAGTGCAATGTTTTAGGAATAGGACAATATCAAGCATAAAATGGAAATTATCTCATAGGAAGATGTGAACAACAACACTTCTTCCCAAGATTTCCCCATCACATGAGTGTAACAATTCTGAACAAAGCTTGACATCATTTGGGTTCTTCTAATATTTTCTAGGCAGAGAAGAACGTTTATTTAATTTCCCACAATGCCTCCAAATGTAACATTATGACATGTTATGCTTGATCTCAGCAGATACCATGACTTAGGAAACAGCATTTCCTCAGATTGCAATGCTATTTACCTTAATGGTAGAATCAATTAGAATACAGTATAATCCAAACCACATGTTTCCTCATACCAAATTCCTTCAGAATCCCATGGAAAGGGTCTCTGAAAGTTTGTCTATGGGTAGTGGGAGCAGAACTAGCATCTTTGCTCAAGGGTGAAAGGTATTTCCAATGATCATAAACAATATTTTCGTCTACCAAAGCCAAAATCACAGAGTACAATCAACAGAGTCACAGCAAAATGATAAAATAAGCTGTTAAAATAGTTAATAAATTTACTTTTTATTTAATAAAAATATCCCATGCATTCAAGAAATAATGAGTGACTACTATCAAAAGGCACTGTCCCTTTTTTGAGAGAAGTACATTACTGTTCCATATCAAACCTTAAAATAAATAATAAAGGATAAAGGTTTTAAAAAAGTACTTTTCTTCACACGTGAATCCAGCAGAAAGTACAATCTAATTAGCAGTGAGAACATCCACTGCAAATCTGAGATCATAATTGCAATTCAGCACTAACATAATCATCACTTCTGAAATATATCTGAAATGCAGCAGAAAGACTGCCTTTTTCTTAGTTCTTGGCCTTTGAATTAAAATAATCTTTTGTTCCCCAAGCAAACAATCTTCTTGACTTTGTAACACTTGAAGGCTACTTTGCAGTTAAAAAGAGGAACTGTCACACATTTAGAATCTTCAAACTAATTGCCAGTCACAGAATCAGAGTTGGAATGACTTTGGAGGGAATCTATCCAGTTTCCTAAAGCAGTGATCCTTTACACAACACTCATGAAAGCTAGTAATAGAACCTCAGATTCAGCACTAATTTTACAAGAGTTCCTGCCTGAATAGCACTAATAGTTTAAAAATAAACATTCAAAGGATTCTATTGAACTGAAATTACTGTCACTTATACCCATTAATGATAATTATTATTGGAAGTTCTATGATGGCAATTCACTCTAGTCAGGCAATGGTCTCCAAGAATTGTTTGCTCTAAAAACAGTCAGTCATCTATTTTCTGTTACTACGCTAGTCTGTCATATTCTTCCCGCCTTGGGGCATTCTAGCCTATGTTAAGGCTGCCCTCAATGTTAACTCTGTTACTATCATATTGCTTATAGTTCTCTTGAAAAACATTGGATATATGAGGAAGGAAGCTATCCAGGAAACAATATTTTAAAATCCTATTACAAAATAAAGTCTAATTTCATCTAAACACTAATGCCTATTTATACCATTTACAAGTAACATATCAATATTCAATTTCTTTGCTTAATTTTCCCAGTCTGCCCTAAGGTATATTTATTCATCATCAAATGCCAAATACTACTGAATTGTTTTTTTTTTTCCTCTCTTTGAGATAATCACTTTAGACTTTGAGCAACCTTCATGACCAAGTTCAACACCAATGAATAGATTTCCTTCAACTTTAAGGATTTAATGTCAGAATGACCAAAAATACAAAGAAGAGAGCCTATTAATAAAAAAAGAAAAACCTGGCTCCACCTATGACCTTTTGACACACTGATATTTTCCTCTTGAAAGATATACAAACAATACCATAGAAATACTGGGGTCTATAAGCTGGGCTAAAAGGATAAGAAGCACAATGGTTGTGCTAGATCGGTTACTGAAACAATCAGCAGCCCAGATGCTTGCTAGCATTTCAAAAGTTCAACTGCATGACTTTCCACTTCAAATTAATAGATCTAAAAATCACACAATTCTCTGCAGTGAGAGATATGCTTAAAGATGACGTTTTCCTTGACAATTATCATTAATTTTATCAATATATCAATTTTAATTTATCTATTATTTATCAATTTATAAATACATCAATTTTATCAAAATAACAATAACTATTTTTTTCAACACAGACTGGTCATTTTGCAAATGCATGCTTTTGGCTATAGGAAGACAAGAAAAAAGTTTTTTTTTTTTACTTTATGTTTTTTTTTTTTACTCAGTCTCTTAAAATAAAAAAATAGAGTCTACAAATTATTGATCTATATTATGAATCAGCAAAATTTTTCTGTAAAGGGCCAGCTAGCAAATATTTTAGGTTTTGTGGGATATATGGTTTATGTTGATTAGTGGAGACAGCTAAGGAGTATTGAATGTTACAGACACAGAAGATGCAATGCTGTGATTGAGTTCTCAATTATAATACAATAAATGTGGCTGATATTATCAAAGTTACAGAGTTTTCCACATTGTGATAAGGACTGATTGGTATGATTTTTTTGTCCTAGAATATGAACAGGGTGAAGTTATGAATAAGTGATGTTAATATAAAGATTTCTTGGGTAAAATTCTTAGAGGTAGACCATGCTACACCTTAAAAACTTAAATTATTTTGCCTCAGATAAAGTTTATGAAAATTGGCATTTAATCTTTTATTCCCAAAAAAGTTAAACAACAAAAAGTAAAGTTGAGAATATAGTAAATCTCATATTATAATAATATGAAAAACATTTTGAAAATGATTTTAAAATATTGGATGAGCAATAAACTAATTAGTATGATGATGTGCCACAAAAATATTTAACAAGAGTGGCACTAATAACCCTCAAGAAAGTTTAAAAAGAAAGAAAGAAAAAGACAAAAGAAAAAAATAATGACTTTCAAATTAAGTTATGCTGGAAGTCTGAGAACCTCCTTCTCTTTTCCGGGTCTTGTTGGAAGGGGACAGAGGATGGTGTGTGAGCCTCGTATAGCTGCATGGAGAAGACGCAAATTAGTGCACAAAATGGCTGAACTCTGAATGAGTTTTCATAATTTAAGCTACGTTATTCCAGTGAAAGAGATGCCCGCACGTAAGTGAAAAGCTGCATAGCTAACTGACAGAGAGACTCTTGGAAAAATTTCCCACCAGACATTGCTTGATACTATGTATGGAACAGAATTTCAGTTTCTTAATACCATCAGGAGGAAAAAATTGTAACATGGTACAGTTGGTGGACATGGAAGAATGTCTCAGGGCACACATCCTGAGTAAAGCACATAAAATGTTTGTGCTACTTCTAAAATCTACTATATTATAAATTCTCTGTTTCCTTAACTTCTATTCTGAGTCAAACAATGAAAGTACTGGACACATTTCTACCTTCCTCAGAAAAGTTGACCTCTGGCAACTATGTTGGGTCAGAACTATTCAGAATATTGAAGAATCCCTCCATTGACTGTGACAATCCTCCCAGAAGTTCCAAACACAAAGGGAGAGACCACCTGGCGTAAAACCACTGATTATGTTACCAAAGACACAGCTGACCCTCTCACAGATTTGCATGGAAAATAATTCTCAATCTTCCTATATAGGTATAGTCTAGTGACAGTTAGCAATTACTAATAATCATTTTGGGCCCTTTTCTCCTGTACCACGGTTAAATCAACAGTGGTAAAATATAATAGCACAATAGTTAAAAATATGACCTCATGAGAAGACTTCAATACTGGCTTCATGGCTTGCTAAATCTGTGATCATGTGCAAGTAACTTAAACTTTTTGATATATAAAATAGTCTCATGATTTATAAGTATTACATGTAATAATAAATATAGGCTGGCAAATAATATCTGATCAATAAATGCTAGCAGTAGTAGTAGTTGTTGTTGATGTTATTACAATGTCTGTTCTATAAATGATGGAGTAAAGAAAAAATAAATATATCCAAGCCAATGCAATTCCATTTATTCTACCCTTCTATATTGAGAAAGTATTAAAACTATTGGCTTATTTATATGCACCAATTGCCAATAACACTAGAAAACTGAAAGCATTACTGCACAAAACTAGAATATGGGCAATGATGGAAAGTAATCTAAGTTTTATGATATCTGTAGAAGACAGGGTAATTGTTAAAGCCTTTATGAAAGCAAGTACAAACATTAATTGCATATCTGTTGAGATTGGCAGAGACATTCCCAAGTAGTATTTATGTAATATGCATTTCCTCGAAAATAGAGGCCTAATTGCTTAGTTATTCTAAATTGCAGAATGGAAAACAAAGGAGCAGTTTTGGCCATGTGGGTAAACAACAGATTTCTAAAGCTAATTATCTCTTTATTTAATAGACTGAAGTTGCACCAAATGAGACATTTAAGTCTAATAAATAATAGACAAATTGTAACCTAAAGACTAAAATATAGGAGCTGCTCATACAGTTTTTATTGCTCCATTAAATAAGCTCTTATTTACTTCCCCCACAAAACATAATTACACAACACTGGGTCCATTTCAAGGCCATTTTGATCTGCTATTTAAAAATGATGTGAATCAACTTACATACTCAGGAAGTCTTAGAGTATAATGTTTGAATTCTATTCTCAAATGCCCTATTTGTGTCCATGATTAAGAAACAGAAATGGAATTTAGAGAAAGTTGTGCATAATCACATAAAATTATTACTACTACTTGCCTTACTAGAAATGATTACACATAAGAATAGTTATGCATTTTAAATTAATAAACACTAGTGTCTATGCTTGGTAGTCTTCATGTCAGATGAATACTGTAGGTATTTCTTAAATTAAAATAGTTCAAACTCAAGGATCAACCTTAGACGCTTATTCAAAATTCATATATTGATTAAATAAAGACATCGTGAAAATGTAACTTGCTTGTTTATGTAATACCAAAACATTCAACAGAAATAACCAAAACTGTGTATGTGAATATTTAAGAGACCTTCACGCTCATCATTTAAAAAAAAAATGAGAAAACAGAAACAAAAAACATCATGTTTTAACATCATAATATAATAGGAGACTGCTTTCTTAGTTTTGAGGCTCAAAAGGATTTTTAATGCTTCATTTTTCTTCTTGGAGAAATTTAGTCCACTATTTTTACCTTTATTTTCATTCTATTAACAAAAGTCACATTCTGAAATGATAGTGATAATAAATAATAGTAGATTTGGAAATAGTTGCCTGTTCTCTTGCCAACGGCAAGTAATGATTTACTGTGGGTAAGAAAGAACAGGAATTTAATTTACTCTGCTACCTCAGATAGTGATATAAGAATTTCAACACCTGTGAAAAAATTCAGTTCTTATTTGCATGGAGGAAATACTAAAGTCATGAAAATATATGGAAGGAAGCTCCCTGTGGGTTTATGGCAGAGTTATGTGAAGATTTTTCTCTTCCTCTACCATCCAGGGATATGTGTCTTACATACGAAAATAAACTAAAACAAAAAGTTCTTGGCTCAGTGAGGTAACAAAACTAAATTCAATAATTCACCCTTCCACATTCTTTCAAGGCTAAGAAAGTCAGGCTAAAAATTTTTACAAAGATTTGAGCAGTACCATATTCTGTACTAAAATATAACACCTGCGGAGAAAAATTACATAAAGTTTCAACTGATCCTCACAATGTTTAAAATATTTACCATATTAGCACATATAGAATAGCTTATAAGCTTGGTTATCCGAAAACCACATACACTGATTATATAAATCTTAATCAACTTCTGAGGATTTTTATTAAACAATATTTAAATTAGAAAGTTTGATATATACTAATAGTCTCCTTAGTTCTCTGAGACCAAATTTTGTTATTGCCACCAGCCTAAGCAGTCTCCATCTCATTATCGTTCTTATTTTAGTTCCTATAAATTATTATCTGATATTATTTTATATTTGGTTATTTGAAGCATTCATTAGAATTTTAAACTTCATTACAGCAGGAACCTTTTTATTCTTATTTATCACTGTAATCTCAACATATAGAAAAAAACTTGATGAATAAAAGAACAATAAAAAGTGGCCTTGCTGTATTTCGTTTTTTACCAATAAAATAATAATAGAAATGATAACACATATTTTTATAATAGTATAGTGTCTTTATTGAAGATCATATTTGTCAAATATCACATAAGGATAAAATTCAATGTATCAATTTAAAAGTATAAAAAACTGATATTTTACATGTTTTCAGTAATTAAGTGCTAAATTAGATACACTACTTTAGTAACCTCCATTTCATAAAGACTTCAAATGTTATAAAAATCATGACTTGACAAAAAGCATATTCCACATATAATATGGAAAAAAGGTGATTGTATATTTGTGATGTTTTTAAAAATGAAAAAGTTATCAATAAATAAGCATGTAATAATATATTTGTTATATGATTATATGACTCACTTGGTAATAACAGTTACTTTAAGAAATCAAATACTTGGTTCTTCTACGTTAATAATTGTGTTGATTTTAAAGGAAAACTAAGGACCATTCAGAATCATCATAATTTATTGGGATTTTAGAAGAGGTCTTTCACTTTGGTGAGAAAATTATGTGTTTACAAATATTATGAAATTTGGGCTATTTTCCCTAGATTATTTTAAATCCCACAGTCTAAAAAAAAAAAAAACTCAAAGTTGACTTGCAAAAATTTCAAATGTTTTTAAAAGACAAAGTCTCATAGTAGCTTCTTAAATCATAGCTGTTTCAGCATCCTGTATCAAATGAGTTTTATTACATCTATAGCATATTCATAGGTATGATATAGATACAGCATATATCTGTATTTATTTTACAAATATATTTAAAATTATTTTAATATCATTTATATAAATCAAAGTTACTCAGACTATGCTCTGCAGAGGGCACTCCTGAAAAATGTTAAAATGTATGATGCATATGCACCTCAGCAAATTAGAGGTTTGGAAAGTCCTATTGGGTAAGGATTTTACAATTACTTGAGGCCCACCTATGACAATTTGCAGACCATGTTTAGGAAGAGATAGTACAGAAAAAGTCTAATAAAATAATCCAATAGGTCAAATAAGATGGGCTCTATGATTAATGAAAGATATAATAAAATCTTTCTGTAAATCTATTGTTAAAATTAAAAACATTCAAGCCTATTTTAAAATTAAGAAAAGAAGGTAATGTCATCAACATAAAATTACCTATTTTAAAGCAACATAAAACAGCTATTAAACACAATTGATGGCTAAATATTAGAATGGTTTTGGTAAGATTCAGAAACAGATCCTAGTATATTAAAACCTATCTATCAAATATATGAATAATTAAGGAAGAATTATAAATAAGTGGAGTAGAGTCATATTATAAATAATTAAAACTAGAAAAGAAATGAAGTTGATATGAAATCACTGAAAGGATGATTTTATAAACTTAAAGGTGATAGAAAAAAATAACAAAGGCAAATATTAAAACATCATAGAATGAAAATAAAATAGTTTTATATATGTCAAGATATAGAAATAAAAAAGCCACACTGGAAAGAGATATTTAAAATGTAAATATGAATACATACTGAGCTAACTTGTACAAATCAATAAAAAAAAGATAACACAATTCACGACAGAGGAATGAAAACTGAACTATAAACCCTTTTAAAAGTCCAACTTTAGTAATACTCAAAGAAACGCAAATTAAGATAATAAAACATAAATTTAAAATCTATAAAATTAGCAAAAATCTTTAAAAAATAAGAATATTCAACCAAGGCACAATCATAACTCAATGTTGAAAGTTGAGAAAATTAAAGTTATGCTTCTGAAAATCAATTTTAAGTATGCATCAAAAGTCTTAAAAATATCCTTTTCTATTCCATGTCCAATAAAATAATTATTTTCTATTTATGAATAAAAAGATTAATCACATTGAAAAATCAGCAATAACTATTGTTCCATGACTTCATTACTGACTAATGCAAGTTAAATTATATATGGCACATCCAGTGGAATCAATCATATAGATATTAAAAATTATAAGAATTACAAGTTATTAATAACACGAAACATTCAAAAGTTCAGCAATATAAAGTGTGACACTGAACTGCATAGCTACTATTAGAAAGCAGAAAAATTTAAAACTGAAAGAACAGTGTGCAGAAATGTTTACAGTGATTCTTTGGATAGGAAGATTATGGGTAACAGTCTTTTGATCTATTTTTTTAGGTGTTTTCTATAATGTAAATAAATTTGAAAAATAAACTCATTCTTAAAAATGAAAATTTCCTTACAGAGACACAAATTTAAATTAAAACATGACTGAGATTATACTGGAAGTTTTATTAGAATTTCTGTGTCCTATCAAGTTTCAATCTTTCAAATTGGTATAAGAGAGAATGACTGAGACACTCTGTGTGATCAGACTCTGGGCAAAACCCACAAACAATGCATCCAATCTGCCATCTAGCAACTCATCTAGATAACTTTAGCCAATGCTAAAAGAGCTAATGTTCAGGCTGGGAGTGGTGGCTCATGCCTGTAATCCCAGCACTTTGGGAGGCCGAGGCAGGTAGATCACCTGAGGTCAGGAGTTAAAGACCAGCCTGGCCAACATGGTGAAACTCTGTCTCTACTAAAAATACAAAATTAGCCGGGCATGGTGGCAGGCCCCTGTAATCCCAGTCACTCGGGAGGCTGAGGCAAGAGAATCCCTTGAACCCAGGAGGTGGAAGTTGCAGTGAGCCAAGAACGCGCCATTGCACTCCAGGCTGGGCAAGAAGAGCAAAACTCCATCTCAAAAACAAATAAATAAATAAATAAAGAGTTAATGTTCAAACACCAGAATCTTCTGTAAGTTAGGAAATAATATATTAATTTAAAATTCTTTCCAGAAGCATATTTTAAAAATAAATACTAAATCTTTCTGATCTCCATTTTCATTCATACTTAAAAATAATTCTGAGAATATTCCCTGAATTTCAAATATAAACAAGAAATTGTGCTTAGATGATGTTTCTTCCCAGGAAGAAACAAGTGCAATACGTTAAGGTACTCCGTTCACTTTAGTAAGCACAAAATATACCTGTAAAGTGAAAGTAAAGAAGGCAAAGTAGGCATCTCTGTCTATTCCTGGGGAAACCTGAGGTGAATTTGCAACCCTGAATTGTAAACTATGGTGATTTAGCAGTGAAGCGGATGGATTTTAATTAAAGCCTTGTTCAATCCTTACTGACTTGGAAGTAGAAAAGCCAAATTTTTCAGGGAATGAAAGTATAACTACATTTTACATAATTCTTTTGCTTCTAAATAAGTGGTATCTTTTAGCTTCTTGAAATACATACATACATATGTTTCTGTAAAATTTCAGTACCAGACTCTAAAAGATACTTTGAAACATATTGACAACAATTTTGTCATGTTTACAGGGAAAAAAAAGTATCCAAAATGTTCAGACTGCTTTTTTCTTTTTGTTGTTTTTTTGAAACAAAATCTCACTCTGTCTCCCAGACTGCAGTGCAGTGGCAAGATCAAGGCATACTGCAGCCTCAACCTTCCAGACTCAGGTGATCCTCCTACCTCAACCTCCTGAGTAGCTGGGACCACAGATTGGAATACACATAAATTCCATCCATTGCAATTGGCTAATATTTCACTTAAGTCTCTTTCTTTTAAACAATGTTTATCCTCCATCACTTTTTTTCCCTCCCTTGGGATATTTTGTTGAAGAAACCAGGTTACATGTCCTATAGAATTCTCCACAGTCATTTTCTGATAGTTACTTTATTAACTGACATACATTATTAAAGATTGCTTATTGAGTTAGTAATGAAAGAAACGTGAATACGCTGGAAGCAAAACAGCATAACAGAGGACCAAATCACCTATGACCATTAGAATGAAGACACTACACTACTTGTTAGTAAATGGAAGGGAGAAAAGACCATAAAGAAACAATTGTTCTGTGGTTTAATTACAGAAACAAGTGATTGTATTTTCCTTTTTCACTAAGTTCATTAATATGCTAATAAAGCAGCCAGTATAAATCTTAAGTATACATAGAATAAATAGCAAATTTGATAGTACTCACCAGTCTTCACTTCTAATAAACGCTTTTTCTTTTGTTGGCGTTCAAGTCTTTCTCTCTCTGCTAATTCTTTAGCTATTCTGGCACGTTTTTCTTTTTCCTCTGCTTCTCTTTTTTTGATGTTCTCCTTTATTGCTTGCTATTACAAAAATTTTTGAAAAATGATCAATTTTAACCAGTGATTCACCCCAGAAAATGGAAAATTATCTATTTGAAAATATACTTAAGGTAGAGACATGATTATCTTTTAGATAATGGTGAGTTTTGTTAGTAATACATTCTTCTAAAAGGTATGCACAGAAACCCTTGTTAAATATGTTAGGTATCTATAAATACAACTGTTATTAAACTTAAACCTGCATCTTTAAAACATCTACATCTTGATGGAATTAACTAACTAAAAGGGAGATGGGAGACAGAAACTGAAAATAAAACAAGCATTTAATTCACAAATCAAAACTTTTACCATATACATTTCCAAAAGTGTCTAGCAACTGAATTAGGGTTTTCCATATATTCTTTGCAAAGCAAATTGTCAAGTACAAGACAAATTATCAAATTAAAAACATGATAAAAGAAGTGAAATCTTGTAGTGGCTACTTTTTATTATAATCATATATGAATTTTTCTCATATAGAGAGAAATATCGTAAAGATAACCAAAGAAATGTTTGTCATTTCTAAGCCAGGTCCTCTGGCTATTGATCAAAACTAATAATAACATGCTAATCATAAGAAGATCTCAATAGATATGTGATTATTTGTTTAATTTCTTATTTCTTAAGTGTTACACACATCAAGAAATGCCCCTCATGTGGCATTAAGGGAAATTAGCAGGTAAATATGGGGTTTTCAAGTGCCAACAAAGAGAGTAACATTATATTAAATACCAGTGAAACCAAACAGGTTAACACACTGGAAGTTTATCACCACTGGTACTAAATAGAAAAGTGTGTAATTAAACTATAACAAGTAGGTGGTTTATGTTGTTTTGGGGGAAGGCTTTTATTTCTTTACTGTGACATTCTTTATTTTAACCCTAGAGTTAGCACAAGTTCTTCATTAAAAATCAAATAATAAAGTTTAATATTTTTGACCAACAACAAAAAGAAACAAAAAGCATAGAGTAGAGGGGATAGTAACTCATGCATGCATTCATCCATCCATCCATCCATCCATCCATCCATCCATCCATCCATCCAATTAATACTTACTGAGAAACTACTAAATAGTATTGTTGTAAAGTGGAGGAGAAAGAAAAAGAGAGAGGAAAGGAAGGTAGAGAGGGGAGAAGGAAGAGTGCATAAGAGAGGACACTAAAATAAGTTTACATTCTATATGGTAGGGTATCGCAGGAGGCAGAGATAAATAATAAATAACAACAACAAAATAAGAGTGCTGTGATAGCATTCCTGAGAGGTTACTTTACATTAGGTAGAGAGATAAGGTCTCACTCTGACTTGATTCAAGCTGAATCTTGAATGTCAAGGAGCTAGGTAAGTGACGATCTAGAACACATCAGGCAGAGGGAACTGCTAATGCAAAGGCTGCTGGTGGGTTTAGGAGACAGAAAGAAAGCCAGTATAAAGGTATAAGATGAGGTCAGGGAGGTATGCTAAGGCCTGATCCCTCAGGTCTTCTAGGCCAAGATAGAGAGGCTGGATTTTCTTTTAATGCTTCTGGAAAATGACTACAGATTTTCAAGCAGACAAGTGCAAAACTACGTACACTGAGATACAAGCACCAACAAAGCACCTTTGTTTTGAACTATCTTTTCAAAGATATTTGCATAATGAACAGTATTTGAAGACAGATGTAGTATCTCCCTCCTGAGCTAAGGGGTTTGTTACTGCCCAGAATGATAAACTGGAGCAAAGGCTGGACAGTCTTACTACCTATTATAAAAGACTGCATTCCCTAAATTCAGGATTTCCCTCCAATGACACAAACCACTATGGATGCAAGTGTCATCTGTCCGTTTCACATAGCCCTGTGGGAGTACGGGTTCAGAAACCTAAAAACAAAAAATTGTTTAATCTGGCTATTGTTATTGTGTGAGTGGCAAAGAATTCTTTGTCTCTGACCCCAAATGAATGAAATGGTATCAAGTTAACTTGTTAGCCTGTTAGTAGGTAAACTCTCAAACTCTTCACAGTTCTTGACATATATAAATGATAGTTATTATTGCCAAGCTATAAAATACCAGCTGCAATACTAGATACTTTATTATGCAATCCCTTTAATTCTCAAATTGGATTCTGCATTCTCTAATCTGGCCCAGAGTGGTTAAATACTTGTTTACTGTAATAAAAGTAGTTAAGAGGCAGTAAGTTGCAAGATTTGAAAGCTAGCTACAGTCAGTGGTTTTCTACCATATTGCTTCATATTATGGTCATGTATATTAAGAGGCAGCTAATGAGACAAAAGTTGTAATAAAAATCAACATAAGAGGCTGGGCATGGTGGTTCATGCCTGTAATCCCAGCACTTTGGGAGGCCAAGGCAGGTGGATCACGAGGTCAGGAGATTGAGACCATCCTGGCCAACATGGTGAAACCCCACCTCTACTAAAAATACAAAAATTAGCTGGGCATGGTGGCACACACCTGTAGTCCTAGCTACTTGGGAGGCTGAAGCAGGAGAATCACTTGAACCTGGGAGGCGGGAGGCGGAGGTTTCAGTGAGCCAAGATCACACCACCACACTCCAGCCTGGCAACAGAGCAAGACTCCATCACACATGCGCGCGCGCGCACACACACACACACACATACATACATCAATATGAGAATGGTAGGAGAAGACAATCATGGGTTCAAAGACAAGTGTGTATATTTGTATGTGTGTGTGCATGCATACTCATGTATCTATGTATCTATAAGGGAGATGGGGTAAGAAGATAGGTTGTGATAGAGAAAGGATAAGCAAATATTCAGGAATAAAAATTGTATTTCTTGCTTGAGAGAAATTAACAAGAGGAACCTACAATAAATAAATAATATATCATGTAGCTTATTTATGAGTCTAATTAAGGTATAACATTTTCTGATGTGAATTTTCTACTCTAATGACTGAATACATTTAAATGTGAGTACATAATAGGCCATCTGCTATCAGATACAATTGCCACACCCTTTTAGCATTCCCATGGGTAATAAAAAGTCAAAATTACTTTTCTAAGACCTATAAAAACAATGTTTACATTTAGAAATAAGGTCTGAAGAGGTACTTAAACCTATTTTGTTTTATGAAAAATGCACTATTGATTTTCATTTAAAAATCTACTTCATTTAAAACATAGCATATTCTGATATTATAACTATTAGAAGAATTTTAGCTGAAAAAAATACCAATAAAGAACACAGACATAGGTGTTCAGTCTGAGACTAATATCCCAGTTCAAACAGTAATTTGAGATTTTCTTTTATTCTAAATGTTAAGAAGTAAAAGTAGCTTAAAACAGAAAAGCTTAATAATTAAAAGAGAACAATATTATTTTGGATGTGACTGCCTCTCAGTGACTTCCATCCTAAATTTGAATTAAGAAAGAAAAGTTAAGGGTTAGCCAGATATAACGATAATTGACTATAAGACAAAAATTTTTTAAAAACATCATCTTTTCTTGACCTTGTTTTATATTTAGTCAACTGACAAATAAACTGCACTGCCACCAACTACTTTCAGCTACACTTTGCCTAAAGAAATTCTTTGAGGGTTACTTGCCAGATAGAGTTTGGTGCAACCCCCTTACCCTCGATGTAGAATGATAACCACCATTCTATTCTCCATTTCTGTAAGTTGGACTTTTTCATATACCACACATAAGCAAGATGATATTATGTTATTTGTTTCTCAGTGAATGGCTTATTTCACTTAACATAATGTCTTCTGGTTTCATCTATGTTGTTGCAAATGACAGAATTTCCATTTTTTCGTTTAAGACTGAATAGTATTCCATTGTGTATATAAACCACATTTTAAAAATCCAATCATTCATTGTTGGAATCAACATTTTTGAACAGTAAGGTGGAGATCCAATTCATTTTTGCCCATCCTTTGTCCATTAATATGCAAAGTCACTTCTTTTGGATTTCAATTGGCACATGTGTGTTGATTTACGGCTCTTTTAGTCCATTTGATCAATATATCCATGTCTTCAAGAATAATACTCTATTTTAATTATTATGGCTTACATTTTATTTTTCTTACTTAGGAACGTCTTCCATGTCCTTGGGCCTTTGCTCTTCCATCCATATTTTAGAATAGACTTGTTAAGTTTTGTTGAAAAGGACTATAAGGATTTTTAATTGGTATCTTCACAATTTTGAGTCTTGTATCTGTGAACAGCATGTGGCTTTTTATTAACTTGGATCTTTAAAAAAGCCTTTAGAAAAAAAACTCATTTTCTCCATTCAGGTCTTGGACATTTTTGTTAGATTTACTCTCTGTACCTTACATTTCTTTTGCTATTGCAAATGGTGCCTTCTTTAAAAATTATGCTTTCTATTGTTTTATAACATATAAAAAGGTAATTTTTACTTTATGTAGAGATGGGGGTCTTGATAATATTGTCTAAGCTGGTCTTGAACTCCTGGGTTCAAGCGATCCTCTCACCTTAGCCTCCCAATGTGCTGGGATTACAGGGATGAGCCACCTCACCCAGCCTAAAAAATGTAATTTTTATATATACTACTGATAATTTTTATTATTTCTGATAGTTTTTCTATAGGATTTGTTTTTGCTATTCTTAGAGTGCTATAATGTCAGCTTGATTTTCTCCCTTTTCAATCTTTACATTTTCAACTCCTACTTGTCTTATCTTACTATACTGACTAGGAGTTAGATTCCAAGTATTAGGTTAAAGGGTTTCCTTTGACTCCTTTCCTACTTCGGAGTAGGGTGAAGGGCTAAATTAGTTCATGGTTCTTGTTTTGAAATCTGAGTAGGATTTTCTGACTTGACTGAGAGAAATTTCACAATTTTTTTCCCATTAGACTCAATATAGTAAATTATATTTATGAATATTCTAATATTAAGCCATAATTTCACTTCTGGGATAAACTCAACTTGGACAGGAAGAATTTATCTTTTCGAACATTTAGTCATAAAATACATTTTTGTATTCCATTTGTTTGAGATAATCATTTCATTAAAATTTGGTAAAATGTATCTGAAAAACTTCTAGGCCAAGTATTTATTTTGAAGATTAAAAGTCATGAAAATAAAAATTAGTTATAGAACTATTCGTGCTTTCTATTTCTTTTAAAGTAATTTCAATAAGTTATGTTTTTCTAGGAACTTACCCATTTCATTCACCTTTTCCAATACTATCCTACAAATTTTTATAGAAAGCTCTTCTCTTTTTACTATTTTCTGTATCTTTAGTTACATTCCTTTTTACATTCTCAATATTATTTCTCTTCTCTTTTTTCTTGATTAATCTTTTTAGCAATATATCGAATTAACTTGTCTTTTCAGAATAACCTCATTTTTGCCTGTTAAGTTTATGTCACTTTTTCTTTCATTTAATCTTTCATATCCCTCCTTCTGTTTTCTCTAGGATCATATAAATCCTTTTTAAATTTCTAAAGTCAGATGCTTATATCTTTAAGTCTTTCTGATAAAAGCTTTTTTATTGACACATAATACATGTACATATTTTGGGGGTGCATATAATCTGATATATTTATATAATGTGCAAAGATCAAATCAGGGTAAATGGAACATCCATAACCTTAAATATTTATCTTTTCTTTATGTAGGAACATTTGACTTGTTCTCTTAAGCACATATGGTATAAATTTCTTTATACTACTTTTACTGCATCCAGCAAATTCTAAAGTGGGGTATTTTTAATATTGTTCAAGTATAATTGTTTTCCATAATTTCATCTTTGACATATGGCTTTTTAAATGTGTTTTTAGAATTTTCAAAATAGAGGTTTTAAAATTTCATCCTTTTAATTGTATTTCTAATTTCATGTCATTGTGGTCAATAAATAAATAAAACTGACAACTGAAAAATGTATTGAGATTTATTTCATGGTCTCTAGTACATAACCAATTTTATAAAAGTTCAACTTGTACATGAAAAAATGTGTATTCTTTAATTATTGAGTTTGAATTCTATATACACTAATCAAATCAACTGTTAATTGTTTAACCCTTGTCTTTAATTATATTTTTCTGCTTATCAGTTAAGTTAGAGAACTTTGTTGAAATTTCCTAACATAATCCTAAATCTGTCAACTTATCCATATAGTTTATTAATTTTTACAATGTCATTTTGGGGCTATGTTATTAAGCACATGCCATTTTTAAATTGTTGTATCTTTCAGGTGAATTAAACTTTTTGTTGTCATGAAGTAATTAATGTCTTGAGTCAACTGTACCTATTAACATAGTTTCCCTCTTCCTTTTGATTAATATTTGCCTTATATTTCATTAACTGTCCTGTTACTTCAAACATTTCTATATCCATAGGTTACAGGGGGGTCTCTTATAAAGAGCATAAAACTAGATTTTATTTTTTATATGATATTACAGTCCTTTAAAAAAATTATTGTGATTTATAAAATGTTTGTTTCCATCTATTTGTCTAGCTTTAGCTATGCAATTACTTTTATTTTTCCTCATTTTTTTTTTTTTGGTGTGTCTTCTTAGTCTATTTCTCTCACTACAGTTTAGAATTTATACTTGATATTTCTATCCTTTCACTGGTTATCCTTGTATTTTTATTACACAAATTAGCAACTTAACTAGACCTAAAGTTAATTAGTATCTATATCTCCCTTTCTCCCTTGAATAAACAAAACCCAAATTCTAAATCTCACTCAATTTATAAATTTATATAACATTGTTTTATTGTGTACTTTCTTTACATTTGTTTTCATAATAGCTATGGCTTCTTATCTCTCAAATCTTTTTCTTCTTCTTTTTTTTTTTTTTTTTAATTTGTTGCTTCTTAAAATACAACCTTTAAAGCAGAAGCTAGCAAACTACAATCCTTAGATTGACCATGTATTCTGTAAATAAAGTTTTACTGGTACATAGCCACAGCTGTTTATTTACATATTGGGCATAACTGCTTTTGCACTGTTACACGAGAGTTGCAACAGAGACTGTATTGCCTGCAAACCTGAAATATTTACTATCTGGCTACTTAAGAAAATGTTTGACAGTCTCTTAAAAAAAATCTTTTAACATAAAGATGTTGATGAAAAACACTCTTGTTTTTTGTTTATCTACGGATAGTAGATAATTCCACCTGTGCTCTATAAAGATCTTTTGCTGTATACCCTAAATTAGAAGAACATTTATGTTTGTGCATCACTTAAAGATCTCACTCTCCTTAGCCTTCCATTTTTGCAGAAAAGTAATCTGTATCTAATTGTTGTTGCGTTGGGGGTCATATCTTTTCTCTCTGGCTGCAAATCTTTTTGACTTTAGTGTTCTGCAGCTTCATTATTTATCTGAAGTGAGTCTCATTTTATTTATCTGGCTTGGTATAAGTTGCATTTCCTATTCTATGGATTCCTGATCTGGAAAATTCTTAGCCACCATTTTGAATATTGTCTTTCATTCTTTTTGAGTCTATTCTTCTGAGACTTTAATTATACAAGTGGTAGGCCTTCTCATCCTGTTCCCCATGTTTCTTAAGAAGTATTTTACACTTCTAATTATACCGTCTCCCTGGTTTGCACTCTGGACAATTTATTCAAAGGTATTGTGCAATTCACCATTTCTATCCTTAAGTGAACATAACCTGCTCTTTAATCCACTGAATGTTTAATTTCAACCATCACACTTTCATTTCCATACATTCTATTTGTTTTTTTCAAAATTGTTCATTTTTAGTGTTCTCCTGTTGCTTTTTCTCTTTTTAAAACTTTAATGTTAAATTTCCTTAAATATTTCATATATTGATACTAAATATCTGGGGTCTTGGAGGCCTATATGTATTAACTTTTTCTGATCATTTCACCACACAATCCCTGGTTTCTTTGTATGTTTGGTGGTTACGATTGAGTGTTCTCACTTAATTGAACTTAATTTGTGAGACTCTTGAGGATCTAAATTGTAGGTCCTCTGGCACAGATTTGAATTTGCTTCTGTAAATAACCAAGGATCATTTCTAACCTGAATAACTTTAATTTGCTTTTGTCACAGGTTTATTGTAAACGTTTTATTCATTGTATTCACCAAGTTGTAGTCTTGTTTTTCATTTCCCAGGGCAAGCCTAGTTTTCCCCTTTGCTCACCTGTGCTTATTGTTCAGGTTTCAACTTCATTCTTTCTCTTTAACTACTTTTGCCTTGGAGATTTCCCTAATTTTCTCACAGGACAGCCACGTTTTTAAAATAGTTTGTTGTATTTTGGTGGCATGGATTTTTAAGAGTCCCTAGTAAATTGTATTGTGATAAGCAAAGTCCTCAAAAATATACTGTTTTATAGGGTTGAACAACACAGAGATCTTATTTTTTTAAAATGTTCATATAATGCAGCAGCTCTTATTCACTATGTATTTTGGGGGATACTTTATACATGTGTGTTTCATGACCCAAAGGTTATAAACCAAAAAAAAAAAAAAAAAAAAAAAGGTAATTGGACAGCCATATCATATGAGTCCTGAACAAGCACTCAAAAAAAAACACTGTGGAACTGAAGATCAAGAATGTCTTCAAGAATACATTAAGTATGACATTTCGCCACTTTTAGAAGTTGTAAAAAAAAAATCGATCTGAGCTTATTGCTGCATATTATAAAGACAGTATAATTATAAGGGGGTAGAAATTGAAATTATATTGTTTGGTTTAAATAACCACCTAGCACTAAATAGCTGTGTGACTATGTCTCAGTTTCCTCTACTGTAACATGGACAAAATAGTACCTGCAATATAAGGATATTTTAAGAAATAAATGAGATAAAACATGTAAATAGCTTATATCATTGCTTCACACATAAATTTTAGCCTTATATAAATGTTAACAAGAATTATTTCTTTATAATAACATCAATAATTTTTTTATTATTACAATATCATTAATGAAATGCCTCAAACACATTTATCCAGCAACAATTCAAGAAAAAACATTTTCTGGCTTTTATCAATTATATATGCTTCCATCAAACATATGGGGGAGTGCCAATTTTCATAGTTCCTATGAGAATATGAATGCTTTCTATTCAGAGATGTTGGAATACGATGGTACATTGAGTTGATCAGGAGTAAAATGGTTGCATCCAATACAAGCTGTATCACTTGGCAGGGAAGCTATAGTGGCGAATTAAATATGGAAGGCAAGATGTAGTTCTCAACCTCAAGTCTAGCTATTATACCTCTAAAGATTTAATTTACATATATATGCACATTGTTTTTAATATTCTAAATCTAATGTTCATTATGATATTTCATTCTGGAAAATAAGAGTTAGCTCTCCTGTGTTTTCTCCACAAAAGTACTGCTTTCACTTGCAATTAGACATTCGTAAAAAATTAACTTAAAACACTGCCCAATAATACAATTAACATTTGTTTTATATTTTTCCCTAAAAGTACAATTTAAAATATCAATGTGTATTTTCCCCTCCTTCCAAAAAAAGCATCATAAACAGCCTATATTCCAAATATGCCTTTACTTGACAGGTATATCAGTCTAATTTTATGTTATAAAATAAAATTTTAATAAAACATGAAACATAAAAATGATAGCATTAAATACAAGTAGGCTGCCATAGATTCTGACTTTTTGATCGTACTTCATCTCTATTTGAGTCTTAGTCCATTTAAATAGATTCACCTATCCAGCTCAACATTTTTCAACATGATATCCTGTATATTTTTGTGGCACAGAAAACTAGGAGATTTAATTATTTGAAAAAAAAGTTGAAAAGCTTATGAGTGTCTTCTTGTTCAGAGTTCTATTTCATTCAATATTAATGGATACTCAAGCTATACAAGTCAGGGATCTCTTTCGCACAGATTTCACTCAACTCGAAAATCTTTACTTTTTCCTAAGTATTCAACTAAATGAGATTAGATTAGACAAACCTAACTTAAATCTCCATGTTTTCCAGGGGAGTGACTGTTAGGTACTATGAAAACAAGACTAATTTTCTCAAGGTAAACAAGCACATGCAGGTCTCACACATTCCCACTAAACACCTTGCTTAGG
Source organism: Macaca mulatta (assembly GCF_049350105.2). Taxonomy (NCBI): domain Eukaryota; kingdom Metazoa; phylum Chordata; class Mammalia; order Primates; family Cercopithecidae; genus Macaca; species Macaca mulatta. Next base: position 39,302,510 of record NC_133422.1, read on the forward strand.
GTTATTTAACTTTAAGAAAAGGCAATGCTTCACCATACTTAATTACTACTTTCTAGGAACTCCTGATGACTTCAGCTTTAGGAATAAGTGGAAAATATTTTAATTTGGAAAAAAATCCTTAAAAATACATTTCTGTATTCTCATAAATATTCCTGTAGTGGAACAGGAAAAAAATTTAAAACATTAATACTAGTCACCAAAGTCTGTAAGAATATAGAAATTATGTGATCCACTTTTCAGTTTTCCATTAAAATTATTTTCTTTGGTAACTAAATGTAAAACTGTAAAAATTTTCCCAAAGTGCCAAAAACAAACAATAAATTATAGCTACTTTGTGGAAAATAAGTTTATTGTAATAATTACAAGGTAGATGTTTTAGAAAAAAATCTTTAATGACAGTAAAATTAATCAAAATAATTCTTCTAGTATTACCAAATCCAATTAAAAAACTGCTATCAATGAAAACAGGAGAACATGATATACTGTGCTCTGGCACAAACAATTCATCATCTTAACATTCAATATGCGTTGCTATTAGTTGAACTTTTATGACCGTGAAACTTATGAAAATGGGAAACTATCCTTTGAGGAACAAACTAGAATATCCCAAAGGATGTGCAGGTGCTGATTAGTAAACTGTCTCAGCTTAAGTTGCTATTTATTGTGAAATCGGTCTCAGGCAAAAACAACAAATTACTTATTAACCCCTCAGGGATGTAACATTACTGGTCCTTCTTAACTTTGCTATGAGTTTCTTTGCAATTCCTTCCACACTTCTCAAAATTTTCAAGTAAATGAGATACTTCAACCTATTCACATTTCTTTAATAGATAAAGTATAAGATGTTTGTAATAAGGTTTTTCCCAGAGTATAATTTGATTTCCCATTGTGTGTTCTGTTCCCTTTTGTTCGGAAGTACTATACAATAAAAATATTATTTCTATCTCCCAATTACGAGGCTAAATACAAGCACAGCTAGCTATGCACAAGATGGCAGTCATAGTGTGCTTAAAGGTATGCTTGCTGATAAGGCAGCAGTTTTTTGAGTTGCTGCTAATCACCTATTCAAGACAAACATCCAACTAAAGTCCCACTAGTCTCAAATGAACCTAATTTATCTATTTATTTATTTTATTTTTATTTATTTTTTTTTTTTTTGAGACAAAGTCTCGCACTGTCGCCAGGCTAGAGTGCAGTGGTGCGATCTCGGCTCACTGCAATCTCTGCCTCCTGGGTTCAAGTGATTCCCCTGCCTCAGCCTCCCGAGTAGCTGGGATTACAGGCGCGCACCACCATGCCTGGCAAATTTTTTTGTGTGTATTTTAGTAGAGACGGGGTTTCACCATGTTGTCCAGGATGGTCTCTGTCTCCTGACCTCATGATCCACGCACTTGGCCTCCCAAAGTGCTGGGATTATGGGCCTGAGCCACCATGCCTGGCCACATAAACCTAATTATGTTTAAAATATAACATAAAAAATAGCCTTAACTTAACCTGTATCCTCTCTATCTCTCCCTCTCCTCTTGTCTCTATGTGAGGGTGTATGAGAATAATCTAGAAAAGGCCACTGCATCTGATGTACAAAGAACATACCATTTTATTCAATTTTGTTTGTGGTATTCTAGGTTAATGTCACCTTTTTAATTACATGAGTTAATATATCTTATTATTATGTATTAGTTATTAAGTTGATTTCTTTTCCCTACACTATCAATCTATTTTTATTCTCACTACCGTGTTAGAATAATCTAGGCATTACCTTTTGCTACATTATTTCAGGGAACAAACAAAATACTTAAAATGTGGAAAAGAAATAAAAATTAGCAGTCACTTACTCATACAGAACCTGGCAGTCAAATCCAGTTATTATCCCATTTAGCAACGCATAGTAAGAATAAATCTTACCAAGAAAGAAAGAAAAGTAAGCCAATTAGTAAGGTCTGTTTTTATTGTGAAGAACTTAAAGATTAGGAGAACCTATCAGAATTAAATTATTTTTCAAAGTTGCAAACTCAAAATATTCAGCACCTGAAATTGATCTAATTCCTTAATAAACAGATACTAAAGGATAATAAGAAAAACAGTCTTATAGTTAGCATATTTATTTTGTTCTAGGTTTGGAGCATTATAGCTCCAAGTTTGATCTCAGAATAACAAAGGTGCTAATGAAGACATAAGTCTTATGTGAAAAGACTCCAAATACAATTTTCAAGTTGTAAGCCCACCAAATTAAGCAAGGATAGAAGATGCTTCCTATTATAATTGCACAAGCTGGCTCAACACTCAACCACAGGACTTGTACATGATTTTCCTTCCTCTAACACATATAATGAGTCAATCTACAAGATTTAGGAGCACACAGGAAATGCTTAGTGCTTTGACATTCCTTTTGATGATCTAGTTGGTCCACATAGTAGTCAGCACAAATGGCATTTAGAGTTGACAAGGATCAAATTTGTGTAATCTAAATGATTTGGCAAAATGAGTTTTGTTCTGGCTGTCCTCCTTATCAAAAACAATTTTACACTAAAAATATCCTCTGACTGGATGATTTCATTTTTGTTTGGCACTTCACTACTTTAGTCTGAGAATTCAGTAGAATAATAAATTATACTTGATCAACAGATGCAGCAAGATTAACTGAGTTATAATTGATTTTATATTTGTTCACAAGATAGATTTCAATTTTATAAACCAAAAATTGACTTAAAGTCGGCAAACAGCACGAATGACAAATTTTTACCTAAATGAAACATAACTTTAACAAAACTGTAGAAATACTCTAAAGCCAGAGCTATACATGCAAAATAGGTCGCTATTTATTTCACAGTATTCTATATGGGAGCATAAAAATAAAAAAGGATAAAATACAGTATTGATCCTGTTATAATGAGATTGAAAATGTAAAATTACTAGACTTCTATTATTTGTACATGGATAACTTGTTTTGAAGGTATATGTATGTTATGTGATTTGATCTTCAAAAAGTAACATCCCTAAGAGATGCATGCTGTTGTTATCAGAAAACTGAGGCTCAGTAAGGTTAAGTAATTTGCCTATACTCATATCACTAATAATCTACAGAGATGGGACTCAACTCCAAGGTGCTCTGATGCCAGGACTTGCATCTCAACCACTGCTGTATTCCCACTAGAACGGCAAACAGCAAAACATCACTATTAATAACAAATGAATTGGCTGAGGCCTATCATAGGCAGGTTTCATCAATCATGCAAGATTTGAAGAAAACAGGACTAACCATGTCTCTCTTTGATTGTCATCACAGGCAATTCAGATGGGAGTTATATATAGGAAATTAAGTTACGGGAGAAAGAGACTGGATTTTATGAACTAGAAAATAATAACTACAAAGTTTGGCACATATGTCTATACCCATATACAAAAAAAGAGAATACCAATATAATGCTTCTCCATCTATTGTATGCAAAAATGATCTTTTTTTAAGGCAGGGATTTTTTTTGTTGCCCTCTAAATCCTAAACTCAAAGTGGGGTTTCCAGATATTCAACGTCTTAGAAACTATGATTAAGAAAGGAGTGTAGTGGCCTTTTTCAGTACTTTAAAATCCCAACAGGAAATGTTCATGTGCTCAAAAATAAGTCACAGAAATAAAAAAAAGTATTCTCTATGAGAATAGGTGATACTGCAAACTCAGAGACTCCACATAATAGCTACATATGTCTAACTAAAACAGAAAAACGACACATTTTTAAGAAGTATAATTTGGTAGAAAAATTATTTTGAAATAGGTTACCTGTAAGGAGATCCGTAACAAAGGAGTGTGAAGAGGATCAAAGCATTAGGAAGAATTTCTTTAAGATGAGATGTTAAGCAAAACAAATAAGACATCAGATGAAATTTGCTTAAGTAGCTAAAAGCGTTATACCGTGCTAATAATTCTGGATAAAGAAAGAGAATAGTAAAAGAACTTTCAGTAAAGTTGGGTTAATGGATTAATTAGTACGGGATTCTACTCGTACTAATTAGGAGAAGCATCACCCGGATAACAGAGCATTAAGGAAGAGACCATGTAGTTTGGGGTATGTGAGAAAAAGCAATTAGATCAAAATCTTCTAATACGAATGGAAAGTGGGAACAGTACATACATTATGCTTCAAAGCCACAGTGACCAATGAAAGGCAGAAAAACTAAGTTTAAACTCCAAGGACAAACATGAACATGCTACAGCTGTTGGACAGATTAAGGAGGATGAGGTTGCTCACAAGATTCAACAAAAATTCCATGAGCTCAATTCATCCTGTAGAAGCATGATATCATTTGCTAATAACAAATAGATTGGTTAATAGCATGTAATGAATCTAAAACCAGTCACAAATAGAAAACAATGATTATTGCTATACAGCACTACATGAATAAAGGTATGAACTTCACTTGGTATAAAGCTTGATGCCTGACACACTACCGATTTACTCAGCATATAGTATGAGGTCAGATATTTCTACCTAGTACCTCCAATCTGAACTTTTATCTTCACTCAAGTCTTATAGTAAATAAAAATCTATTACGGAAAGATGCTGACCCTCTACCCTTCACCTTATCCTTCATCCCAGCAACCTGGCTTTACATTAATAGTCCTCTAATTTTAAGAGAACACATTTCATGCTTTGAAATAGAAGCAGATCTGAAAACATTCTTCTATCATGAACCCATCAATGTAAATAGACAATTATTATACCCAAGGAGTATGAAAATAAAGTATGCCCCTGTGCTGATTCTCTCTAGTAAGTTATCAAAAACACTCTTAAAAATTACAACCTTGGCTTTTCTTGCAAACTCTCTGAGCAGCAATGTACCTGAAGCTGTTAAAGAACAGGCCTTGGAGTCAGGCAGGCTTCCATTCAGTCTTAGCCCTACCAAGTCTGAAGCTTCTCTGCAAAGACATGGAGCTTTTCCACCCTGCAGTTCTCTCACCTGTCACATTCTGGACCTCAAAAAACACTGTAAAGACGAGGTGAGACGCTTCATGCAAAGCACCGGACACTGGATCTAGTAAGAAGCAACTATTCAAACCATGGTAGTTGTTTTGGTTTTGTTCTGTTGATCATGGTAACAAACATAAAGCTAAACAAAATTACAATGCAAACTTACTCCCTATTTCTTGGGAAATTGATCAGTAGTTCGAAATAGAACCATTCCCAATGAGCATATTATCTATAGTAGACTGTTTAAAAAAATTAATTCCCAGTTGAGAATTCTTAAGTAGAAGAGGAGTGACTGAAACTGCTGTCAAAGTAAACAGCTGTTCCTCAGAGAAGCTACAAGATTTTGAAACTTTTCCCCCTTGGTCTACATGGCTTGAGGCAGCAGTCTGGAACAGATGTTCCTTCTTTAGCTATTGTAACAAGGCTCTCATAGAGCAAACAAAAAAATGAACCCGAAGGGCTGTATCTATACAAATTAGTCATAAGATCCCAGAAACACTGAGGAGAGACTGTATGAGTTAGTCAAATGTATAGCAGAAAGCTTTTAAACCCAGCCTTTAACTGCTTAAGTTTAAATCCCAAGACAATCTTAAATTATACATATTTTAGATCAATTATTCACAAACCAAATGATTTTTCCAAAAAATGGCCACTTTTTCTTTTTTTTTTTTTTCTATTGGGAGAGGGGTTAGGTTTCAAGCTAGTTCTGTTTGACACAGCAATAGCAGTTATGCATTTTATAGATGTTAACACAGGTCAGCCATGTATAGTATAGACGCTGGAGTCAGACAGCCTGGGGAAGCATCTGAGCTCCTTGCCAGCTATGTAATGATGGACAAGTCAGGATCTCTCTATACCTGTTTCCTCATTTGAAAAATGGGAATAATAACAGTATGCATACTATATCTGTTTGCTACCATAAGGATTAAATGAGTAAATATAGCTTCAAATGCATGGTTAGCTCTATATATGTTAGCTATTAAATCACCCATTGATCATCTGTTACTCAACAAATTTATCTATTATATGCCATGAATTGCACTAGAGATACAAAGATAAATATGACAGACACAGATCTTACTAAAGGAAGAAATGTCTGAACAGAGATTAGAGGGATGGGTATGATAATTTAGCCAGGCAGAGTATGGAGAAAGTGCTCCAAGCATAGGAAACACTTAAGTACAGTGGCCTGAACTTGAGAGAAAACATTCCATGGAAAACTGCCAATGTGGGGAGTAGGTATGGAGTGAAGACAGTGGTTCCAACCCCTGATATGTAATACAAAAATAAGCCTTCACCTTATAATAAAACCTGCTCATTCATGACCAGAAGTATAACTAAATGCCAGAGGATAAACAATGGAAACATTTTAACAGTACTTTTTAAGAAGAAAATTTTTGCCTATGATTGTGGATTTCCAGAACAAGATCTTCAACAAATAAAACTCTACATCTTTCTTTAGCTACAGATCTAATATTTCCATACTGACTCACTCATATTAACCTGGTTTTCAAAGTTGAATAATACGGAATTAAAGAGCAACCCAAGAGCTCAGAAGACTCTGACAAAATGAGACATTTATTTGTCAGGAGTTTTTGCCAATATTACCACTCCAGACTTCAAAGAGAGATATTTTGTTTAAAATTTAAGCAGTATAATCATATTTATCCCAAAAAAAGAAAGAAAAATAGAAGAGAATGAAGTACCTGTAGAAAATCTCACCACCTTGTTACAATCACTTCCTTTCCAGCCTTCATGCTTATTTATCTCCTAAATAAAATTTCTTTTATATACTATTGTTTAGATTTAATAATTTTTTATTAAATCTAGTGTTAACAATTTTAATTTAGTGCAGTGTACACATGAATGTGTGTGTGGTAGTAGTGACTTTTAGGACCCATAAGAACTCTGAAACAAAGTATAGCTGTCACTCTGTTACCCACTTTTTGGAACCCTTTTCTCATTCAAACACTTTCTCTCTCTGCCCACTACTTGCCCACATGAAATGCAAAGTTACCCATAGAATGCCAAAACCCTCTAATCCTTTTAGATCTATGAACATCTATTAAATGCATGACTGCTATTGCTGTGTCAAACCGGACTAGCTTGAAACCTAACCCCTCTCCCAATAGAAAAAAAGAAAAAGTGGTCATTTTTTTGGAACAATAATTTGGTTTGTAAATAATCAATCTAAAATATGTATACTTTACATAGTTGGGATCTGGATTCAAATCCCAACTGGATCCGTTACAATCAATATGGCATTGATCTCATTAGGAAACCCTCCAAACGTCAGTGTTATAATTTGTGAAATGGAACATAAACTGTAGAATACAAGAGGCAGCGTGACATAATGTTTAAGAGTTAGGGCCCTTAAAGAAGGCTTTAAAGAAGATTTTATGGGTTTAAATTCTAGTTCGACCATTTTATAACAGTACAACACTGAGCTGGATATGTTCCATCTCTGTGCCTCAGCTCCTTTATCTGCCATAGAAGAATTGTGTGGCTTGTCTGACATACTATATGTAAGGCATTTAGAAGAACACCTGGCTTATAGAAAATACTCAGAATAGAAGGATATTATTACTTCATATATCTATTTTATACTTGATGCACAATTGTGTCAGAGGTCCCCAAGACACCCTCATGTTTGATAATTTGCTGGAAAGGCTCATAGAACTCAGAAAAGCCATTATATTAACTGTGATGGTTTATTACAAACACTATTAAAAGAAAAAATGTGCAAAGGGCAGACTTCAGGAGAAACCAGGTCCAAGTTTCCCATTGCCCTCTCTCAGTGGAGTCCAACAGACAATGCTTCATCTTCCCCAAAACAATATGTGACAATATGTACAAAGTATTGCAAACCTGGGAAGCCTCCGTGAGTCTTGGTGTCAAGGATTTTATTATTGAGAGTCAGTCACTTAAGCATAGACTGCCTGGAAGACTAATCTTAGCTATTCTATCTCCAGCTCAGTAAGAGGTCAAATGGAGACAGTGTGGCCCAGGGCCCCAGGTAAACAAAACAGGTGTTCACCATAAATCACATTGTTAGCATATCTATATAGGTTGGCCCAAGACCCCAGGTATATAAAATGCCCTTATCAGGCAGGATATTTCTAGGTCTCTTAGTAGCCAGTCAGGGGTCAGTGTTCTCTGGAATATGAAGGTTTTGAGCACCCCAAGCCTGCTGAATTAACCGTTTACTGCATAATTTATTGAGCAACTACCATGTGCCAGGACCTATGATAAACATTAACTATATATTATATCATTTAATACTTAAAACATTTTCATGGGGAAGGAATTCACATTACTTTTTTAAAACAAATGGGGAAACTGAAGGTCAAGGTTAAATAAGTCTTCATAGACACATAACTCGTATAAAATTCAAATCTAGCTCTCTCAGACAGCAAAGTCTTTACTAGTTCCACTAAGCCATATTGCTTCACAAAACATTGCAAAATTTAAAATAATATATTGCAAAGTATGTGACACATACAGGTATATCATAAATATATTTATTAACCAAATTCATTTCTGACAGTGAAAAATAATTTACAGATTGCTTTGAATTTGTGGAGAAAATAAATTAGAACTGTGACCAAATGTGTATTTCTTGTAAACTAGTTTTCCTTTAACATACTATTTTTATTAAAAGGTTATCTAATCCTAACTAAATAATTATAACCAAGTCCAACAACCTCAGCAATAAAGTTTTCCTGAGATTAAAAAGAACCAGTTCTTTAAATTCAACCTTCTTTTTCTTCACACCTCAAAACTTTTTAATCGCCACAAACAATTGCTAAAATACAGAAATGACTTACCCATCTATTAAGAATAACCATTTTTCACTGTAGAAATGTATCACCAGTTTCCCTAGGGAGGCAAAAATGCCTCCTCACTTTAATATATGTGTAGTTCTTTTCTTCCCCCCATCTAATCAGCTAATATTTTTGAAAAGATATTTTTAATGCCTAAATGAAAGTATTCCACATCAAAGGCCTGATCTCCCTATTAAAGTATCGAAAGGAAGCCCTACGAATGTAAAACCTATTCAAAGGCAAATTGCATGTAGCTTATTGTACAATGCATTAAGAAAAGGAAAAAAAGCCTTATAAAAGCTGCATGGAATTTGGTAAAATTATATCACAAAAATACAAATTGATCTTAAGTATAAAGAAACAAATTCATAGCCAAAAACTTATTACAGAATTGCTCTGTAATCAGTCAGCAAGGGAGTCTTTATGAAGAACTTCAGAATTTGTCACTTTTTCAATCAAAATGTCTGATTACAGCTTAATGTTGGAAAGGTCAAAAGGAGAACAAACCGTACATTTTTCAATAGATTTTTAAATCTGAAATTTTATAGTTGACTTTCAAAATCAGAAAATATAGGTTTTCCTACGGCAACAAGAGTAGGACGACGTAATGAGATAATAAATAAGACAGTATAAATAAAAAAAACTTTTTAAAAAACAATTATTTTTTTACCATACCATGAATGTGGTTCTGAAGTTATTCAGGTCAGTAAGAAAGTCTTCCACGGACACCTTCTTCACATCAATGGCATAGTATCCCATTATACTCTGGTATAACTTTTCCATGTTTTCATGTAACTTCGAAACTGTCTCATATTGTTCTTTTGCACTGATAACAAATCTGTATACTATAGTTAAGGTATTCTGAAATTTACAAAGTAATGCTTTGGGGGGTGAGAACTCTGTAAATCCAATGCTTTAGTCTAATAGCCACCATTATTACATTTCCAAAATTCTAAAATTACTTCTAATAGTTTACCATTCTTAAAGTCAGTCTATACTGCATAGCAACAAAATCTTAAATTCAATTGCCAATTAACTTTGGGAAATCATTAGAAAAGATTTATGTATTTAATATTTCTCTTTAACATATTTAAAAATTTTTTCTTCCAACTTACCATAATAATATATAATATGCAGATCATACAATATGATTTAAAATTATAGTTCAGTAGTTGGCAGCTGAGTAATTGCAATGATACTGAAATCAACAGTACAAGCATTAAGCACAACAGTTAAATTGGACAACTTGGGATCAATTTCTAGCTCCTATACTTGGTGGTAGTGTGCCTGTGGGCAAGTGCCTTCATGTCTCTGTGCTTCAGTTTCCTCATCTGTAAAATGGGAATAATAATATCACCAACTGACAGGGCTACTGAGAGGACTCAATGAGTTAACACATGCAAAGTTCTCAGAAAAGTGGGCATTTAGTAGCACACAAAAATACTTGTTATTATTATCCCTCATTTATTTTAAACTTTAAGGTTCTAAAAGCAAACAAAATACAATTTTAAGAGTTAAACTGAAAACTTCTTCCATTATGTAAGCAAATTAGTGTTCTAACTTCTCTTAGAAAACTGGTATATAATTTCCTTTATGCATTAGATTATTAAAAATTATTATTACATACATAGGCACACACATATAGAAATGTTCTTCTCTCACTCATGACAATATAGTTCAAAACCCACTGAAATTAAGAAGATGAATTTAATGTGAATGTGACAGTCACTGATATTAGAAAACATTTTCTAAATAAACAATGAAATTTTCTTTCTTGTGTGGCAAACTGCTAATGCAGTCAGATATAATATGACTATACCACATCCAGAAAAAATGATTCTTTTAGAGAGAGCATCACTCATAATTGCCCATGGCTCCTTTAAATAGGGACATTTAAAGAAATGGAACATAGCTAAATTTGCAGAAGTCCTTTTATTAACTTTGACTAGCCATTAGCAAAATGTAAAACAAATAAAAAACAGTATTCAGGCAGGCCAAGAGAAAGAAGCTAAAAATGGGATTTTTATGTCTACAATTTATTTTGGCCCACAATTTCAAAAATATATGGTTCTTCTGGCCAGAACTTTCATCAGTAGAGGATGAAATAAGGAAACTGATGCAGGCCCTTTACTTTGAGAAAAATAATGAAAGACCAAGGAAAAAAGAGACAGCACTACTGCCAGGTAGGGAGTAAATGTAGACTAGCATATGACAGAATTCTAATTCTTCATGATCATCATCATCATCATCATCATCATCATCATCATCAAAAAGAAAACACAAATGTAGTTAGCTGTCCTTGGGCAAACTGTTAAATTCCAACTTCTGTATTTGTCAAGAGCTTTGGAAAAATATGTGGGATACTCAACAAAATAAACATTTCATAAAATTCATTATAAAATATTAATATAAGCCCAATTACTTGATGTTTTGAGAAATCTATTTTGTTTTCCTTTACCAACACTGAGGCCAAATTCTCATGAATTTTTACTAGAATCACTGTAATCCTCCAATTTGAGAGGCAGATACAATAACCAAATCTGTGTTTACATGCATTGAAACACAAGCATAAAGTGTTGGCCAACTAAGACTTGGAATTCTTCTCCTGGTCTGCCAGTACTGCTCATCACCAAACCACCTACCACAAACATATCCTGCATTTATCCTTAGGTCATACTGCCATTATTAGGGTTCTGTCACCGAGGATGCCCACAACTTCCATTAACACACTTTTCAAGGATCAGCATCATTCAGTTCTATGTGTCTAATATATTTCATAGACTTTCTTAAGTACACAGGATCCAGCAAGCCATTCAGTAAGTGTTCACTGAGTTCCACTGTATTCTAGGCACCAGGAAAAATAGTAGCTAACAAGTCAGGCAAAGTCCCTGCTGTCATGAAACATTTTAGAGTATGGAGACAGATAATAAATAATGAATCAGATTTTCAACATAGTATAATCATGATGTAGAAAAAAAATTGATATTACATAGAGTGACAGAGGTTAGGTAGTTAAAGTCTTGGCTAAGAAAGTCAGATTAACTAAAACAACAGAGGCTTGACTGTTAAAGAGCAGTGAGCCCTCCATTAGGTAGTACTCGCCTGCAAGTATAATACGACTTCAGAGAAAGAAAAGATTATTATAAATTTGGGGACTCCGAGAGAATTAAGAGCAGCACATTTAATGCTAGCTTTAAAAGTTGGCTAAGAAGGAATTAAGTTGAAGACAGGCAAGAAAGAAAGATCGGAAGAAAAAAAGGAGAAGAAAGGGAGAAGACTAATTCAAGAGAAGAAAAATCTGCTACAATAAATCACCCAATTGCCCCATTTCCCACTCTTACAACTGGACTGTGTATTACACAAGTTTACACTTCATCCATTCCAACCTTCTATTTTACTTCCTAGTCGCCACAGTTCAAAGTTCAACATACTAAATTCCTTTATTTGAAAAATGCTGTACATTATGCAGTGTAGAATATAGATATAAGTAAATCTTTCTCTCAATGAATTTACTGGGCTGGCTTTAGCATCCACCCAGTGATTTCAGAAGTTTCTAAAGCATTGCTATATAGAATAACACACAGAAAAGTGTGAAAATAAAGTGGGATTTCAATGAACAAATTTAAAGAATATAACATGGAAAGGAGTCAAGTAACTTGTCACATAAGTTGTAATAAATACAGAAATATATAAATGTCTAGCAAAATAAGTTTTTCTGAAAGACACAGGAGAGGGAGTAGGAAGAAAATAGAAAGGCAAGTGCTCATGCAAGAAGAATTTCAAGTGCAATGCTCTAAATTCTATTTGTTATTCTCCTTAAAATAAGACATATCACAGAATTTAAAGATCATGAGAAAGGAACAAGCACTACATGACACAAATCCTGGCATATTGTTAATTTTCTCACCGATAAAAATTTAGTAAGTACATACACCTCACATACAATAGTTTGCATGTAACAATACTGATATACGTTGAATTTGGTTTCACATTTTTCAAGCAAGTAGTTACTGTGGAAATGGTCAACTCTAATTAAGGCTCTGACTAGACTTAGCAAGTGGGAGGTAATAATTATTACTAAAAAGTCAATGATATTTGAAATGATAGTGCATGCTTTTTAAAGGATGCACTAAATTCAACTTTTTAAATATTAAGCTGTATAGGTAAAGAGTGAGCATACATTGAAAGAATAAAAATACAATATAGTATCATCAAATGCTATTAGTAAAATTTCACATTACAATAAAATTGTATCTCAATAATTTAAAACAATTCAATTAATTGATTTAACAGTTCACTAAATCATAATTGTTTAAGTACATACTTGTAAGATACATTGTTAACAATTTAAAAAATACACATATTCTTCCAGAATTGGTGAATGAACCAAACGTTCGATATGTACCTCGATTAACAAGCATTTAAATGAAAAACATGAACAAAGTTTAAGTGGTTAATAACAAACTTTAAGTATATTTTATTCATTGTGCACTTTAGATTCCAAATTCTTCAATTTTTTAACATCTAAGGAGCTCACAATTTGCCATTTTAATAAGATCTGTATAAATGCATTTAATATGCAAAATCTGACTTGTCAGTCCTAATTAAAGTAAACAAAGACTTGCAATGAATGAATTTAATTACTTCAAAACTAGTATGTCTAACTAAGATGAAAAGCAAACGAGTGCAATCTAATCTCAGCAAAGAATATTTATGATTATAAGCTTTGTCAATAGCAAAGTGCACCAACTGTTCATATATCTGACTTCCAAGAGATACATGAATGCTAATCAGTTCATTAGAGGCTTCTAGGTTGTGATATTTAGCGACAGGATGTAGTAGCTTTCTTGTCCATGGAGTATAATTGTACTCAGAATGAAAAATTGTTTCCAACAAAGCATCATCCTTCCTGTTTCTGATTTCCTGCTGGTTGCTTTTTATGAGCCACATACCTTTCAAGAAGCCGACATCATTCAGTTTCTTGTGTCATATAAATACAAGTATAGATATGTCCTGAGATCGTCTGCTAAGCAAGATTCTACAACCTTTACTCTAAGCTCAGGAATTCATCTTGGTTCTATAAACCTGAGCTTCATAATTAGTGGACTCACAGTGTACTACCAGAAGCTACATGCAAGCAAAATCTTTTCTGAACTGCTTTATATCTATAGGGAACAATAATAAGTAGTTCAATTAACAGTACTTAGCTATTAACAAACTGTCACATATGAACATTTTAACATGATAAAATTAAGAAAAAAGCTAAGAATGATGAAACATATAACTGCAATAATATATTTATTTTAAAAAGCATACTTTGTCATATGAGAAGGTAGCACAAAAATTTTTTGAGGAATACAGATTTCACCTTTCTTAAAAAAAAAAAAAAAAAGCCTTCCTCAGTGTGGTGATAAAGGCAGCCTTCCTAATGAAATAAGAAACTGGATGGGTGGGAAGATACAAAAGGAAACAAACACATTAGCCTGAATTGATTGTTGCTGGAGCATATTTTTATGATATTTCCCGACAGAGACAGTGAAGGAAGCTAAAATTCAACTAGTTCACAATTAAGATGAAAGCATATACAATAAAATCTATGACAAGCCAAATATTAATTTTGTGATTCACTAAATCTCAGGAGAGAAGAGGTAGAAAGAGGGAAAATAGTCATTTTATTTCAAGTACCTCAGTTTAAGATATTAGGAGTGTCTATTTATAAGAGCTCATTTTAGAAGTGAGTTATCTTTCACACAGAATTCATTTGTCCATATGGGATTTTAATAATGCATTGTAGTAATATTTTATTACAACACAAAAGATATCAGTCTGCAATTTCACAAAATGGTTTGCAAAGCAACTCAACATTAGTTTCAAGAAATAAAAAAGTTTATTACTTCAGTTACTCATTAGAGATTAAGCTACAAAGTTAGTGATAATAAATATAATTGAATACAAAGGAAACCTTAAACAGGACACAAGCCTCATGCTATTTATTTTGTGTGTGTGTGTGTGTGTGTGTGTGTGTGTGTGTGTATGAATATACACACATATATTTATCGATTTATTTAGGTTAGGAAAATATCAATACAAGTAGTGACTATAATAAACTCCATTTTGACTTTGTAAGAATATAGTATTTCTAAAGGAAATATTAAATTTTATGGAGCAAAAACTAATTTACAATACATGCCAATTCTTGAAGTTAAGCTGACTAGTTAAACTCGCTTATGAAGTCTTGTACCTGCTTCTTCAAACATTTCAAAGGTATCTAAACCACATCATGACTTTAGAGTCAAACTTCCTCAAACTAAGTTTTAATGTCTTTTCAATTCTTAATGAACATCAGAAGGAAATAAGGCACATGACAGGGAAAAGATGAGAGAACATACTATTATCCAAGCTGATAAAAAGGAAAAAAGAATAGAAATTAATGGGTATACATTTGTGGGCGGGCATGGTGGCTCATGCCTCTAATCCCAGCACTTTGGGAGGCTGAGGTGGGCAGATCACTTGAGGTCAGGAGTTCGATACCAGTCTGGCCAATATGATGAAACCCTGTCGCTACTAAAAATACAAAAACATTAGCTGGGCGTGGTGGTGAGAGCCTGTACGCCCAGCTACTCAGGAGATTGAGGCAGGAGAATTGCTTGAACCTGGGAAGCAGAGGTTGCAGTGAGCCAAGATCATGCCACTGCACTCCAGCCTAGGTGACAGAGTGAGACTCCGTCTCAAAAAACAAACAAACAGACAGACAGACAGACATTTGTGTATTATTCATGATAGACAGACACTTTGATAAATTTCCCTGCAAGAAGGCAAAGGTTAAATTTTCTGTAATTTGGCACTACAGAATGATCTCTGGATACACAAAGACACCTAAAATATTAAATAAACTGTATCTCCAGTTGACTAGTGACTTAAGTTATTTAGATATCAAAAGGATATGGACATCTTTGTCACAAACTTGTCATGCAAGTCCTCAGGAGGGGGAAAGGTTTCCAATTCCTTCTCAAGCTGTTGAAGCTGCCTTCCCATCTGCCTCAAATTCTTTTCCAGCATTTCTACAGAGACTAAAAGAGAGTATATTAAATGTCTTGAAGGGACAAAGTTATAATATATAAAAGGTAAGACACCCTAGAAACAAAACATCCATGAAAAAAATTCATAATAATGTAAGAAAATTCATTATAAAATAGGAAAAATAAAATTCACTAATTTTTAACCTTTCAATTTAAAATCTAGTTATAAAAGAAATTCAATAAGACAGTCTTTAAAACATAAGACAAAATTTAAGAAGTGCTCACATACACAAATAACTACACTTAAGAAATAAGTTTTATTAGAATTCTTGACCATTGGAAATACTACAAAATCATCAGTCTATTCACAGACAAAAATAAAACATTTTTTAAAGTTCAACTGATTTAAATATAATTTTAACATTTTTCAAAATCATCTCTTGACAGGGAACAGTGAGTAGACGGGAAAGATGGGGAAAAATGCTTTCTATTGTCCAAGCTTATCGACAATGGGAAAGAAAAAGTAGCAGAGGCCATTTATAATGACAAATGTCAAGCTTTCTTTACTGATATCCTGAACACTTTATTATCTAATAATATTTTTCCTTCTTTGACTTAAAGTGGCTCTCACAGTACACATGAAGAAGAAATAGTAAACCAGGGCACTGTGTCACTAAGAGAATATACTGGTCACCCAGCAGAACAGACATTAAGGATCATTTCTGAAAATCTTTTCATAGTCAATTTTATATGACACTAGGAAAAAGATTTAGTAGTACAAAAAAAAAGATAGAGTGACCTAAACCAACTTTTAAACTATTTGTTTTAGTACAAACGAATTCTAGGTTAAAAAAAATCTATTGTTATTGATCATTGTGAACTATATAAAATGATGATTAAAGAATGAATATAGAAATTCAAGTAATCTGCCATTCTTAGGATTTGAATTAATCCTGAAGAATGGGTACAATTCACGTTTTATCTGTAAGGATAGGAATATCCTCTAAACGCCCAACAAAATGAAACTGAGTTTTTTTTTTTTTTAATTTTAAGCTTGGTTCAAAAGAATAAAATAGTAAGGAGATATTAAAAATAATGTATAAGAATATGAAATGGTGTTTTATTGTTTTTTTTTTTAAACCTAATTGTACAGAAAATAACATTTGGTATTCTGACATTAACATCTTTTAATACAACCTAAATGTATTTTCTTATTTTTAAAAATTAGCAATCTAATTCTTAGATGCAATGTTTCAGGAGTTCAATGATTAAACTATTCTGAGAACCACATATAATACTTGGTTTGTGCTTGAAGAGTGATGGTACTTTAACGTTTTGCTCCCACCGTGATGAAGCTAGTGTGGATTTATACTCATGCATATTTTCTCAATAGGTTTTTTTGTTTGTTTTACTTCTCATGTATTCCCTTTCTGTGATTCTTTGAATTTACACAACAAATGCTATAATACACCCCATTATCTGAGTCATGGTCTCAATATTAAGAATCACAGATTCTTACCTTTTTAACTGTTTAACTCATTTCCCCAATACCTTGCTGTACACTGCTTATAGTGGTAACACATATTTCCTATGTTATGCTCTTTCATTTTTATGTCTGCTTGTCAGTTATCCACAACCAAGATTCTATTTGATTGAGCCAATGGTGTTTCATTTACTCTTCCCATTTGCAATTTTTTTTCTTTGCTTCTTTCAAAGTTCTCTATCAGCATTACAGAAGAGATTCCTTTTGCTCTCCTAGTCTATTTGATCTCTGCCTTAAAGTCTCATTAGCATTTCCTCTATCATTTTTCAAGAACTCTTACAGGTGGTTCAGTCACTTTTTATACTTCCAAAAACTCTGCAACTTCTGATTAAATAAAGGTTCAAAAGCAAGCTGGACATGGTGATGCATATCTGTAACCCCAGCACTTTAGGAGCTGAGTCAGGAGGATCAACTTGAAGCCAGGAGTTCAAGACCAGCCTGGACAGCAAAGTAAGATTCTGTCTCTCCAAAAATTAAAAAAAAAAAAAAAAAAAATTAGCCAGGCATGGTGGCATGTGCCTGTAGTCCCAGCTAGTACGGAGGCTGAGGTGGGAAAATTTCTTGAGCCCAGAAGTTTGAAGCTACAGTGACCAGTGATGGCACCAATGCACTACAGCCTGAATGACAGAGCAAGACCCTGTCTCTTTTATTAAGTAAATTCATGCTCAGAAATGTTTATAAGCCATACATCCACTTTGTGCTATAAATTAGGTCCAAAAAAGTAGTGTATTAGTAGTATAATGGTAGTAGTAATTGTTATAATAGTAGCAGTGACAATAAAAACAACAGTAATGGTAATAACAACAGCTAAAATGTAGTAAGTGTTTACGTATGTCAGGTACTGTCTTAAGTGTTTTCTATTAATTAACTCATTCAAACCCACAAGAACATCATGAAGTAGGCATTATTATTATTCCTGTTTTACAAATGAGGAAACTGGAGATCAGTAGCTAAGTAAAAAGGTCAAACAACTAAAAATTGGTGAAGCTAGAATTTGAATTCAAGCAGTTTCATTCTAGACCTTATTTTTAACTACTGTGTTATATATAAATTACTATAGAAATCACCATTTTATTTTCATAACCCCCATCAGTAACATTTAAATAAACAGATATAATTTTCACATAATAAGGGGTTTCTTGTACATTCTTGCCCATTGCAATCACAAGCAATCCATATTCCCTTCCTAAACCCAGGGAATGTATGCCTAAGCATTCTGGATGGATGGGAGAGTGTGCAGTTATATATATAACTTTTTATATATGTATTTATTTTTAAGTAGTCTATATATTAAAGTAGTATCTCACCTTGAATAAAACCATGTACTTAAAATACTTAGTCTGCTTAACCAATTTTATTATGCACACATGTCAAATTAGCAAAAGATCTAGAGAACAGACCAATAGGTCTGAGGGACTCCCATATGAGAAAATGCACAGGGCAAATGTTGGGAGAGAACATAGATTGTTTGATTTTTTTTCTGACACCAAATACATTTTTCCAACACCAATCAATTGTCTAATTCTCCAATACCAACTGGGTGTCCTACAATTGGAGTTAGCGCAGACTCCATAAATTAAGGGCAAAATCCTTCAATTCCGATACTAAATACCCAGATTTAGTGTCAGGCTGTACAGGTAGAAGAGCTCACTCCCACAAAACTACCCTCATTTCAGATGTCAGTTGCCAGTCGAGAAGACCACTCTAGACTGACTCACTATAAATTTGGGGATTCCCAAAACTCCCTTCCTTGAAGTTCCACAATTCACTAGAATGACTCACAGAAATCAGGAAAGCACTATACTTACGATCATAGCTTTATTATAAACGATACAACTCATGAACAACCAAATGGAAGAGATGTACAGGACAAGGAATGGAGGGACGGGGGTGGTGGACAGTTTCATTGCCCTTCCAGCACATCCACTCTCCAAGCACATCCATGTGTTACCAACCCAGAAGCTCCCCTATCCTCTTTCAGAGTCCTTATTGAAGCCTCATTACAAAGGCACTATTGATTAAATCACTGGCATTTGTGATTGAGCTCAATCTTCAGCCCCTCTCGCACCCATACATTGGGTATAAGCCGATAGTTCTAACCCTTTAATCATATGTTTAGTACTTCTAGAGACCAGTCTTCATCCTGAAGCTATACCCCTACCTACCTTTAGTCACCACATTAACATACAAAAGACGCGTCACTCAGGAAATTCCAAAACTTCTAGGAGCTTTATGTCAGGAACCAGGGGGCAAAGACCAAATATTTACTTTTTATTGTACCATATGGATATACAAGTACATGTCTGGTCAGAGGGCTGAACTCCAGTGGGGAAGTGTAAGAGAAGCACATTTTTGGCTCATTCTTGGAGGTGCCTAACAGTCTGGGCTGCCCTCAGAGGAAGCCAGCTACTGGTAACTGAAGATAGAGCCACCCCAATGAGTGAGTGCTTCTCCACTAGGTGGGAGAGGGACTTACTTCACTGGATAAGAGGCTCGTGCCTTTTCCAATTCTGTGGTTGTCAGTGGGTCAGGAACTATGCTCTTTATGATTGGAAGCAACTTCTCCTGGGCTTGATTTCCACATTAGTGAAATGGGAAGGATCTCACTGCATATGTTTACCTCACAGACATTTCATAAAAGTTTTCATGTCATAATATAGGGTAAAATTTTTAAAAAGAATAGCTCTATGTTATTATTAGAACTAAATAAGACATGAAAATCTTAAAGATTGAAATAAGTGATATTAGAATCAAAGAAAAAGTAAAGTCATCATATCTTCAACATCATCATCACCAGACCAGGGACAGTCAGTCTAAGAAGAAGGGTTGCTATTTTAAAGAGTAAAATAGTAGGAATGTTTGGGGGCATATTCAAATATTTCAGGTCAACATCATGAAAAATAAGCAAGCTATCTTCAAAAAGATAAAATAGTTCTTGAGGCTACTCTACAGATACAAATCTCACTAAGTCATTTCTTATGCTTCATCAGAAGTCTCTGATTATATTACTTGTACATTATGGTTAAGCGGATTTAAATGTAATTGACCAACCTCTCACTTGGTATTTAAATAAGGACCAACACACACTTGGAAGAAAGAAAGGAGTGTGAGAATTCTGGGCTAAGCAAATGTATGCCATCTGATGGGTAAAACTAAAGAGCATTTTAAGAATTCCCTGGGTGTATTTATAAGTGGGATCTGAATAACGGGAACACATGGACACAGGGAGGGGAACAACATACAGTGGAGCCTGTGGTGGTGGCAGGCAGGAGGAGGGAGAGCATCAGGAAAAATAATTAATGCATGGCATGCTTAACACCTAGGTAATGGGTTGATAGGGGCAGGAAACCACCATGGCACACGTTTACCTATGTAACAAACCTGCACATCCTACATATATACCCAAGAACTTAAAAAAAGAAAAGAAAAAAACTCTCTTGGTGTTTTTATTTGTTCAGCAATTATTCAATTTCTATAGACAATTCTTGTATGTATCTTCAAACATAATTTTATCCACATTTTTCACATGTGTCAAGTTCTTTGAGTCAGGAACTATATTTTATGTCTTAAAATTCTGAACTATATCAGGGAGTATTAAACTGTACACTCTCAAAGAAGTGTTAATTTACTGGTGTCTCTGTATGTGACCTATGTGTGAATTTTATCTTTCAATCTTCTCACCAAGAAATTAATCATATTTTTTGTATTCCTGTTCATTCTTTGGAAGAAAACTAGCAAAACAGAGCCATCATCAAACAGAGCTAGCTAGACAATTTTGACTTTGCATTTTCCTCAGTTAACATTCCACCAGATGACATCTCTCATCACTTCAGACATCATGTGTCTCTACCTCCAACCAGCTCCCTATCCGTAATCTCCACACCCCAGAAGGCAAAAGGACCTTCCTTCCTTCCTTCCTTCCTTCCTTCCTTCCTTCCTTCCTTCCTTCCTTCCTTCCTTCCTTCCTTCCTTCCTTCCTTCCTTCCTTCCCTCCCTCCCTCCCTTCCTTCCTTCTTTCCTTCTTTCTTTCTTTCTTTCTTTCTTCTCTCTCTCTCTCTTTCTTTCTTTCTTTCGAGACGGAGTCTCACTCTGTTGCCCAGGCTGGAGTGCACTGGCGCGATCTTGGCTCACTGCAACCTCCGCCTCCCAGGTTCAAGAGATTCTCCTGCCTCAGCCTCTTGAGTAGCTGGGACCACAGGCGCCCGCCACCACGACCGGCTAATTTTTGTATTTTTAGTAGAGATGGGGTTTCACCATGTTAGTGAGGCTGGTCTGGAACTCCTGACCTCATGATCTGCCTCCCTCGGCCTCCCAAAGTGCTGGAATTACAGGAGTGAGCCACCTCACCTGGCCAACTTAACACTTTTAAAGTCATCGGGAACCCTTTTCTATTCTCTGATCTCTGGTCTCCTACTGTTTTTCTCCAGTGTTGTTTACACTGTGCATAGGGGTTTCCAGACAATCAGTAAAGCTGCCCCTTTCCTGTGTAATGCATGTCAGTAAACTGCTCATGTAACATCTGAGTTCCTAAACAAGGGACCACCTACAACCTGGGGTGCTCTACTTCAGATCCTGCCAAATACTCATCTAAAAAATACATACTGCTTATAGTTCCCCTGTCCATATCACTCCTCATCTAATCTGTCACTGGCCCTTGAAACAATGTATGTCTATCTGCCTTGTGCACTTCACCCGTGGGTCATAACCATTCATAATTTACAAGGAATCAAAAACTACAGCAAGTACACAGGTAAAGTGACCTTTCTCCCCATCACAACTGGTAATTATCTCTATCTTTGCAATTACTACTCTGCATTTACATTTATCTTTTTATCTGTCTTCCTCTCCCAAATGGCTGGGAATTCCTTAAGAGAAGACACCATTCATCTTTGTATCAGTTACAAAACGTATTACAGATACTCAAATGTTTGCTGAAGGAATGGGTTTTGGATTTAACTTTAACCTCTTCAGATACGAGCATTAAAAATGAAATAGGAAAATACAACAGATTAAATATCCCAGACATTAAAATCTAAGATACAGACTTTTTTCCAAGTGTCTTATTATTATGATAATTATACACCAGAGGTGTTAAAGAAGCTTTAGAGTAAAAGTTAAAATCGAAACTATAAATATTTAAGTTTAAAGCAATCATGAATACATGCTTTTTATAACACTATGGCCTCTGTGATTTACTAGATTAAGATTTCAAGTAATAAAGGAGAGGAGAGGTTACATAAGGTAATCTTTGTAATTTAAAAAAATCCTCTATGAATATCTCCTGGAGGTGTTGGTCATTATTTCATAACAAGCTTACTAAAAAATGCCACACTCTTACATATCATGATACAACCCAGGGAAACTGATTTCTTTAAGGAAAGCTTAAAGAACAACTTATTACCACAGACAATTTAAACATGCAAACTAAATCAACCTTCCTACACTCATAGAATCAATTGTTTCATGTGTGAATTATTTAGTTTCAGGCTCCAAGCAATACATTTCTTCCTAGACAATTGTAATAATAAAAGCATTGTATAAAGCTATAACAACATTTTATAAATGCAAGTTAAAATAATAAAATTGTATGGACAAGATGGTCCAAAACAAACCTCAGTAGTATAAAAAAAAATCTTGACTATTAAGTAGGTCTACAACAAAACCTAAATTCTAGAATATCATTATAAAATCCATTACATGACAAAAAGAAACTAAAACAACACTGCAAAAAAAAAAAAAAAATCAAGGTAAAAATAAATTGTAGTTTGTAACAGGCAAACTTGGTTCGTAACAGGCAAACTTGGTTCGTAACAGGCAAAGATAAATTGAAGGAAACTGTGCTGCCAGGTGCAGTGGTTCACTCCTATAATCCCAGCACTTTGGGAAGCTAAGGTGAGAGGATCACTTGAGGCCAGGGGTTTGAGACCAGACTGGGCAACGTAGTGAAACCCCATCTCTATAAAAACTTTAAAAAAAATTAGCCAGGGGTAGTGATGCCTGCCTATAGTCCTAGCTACTCAGGAGCCTAAGGCAGGAGGACAGCTTGAGCCCAGGAATTTGAGGTTACAGTAAGCAGTGATTACATCACTGCACTCTAACCTGGGTGACAGAGGGAGAACTTGTCTCAAAAAAAAAGAAAGACAAAGGAGCAATGCTAAGTGAACAGCCAGTCATCCTCATCAAGTAGTCGTACCTTCCTTGACTCACTTGACTCAGATCTTTCTTCCCATTGTTCTGATTCTTGATGGAACCCCATGTAATAACAAATGGAATTTGCATTCCCTAATTAATTTACTATAATGTATGCAATGATGGTTTAATTTTTGTTGTTTTTACATAATACTGTAAGAGAAATGCCTTCATTTGCTATGGAACATGGAAAGAGGAAAGGGAGAAGGCAAGTGGAGGAAATGAATACAACCAATTAAAGGCCACCAGTCAATTCTGTTGAGCTATTTCATCCCCTGAGAGAAAGAGCCAGCCTGTCCTCTACAAGTACAAAGAGGGTATTAAAGGCAGGCAGTTTTTTAGAAGAGAAAGTGTATTAGTGGGAGAAGCCCATCTCAAAGGAAATCATGTTTACTTATAAGATTTGAGAATTCCCTTAGAGAAGTTGTTCAAAACCATGGTATAAATATTAAATAAAAAGAGGTGCATAACAGAAATGTTTAATAACAATATTCAAAATGTTCCGTTAGTATAATGGTTCTGTGTACATGTACATGGGAGGGCAATTTTACTGCTTTTTACTTTGTCACAGGGGAAATGTTAAGTGCAGACTAACTCACTTTCAAATGAGACTAGTTTTCACTTGCTGCTACTGGAGACCAGCTCAGCCCCAGAAGTCCAAGACTGCATGTTAGCAGGACTTCAAAAATGTTCAAATTTTTTCTCATGCCTAGATCCTTCCCCTG
This sequence comes from Macaca mulatta, assembly GCF_049350105.2. Lineage (NCBI taxonomy): Eukaryota > Metazoa > Chordata > Mammalia > Primates > Cercopithecidae > Macaca > Macaca mulatta. The sequence continues at coordinate 39,326,773 of NC_133422.1, forward strand.
AACTCCAATGGCCTATTTGGACATGTTTCCTTAATGTTTAGTAGGCACCTTAAACTCACATTTACAACTAGAATTTATCTTCCTCCTTGACTTGCCCCTACATCTCAGTAAATCATTAGTTTTTATAACTCTTTTCTCTTTCATGCCTCACACATCTAACCAGAGAGCGCATCTTGTTGGTTCTAACCTCAAAATGCATTGATTTTCCAAATACTTCTTACCACCCTCACTACTCTTCCCGATCCAAGTCAACATTATTACTCCTCTGGATTATTTTAACAGCATCAGAGTGGTTTCACTAATTCTACCATTATTCATCTACACTTTTTCCTCAACAGAGCAGCCAAAATAATCCTTTGAAAATTTAAGTCAGATGTTACTCTTCTGCTCAAAACCTTCCAGTGGCTCCTCATCTCAGAGAAAAGTCAAATCCTTACAATGAACAGTAATGCCCTACTATCTCCTATTATGTTCCCCCTCCCTCCCTCTGCTCCAGTCTTACTTCCATACCTTGAGGCCTTTACACTTGCTTTTCCCTCTGCCTGGAATAGGCTTCTCTCAAATACCAACATAAATGGCCTCTCCACAACTCTTTTAGGTTTTCCTCCAAGACCACTTTCTCTACAGGACCTTCTGTGACCACTCAATCTAAAACTTCAAAAAACCCTGCCTCGGCATGCCAGAGCCAGATATAAGACATACATTGACTTCTTTAATTGGCTGGGTTCTATATCTGCCACCTAAAATGTAAACTTCAAGAAAGCAGAGGCTTTTGTGTTCACAGCTCTTTGGTGCCTTAGAATGGATGAGGTATTCACGAAATGACTGATTAGACAATGAATAGACGAATCTTTTTTTTTTTTTTTTTTTTGAGACAAAGTTTCTCTTTTTGCCCAGGTTGGAGTGCAATGGCACAACCTCTGCCTCCCGGGTTCAAGTGATTCTCCTACCTCAGCCTCCCGAGTAGCTGATATTACACACATGTGCCACCATGCCTAGCTAATTTTTGTATTTTTAGTGGAGACGGGGTTTCACCATGTTGGTTAGGATGGTCTCAATCTCTTGACCTCGTGATCCACTCGCCTCGGTCTCCCAAAGTGCTGGGATTACAGGCGTGAGCCACCAACAAACTAAAATGAAGTTTACATTTTAGGTGGCAGATATAGAACCCAGCCAATTAAAGAAGTCAATGTATGTCTTATGTCTGCCTCTGGAATGCCAAGGCAGGGTTTTTTGCAGTTTTAGATTGAGTGATCACAGAGGGTCCTGTAGAGAAAGTGGTCTTTGAGGAAAACCTAAAAGAGCGGTGGAGAGATTCAATTATTTGAATCTGTTCAAATAATTTCTGACAATACATATCAAAATTCTATAACATATTATTCACAGAGACTCATGTTTACCTGCACTGTTAATGACAGATAGGCAGATGTGTGTCAACAATAAATAATCACGGAAAAATAAAAGCAACAACTATAACAAACATAGAGAATATTTTTACAATGATTAATAGGTACTTTTCAAACTTTATAAACATTTATACATATTAACCTATTTAATCCTCACAACAAACCTCTGGGTTAAGTACTAATATTGCACCCATTTTATAGGTAGGAAAAGGGAAGCTCAGACAGAATAAGATACTTGTCTAAGATTATACCTGTAACAAGCTGGGGTTTCAACTCCAGGTGAACCAGTTACCTAACCTCAGAGTCCATGGTCCAAATAACAGTTTCTCTCCGTATAATGTTTCTATAATCTAATTGCAAATATATTTTTAATTTTGCCCACTAAAATCACTTATTATAGTTATTGTTGTTATCATGGCCTATCAATAAAAAAATTCCTTAAATTCACAGGCTGATATGGTTTGGATTTGTGTCCCCTCCTAAATCTCACGTCGAATTGTGACCCCCAGTGTTGGAGAAGGGCACTGATTGGAGGTGATTGGATCACGGTGGTGAATTTTCCTCTTGCTGTTCTCATGATAGTGAGTGAGTTTGCATGAGATCTGGTTGTTTAAAAGTGTGCAGCACCTCCCCCTGCATTCTCTTCCTCCTTCTCCAGTCATGTAAGATGTGTGTGCTGCTCCTTTGCCCTCTGCCATGATTGTAAGTTTTCTGAGTCCTCCCCAGCCATGCTTCTGGTATAGCCTATGGAACTGTGAGCCACTTAAACCACTTTCTTTATAAATTACTCGGTCTCAGGTAGCTCTTTATAGCTATGTGAGAACGGACTAATACAAAGGCATACAATAATTTCAGTTTTAACTGGTTTAGTATTTTCACACAATGACAAAGAAAAGGGTATTTTGGAAGCATGTTAACAATAACCCTTAAAAACCAAACTATTTCACAATTTAATGATAAATGCTTTCCAGATATACTTGTTAGTATAATTTCCCTAAACTATTTCGTAATACTCAAAGATGGGTGCTATCTCCATGCAGTTATAGGACTTATGCCAAAGATGACTGTAGTGGGTGAATAGTGCCCCCCAAAAATGCCTATCCACCCAGAACCTCAGAATGTGACTTATTTGGAAATAGGAACTTTGCAGATGAAATTAGTTAAGGATCTTGAGATGAAATCATCCTATGACTGACATCATCCAATGACTAGTGTCCATAAGCAGAGGACCCCAAGAGACATGGAGAAGATGGTGAGAAGATGCAGGCAGAGAGTGGAGTGATGCATCTACAAGCCAAGGAACACGAAGGACTCCAGGTAGCCACTAGAAGCTGGAAGAGAAGCATGGGATGCTTCCTCCCTTGGAGCCTTCTGAAGATGCCAATTCTACTAATACGGTGATTTCAGGGACTTTAGTGAGAGACTAATTTCTGTTGTTTACTCAGTTTGTGGTAATTGGTTATGGCAGCCCTAACAAACCAATACAACTACTAATTCAAGATTCTGTAAGATACATAAATACAATCTGGTTTCTGGAGAGCAGCTGACAATTCTACCTGCAGCATCTGATTATCTCCATACCTCTTCCCCCAACTGCTTACATGTCAACCTTGTCTCCAATAAGATTCATAAGATTGCCATTAATGTGTCCGCTCCATCCACTGCTTAGGTTTCTTTGCAATAAACAGATTTGTTACGTTAAACTGTCCTTCAGAAAACACTATTCTGAAATTTTCTTTCACCTACTTTGTTTGTAATTTCCTACTTCATATTGCAAAACTAAGGTGCAGTAAATATTGCTTTACAACCACGAGTGTAAGAGAGTTCTAAAACCTTGGTCGTCACTGGTGGTTCTGTCCTGTTACTTGATGTTCGCTATGATTCATAGGTGACACTGACAGAACTGCTCAAGTAGCTACTTCAAATCCGTAGCTGGCCCAAAATCTGCAAACACTGTAAACTGTTAGTTTCTCGAAAAGATTAATGACGTATTGATGCCACTTTCAGCCTGTTAACCTCCAAAAAGATATAGAGGTCTTCCTGATGTGGTTTTCTTCTTCATCATCATCTATCAGCCCAAGCCACAGCAGATTCAGGAAATGTTCCTAGCTCAGTATCTCAAAAAGCAATCTTTCGCTGCAAGTAGTTCCTCCATGCACAGTGTTCTTCAGTGTCAATCTACAGAATCCTTAATCCTTCTAGTGATTTTGGGACATGCTCTTTCTATTCCGCTCTGCTGCTTTTCAAAACAGTTTATATTCGCACTACAAAATGATCACTCTTACAATCTTATATCCAAGTCTACAACTTAAACTTTTGATGCCAACTCTATACAGACAATCCCTGGAAATAAACTGGCAGGATTTAAACATGTGGTCTCTTACCAGTATACCACACTTGCAATATACTCTAAATATTTTTCACAAATCCTATAATTACCTTGGGAATGGCCCAGTTATATCTCATCATACCTTTTTGTGAAAAAAGTATTAATTTGTTGAACATAAAATTTTACATATTCTAACATTTTGGTAAGTATATGCAAACATACATAAATTACATTTTAAAAATAAATTTAACTTTTATAATATTTGGCTTATATTAACATTAAAATTATTTTAGAATTCTTAAGTATACTTACTAAATATATATAAAAATATACGTAAAGTATACTAATGTATGCTTTAAAATTCCTAAGTAAATTCCTAAGTATATTTACTAGATGACTGCAGATAGTCAAATTAGTTCCCTGAGACATAAAACCATTAGGAATCATAAGCTGGCTTTACGAACATAGTTTTTACTCCACAATCTATCTGTAGAACCAGCAGTACACAACTTGGATATACTAAATATTTTCATTATTCCCAAAGGAAAATGAAAAAAAAAAAAGTAACATCATCCACCTATGCCTTACTTTTGGAAAGGTCTCAAGAAATAATGCAAAGTGTTACTAATTTTTATCAGTTACCTGCTTATATGAAAATTACAACTATTATAGTAGCAAAACAGGGAGAAATGGAAAATAAATATATATATTTATGGATATATATATATTTATGGATATATATAAAAAACATATATATGGATATAGTGAGTAAAAGAAAAAGACAAAACAAAAACTTAGTATAGTACAGCATGATTAAGTGTATTCTAAAACAAAATCTAGGAAATGCCATAGATCTAATCCTGAAATTAAATGAGAATTTTCATGAATATATTTATTTAAAATGCTTTAACATAACCTTATATATGTACTAATTTATGTTTCATGTCTACTCAAAAGAGGAATTGAAGCATACTTGCAATTAATTCAAATCATGTGATAATTCATAGTTTGTAGAAGAACCTTTGATATTTCTAAATTGATTACTAGTGCACATCCAACACAGCAGGTCTACAACTGCTACTTCAACTGATTTGATAAAGTGGAAAGTCATTCAGTATAGGCTACTCTATTCTATAGCCAAAGACCTCTAAGCAAATGAGAAAAATGTCTTAACTTAGTATATCAGTTTGCTAGGGCTGCCTTCACAAAATACCCCAGGCTGAGTGGCTTAAACAACAGAAATTCATTTCCTCAATTCTGGAGGCCAGAAGTCCAAGATCAAGGTGTCAGCAGAGTTGGTTTCCTCTGAGGGCCATAAGGAAATGATTTGCTCCAGGCCCCTCCCCATGGCTTGCAGATGGCCACCTCCTCACTGTGTCTTCACATGGTCTATCCTATGTACATGTACATCCCTGAATGGCTGTGACTCTAAATTTCCTCTTCTTATAAGGACACAAGTCAGATTGGATTAGGGATATCCTAAAGATCTCATTTTAACTCTCCTCTCTTTAAAGGCCCTATCTCCAAACATAATCAAGTTCTGACATACTGAGGTTTAGGGCTTTAACATAGGAATTTATGAGGGACACAGTACAGCCTGTCACAGTTAGAAAACATTTTTGTTCCCTTGACCATTCAATAAAAGCAAGATCCCACGTGGTTGTCTTCTATAACTAAACTATTTTATTATAAATATTTCCACCAACAACAACGTATCCTATTAACTACATCATATAGGCAGATAACATTCTAATATTCTACACCTGATTTGAAAGACCAAATGAATTAATAGATCATACACAAATTATGAGGCCCCAACCTACAACTTCCATGACATAATGATTCCAACCAACACAATGTTAGCTGTGTTGACTCTGCTTCAGGGGATATAAAATGCAATTAAACTAATAACTAATACTGATTATTCAAAATATGTATCAAACTCACTGACAAATTTTAATTGGCATTTTTAGAAGGCTATAGCAACAAAGAGATTAATATATCTGCCTGTGATAGTAGATGAATTTGAAATTTTCAAACACTATAAATTTTCCAGGTGGTTGCCAACTGGAAATTAAGTGTTCTAAGTGCTCACAGTAGGTGAATAAAAGATAAACATTTGGTATTTAGTAAGACATTTATCATAAAATGTTGGAAACTCATGAGGAACTGGAAACCAGGAGACATATTTAAGCAGACAAATATTAGGGTCAAATCAAGGAATTGCTAGCTAAGAACATACAAACAGAGTCTTAAAAGCAGAAAGGGTAGTATTAAATGGAAAGGATTTAAAAATCAAATACATCAATGAATGCTCTTAATGCTAAAATATGGAAACAGAGAAATATGGCAAAAATTAAAAATGAGTTATCATTGAATCTACTCTGATAATACACTGAATATTGATCTCTTCTAGAAGCTTAATTCTATTCCCAGCTGTCCCAGGAATAAACCCTGGTCTAGCGTAGCAGTTCGTAAATAGTAGTATAAGAATTCCTGGAAAACCTATGAATTTATCCTTAAAGAAACAGTAGAACACACAAATTTAGGTGAGGTTCCCAGCAAAAAGCACTAAAGGGAAGGTGACATTTACTTTTAAGTTTCTTGATGAAGGAGAAAACCAGACAACATTCTTGGTCACAGCTGCGGCTTCCCACGGATTTAACTTAGGCAAAACCCACCATGCAGCTCTGTATTGAGATGCTGAAGGCTATATAGATATATGATAAATGAGAGAAAAGATATCCAAAGAAGGGGTGGGGGAAAGCAGGATTTTCTCAAGTAAATAAAATTTGGAAGGAGAGGTTAAGGGTGTAGGAATCAAGAGTCCCATTTTGTGGCATAATATGATTCTGATACCTTTTTTGAGGTGCAATGGAAATGGCAAAAGCTATTGTCTATACAAGTGTGGATCTTAGAAGGAAAGTCTGGGATATAAATTTGTAAGTCATTAACATAATGGTGGTATTATGGGAATTGAAAGCATCACCTAAAGAGAAGATCTAGGGAGAAAAAAAGAGAACGGTTCACCACTAGGTTAGTGAAAGTCACTTTTAAAAAAGCAATGCATAGGCCGGGCGCAGTGGCTCAAGCCTGTAATCCCAGCACTTTGCGAGGCCAAGACGGGAGGATCACAAGGTCAGGAGATCCAGACCATCCTGGCTAACATGGTGAAACCCCGTATCTACTAAAAAAATACAAAAAACTAGCCGGGCGAGGTGGCGGCGCCTGTAGTCCCAGCTACTCGGGAGGCTGAGGCAGGAGAATGGCGTGAACCCGGGAGGCGGAGCTTGCAGTGAGCTGAGATCCGGCCACTGCACTCCAGCCTGGGGGACAGAGCGAGACTCCGTCTCAAAAAAAAAAAAAAAAAAAAAAAAAAAAAAAAAAATGCATAGACACTGCACAGAAGAGGAGAAAGTAGAGGAAATTGACTGTAAGAGAGAAGAGCCAGCTGGGAAAGAGATAGATGGGAGTGAGACAGATTGGGTTTCACTAAGACACAGACATTACAACTGAACCAAGAGGAAGACAACAACACAGTTTCTGACACAGTGTAATCACCCAATAAAGGCTTGTTAAATTAATGACTGGATGAATGAGTTACAGACTGAACTAGCATGGCATTTCTAGAATTAAGAGTTGACTAGGAAAGGATGGAAATACATGGTAAAATTATGATAACTCTAAGAAGTTCAGACCAAGGTGATGCTGTAAACTTACCTTAGTTTTATTTTAATATACTCACCAACCAAAAAAGAGTAAGTTCTGTAGTATTTTCTACTCTTTAATAAAATTTAACAATGAAATAGATTATTGGGAAGTAATCAGTAAAACTTTTGTAGATTAATTTTAACTGCTTAGACAAGGAAAAAGGTATTGAACCTTAGAAGTACAAAAAGAAATATTACAACGGTATACAGAAATACAATAATGACTCAAAATACTTCCACTGAAATGCAACAGAAAAACTGTAAGCCATTCTATCTTAGAAAAGAAGCAGTCCTAATGAAGTAGATTTTTGAAAACTATCATACAGGTAAGCTCATTAGTTGCAATGAAAGTTCTCCCTGCTGATCTAGGAGTACTTAATGATCAGGATTTGTTATGTCTCAAAAACAAAGGTACTTTTTAATTCATGTGATAGCTCACTGAGGAGGTTTCAAATCTGGAAACTTTTAAATGATGATACATAATACATGTATAAGAGCACAAAAACACTCCAAAGCAAACACAGACTTACTTAATTCAAAACATTACATTTTCTCCTCAAGTCTCATTCATTAATAAAGTAATATAATAATAAAAAAGTTATGCTCAACAATCACCTATACTATAAACAGTGTTTCAGTGATGGCTTTTCTGTGTTAAAGATGAAGCTGGCTGCTCCCTGTGAAACATATTAACGGTATCTGTGGACCCATCCACAGACACTAGACTCCACTCTTAACAGATGGAAACTGAAAAGCCCTCAAACCCCAGCACGCCCTGCTGAAACACCAAAGCAACAAACTGAAAAATACCCAGAAGAACCAAACCAAGTTACAGTTCTGGAAGTCCTTATCAAAGGTAAATATTTTTAAAGAACAAATTAGAATATTAATAAAGAATTTTAAGTATGAGTCAACATAAATATTTTAAAAATTTCATTTACAGCAAAACCTGCTAAACAATAAATTCTACAATAAAAAATTCATCTACTCAACCATATTTTTCTCCAGGAAGAAAAACTCCCTGTGTATTTCAAGGTACTTTGTACCATGTTTTCATCCACTACTCTGTTATCTATCAAACTGCTTAATGTCCATCAAGAACACTCATTTCCAATTTTTTTCATCCCATTTGGTCAAAAATTCCAAAATATCAGAATTCTCTCTTTAGAAGAGTTGATTTCCCTGAGTTAATGGACCAATCAGTAAGAGTTATTCTGAATATCACTGAGTAATTTTGAATGTTGCCAACCCATTCAGATCAATGCCCTTTTGCCCTATCTCAGGTGGTTTAACACAAGAAAATAATTTCAATTATTTTCCCTTCTTGAATCCTATTAAAACATCTATAACTATATATATGGAAAGATTCTTCTTATAGCAAGGACTTTTTTTGGTAGCAGAGGGGTAAAGTAAGTAATTCAATCATTCATTATAACACTAGGATTTACTAGTAAAAATTTAAGTAAAAAGCTTATTTTTTAAAGCTTTTGTCTTACAAATCAAGACAGGCCATATGAAATATTTACTTCAAAGAAACATACATCTCAGAACAAACTTTCAAAGAAATCTCATCCAACCACATGTTTCTTTGTCAATAAAGTTCTATAAGCCTCATTTTATAGAAGAAGAACAATTTAAAGGGAGTAGGAAAAGATAAAATTGATTTTTTTAAAGAAGAAATATTCATTCTAACATGGAAAACAATAAAATATCCTTCTTTAACTTGAATTCCAATATTAAAAAGAAAATAAAGAGATTATAAAGACAATTTCATATTACTAATGACTAGTAGTCAACAAAAAAAGAATACAGATATTCCAGCATTCTAGATGAGTTGTTTTCCAAAATGTATTCATAAATTGGTTGTTTGACACCAAGTACAGTTGACAGAATCCATGTGAAATATAAATGAAAATTGAGGCCAGGTGCAGTGGCTCACGCCTGTCATCCCAGCACTTTGGGAGGCTGAGGCAGGCGGATCATGAGGTCAGGAGATCAAGACCATCCTGGCAAACATGGTGAAACCCTGTCTCTACAAAAATACAATAAATTAGCTGGGTATGGTGGCGGGTGCCTGTAGTCCCAGCTACTTGAGAGGCTGAGGCAGAAAAATGATGTGAACCTGGGAGGCGGAGCTTGCAATGAGCCAATATCAGGCCATGGCACTCCAGCCTGGGTGACAAAGCGAGACTCTGTCTCATAAAAAAAAAAAAAAAAAGGAAAATTGAATTATTAAGGTAGTCAAAAAATTATATTTAAATCATATTATAACCAAGTATTAATAATAGGTCTATCTGTTCTATAACCCTTTACAGCCTGATCTAAGCCCACAATTGAGACTAGAATCAGGTTAGAAATTTGGGCATTATTTTTTGTCTTACAAATCAAGACAGGCCGAGTGTGAAAATGAAACTCTGGCAGGTATGGTGTCTTCTATAACAAAAAAAGAGAGCACCAACAAGTTGGGCAGAGATAGACTCGGTACTCAGGCAAGTGGGGACACTGATTGCTGGTTCTGGTCTCAGGTACATAATAAGCTATCAGTGCCTATGAATGACATCGAATCAAGAGAGCATCGCCCTGGCCAAAGTGGAGATTTAGCAGTAGAAGGTAGGGCTAGCAGGTATCCATAAGGTTTAAACTGCAAAACAAAGTAATTTATAATATAAGGCCTCACCATCTAACTAAACAAATTAAACTCATACCTGCATTCATTACAACTCACAATATTCTACAACTCTCTATTTTTAAAATGAGATACTGGGTATGAAAACACTGTGATAAAGTGGAAAGTATATACAAATAAAAGGTATAATTTTCAGTCTTTTAGCACTGAAGACCAGAGCCATGAAATGTTTCTTAAAAAGGCACAAACCTTTACTAGCTTTGTCTAAAGGTTCCAAATCACCCACAAAATTCAGTATATCAGGGTACTTCTCTTCACATACTTCCACCAGGAAATGAAGTAGCGTTGTTTTCTGATCTGCTGACTTTGTGTCCTTTAGCTAAATAGAATAGGAGGGAGAAAAAACACAGAGTCATAAGTATGTTGATATTCTGTCTACTTAAATAATGTTAATACTTTGTAGATAAGGACTCAAAGTTGTAAAATTAGTTGATTTCGTTTTTGAAAAACAACTATTTAAATACTTGACAAACTACTTTTGACTTGCTGCTGCTTGGTGAAAATCATTATTTGTTGCAAAAAAGGAGTAAGTTTAATCCAGTATGCAATGTTTTATAGAAAAAAAAAATATGTGGCAAAATGTCTAGGAAAACAGAGTAACCTATGAGTCTATTTAATAGGAGTATTTAAACATCCCTGGGCATTCATCCATTTATCACTTGCACACACTCATAGAATGCCTACTAGACACTGTAGTAGTTGAAGATCTAACAACAAATAAATCACAGACTTTCCTCAAGAAGCTGTTTAGTTAAAAAATATACATATTTTCCTTGGTGTGACAAATAGTATAGTAAAAATAATCACAAAGTTCATCTAGGAGGACATGGCATCAGAACTGAAACTTCAAAGACAAGAAGTTGTATGGGCTTAGGGAAGAGAAGGAAAAAATACAAAAGTGCAATAACACAGGTTCATGCAGCAGCATTTACAAGGACTATAGATGAGGAAGGATATGACACATCTGAGGTGGCTGAGTGCCTCCAGAATTAAAGTGTATCTGTATTAGGGAAGGCAAGTAGGGACATGGCAAAGATATAAATCTGAAAAGACCAGAAAATAAAAGGAAAGGTAATGTCATGCAATGGAAATAGGATTTTGATTTTGAAGTAATGCCAGTTTTCCATCTAGATGAGAGATGATCAGATATACATTTTAGAAAGCTTCCTCCAGTGAGTGTGGCTAAAAAGATTAGGGCAAGAGTACTAAGAGAAGCATGAATAGTAATTAAAAAACCCGTGGCAATAATCAGGCAGGGAAAGAGGGCAGTCTGAACAGAGGTTGTGCCTGGGAAATGGGGACAATGAGACCATGTGGGTGTGGAAACCCAGATGCTGTAAACTAACACAGGTCAGAAAAGATGAGAAACAGATTTGTATGAGGTGGCCAAAGAAGAAAATTGTTTGCTTTGGACAAGGTAACTTGGAAGCTTTTCGGCAGTATCCAGATGTCTTGAAAGAACATAAATTTATCTATCTATGTATAGAACACGTTTTCATTATTTTTTTTCATGATTGCCCCCTAAGGAGTTTTTAGGCAGTTTTTTCCTAATTGCACCTATAAAATTTTAAAACCACAAAGGTGATGCATTTGTTTATATACTGTATGCATTTCTGTGCTTTACACCGAAAAACTAGTTAAACAAGTAAAACATTTTTGCTCTCCAAGAACCAATTTTTTATCCCTGAAAAATACCTATTGAAGATACATAGCTAGACCTCAGAGGAATAAACTGGGGCACCAACTTGTGACCAGTTGATCAAATTAACATAAACAGGCATGTAGAATGAATGAAAAGAGGATACGGGCTTGACATGACCAGGGTGGACCAATCCTAATCTGAAATGGCTAAGGAGTACAATCACAGGGAGAGGTAGTAAAGCAAAAACTTGAACAATGATAGAAGTTATCTTGGGTTTTGTGTAGCGTTGGGGTAGAAAGTATTGGCAAGGAGGAGTGGTATGAACACAGGACTAATAGGTAATCTAGTAGCATTCCCTACCATCAAGTAATCATTTAGAGCAGAGATACAAATAAAGGGTTAAAAAAAATGAGTCTTTTCCACCAGAATTTAATTTAGAGCTGGAAATTCAAGGCATATCTAATTAGGCACAGCCCTATTTACTTGCTTCCTTTCCAAGAATTTCCCACTTTAAAATTGATTCCTAAATAAATTCCCATAAGTAATATTTTTAAAAATCCAACCTCACTAAATATTCTATCACTATCAGAAAAATACCAAATAACTGTGAATGTCCGGTAGTGGAAGAATGAGAGATTTCTGTGCCATCAGACATATTAACATACTGACTACTTATTGATTCAAAAACTATCATAGCCCTGAGAACAGTGAGTTACCCACCTAGACAGCCTTACTTTCACAACATGACACATGTAATAGGTTTAAATGCTATGCTGACCTACACAACATGCAAGTTATACAGTGGTTCCCAGTACTTTAAAAACAGACTGAATATGAACACTTAGTCCATTATTTGGTACCTTATTTAAAAGAAATACAGATTTCACAACATAGAGCTGAGTGTTTTATAAAAGGACGCTTCAAAAATATGACTCCATTGACTACCTAGACAAATTGTCACTAACATATGTGGATGATTTGGCAATGTTAAAGCATGCCCTTGACTAATTAATAGTCTTGAGCAAGTTACTGGACCTTAGCTTTCACACAGGTAAAATAAGAAAATGAAACAACATAGAAACTCTAAACTCACCTTTTACTCTAAAAATATTAAGTATATATTATAGTGGAACTAAGAGTTAGTAGACACAGTACAATCTAATTTTAAAAAACTAGAAGAATGGAGAAATGTATTAATAATCTCATTTCAGAGTTATTTCTGTACGTTTGGGTCACTTGGAATCATTCTATAGGCTTCTGTTTTTACATATAGACTCATGAATGTCAAACACAATTTTTAAAAGTTTCCTTACAATCCTATAATTTCATTCATACTATCATTTTAAATAGGTAAGGCCAGATTAAAAGCAGCAAACTCCTACAAATAGTTTTCTCTTTGTACAGCCACCAAAAGTTAAATGAAAGTTGTATTCTGTTTTGTTAAAAACCACCCTAGTAGCAAAGATCCTTTTTCTCACCTACCCTCATTTACAACAAGGACTACCTGGGGAACATCCTTCCTACTCTGAACTCTCAGCAATCCATTATTACCAGTCTACACCCTTGTAGTCTGTGTGGAATGTTAAGACAATCACCATCTACTTCCATAATTTGTAAAGCCTAGAGAGAGTATTCCAGTAGTATTTGTGATATAGCTAAACAGCCAGCAACTGCTAGGATTAACGTATCAAGAAATCTCAATGATGGAAGAACAACCAATTGGATCAATCTTGGTCTTTATTTATAAGCAATGAGAATTCAGAATTTAGAATCATGGAACACAATGTAGTTTGTAGCAACTACTAGTTTAATAAATGTTAAGTACTCAAGTCAAACACAGATTTGAGTTATTCAGAGACAATTATAAAGCTAAACACTGATTTAGGTGGAGGGTGCTACCATGGGTTGTCTTGTTGAATACATCAACTGAGTAGCAAGCAGCATACTGGGAACAGTCTAATATTAAAAAGTACACTCACTGAATAGTAAAGCGTAGCACATTACTCCTATCATTTCAAAATGGGTATTTAACAATTGAAAGACACCATTCAAACTTTCAAGTAAATAAATTTGAAACTAAGCCTAATAAATAAGAGGTTCAGAAAAGAAGCACGTTGTTGATAATGCATGGTATCTCATTTAGAAATTACTATGCAACTCTAAACTCCAGGGCAGAGATTTTTCATTCATGTTCTAACATTCTCTAGAAAAATTTCACAATGCTGCCAAGACACTCTTCCTGCCTCAACTACTCTATTCTCTCCTTCCCCTCCCTCTAATCATTTTTCAAAAAGTCTTCCAAAAGCATGAAAGCATAAAATATATTAGGTCCTTATCCATTTGCTCAATATTTTTTTGTTTCATTAATGAACATTACCAACTAAAAAGGCACATTCTACTTCTACTCCTATCATATTCATTCATATCATAATCAGTTTCTGAGTTAGAACAATTAAATCTTGGAAGACAGTGTTAATTTTGTTGAAGATGAGTAACAACTTAAGTACACTTTGCAATGCTAAATCTTGGAAAGAAAATAAAATATTGGCTTTAAAAATATGTTCAGGTTAAAAGTATGCTTTATTTAAACTTTAACAGTCAGTGCTTGACAGGATTTCTATTGTATTATTGTCAAGAGATTTATCTTACTGATGAGTAATCATCACTGTTAAATAGAATTTCCTATTTATGTATTGTTTCTTTAAGGTACATTTAATGTGGCATAAATGTCAAATAAACAAAAGATGGATGGAGTTTCTCCAACCACTCTGTTCATTCCAGACAAAATAATGTTAAAAGTGGATCCTGTAATAAATCATGGCCTAGTTGTCAGTCTGAAGTAAAACTCCCTTGTAGTTACAGTGTAAGGTTTGGGGATATTTTTGAGGTATTCAGCACAAATTTGGATGACATTTAAAGAATATTCCATTATCTTAGTTACATAGAAATAATTTAAATTTAAACCCTAAAATAAAAACTCAGCATCTTGATGATCTTCAGAAGTCAAGGAACTAGAATCCCTTCCTGTTTGAAATAATGAAACTTACATCCTAAGAATATTATCACATTAATAACTCTATTCCGCATCATTATGTTCCTATAATCTAGGTATGTATCAAAGCAGCATTGAATATTTAGATGTTTAGATGCTGTGGACATTAGTGACCACCAGAAACATGACAAAGTTCTGAAAAATCTTGTCATGGCACCATTAACAGTTTAGAAGAATGCAATCTTTGAATAATATTAATGCTGAGGATGACAGTAGCAATTCTTGTTTGGTACTTACTATGAGACAGACACTAGTCAAATAATATAACACATGTTAACTGCTTAAAACATACAACCCCCAACTAGCATTATATCCATTATTTAAAAAGGAAAAAGGAAATTTAGAGAGATCATATAGCTTACGCTGGATCACATGGAGCCAACGATTGGAACGCATGTCTGTGTGAATACAAAGCTCTTATCCACTATAAAATATAATTTCTTTATAGAAGTCTTTAGCCTAGCTTATTATTAACAAAAGAAAGCAAATTCTCAAAAAATAGTAGTAAAACAACAAAAGAGCACTAATGCAATTAAAAATATTAGCACCCTTTAACCTGCTAATTCTAGCATGGAAAGCATCTAAAAACAGACACCACGCTCCCTTGAGGTCATTTCTAGCTCTAAGAGCACAAAATTCTACTGTTTTATCTATAAAATAAATGAAATGCCATCTGAATCATATCAATCAAATAGCAACTCTTTATATATTTCTAATGGATAACTGCTGACAAAATATAATATCACATGATTGAAGAAAAAGGTATCTATAAAGTTTAACCTTCAATGGATTTATACAACTATATTTTAATAGCATCATATCCCATTTCAAATCTTTTGCAGAATAAAGTGGATTGCGTATGCATAAAATAGCATAAAGGTATCCATGTGAAAATGAATGTATGAAGACACACTGACAAAGACTATATCACAGTTGCTCAGATAGAAAGCTCAAAAAGTCAATATGGTAGTACAAATTCACTAACAAAACCAACCACCATTATAGAATGGATATTGTTTTCTGGTATGTGTGTGTGCTTGTGTGCTTGCCTGGTATTTTGTGTGTGTGTGTGTATTTGAGATGGGCTCTTGCTTTATTAAATAATCATTGCGCTAATGAAATTTTTCAAAACAAAACAGTATCATTCCAAGACAAATGGCAATGAAAATCTTGAAATAAATAAAACAAGATGGTTGAGGCAGGAGAATTGCATGAGCCTAGGAGTTCAAGACTGCAGTGAGCTATATAAATTCACCACTGTACCCCAGCATAGGTGACAGAGTGAGACCTGGCTCTTAAAACAAACAACAAAACAAAACAAGCCCGAGGTGCTTATGCCACTGCCATAACCATAACCGTTAATACTAAAATACAACTTTCTTAATAATTTTAAAGATAGAAACTAATTGATATTAGGTAAATTAGATATTAAGGCATACAAATATTAAATTACTTATGGCACTCATATATAAAAACAATTTATATTAATTTTCATTTTAAAATGATGAGAATTAAAACATTAAGTGACCAAGAAAGTGCTTTAAATAATGTGGACTTCCATAATTATAATATGCTACCATATCCCCACACACTTTCTCTGAATTATATTTTTAACACATTTCTCTTGAATTACAGTGAGTGTAGAAACTTCTATATAAAAAGCATTTTTGTTTTTTAGTAAAAGTTTAGCATATTACATTGTCTATTATATTGCACTGTTCTGTTCATACGGCCCCCTTTTTCCCGCAAAAGTTATAAAACAGCTCAATGTTCTTTATAAAAAAGGACTATTTTCAGTTCTTTTAGTACTGAGAGATCAGAAAACACACATTCATAACAGGCAAATGGGAAAAACTACTAGAATAAACAATCTGCAAGGGAACAAATATGATTAGAATACAAATATATTTTTAAAACGCTAAACTCAGATGATCAAAGACATAAAAATATACAAGATACTGCTTCGCCAACTATATCAGCACTCTCTACCCTAACAAAAACACTCTCACCAAGAACAACGAATCATGGCAGGGTTGCAGTGAGACCGGCACTTTCATAGTGCCAGTCTATGAAAGCCACTGCAGGCATGTGCAAATCAGTAAAACCTCCAGGCAAATAATTTAGTAACATATGTCAAAAATTTTAAAGATATTCTTGTTTGGAGTAGTTTCAGAAAATTCACTGGAGTCCAATACTGTCCAGCCAAAGCTATATAACTAAACTGCTATTTTAGAGCACGGATTTCTTAATCTAATAAGAATTTCTCATGGGAACAATTAACAAAAATTGGAGAAAGTGCTTAGAAAGTGAACATGTTTAGATTGTTTATACAACTGGACCAAATACATTAATTTTAAATTAACGCTTTTTTAACCCTTAAAATTTTATTAATAATTAACAGACTTTATATTTTAGAGCAATTTTAGCTTTACAGGAAAAACGAACAGAAAACAGAGTTCCTATATATCCTTCCCTATGCGAACACACAAATTATCCTGTGGTAAATATTTTACATTTGTGTGGTACATTCGTGACAAGTAATGTATCAGTATTGACACGTTATTGTTAACCAGTTTCCACATTAAGGTTCGCTCTTTGTGTTCTGCAGTTCTATGTGTTTTGATAAACTCAGTGTTATTCATCCATCACTACAGTGTTATACAGAATAGCTTTACCACCCTAAAAAATTCTGTGTCTCACCTATTCATTCTTTCCTTCTTCCCTCTCCCCAGAACCCCTGGCAACTACTGATGTTTTACTGTCTCTAGACTTTTGTCACTTACAGAACATCACATAGTTGGAATCATACAGTACATAGCCCTTCCAGTCTGGTTTCTTTCACTTAGCAATAGGAATTTAATGTTCTTCCACGTCTTTCCTTGGCTTAAGGAGATCATTTATTTTTAATATTGAATAATATTCCAAATGAATATACCATAGTTTATCCATTCACCTACTGAAGGACATGTTGCTTGCTTCCAAGTTCAGGCAATTACGAATAAAATGGCTGTAAACATTTGTATGCAGGTTTTTGTGTGTTGTTTTCAATTCATTTGGGTAAATATCCGGGAGTGTGATTACTGGATGGTTTGTTCTACATATAGCTTTGTAACTGCCAGTTATCTAAAGTTGATGTGCCATATTTTGCTTTCCCACTAGCAATGAATGAAGGTTGTACTATATACTAACCAGCACTTGGTGCTGTCAGCGTTTAGTATTTTAGCAATGCCAGTACATATGCAGTGGCGTCTCATTGTTTTAGTTTGCAATTCTTTAATGACATATGCTGCTGACTATTATAGGGTCAGAAAAATTACAGCTCCATCCTCTTAGGGTCCTTGCTGGTCTGACAATTTAATTTGACGTGAGATAGATTAACAGGAGAAACGTGTAATGCAAGTTTTCCGTAGCACAAAGGCCATCAAAGGAATGAAGATTGAAAGAAATAGAGTCAGTTACCCATATACTGGGTTGAGCAAAGAATAGTTGTTAAGAAGCAACTACATTAGGTGGGAAATTATTTTTAACAAGGCCTCTACAAAATTCTCTTTGTTGAGACTTTTTATTGTTGAAGATTAAAGATACTGCATCTTTCTGGTATAGGAAGGCCATCTTTTGCATCAAAATTTTATCTTCTGCTTTTAAGAAATAGCAAGGAGGTCAAAGTGATCTTTCTATACCTACTATTTTTCAAGTATCTTTAAATTAAATAGTCAATATACCAGAATAGCAGATTTTAATCCCTTCAATATTTACTTAACACCTATACGTTTTGATGGGTATCTGTTCACATCTTTTGATCATTTCTTTAAACTGGTTTATTTTCTTAGTTTTAAGAGTTTTTGTACATTTTAGATAAAAGTCTTTTATCAGATATGTGTTCTGGAAAAATTTTCTTACAGCCTGTTGTCTTTTCATTGTCTTAACTGTTTGCCACAGTTTTAAATTTTAATAAAGTTCAATTTATCAATTTTTTTCTTTCATAGATCATGCTTTTAGTGTTATATCTAAAACATCATAATCAAAACAAAGGTCACATAGATTTTCTCTTATCTTCTATAAAATGTATTGTCTTACATTTTATATTTAGGTCTATGATAAATTTTTAGTTAATTTTTGTGAAAGATATTAGGTCTGCTAACTTTTTTTTTTTTTAATGTAGATGTTCTAGCACCTTTTCTTTAAAAGAAAGACTATTCTTTCACTATTGAATTACCTTTGTTCCTTTGTCAAATATCAACCAACTATATTTATATGAATCTATTTCTGAGGACTATATTCTGGTCCATTATTTAAATTTTTTTTTTTTTTTCCTGTGGCTAATACCACAATCTTTTCCTTACTGCAGTTTTATACTAAGTCTGGAAGTCAGAGTGTCAGATTTCCAACTTAGTTCTTCTTCTTCAGTATTGTGTTAGCTATTCTGGATCTTTTGCCTCCCCATACAAACTTTGAAATCATTTTGTTAATATCCATAAAACAACTTGCTGGAACTCTCACTGGGGCTCTATTGAACCTATAGATCACGTTGGGAAGAAATGACACCTTAGCCATACTGAGACATGCTTTCTATGAACATGAAATATCTATTACTTTATTAGATCTTCTTTGATTTCTTTCAAAGTTTTGTAGTTTTCCTCATACAGATCTTATATGTATTTTGTTAGATTAATACCTATGTTTTAAATTTCCAATTCCAATTGTTCATTGCTGGTATACAGGAAACCAATGGCTTTTTAAAATAGGGGACCTCATAATTTAAAACTTTGATATCATTGCTTAACAGTTCCAGGAGGTTTATTTTTTGTCAATTTGGTGGCGGGGTGGAGAAGGGGGTTCTACATAGGCAATCATTTCATCTGTGAAGAAAGAGTTGTGTTTATTCTACCCCAATTTTTATAGCTTTTATTTTTCTTGTCTTATTGTATTAGCTAGGACTTCCAACACAATGTTCAAGAGGAGTAGTGAGAGAAGATACACCTGCATTGTTTCCAATTTTAGGGAAAAAACATCTAGTTTCTTACTATTAAGTATGATGCTAGCGGTCGGTTTTATGTAGATGTTCTTTATCACAACTTGAGGAAGTTCCCCTCCATCCCTAATTTGGTGAGAATTTTTCTCATTAATGAATGTTGGATTTTGTCAAATGCATTTTCTGCATCTGTTGGTGAGTTTTCTTCTTTAGTTCATTGATGGTGATAGATTACATTAACGGATTTTCAAATGTCGCACCCAGCTTGGATGCAAATAATTAAAAAGTGTTCCCTCTGCTTCTATTTACTTGAACAGATTTAGAGAATTGAAATTATTTCTTCCTTACATGTTTGATAGAATTTACTGGTGAAACCATCTGAGTCTTGTTCTTTCTGTTGTTGAAGGTTATTCATTATTGATTCAAGTACTTTAATAGATTCAGATTATCCATTTCCTCTGGTGTGACTTTTGGTAGATGGCGTCTATCAAGGTCCATTTCATCTAGGTTATCACATTTGTAGGCTCGGTCGTGTTAATAATATTCTTCCGCTATCTTTTTAACATCCATAGGATCAGTAATGATAGTCTCTCTTTCATTTTTGATATGGGTAATTTGTATCTACTTTTTCTCTTGGTTAGCTTGGCTATTGATCTTTTTAAAGACTCAATCAGATATTGGTGGGTTTGACTTTATTAATTTTCTGTATCAATTTCATTGATATCTGCTCTAGTATATATTAGTGCTTTGTCTTACCTTCTTCAGAGTCCATTTGCTCTTCTTTTTCTTGTTTCCTAAGGTTAAAAATTATTATTTTTAGATCTTTCTTATTTTCTAATGTATGCACTTGATGCTATAAATTTCCCTGTAAGCATTGCTTTCATTGTATCCAACAAAATTTTATAAGTTGTATTTTCATTTTCATGTTTCATATAAGCAGATCAAACAGAATGATTTTAAATGAGATGTTTTTGTTTTTTTAAATATAAATACAGAAACTTGTGAACTTTACTTAACAAAACACATGCCTGATATATCTCAAGTGATATTTTTCAGTTTCTTCTGGTGGTGGTGGATTATGTACCTCCCAATGCTGGAACCACAGTTCAAAGCCAGCTATGACACATTTCATCATCATCCTCTCCCCATCCCCCAAGAACAAATGTTCATAGGTACCAATGGCTAAGTATTACTATGTGGATAATAATGTTGCATGTTTTGTCTCTGATTCCAAAAATGTAGAAACAATGCAGACCCTTGATAAAGGAGAGGTAAGACACTTGTTAGAGTATCAGGAATGGAGTGTCTTGTTTCCGTTTTTTATTTTTCACTTATAAAATATATAAAAGAGAAATCTGAATTAAACAGGGATGGTAATATTCACTTTAGGTGCTATCTCTGAGGAGGCAGTTGTCTATAAGCATGATGCTGAGGAGGATTTGGAGGCTGGGTGTTTGGGGGAAAGCGTAGTGTGATAGAGAAGCTATGTTTGCTATGAGAGCAGGAAGATGAAGGCCCACAAGTAGCCTATTTGCTGAGGAAAGTCACTCTGTCTTTTATAATTCTATTAAAAGAATCATTCTCATTTACAACATTTAATAGCAATTGAAAAACAAAGGTGACGTGAAAAGAATTTACCAAAATGCTATTTAGAAAAGCCAATTAAATATTTCTTAGAAAATGTCATAGATTAAATGTGTTAATGAATGAGTCAAAGGGGGTTGAGCATTCTAAATAGTTTCACATTGCTTTGGAAATCAGTATTTCTGTGATTTAATTGGCTGCATGTAAAATAAGAATGGCATTTGTTATTTGCAAGTCTTTGGCCCATACTGCTTTACTTTAAAAAGTTGCCAAAATTTACTGGTCTAATTTTGCCAATCTAATAAAGAATAAAAATCCTTCCCAAAATAACCTGAATGCAAATGGAACAATGGATTTGCTTGGCAGAGATCTTTCTTAAAAATAAATTCATAGAGTAAAGGAAAAAGTGATACATAGGGATCAAAATTTCACAAAAACGACTCACAGTATTAACTTGTGTGAGTGTGACAGGTATGCAAAATACAAACTGCCTGAAATAGGCAAAGGTATCCTGTCTCACGCTTTTATAGTCACTGAAACTCTTCTTGTACAAGGTAGAGACTTGCAAAATGACTCGAGAAACAGCCCTTCAACTTATTTCAGTTCCACTACATGCCTGAAATTCACACTCCTTTTCAAAGTTTTCATTTTCAGAGTAATGTTTAGCTTGGCATGAGAGGAAAGCAGCAATTTTTGAAAACATTTTCACTACTCATTCTTTTTTTTTTTTTTTTTGAGACAGAGTCTCACTCTTTTTACCCAGGCTGGAGTGCAGTGGCACCATCTCGACTTGCTGCAACCTCTGCCTCCTGGGTTCAAGTGATTCTCCTGCCTCAGTCTCCTGAATAGAGTAGCTGGGATTACAGGCGCCCGTCACTACGCCCGGATAATTTTTGTAGTTTAGTAGAGACAGGGTTTCTCCACGTTGGCCAGGCTGGTCTCGAACTCCTGACCTCAGGTGACAGGCCCGCCTTAGCCTCGCAAAATGCTGGGATTACAGGTGTGAGCCATGGCGCCGGGCCTCACCACTCATTCTTAAGTGAAGAAGTCAAGTTGTTTCTTTTTTGTTTTGGCTTTGGTGTTAGTTAATTTTCATTTTTTCATGTTTGCTTTTGGTTCCAGACCACCAGTCAGGGATTTTCCATTCTGGGATATGAAAGCAGGGCAGAAGACCAAGTGATTCACACTTCAAGTTGAGTATTAAACTCACCTAGGAAGTGGTTTTAAAAATGCCACCAGTCAGGATCCACAACCATTCTTTTTCTAAGTTAATTGAACTGTGTGGGGACTGCGGCATCAGTATTTCTTAAAGGGTACTCCAGGTTGCTAATCAATGTCATCCGAAAGAGATTTGTCACAATTTTGGAAAGAGTCTCATTAGGCTTGGTGGAAACATTAAAGAACATGAGAATTCAATGTTTGTTGTTGTTTATGTTGTTTTAATTATCCCCATCACAACTCTGGTGGAGTTATTCTACTTTTTCCACTTTTTGCTTATAAAAGGAATATCCAGAATCATATAAAAAATTCATGCATTAGAAAAGAGAATTTAGGAAAAAGTAATTTTGTCTGTCACCCCCTCACCGTCTTAGCACCTAATCCTCAACACCCATAGCCCCATTACCATGTATTCTTCGATGACTTCAACTTTGAGATGAACTCATTAGATATTCTACTGCCACAGAAAACAGAAGGCTTCCTACAAAGTGACAGTATGGATAAATTTAAAGTGGGATCAATAGTTACTTGTTTCTGCAATTTTCCCAAAGAATAACAGCATAAATACTAATAAAAATTAGTTATTACATGTGGTAAACTCCTTCAAAATTTGTATCTATTACCCCAATATAGGAAGTCAGTTGATTTAATCACCTGGAACAAAGAGCTGCATCACCTTGTTGTACTGATCAGAATGATCTGTTACTCAGAAATTATACATCTTATTAGACATTAGTAAACATTATTAAAAACATGTTATAGCTATTATATGTGGATTAGTAACATCTGCTTCTTAAATTTACCAGTCAAAATTATCTCATATATTTTAATATGATGTTGAACTTTGATGGTGGGGTCAATTCACTCTTTACCTAAAATCCTTTGAAAAAAACGAACTTGGCCCTATCAACACGTCTCTTGGAGAAATATCTTTGACACTAACCAGATACAAACTTTTCTAGGTCGGCACGTTGGTCAGATAAACATCTACCATCTGCCAATTTAATTTCTAAAGATATGTTTTCCACTTAATCAATAGCAGTCCCCCCACTCTCAAAATTAATATAATCTCAAAATGCCTATTATACATTTTTTTAATCTAAAGTTCAGTACTACATTTGGAGGATTTTTTAATGACAAGCAGTTCTCCATTATTTCTACAAGGTTTATCCTTTTAAAAAGTCAAGCCATCAGAAAACAAGGTACTTATACTATTTTAGCTAAACTAGAAGTAGCATTACTGTGACCGAAACGTACATCTTGTTTCTCATCATGAGGGTTCGCATGAGGTGCCAGGTCCTTAAGAGGCCCAGAATACGTATTTTGGGGGAGAGGGGAAGAGAGGAGGAGAGAGGGAGATGGTTCTAAAAAAAAAGATTCTGATGAAACTTACTCATTTGTTGTTTATAACACTATTCAACATGTTTTCCTTTTGTAAAGATACATATGCAAAATTTCTTATGAAGGTTTAATCAGGGAAAACACTGTTTTTGCTCATGAAGTGAAGTCTTCGCATCACTTTGATCACCAAAAAGTCAAGCACCTATACAGCAACTTTAATTTTTATTTAGATCTTAATCATAAATTCAGTTATATTTACCTTATATGTCATATTTTACTTTTTTGTCATATGCCACATCAAATCTTTGGGATATAAGAAAGTAAATCTTTTTCTCTCTGAATCCAGAGATATTATAGTTACTCATTGCCATCCTGACTACAAATGTCTACAAAGCTACGATACAGCTCCCCAAACTAAAGTATAATGGGCATGAAACTCAAGTATTCATGCTCTTATTTCTAAACAATGCAAAGTTAATTTAATATGAATTTTCATGAATTTTTCATACTTGAGTTAAATTTGTAAAGGGCATTTAAAAGTAAGGATTTGGGATATAAAATGTTAAATGTCATATAATTATCCAGCATGTTTTAACAGATTAAAATACTTCCCTGTCTTTCTACTGTCAAATATATATGGAATTCCTTGTGTAGGAGCTTATCATCAAACCAAATGCTTTATACTCAGTGTGAAAATTCAATCACAATTGTCAAAGATCAAGCTGCTACTTCTGATAACAAATATGATGAGATATCATCTTGTTCAATATATGCTTTCAACTTGACATGTAGGCTAATAAAAAAACATGAAGGTGTAGTATTTATTTTGTTTCTTCCACAACAGAAGGCTCCTAAGAGGGATGATCAAAATACTTAGTATCATTGCATGAAAATAAAGTCAACTCTTTATCTGCAGACAGATTAACTGGTTTGCCAACTAACTGTAGTAAAATAATAACAGCTACGGTACATTTGTAAAAGATTTTAAAATTACTATGCATCAGTGATTGTATCTCAATGAGAGGATGTCTATTTATTTTCAACTACAAAATAAACATAAGACACTACTTTTTGTCTTATGGCAATAAATTTCATTCATTCAAGCTATTTATTGAGTACTTACTATATACCAACCACTGTAGTAGGCTATCTTACCTCAGTAATCAGACCTAGTCTCCTGTCAACAGCTTTCCTTAGAAGAAGGCATAAGGACATGAGGAAGAGCATGCAGCCAGTTTTTTTGTGAGTCAACTATAGTTCTGAGATGTAAAACTTAAAGAGGATCACAGACACTTCTGCACGAGGAAACAGACTGTAGTACACGTGTGGCTGTGGACTTAACTTTCCCCTATCTTGCCCCCCACCCTGTTTTTCTTACTTTGCCTTCCTTTTCAGGGAAAGCCTGAATCTGCCATTCTTGCTTGCCTCCTTCTCCTTCAGCTTCCAAGTTCATAACCAGCACACCCTGACAATTCCTCATATGTCCCTGAATTTGTATACTTCCCTATATCCCCACTACATTCTACCTCAAACCCCTCTGCCGTTACCTTAGCTTGGAACTCCATCATCTCAAAGCACAATGATAGTTAACTTAGTGGACACTCAAACCTTTGCCAAATAATTAAAAAAGGAAGCTTCAATTATATGCCCTTTAAGATACTGAGGTAAACAAGAGTAGAATGACAACAAAAAACCCCTGATCTTATTCTCCTTTGAGCAATCACTTCAAACATGCCAGTAGCAATATCTCCCATTAGTTGCCTAAGGTAGACAATTAGGAATTTTCTTTGACCTTTCTCTCTTCTCTGCCATCTCCCATACCATCCTTCCTATTACCTTCTCAGTTTGGTTTCCTCTGTTGCTCTCTTAGGTCTCACACTACATGTCAGTCAAACACCAAATACCTCCTCACTGTAACCCTCTAACCCAGCGCTGTCCAATAGAACTTTATGCAATGATGGTAATGTGCCATATATATGCTGCCAATGGGTATGGACACTGAGCACTTGACATGTGGCGAGTGTGACTGAGAAACTATGTTTTTAATTTTATTTACATTTCAACTAATTTGAATTTAAGTAGCCATATATGTTTAATGGCAACAGTACTAAACAGTGCAGCTTAATCTTTTTCTATACTGCTGATAGACATATCTTGCTACAAAACATATGATCATATTACTTGCCTTACAGAATGTGTCTCCATAAAATCCCCATCATTAGGCAGGATATTCAAAGCTCTTTACAATCTAGACCAACTTCCACCTCAGTCTCA
This sequence comes from Macaca mulatta, assembly GCF_049350105.2. Classification (NCBI taxonomy): domain Eukaryota; kingdom Metazoa; phylum Chordata; class Mammalia; order Primates; family Cercopithecidae; genus Macaca; species Macaca mulatta. Next base: position 39,352,987 of record NC_133422.1, read on the forward strand.
TTAGCCCCACTCCTTTCCCATCTAGTTTGCACACGTAGTAGGCCACTCACTGTACTCACACATGCCGTGCTATAACCCTTATAGAAGCTGCTGACTCTTGCTTAAATGCCTTTTCCTCTCACAGAACATCTGCTCATCCTTCAAGATCCAGTTTAAATTCCCATTTCTCTCTGAATACCTAACTACCCTCTCATGGCTGAGCTAGGCTCTCTGTCTAAACTCTGCTGCCATACTTTTTATATATGGCTTCATTAAAGCATTTAATCATAATTAATGGTTTACATGTGGAAAATATCAGTATCATGTATGCCAGGTAAATATTAATCACATACATTAAAGAAAGAATCTGGCAAAGCATCTGGCACAGGACTTCACTCTGAGTAAGCCCAAGATAGATGTGCCAGGTCTTCAGGATGTGTTTTAGGAATTGTATCGCCCATGCTAGCGATCTTCACCAAATATAGCTGCCTAAGAAAACAGAGAGGAAAATAAAAGAATGGAGATGGGGCAAGGGCAACACTCACAAGGCATTGACAGAAATGAGAGGCTTAGGCCAGGGAAATTGTACAAGAAATTTCATGCAGTAAACCTATAGGTAAAGCTGAACTTGTTTTTCACCTTCCCTACCTAACTGGCAATAGCAATAATCAAATTCCTTAATCAGGGAGTGTAGTTGTTACGAGGTCAAGACAAGAAAACGGTTTTCTTGTGATGTGTATCTAAGAAGAATTTGTTGCAAGCAGATCAATAAAGCCCTATTACTATGGCCCACTCCTCAGGAAAGAGCTCTGTTTTATAAAACATTGAATATATTTGCTGTAAGGAAATTCAACCTATGAAAAACACAGAAGGAAAAAAAGGCTCTAAACTTACTCTATTTTCATGTCCTCTACAATTATATTTAGATAGAAACACTTCAGAATCAATGATATCTGAGTTGCATGTATTCCAAAATAATAATTTCCCCTTTATATAAAGGGGTCTCATTTTTCTCTCCTTTTAGTCTGCTTTTGAAAGCAATGCAGAGAAATATTTAAATAGTTAAAAGGTAAAAATGTTAATGGCAATCCTAAGCAATATTCAATATATATACAGGTATCTGAACTGAGTAAGTATGAGTCAGTATTAATAATATTTTGATGTTCCATTTCATTGGTTTGAGAAAGCATAGGTTTACGATATAATTTTGTTATTAAATAAAATCCTTGAGTTGGATTTACAGATTGAAGAAAATTAGTATTTGGATTTAGTTCAGAGGTTGAGTAAATTAGCTCAGTTCACTCTGGGTTTGAGTTCATGGTTCAGTTCAAGTTCTTGATAATGAGCACATCAAAATAAAAAATATTTAAATAATGTAATCAGGGCTGACATTTAAGAGCAAGTGTTCAGGCAAATATGTGTTTTTAAAAAACAAACTCACTTTACAGAGAGAGCTAAGGTTAAATCCGAAGGTTTGAGCATTCCGGGAGCCAGCATTCATGTAGTTTCCCATTAGCAATACAAGTTCCAGCAACTTGCTAAAGCTTTTGCTCTTCTTTATCTCTTCGCAGGCAGTACTGACAGCCATGATGTCAGGTTTGATGTTGTTCACCTGCTCTTCAAACTGAAGCTTAAAGAGAATAGCACTGAGCCGTGGCCGTAGTCTCTTCACATTGCTCATCTGATTGAAAAGAAAACAGCAGATTTCCTTTAAAATGCATGGTATACTTTAGTACTGTACGACTGCAAGTAATCTGGGATGATTTATTGGTATGACAGTACCGAAGAAGCAATATGTCTCCCAAAACTGATAGCAGGAAGAGAGAAAAGCCCTGCTTGTTTTTGTAAGGAATCCAGAGTCATCCCTCAAAACCCAAATTAACAATTTGGATGCTCAATGAAAAGAAAGCTTTAATTAAATGATAATGTTTAATTAAGCAATAAAGTAAGCATTTTTTAAACTAAATTCTAAAAAGGTAACAGGATACATAGGCCACAAATTACAAGGCATTCATGTCATTATTTTGAATAATTTTTGTTCAATACTGCAATATACTGGGTCATGTTTAAAACATATTCAGAAAAGTCTAAAGAGGGTTTGTTTTCTTCAAATAGCAACTGCTGTCCTCAGAAACCCTGCTGACTAACAGTATGTGTTAGATAGAGGGAGAGTAAATAGGTCCCAATTTGTACTAAATTGACTTTCTTCAGAAACACAGGAAAGTAGAATGACTCCTGACACATACTAAATTAGCAGAATCAGAGTTAGGAAACATGGGAGTAGCAGAACCGCAGAAGCAGTGCAAACCCACAAATCTATCACATGCCAAGTTAACCCTGTCTGGGACTCTGGGTTTCTCTATTGGGAATGTGGGGGACTGGAGATGTCTAAAAGAACAAAGGGGCAAGTTCCTGCCTTTATCCTTACTCCTGTGTTATATCAACACACATGCAAGAAATAATCAATTAGGTGTAGGCTGAAGATATACCACATATTAAGCTAGATACGAATTCCTTGACCAAACGTATTAGGGATTCAGGACTTAAAATGCACTGAAGGGGCAGTAACAGTAAAATTGTTGAACTTCGACTATTGTAAATATCAAAAGCAGGTTAAGGCAAGGTCAGAAAAAAAGCAGAGACAGGTTAAAATAGGGACTGTTTCTCTTAGTCACAGACTGTAAAGGAAAGGCTAAAAAACAATGCTATATGAAGCCTGTAGGGTGCCAAATATAATGAAAATCATGATTGTTTGGGACACAGAAAGCTATCAGTTCATAATATAATAATGACCGTTACTTAAAGTATACTAGACAAAGGCTTATTAGACTCCAGTATTTTATAGACACTGCCTTAATGACTTAACATAACTCAGCTTACTCACCTGACAAAAATTGAGCAATTAGTTCTTTGTACACAACTCTGAGAGAGTATTTTCATATAGACCAAAGCCTTATAGTGAATGAAGAGTTCCATTTTCAAATAATATAAATATCTAATTTATACTTAGCTTTCTCCCCAGCCCCTTGCCAAATTAAATGGTTATGTGTATACAATCAAGATTCTAAGAGCTCAATTAATGTAGTTATTAATAAGAAGTCTACTTTACAAGGCACTTTAAGGAATGTCTTCATAATCCACTGTCTAGGAAAAAGAAAGAATGTAAGCTCAATAAGGACCAAAAAAAAAAAAAAAAGAAGAAACATCATTAAAAGTTTATAGAGTAAGTGTAAGCGATATAAAAGTTATAAAGAGACAAAGAGATGCACTATTAGAATATTGATTCTTACTGGGCATGAATTGTTCTTTTAAAGCAGTGATCACTTATCACAAAGACTTTTGTCTTAAAATATATGTCTCCAGATGGGTTCACTTGCCTGGATTTTTTTCATCCTTAACCGTTGCAAAAGGAAGATGTTCATATGACATTGGTAACATGAGTAATGCTCCGTTACACGTAATATGTCCTTTAGAGCAGTCAGACGTACAAAAGAGCACTCACGTGTAGCACCTGTAGTTATGGCCATTCTAAAGGTGTCTAACGGGCTCATAGCATCTCTGTTTTCAGTAACTACCATTACTCATGATTATGAAGTCAGATACTTGCAATAAATATGAGAAGAAATTATCCAGTATTCTGTGCAAAACATTTGTATTACAAAATATATTAATTCTAATATATATTAATGTACTACTATTTTCATGCACAGAAGAAAAAAGAGACTGCTTAAATGCCTACATTATACCACCCCAAAATATGTTAAAGCTTTCCTGCTGACAAGCTAACCATATGTAGCCAGCATAAAGTAATTAATTCTCCTAGAAAAATATAACCTAGATTTGTATGAATAATGAGTGTATCTGGCACTAGGGACAGGTACCTTGAAAAGACAGAGTAAGTCTATGATGTAATGCAGAACAAAGTGCTACGAGTTCATGAAAATCCCTGACAAGGCAAAGTCAGGAAAGTAACCTAAAAACAAAGCTTTGAACGACACTTTAAAAAAAATTAGATGTCCTTTTCCTAATGTTCTTTCTTCCAAGTTTAGATAAATCAGTATTTGACTATTATTGAGTAAATGTATTTTAATGAACAAAATTATTGAGTGGGAAAGGAACTTGAAAGGTCACCTGGAGATGGTGCCTGTCTTTAGTTCACTATTTAGCCATATGATGACCCCTAGGCCAAATGGTTGCCCTTTTTATTTAACAACAAAATATCATTTAAGGTTAATGTTCCAAGATCTAAATCTTGGAATCTATGATAATAACAGAAGGGTTATTTTTCTTTTTTTAAGGCAGAGTCTCACTCTGTCGCCCAGGTCGGAGTGCAGTGGCACAATCTCCGCTCAATGCAACCTCTGCCTCCCGGGATCAAGCAATTCTCCTGCCTCGGCCTCTTGAGTGGCTGGGATTACAGCCGTGACCCACCACGCCTGGCTAATTTTTTGTATTTTCAGTAGAGACAAGGTTTCACCATGTTGATCAGGCTGGTCTCTAACTTCTGACCTCAAGTGATCCGCCCACCTAGGTTTCCCAAAGTGCTGGGATTACAAGCATGAGCCACTGCACTCAGTCTTTTCCCTCATTATTTGATCAAACTATTTCTTCAGGTGGAATCAAATAAAAAAGGTTCAGAGGGGGGAAAATATATGCATATGTAAAAACCCTGACCAATGTTTCCCCATCTTCACCACTTCTCATATTCTATCAACATTGGGGATTTGCATTCTGTTTTCCTGCTAAGAAAACTAAACTTCTGACTTGTCTAAGACTAAGTGGAATGCAGAAATGGAGAACTATGATGCTCAAATAATATTCTGAAGGGCAACAGAAAGTCATTTTTAAAAATGAGAAGAAGGAAAGGGTAAAAAATCTATAAACATAAAATGTAAGCTAGTTAATAATTAGAATGTTAGAAGAAATTAGAATTTCATTTTTACAATTATCCTTTAAATCTATTGTTATGAAGTCTTAGCAATACAAATTCACGAAACTCAAATCTATGACAATAGTGAGATGTAATCTGAAGAGCAATCCAAAAAAGTAAAAATACATTGATTTCACTCCTGTTTTTCTTGAAGGCAGGGAGCAGTACTCCTGTAACCTCCCCACCCACAGATGTCACATGTCAGAATGAAGAGATCTTAAAAGCAATGACTGGTAAAAATGAAGAAGCAATATCCAGAACCCTAAGGGTAATTTTATTTCAAAATTTTGTTTGTTGGCAATATATGTTGTTGGAGAGGGAACAACGTAAAAAGACCTTTAGAAAAATCAATGAACCAACAAGTATTGAATGGGCCCCATTCAGTGCTGTGAGGGGCACGGGAGCCATAGTAGCTGCCCCTGCAGCCCTTATCATTGAATTCTTTCTGCCTGTCTTAAGGAGCAGAAAATTGGAAAGGTTCCCAGGAAGACGTAATCTCTCGTAATCTCATTATGGTTATATTTTTCACATATAATTTTAATTTTATCCATTATTCTATAAGGAAAAAGAATCATTTTTACAACAACTTTGTTTAACACCATATCTAGTTTTCTTTACACATTTTCTTTTATAAATACAGGTTGTCTGATGTTTTTTTCCCCCTGTCCTACTATGCAGACTTACACCGCACCCCTCAAAAGGATTTATTTTTTATTCTTTTTTATTCTTCCCTGAAGTCATTATGAAACTAATTGTTCACTTAACTTTCTAATAGTACAATAACCTGCTGACTGGGAATTTACTGGCCTCAGTCTTAATTTATAATACTCTAAAAGCATTAGTTCATATACTTGGTAGATATCACATTATAAGGAATAATAGAAAAGCATTTCAGGAAGGTGAAATGACTCTTTCAAGTCACCTGGCGAGTAGGACCCAGGCCTAGAGCTAACTTGCTGCTAATCAACTGTCCTTAGCACTCAGAGCATCACAATGTGGGAATTAATAACTACAATTTACAAATCATCTGGAACTCAAACTTCCTCTCTTATGTTTTCTTGTAAGAATGAACTTTAATTTCTTCACAGTAGTTATCAAGTAACACACTACAGAAAATGACCCTGCAATGAGCTCTGCCTGCCACCTGTACTACCTCAATATTTCTTACCTTTCTCCTTAGTATACCCAACTACCTCCTATTGTGCTGAATCTTTAATACTTTTTCAGATCTACTTTTGTTGTCCCTCCACATCAGGGATCCCACACCAGTAACTGTTAGGAAACAGGCTGCACAGCAGGAGGTGAGCAGCTGGCCTGAGCAAGCAGGAGCAGGTGAAGCTTCATCTGTATTTATAGCTGCTCCCTATTTCTTGCATTACCACCTGAGCTCGATCTCCTGTGAGATCAGTAGTGACATTAGATTCTCACAGGAGCGAGAACCCTATTGTGAACTGCACACACAAAAGATCTAGGTTGCATGCTCCTTATGAGAATCTAAGGCCTGATGATCTGTCACTGTCTCCCATCACCCCCAGATGGGTCCATTTAGTTGCAGGAAAACAAGCTCAGGGCACCCACTGATTCTACATTATGGAGAGTTGTAAAATTATTTCATTATATAGTATAATATAATAATAGAAATAAAATGCACAATAAATGTAATGTGGTTGAATCATCTCAAAATCATCCCCCTGCCATCTGTGGAAAAAGTGTCTTCCATGAAACCATTTACTGGTGCCAAAACGGTTGGGGACTGCTGCTCCACACTACACTCTCCACTCATACTCTCCTATTAGCTAATTCTTCAGTTCTCTATGGGAGAGGTATAATAAGCAAGAAGAATGTGAAAAAACAAATGCATTTTTATGAAAGACAAGAGAAAGTAGTGTGATCTAATACTTACATCACAGAGAATTAAGACACTAGGGAAATAATTTTTGAACTTGATTTTTCTAATGATATAAAAAATATCTTTCATTGTTAACAGACCAATATGTTCATGATCTCCAGAATTCTCAGAAAAAAACACAAGTTCATTTCACTTGGAGAAAGGCTTAAAAAAAAAAAAAAAAGCTATTCAAGTGACTTATGCTTGAGGTAATACTCAGAATATCAAAAATGTTTTTAAAATAAATGTACTCATGATATTAAAGCTGCTACGCTAAAGTTATTTAAGAAAACTACACAAAAACAAAGTACATATGGTATAATTTTTACATATTTCATAGGAGAAAGGTAAAGCCAAGGCTTGTACAAAAATATTAAAAGGCTAAAATGTATATTCCTCCACTTAGTCAAGAAATAAACAATCGGCTATAGACATCATAGATTGTTGCACCTTTGTTTATAAATCCCTATCAATTCTGGGTCACTAAGGATTTCACAGGAGGGCCAAATGAGTTTTGAAGATTCTCAGGATCATCAACTAGTAAAGCTATGAATGGTAAAGCTAAAGAACAAAGAGACTTCCTATTTAATTTGGCAATCTGAGCACACAGTCTTAACACATAAGTTCCATATCTCTTGAATTAAAAAGCTGGCATAAACCCCAGAATCATATTAGTGTCTTAAATTCATTCATGCCCGCTTCCAGACAATCCCCATCCCATCATAGAAAACCAGTGTTTTTTCAATCACTATAGCTTAGTTTTGCCTGTTCTTGAAATTTATATTAATGAAACTATACGGTAAACAGTTTATATAGCTGGCTTCTTTCACTCAAAAAAAATTGACTTTGAGATTTATACACATGTATAATTCGGTACTTTGCTCCCTTTTATTAACAGATTTCCATGCAAGAACATACCAAAATTTGTGTATCTACTTTCCTGCTGATGGACTTCCCCCTACCCCACCCCAGTTTGGAGCTATGTAGTGGGTTGAGTTGAACAGAGACCCACAAAAGGTATGTCTAAATCCTAACCTCTAAACATATTTGGAAACAGTTTTAGCACACGTAATTAAATTAAGAATCTCAAGATGAAATCATTCTGGATTTAGGGTGAGCCCTAGACTGGAGTGATGCATCTACCCAGAAACGCCAAGGATTGCGCATGGCTTAATGAAGCTAGCAGAGAGGAATGGACCAGATTCTCACTCAGAGCCTCTGGAAGAAAGGAACCCTGCTAACACCTTCATTTATGATTTCTGGACCCCAGAAATGTGAAAGCATAAGTCTCCGTTGTTTTAAGCCACTAAGATCATAGACATTTGTGGGGGCAGCCCTAAGAAACTAACACAGGCTATTATTAATACTTTTGTATGAGTGTTTTCATTTCTATTAAATTAGTAAAAAATATAGTACAAATGGATACCTAACCTAAAACATTGCCAAACTGTTTTTACAAAGTAGATTAAATGATTCTATATTCCCTTCACAAATTTACGTTTTATTCTAGCTATCTTTTTTCTTTTCATGTATAGGTCCATACTCCATTCCTCTAATTATTCAGTGAGGTCTGATGCAGGAGTTGAGATACATTTTGGTCCCTAAGATGTATAGACTTTACAAAATCATTTGATACAAAGAACATCACTGAACATCAAATGATGGTATGTTTGTGGGTCTGTTTCTAACCTTCTAGAAAGCTTATTTCTATATCCTTAAGCAAAACTTTTACCTTGATGCCGTATCAGTAGTTTAGGTCCACCAAGACTGTTCTTCTTTAAAATTGGTTTTCTACATTCTATGTCCTTTGCATGCCATATGAGTTTTAGAAACCATTTGTCAATTTCTATAATAAAACCTGCTGGGATTTTGATTGGGAATGTGTGACATTCCTAGGTCATGTGTGGGAGAAACGATATCTTAACAATACCAACTCTTCCAGTCTATAAGCATAATATGTATCACCATTTCTTTACAACTTCTTTAATTTTTCTCAGCAATATCTTACAGTTTTCAGTGGAAAATCTGCACATATTTAGTGAAATGTATCCCAAGGTATTTTTAGTTTTTTTATGACATTGTCAATAATACTGTTTTAATTCATTGAAATTTTTGCTGTTTCTAGAAAAAAATAACTATTTTTGGTACGTTGACTGTACTCTATGACCTGCTGAATTCACATGGACAATTAGGTCAGCTGACAAAAAGAAAAAGATGGTATACTTTCTTTCTTCTCATATACTCATCTTTTATGTCTTCTTGTTATACAGATTAGTACATTATAATGCTGAAAGGAAGTAATGCAAATAGACACTTTCACCAGGTTCTCTACCATAAAAGACAAGGTATCTAATCATTCACCATTAAGTCGAGTATAACTCCAGGTTTTTCATGGACATCCTTTATCAAAATGAGGAAGTTTGCTTCTATTTCTAGTTTGCTGAGTGTTTTTTCATAAAAAATGACTGAATTCTGTCAAATGCTTCTTATTTTGCACGTATTTAGGTGATTATGATTTTTCTCATAATCACCTGGTTTTTTTAATCTGATAATACGGCTAACTAATTAATTTTGAAATATAAAACCAACCTTGCATTCCTGGGATTAATTCCATGTGGTCATAACACACTCTCCTTACTAAGTTCAGCAATGTTTGATACAGAAATATTTTGTTGACAACTTTTGCATCTATGTTCATATATGATATGAGTTTCTAATTTTGCTGTACTAGATTCCCTTCTTTGATTCCTGATACCAGTAATTTGAGAATTTGGTTCTTTTTCAGTGCTTCATTTTCATTTGGCTCAAAATAATTCTTTCTTTGGCCCACCAGTAATTTTAAATTATGTTATGCAATTTTTAGACTGTGGTAGATGTTCTATTATTGTTGTTGTCTAACTTAATTCTGTTATAGAGAGAAAACATATCTTGCAAGATATCTATATTTTGAAAATTACTGAGGCTTATTTTATATTCCCATATGGTCCACCTTGGTAAACATTTGACATGCGTTTAAAAATAATGTGTATTTTGCAGTTGTTGTAGATAGTGTTCTATAAATATCAGAACAAGTTCGATGATAGAAGTATCTTGATTTTCCAAGTATTTTACTGATTTTTTGGTATACTTTTTCTAGAATTTATTCAAAGACGAGTGTTAAAGTCTCATTATGAGTGAGAATTTGTATATTTTTCCATTTATTTCTGCCAGGTTTTGCTTCATAAATTCTGATGCTCAATTTTTAGGCATACATATTTAAGATGATTATCTCTTCCTGGCAAGTTATTATTTTTGTTATTGTATACTGATACTTTATTTCTTATAATATAGTTTGCCTTGAAAGATACCTTCTTAGAAACACACATACCCATGATACTTTTCATGTGCTTATTTTATTACTATTTGTTTTCCATGTGTCCTTTCTGCTTTTTTCCCCACTGATATGGTTTGAGTGTTTGTGTCCCATTAAACATAAATGTTGAAAACCTACTCACCAGTGTGACAGGATTATGACATGGGGCCTTTGGGGGTGATTGGATCATGAGGGCAGAGTCCTCATGAATAGGATTAGCACCCTCATAAAAGAGGGTAGAGAGAGCTGCCTTGTCCCTCCACCATCTGAGAACACAGATAGAAGGCAATATATATGAATCAGAAATCAGTGGTCCCTCACCAAACATGGAGTCTACCAGCACCCTGATCATGGAAGTCCTGGCTTCCAGAACTGTGAGAAATAAATTTCAGTTGTTTATAATCCATTCAGTTTATAGTATTTTGTTACAGCAGCTAAAATAGACCAAGACAACCTCTTTTATCCCTTTTCTGCTTTGTGTTAGTCAAGCAATTTTTAGTATTCTATTTCGTCTACTGGCTTAACTATACCTCTTTTTATATTTTCTCTGGTTTGTCTAGGATTAATATATCTTAATGTATCAATCTAATTAGAATTACTATTAAGTCAGAATTGTACCTCTTCATATTTCTCATTTTCTACCTTACCCTTCCAGATTTCATATTTCACCCTTTCTGCACAATTCTATTTGTTCTATACCATCGTTTGTGCAATTATATCATATATTTTACACTATGTACATTATAAACCCTGTTTGCAGTATATTTTTTATTACAAATTTTCTTTCAAAAAAATCATAAGAAAAAAGGTTTCATTTACTATTTTCAGGTACTCTTCATTACTTTTTGTAGATCTGAGTTTCCATCTGGCATATTTCCCTGTTACCTGAAGGACAACCTTTAGCATTGTAGGGTAAGTATGACTGTCACAAACTCTTTCAGATTTTATAATACTGAAAATGTCTTCAAGTCACCTTCTGTTTTTTAAAGATATCCATAAAGATAGAGAAGTCCGAGTTTACAGGATATTTTTTAACACCTTTCTGTTGAGCTTCTTGCATTTTAAACACTCTTCTGTTACTTCTGCTGTCTATCACTTCTGTGAAGCCAGCAAAATATTTTATCTTTGTTTTCCTACATGTACTGTGCCTTTTATCTTTTTCCTCCCCTCAAGATACTTTTATCACTTTCTTTTTCTTTGGTTTTCAGCAATTTTACTAGGCTATGCTATGATATCTTTTTTCTCTTTATATTAATCCTGGTTGGGATCTGCTGAGCCTCTTAAACCCTGTTTATGTTTTTCACTGAATGAGACTTTTTTGGCCATTATTTCTTCAAATATTTTGTCAGCCACAATCTCACTCTTTTCTCCTTTGGGGACTCCAATTACAGGTATTCTAGACTGAATGATATCTACCCAATAATACCTGTTATTTATTATTTTATTCAGTCTTCCTTCCTACATAACTAAGAGAAACTAATCACTACAAAACTGCCTTCAAATTTCACTGACTTCTCTGCCTTCTCCAATATACTATTAAACCCACACACTAAAACTTTTAATTTAGTTATTGAGTTTTTCAAGAATTTCTACATAGCAATTTTTCTGAAAGTTTTCATTTCCCTGCAAATATTCCTAATTATGACCATGTTTTTCTTTAATTCTTTGAAGATCATTTGCTTTAGTTCTTTGAACATATTTATAGTATCCATATTTTGTCTTTGCAAGTGAAATCCAAAACCTGGGCCATTTTGGACTTTTCTTTTTTCTTGACAATACATCCCATTTTATTATTCTTTAATTTGTATTCAATATTGCATTCAATATTGAATACTTACTTACATATAACCACTCTCAGTTCTGTAATACTGAAACTTTGAAAACTATTTGTTCTTATTTTAGCCATCAAATCAATCACTGGGTGATCACCTTAAGTTGTACAGTTCACTATAAACTTTGTTAGTGTAGCTCTGTGGAAAGTAAGATTTGTTTTCTTAGCCCCTGTTAGTGAAACTCAATCGCCAAACTGTTTTCCCTGGGGAGTTCATCAAGATATGATGTAGGTTTTATTAGTGCGGCTCTAGAGTAGGTCTTTCTTTAGGATGTGGCCCTACTTCCTAAAGCACCAGCTTTTCCTTATTTGACTGAATGCCAAATATGCTAGTGAAGTGTTAAGGTGATCTCTGTAATCTGGCAGAGCCAGAAGTCCAAAGCTGAACCTCTAGTATCTCTGTTCCACTCTCACCCTGTAGCAGCTGCTATCTGACTAGTCTTGCTCAGTGTATGAACACTCCAGCTCCCAGCACAGACACAAGGGAGATACCCACATGGACTACTGGAGTTTCTTTCTGCACAATTCCTTCTCCATTAGTGCTCTGCCTTGTAGATACCAGCTGTTTCACTGCCATAAATTCTGATCTTTGCCTCCTCAGCTCAGAGAACTATATTCTCTGCTAGAACTCAAATCTCTGAGATCTAACTGGAAAACTGTCACCAAGCTATAGGCTGAGTATTCACGAAACTTGTAAGTTTCTGTTCTCTCAAGAACTGCAGCTTTTCTCTACTGCTTGTCCACTGTCTGAAAACGGTTGACCTGGATATTTTGTCCAGTTTTATCATTGTTAGCAGTTTATATATTTTTTTATATGTATTCCTAAGCATTTTTTAAGTTTTCTGATGTTGATGTCAACATAATTTTTTTACAACTTTTTACTATAATTTCAGTTTTTAAAATACAAAAAAAATCGTGTACCCAAATTAAACATGCTGTCCACATATTGCTCCACTTAATTTATCATATTCTTTCTCTCTCTTCCTCTCCACATATATACATATATGTATGTATGTATGTATGTATGTATGTATAAGGTGCTCTCCACAAGTTTTTCCAATGTTAAATTACTATTTATTTCCTTTATAATTAATAATTTATGGAAGCTGCGTTGAGGCTATGTAAATAGTATGTATATAACCTGTTTTCACCAAATTTTCACATTTGTATCAACAGAGATAGCATACTAACTAGAAAAATACAGAATCTACTCAACTTTATTAAAACTGAACTTTATGGACCCTTTCAGAAACAACAGTACCTTCAAGAGCATGACATAAAAGTGCAAATGAACCAGAATATATCTACAATAATTACCCTTTAAGCCACAACTGCAACAAAATTGCCTAACTCTTCAGTAATTTAGTTCCATAAGTCCAGCCTCCCCTTTTCCATTATGTTTCCAAAATAGTCTTACAAGAGTATAGGTAAAGCAAATCTCAAACCTCATAATGAGATTTGAAGAGTACAGAAAAATGATTCTTAGGCACTAGATGAAAGTCACATCTAAAAGCAACCTTAAAACAATGTTGTTTGCAAAGTGATGAATCATAAGAGACCTTTTTGCTTATAACTACAAAATGCTTTAGGCTGTATTTCAAATGAATGATGCATGGCTAGTATTTAGTATGTGACTATAATGATGTTTTGCTTTGTTTTTCCAAATGAAAGAAATTAAGCAGATTGTGCCATAAAATTTCAACACTACATAGATGGTCTAACTAGAAAGCATCATGTTTCCATATCCAAAAAAAACAAAAATTATCATCAAAAAAATAAAAACAATCCACAATTCTATGATGAAATAAAATGCCCCCACTTTTTAGCAGGAATTTAGTGGTGCAGTGGGGATTTTAGATTTTAAATCACAAATTAGAAAAAGCAGAAACTAAGAAAAGTTCCCAAGACATACTTTGAATTAGCCATCAATTCAAGTTCCTGCTTAAATATTCTAGGTAATTTTTTACCTCAAAGTTAATCTTCAGCCATTAAAAATAAATTGTGAAAGCACTGAAACACAGAAACCACTGCTCAAAGCAACTTTAAGTCCAGTAGGCACCTACAGCAAACGGAAACACAAGAGTGAGTGCCACCATAAGAAATGAAGCATGGCCTTAGTGTCAAAAAAACCATGGTTCATAGCTGAGCTGTAATAGTTACCGGTTGAGAACACAGGTTAAAAAGTTGCCTCATCTATGTAATGGTAATGCCTATTTCTGGGGTTATATGAAAATGAGATTTAACTTTACTCATTCATTTGTGTATCAAATATTTATTGAACTCTTATTTATGTGTCAAACACTGATTTAGGCCCTGAAGATTCATATTAAACAAACAAACAAGCAACAACAACAAAAAAACAAGAACCTGGTACACATGGAATATACCATAAGCAAGCAGAGGGAGAAGGGGAGAAAAAGAGAGAGAAAAACCACAAACAAATCAGATCATTTTAAACAAAAATAAATGCTATAAATAAATGACAAATAGGGTAACATAGATAGAGAATGATGGGTGCAGCATCTTTATAATGAAAACTTCTATAAGGAAGTGGCATTTGGGCCCTAGAGGAAACAGCAAGAAAAAACCTAAAACAAGAACAAGAAAATGTACATAGCTGAAACAGTGGAAAAGGACAAGGGTAGTAAAAGTTGGGATTACAGAAACAGAGACTACATTATCTTAGAAATTATCATGAAACTGGAAACCATTAGAAGGGTCAAAGAAAAAAACTGAAAGAATTCATTGGCACTAAAAGAAATGTTAAAGGCATTTCTTCAGGAAGAAAGGAAGTGATTTAGGATAGAAGTCTAGATTTATACAATGATATGAATAACACTGGAAATGGCATATAGGTAAGTAGATATAAAAGACTTTTTTTTTAAAATAAAAAGACTTAAAATTTCTTTCAAAAATAAATACTCCAAGTCCTAAAGCACCAATAATATAGCAAAACAAAGAATAAGAGTGAATAAGTCAAAAAAGATAACATAGACTCATTAAAAATACTCAATCCAAAAGAAAGTAGAAAAACAGTAGCAAAGAATAGATGAGATAAATAGAAAAGAAATAGTAAGATGCTAGATTTAAACCCTGCCATATGAATAACCAGATTAAATTAAAATGGTCTAAACATTTCAATTAAAAGGCAGAAATGGTCAGATTGAATTAAAAAGCAAAACTCAATAGACTGTCTATAAAAACTGTAGGTTAAAAGGAAAAGGATTGAAAAAGACATAGCATGCTATCAGTAATCAAAATAAAGCTGAAGTGGCTATATTAAGATAACACAAAGTAAGTTTCAGAAACCATTAGAGTATTTGAAGCTTGTGAATGACATAAAATCTCATTTAATTTTATAACAAGAGTCAGTAGCTGCTATGTGAAAATAGTATATTCAAAACATGAAGCACAGGTCCTGAAACACAGTAAATAATAAATGGCAAATACAAAAATACATATGGCATGATGAACCGCCATAGCATCATCAACTCTAACATTACATCTTTTCTCAACAATATTGTTCTAAGATTAATAACCAGATTTTATTCTACTTTAAATTTGGCTTTCCATTGCCATTTCATTAACATTTACGAAACAAACACACTATAAGCATGGCAACCCCTGCCGTACTTTCAGAATTTTATTTAACAAAAGAGGGATTATGAGAATTCATTAAAATACTACAAATGTGATACTTACATTCTACAGTCACTTGGCTAAATCCTCTGAACTTGCAAGTGGTTAATTAACTACATGTTCAAGATTGATCATGGACCAGGTAAAGGTCAGTTAGTCACAGAGTAAAAGGGAAAGCTGGAGCTGGGGAGGTAGGATCCAAACAAAAAACAATGCAGTCAGATCCCTGAATGCAATTCCAGCCAGCTAATGGTTTTATATCTATCTTTAAAAGCGGACATCACTAGTAGACATTCAAATTTTTGATGGTCTTTTAGGGAGGCAGGGTCAGGGGTAGAGATACACACAGTGTGACACAGGAAAAGCCCTCTATGTTGCAGATTAGTTTATTAAAAAATAATGAACAAGAGAATCTTTTTCTATGATATTTGCTAACCAGCTCATATTTTGAACAATAACTCTGCCCACATACTCTTAAATTACTAATTCCTTGCCTTTTTAATCTATGCGACTTTACAAATTCTTGTTTTTCACTGATGCCAGAATACTAATAACTAAAGTATTTCTCTATATTCCAAACATAAACCCATTAAGAACTACAGCTTTCTCTGTTAGTATTGATTGCATGCAGTTTTTATTCTTTGTTTCCATGTTAGGACAAGTAAAATTCATTCAGGGACTTCTAAAAATAAATTGGTGGCCTTTCAATAATTCATCTGGTATTTGGGTTATGCTTTACTTCAAGCCTTTGATTTGGTGGGTGCATTTTGGGAGCATTCAGATCAAATCACTGTGATACATTTTTTTTTTCCAGGCAACTCCTCTGCCCTTCAGTAATAAAGTATGCCCGTTGTTATTGTCTGAGGATGTCAGAAGGGCCAGGTCTGTGATCTGCAATTTAAGCAGAATGGGAGATACTAAAATGTGGGAAGACAAAGGAAAACCTATTGAAGATGAGACATCAGGTGGCATTCAGGTGATGGACATAATAAAGGATAAGGCTATAATTAAGACTCGTGGGCATAAAAAAATAGGCAGAAACCTGCATGTTAGGAAGTACAGGTTGAGGAAACAGTGGTCTCTAACTGCTACGAGAGATCATCAGTGAGGCCAGCAGTCAAAATCACGGATAATTCCAAAGGAAGTGGTAATAAGAATTCAGTAAGAAGTAAGGAGCTAACCATAGCAGACACAGTCCCTCCCAAGGGAAAAAAAAAAAAGAGAGAGAGAGAAGAAAAGAAGCCCCCCCGACCCACCCAAAAGCACATAAAGTAATAGAATAATAGAACAGACAATTGAGCAGTAAAGAACTCCTGTAAATGAACTGCAAATCACTAAATAAAGATTGTCATGAAGCTAACTGAACTCGTTCTCTCTTAATTACATTAAAAATATAAAATACTTTTGGAAATTCTGGGTCAGAACTTAGGAAAAACAAATACAGTGTCAAGGAAACTTATAATAATATAAAGCTGCTGGAACCTTAAATCTTTTCAGAACACACTAGCATTCAAGTGATCAGAATGATTTAGGCACTTTACTGTGGCTAGTGATTCCAAGGGGAGCTACTTAAAAAGGAAACATTGATAAAATAGGGTAGAAAGACTCCATCTGTCCACAACATAAAACTTCAGTAACACCACATAGTTTACTATAAGAAGATGACACATAATGCTACAAGGAACAAAATATTGACAGAATAAAAACTGACCTAATGACAATTTCAGCATAAAGCCACAAACTGAGAACCCTTAAACAAATTAAAATTTATATTACTAAGTATTGACTATTTAATGCATAAATGTAAGTCAATATACTGTAAGTGGGACAGTATAAATACAAAAAAAGGATTTTCCTAACATATAACAATTTTAACAAATTCCTAGATTTTCCCTGCAGAAGGAATTTGGACAAACATAGTAAGTCAAATGATTTGGTAGTGGTGATGCTGGTGGCATATAAGTTAGTGCTAGTGTTTCACTAAATGGGAAAAAATCACTTTGGCTATTTGGTATCTGCTCTTCTAAATAACTGTAATATCTGGACATGGATATAAAATTGGCATCCTTGGAAAACAAAGAAAAATAGCAGTAATGGAAAATAGCAGACTTGCAGGATAGGAAACTTGACCCAATGTTAAAGGAAAAAAAACAAAACAAAACGACAAAACACATTTATCTTGTAGAAAGAGCCAAGTTTGGTATGGAAGACAAGGATGTCTAATGATGCGTATAATTTAATAAAAAATAAAAATATAAGAAAAGCAAAAAAGGGAAGAAAAATCAACTCAGACAAAGATTATAATTAACCAAATACACATGGGGCCAAAACACCACCACCCTTTGTCCCAGTAGCCACAACGTGAACGAAGTTAAATAAAACTTCTAAAAGTTGATTCTGAGTATCTCAGAGAAATTTTCAAGTGCTTGGCCTCGGAGTGCCAGTTTCCTTGTTAAGCTGGGGACAGAAAATGGAGAAAGTCAGTGGTCAGGGAAGAGAAGTCGGTGGTCAGGCCACAAGAATAATGAGCCAGACGAGGTAGTCGACATTCTAGAAGTGTACACACTCACTGGGCTCTTTAAGGATGGGCGGGGCATTCCTCTCCCATTTGGGTCTTTTATTTCTGAAGACAGAAAATAGGGACAAGACCAATCCTAAACAAAAACATAAGTAAGTTAAACTCTATTTTTAAAAACCTTTCCCTTTGCATTCATTTACCTTTTTCCCACCTCCTGTGTACCTAATCCTTTACCAAATATATCAAGAACTCTGCGCCTAAAAAAACCACAGTGTGGTAGAAGCAAAATGAAATATGGAAATGTAAGTTTAGAAATCCTCAGTTTCAATTTTTCTCTTTTGCTTATGGCATGTGGAGGGAGTTTTGGATAAGTAGTGTATTCTATATGAGTTTCTGTTCCTGTAACCCTGAGGAGCTATTATAAAGAATATATAATATACATGTATATAAGCATACTTTGTGAACTAAATCACTAAATAAACTTCATATAACTGCTATGTAATTTCTTGTCTGCTCTATAGTGGCTCATTTGATGCGATATTATGCCATTAACCTGAAACTCCAAAATTGACCTCTCTCCCCACTCCCTTTATCCAAACCATCATCTTTTGAGTATCATAAGTCACAGATACCATATTTTAAAAATTAATCAGACTAAAGGAATGTAGAGTAAGATTTTAATCTCCTCTAGGTATCCTAAAGCATTATATGAATTACAAACAGAAGGCTGACCTGATGTTTTATAGTATCTCAGATAGTTACATGAACTGCAGTATTTTTGGAGGGGGAGGAAGGGTCGGGGAGGAGGGCAGTCCTTGAATATACTTCCATAACAACTACTAGTCTGTTATTATATACAACTCATTGATTTTAATTTCAGGGGATTCTGAGAAATCCAGGATACCTAGTCAGAGAGTTAGAGGTAAAATGCATTTAAAGGCTCATATTTCTAGCCTCAACATGTGCAACTAATATCAGAAGAGAAGCTTATTCTAATTATTGTTTTTGTAATTTAGATTATACTCTTGAAACCCATTCTGTTGAAAAGCAAATAAATAACCCAGCACCGTGTCTCAATATGAGATCTGGAAGTCACAATAATTGATCACACTGAAATGCTCATCAGTTAGTATCTACCTTTATGTCAACCCCTATATGGCATCCCGTTTGCTACTTTTCACTGAAATCAATTGTGTCTGCTTGAAGTACAGAAAGTCTGGAAGGTAAAAATTGCTCAAAAAGAGTTATTAAAAAAATTATATGTGTTTCATAAAATCATTGAGAAAGAAGAGGGTATCAAAAGAAGACAGAGTACAGGAGAGCATCTGAGTAAGACTCTTATTCAAGTGTTAGAAGATAAGGGAAAAGAGCCAGGGAGGAGTCAGACATTAAAAGCACAAGGGAGCCAGAAGAGAGAACAAAAAGTAGATAAAACTAATAGGGTGAAATGCTGACCAGAGGTCAAGAGCACACAAAATGAGAAATGAAAGGACCTAAGCTGAATCTGGAATTATGAGGTTGTCTATATCACAAAGAGAATAACTCTACAACAGTGATGGGAACAAAAGCATATATATATAACATGCTAAAGAATCGTAGAATAGTGAGAGAGAAAATTCTAACTCTAAAGTGGAATATAGTTCTTAAAGAAAATGGGTGCTGGCCGGGCACAGTGGCTCATGCCTGTAATCCCAGCACTTTGGGAGGCTGAGGCAGGTGGATCACGAGGTCAGGAGTTCAAGACCAGCCTGGCTAACATGGTGAAACCCTGTCTCTACTAAAAATACAAAAATTAGCTGGGCATGGTTGTGTGCACCATAATTGCAGCTGCTCGTGAGGTTGAGGCAGGAGAATCATTTGGACCCAAGAGGCGGAGGTTACAGTGAGCCAAGACCATGTCATTGCATTCCAGCCTGGGCAACAGAGCAAGACTCCATCTCAAAAACAAAAGAGAAATAAAAATAAAAATAAACGAAAGTGGGTGCTGAACTAGATCACAACAGATGAGAAGAAAAACCTGCAAAATAAAAATAAGAGAATGAAGGCTGGGCATAGTGGCTCACGCCTATAATCCCAGCACTTTGGGAGGCCGAGGCAGGTAGATCACTTGAGGTCAGGAGTTCGAGACCAGCCTTGCCAACGTGTTGAAACTCCGTCTCTACTAAAAATAGAAAATAATTAGCCAGGCATGGTGGCACATGCCTGTAATCCTAGTTACTCAGGAGGCTGAGGCAGGAGAATCATTTGAACCTGGGGAGGTGGAGGTTGCAGTGACCTGAGATTGTGCCACTGCACTCCAGCCTGGGTGACAGAGTGAGACTCCACCTCAAAAAAAAAAAAAAAAAAAAAAAGAAAATGAAAAAGAGAATGATGATAGCAGCTAACATGATTGGGCATTTGCTATTCACCATACACGATGCACATGCATGCTCTCCTAATTGCACCACAACTCTGAGACAGGTTCTGTATTCATGCATATTTTATAAATAAAGGAAACAAAATTGAGAGGTAGTATGAAACTCGTACAAAGTTTCATAACTAGATGTGGTAAATTCAGAATACAAACCCAGGTCTTCATAATCACATTAGAAACACAAAGAAGGACAGTTGAAGGTATCTGGAATACTAAGACAAAGTTGTTTTAACTCAGATTCAAGTCTCAATACTAAGAACATATTGCCAGGCAAGCCTCAATAAGCCAAGAGCTAAATGATTTTAGTTTTTCATATTTAAAATAAATAAAGCATCTGAGGGAAATTCACTTATTCATTCATCAATATTTATTGTATAATACCAGATATTGTTTGAGGCATTAGGAATTCACCAGTGATTACCTGAGAGAATATTCCTACCACCATAGATACTTATGCCAGGCTAACTAGGTTAGTGGACAGAGCATAATACAGTAAATGATAAGCTGATGAGTACTAGTGAGAAAAATAATGCAGTGAAGAGGTGTAATGGTTAATACTGAGTGTCAACTTGATTGGATTGAATGACGCAAAGCATTGTTCCTGGGTATATCTTGAGAGTGTTGCCAAAGGAGAAGATTAACATTTGAGTAGGTGGACTAGGGGAGGCAGACCCACCCTCAATCTGGGTGGACACAATCTAATCAGCTGCTAGCATGGCTAGGATAAAAGTAGGCAGAGGAACATTGAAAGACTAGACTGACTAAGTCTTCTGGTCTCCATCTTTCTCCCGTGCTGGATGCTTCCTGCCCTCGAACATCAGACTCCAAGTTCTTCAGCTATTGGACTCTTGCACCTGCACCAGAGGTTTGCCAGGGGCTCTCGGGCTTTGGTCACAGACTAAAGGCTGCAGTGCCAGCTTCCCTATTTTTGAGGCTTTGGGACTCCCACTGGCTTCCTTGCTCCTCAGCTTGCAGATAGCCTATTGTGGGACTTCACCTTGTGATCTGGTGAGTCAAAACTCCTTAATAAACTCCCTTTCATATATACATCTATTCTATTACTCCTGTGCCTGTAGAGAACCCTGACTAATACAAGAGGAAAAGAAGTATTCTGAGCAACTGATAATGCAATTTCAGAGAAGGTGCTTTGAGAAGACTTCCACAAAGGACCTACGAAAAAAGACCAGAAAGAAATGAGAGAACAAGCCATTTGAATAACTGGAGGAGGCAAGGTATAAGTCCGAAATTCTCAAGAATGTGACTGGCATGTTTAGGAAACAGTATAGAAGCCATATGATTAAAGTTGCCTTAGCCAGGGGGAATGGTAGAAGATGAAGTAAGAAATACCAAGTCAGGGACAAATTATGTAGAGCCTTGTAGACTACTACAAGAATTTTGGACTTTCCTCTGAGATGGGAAGCCATTGTAGGGTAATAGGTAAAACAGAACATTATGTGACTGAAGTCGTTGGCTGTTGTATCAATAATAGACTGTATTAAATATAACTTGAGATGCTATATCAAATTCTTTCACAAATTTTACATGCATGTGATACAAAACACAAGCAAAATTTTGTGCCTTTTACCATCAATTAAAAAGAAGAGAGATCAATATAAGTCACAGTTGAAATTTCAAACTTTTTGAGAAACTCACCAGTATTAGCAGCTCAAGGGAATATCATATTATTCTGATCATGCTGTGTTTTTATTAGTTCTAATAAATTAAAGAATTGCAGAGTTATTTAATATAGCTGACATTCTAATTTCAAGGGAACAAGAGTAACAAAAGCTCATAAGAGAATTCATTCAGAGCTCAATTCCACTTATCCTCCCACTCTACAGAGAACACAATTGGCAGCATGTGAGTGATTTTTCCCTGTAACGTCAGGATTTGATATTACTATTTTGATGGAGATTTGAACTAAATGAACTCAATCCCTTGATTAAATGAGAGTTATTTTATCAAGGAATATGCCTGCACACTTCTGGCATTTTAACTTTGTCTTAGTTCATAATATAGGAACTATATATTTATTATCATGATGTATTAGAGATTATTCCATTTTCTTCCATATGAGAGCAAGGTCTGGAGGCAAAAGCAGTTTTTTTTTTTTTTCTTTCACTGCACAGACACACATTCTCATGACCACTAGCTTCTTTCTAAATGTCCCTGATGAATTATATACCCTACAAATGCCAAATATCACTCTCACTCCAACTTATGGTTAGTTTTTGAAACAAACTGCAATAGTGTCATATTATAAAATCAACTTGTAGAATTCCCTAGATAAGGGCTTGCAATTGTCCTTTGAGAGGTGGTAACCAGCAGCAAAAACAAACAAAACCTTGCTGATGGTGTGCCCCTCTCCAGAGAGAAGACTGAGAAAAACAGTAAGGTTTGCATATTTCACCTTGCCTTTCACTGCCTCTTGCGTTACATTTCTAATTCACTCCCTCAGTGATCTCATCCACTCCTATAGCTTTGTATGTGACCCGTATGCTACCAGCTTCCAAATTTATACCTTCATCCCTGAACTCCCAGCTTATACCCCCAAATGCATACTTCATATGTCCACTTAGAGGTCAACAGTTATTTTCCCTTCCATAATCTGCTTCTCTTTCGAGACTTTCCTTCATCTCTATAAAACTCTTATCTAATTCTACAGCCTAAGAACCGTGGAGTTATTCATGATTCCTCCTATATCCCAAATCCAATCTGTCGGAAACTCTACTTCCCTCTTTCAAAATCATCCAGAATCTACTTCTCACCAATGACACTGCTGCCAAGTCTGTCAAGCTACCACTAATTCACACATTAATAATGAGATCATTGAAATAGCATGTTAACCAGTCACTGGCTTTAATTATATTCCTCACCTCACCCTACTATCTGCTTCTCCATATAGCTACAAGCATAACACTTCTATGGCATCAGTCTGATCATGTCACCCCTTTGTTTATAACTCACTAACAGCTTCCTTAGAATAAAAGCTTTCTTAGAATAAAATCCATGATTCTCACACTATGGCTGCAAGGTCACGCATGATCAAGGCCCTGGTGGCCTCTGTATACCATCTCCCACCATATCCCTAGTTTCCTCTGCCACAGCCACTGGCCTCACATAGCCAAACTCACTTATCCCTCAAGGCCTTGGTGTTTGTGGTCTCTTCTGTCTATAACCTGCTTCCTTGAGATATCCACACCTCTAACTAAAGCCACTCAGCCTTCTGCTCAACTCTTACCTCTTCCCAAAGTCCTTCCTAACCATGCAAATTGCACACACAAACACACTCATCCTACCACTTCCTGCAGAGCGTTCACTACTATCTGATATTACATTATTATTTATGCATATATTATTACCATCTCCAATGAAAATATAAGACAAATAAGGTCTAAGAGAAGGATCTTCGCATTAAACTCAGAGTCTGCAGCAATACCTAGCACACAGTAGGTGTTCAATATGTATTTGTCAAAGGATGAACAAATTATTGCTGAATCAAGGAGACAAAGTAATCAAAGAAAATTTATCAGACAATGGTACAGTCTACCAATACAAACTCAAAGTTTAAGTTCATCCAACAAAATCCAAGTCCCTGAAACATCCTAAGACTGAAACATACACTACTGGAATAGTTGCTACCAGGAGGCATTTCCCCAGAATCACCTAATGAGAGTGCAAATAAAAATGTACAAAGTTCTTAAGTATACCCAACCTATCAGCAGTAAAAGCAATGTTAAGTTTCACCATTAAAAAGCCTCTAATTTTCCATGAATGTCAGTATATTTGGTTAAATCAATGAATGGATTACACATTATTTTGGACTGTTAAACACGTAAAGAAAAAATGTGTATGGTTGATATGGTTTGGATTTGAGCCTCCACCCAAATCCCAAGTCAAACTGTAATTCCTAATGAGGTGAGGCCTAGTGGGAGGTGACTGGATCATGGGGGCAGATTTCACCCTTTGGTGCTGTTCTTATGATAAGAGTTCTCAGGAGATCCAGCTGTTTAAAAGTGTGTTGCACCTCCCTCCCACCATCCTCCTGCTCTGGCCATGTAAGACATGCCTGCTTCCCCTACACCTTCCACCACGATCATAAGTTTCCTGAGGCTTTCCCAGAAGCTGATGTTGCCATGCTTCCTGTACAGCTTGCAGAACTGTAAACCAATTAAACTATTTTATTTATAAATTACCCAGTGCCAGGTATTTCTTTATAGTCCTAGCACTTTGGGAGGCCAAGGCAGGCAGATCCCTTGAGGTCAGGAGTTCAAGACAAGCCTGGCTAACTTGGTGAAACTCCATCGCTACTAAAAATTCAATAAATTTAGCCAAGCACGGTGGCACACACCTGTAATCCTAGCTACTCGGGTGGCTGAGGCATGGGAATCGCTTGAACTAGGGAGGCGCAGGTTGCAGTGAGCCAAGATCGTGCCACTGCACTCCAGCCCGGGCAGTGAAGTGAAATTGTCTTCAAAAAATAAAAGTAAAAATAAAGTGACAAAAATAACTGAAAACAATGACTCAATGCTTATGATTTTAAGAGATGCACACCTCTAAGATTTAAAATAGCTAAAAATATAGTTACGAAATAATAGTCTATTATTTCAAACAAATGTTCTCACTGTGTAATGAAAGATTCCCAGACGAAATTACCAAATGGCTGTCTACAGCATCATGGAACTTGAGGGACCTTGGACAACTGGACAAAGCAGTAGCAGTGGATGAAAGGAACTTCTCTTTTCCAGGAAGAGAAGACGGTAGATTCTGCCAACTTCAGACTGGCACAATTTATGTAATTGACAGACAAGATCAAAGATGAATTATTAGAGAAAAGGCAGTAGTAATTACAAGAAACTAAAATGGGTTCTTGAAAAAAATTATATCAGAGTAACTGTTTGCCTTTTGTTAGGAGATTGAACTCTGGGAAACATGACTGATTTTGTATCTGGACATTTGCAAAGCCTTGAAATATTCAACACCTGAGGAATGCAAGAAAGACCTGGAGATATTTAGTCTGGGAAAGCGTTGGTTTGGTGGAGATATCCTTTCACCTATCTTGGTTAATGTTTTTTGTAAGTGTTTCAGTAAGCCATGATTCTTATACCAAATCACAATTTCCTCAACATCTGTTATGAAATAAAAGCACTAAGTACTAAAACAAGTATTTGTATAGAGTGCCATGAGTAGTCACACTCAAAACAACATGGCTTTCTGAGGTAAAGATCAGGAACACGCTCCATCTAAAAGGTGTTGTACTAGACAAACCTACAAGTTAAATGGCAAGATCACTTAGGGTTTAAGTTCTGTTCTTTAAAACAAAAAAAAAAAAGGTGAATTATGCACCAAGTTATTGATTTCTTGGTCTACTTTTGAATTAACCCATTTTCACTCATAGAGAAATCATCTACAGATTCATTTTTAACAAAAATATCAAAAATATTCAACATGATTTTTAAAAACACTGTTTTCATTTTATTGTTCTTGCTATATTTTTTCCATCCTTTCTGTTCAACACTTCCTTATTTCTTACATTCACTTAACCTATATGTATATATTATGTGGCACTATGTGCCAGTAGATGTGCCACGTGCTGTGAATAGAAAGATGAGCACAATACACTCTAGCCTGTCAAAAAGTTCAGAGAACAAATGAAGACTGTGACTTGTAAAATCACACTTATATTCCAGTATAATGCAAGCTATTTAGAGATATGTACAGGGTTCTGTGGTAACAAAGAGGAAAGATACTGAATTTTGTCTAGAATGAAGTGTTAGGGAAAGCTCCCCAAAGAGGCTTCCTCAAAGGGGAAAGAAGGGAAAGGCGGAATATTGACAGGCTTGAGCATGATGGTTTCAGAGCTCAACAAATTGTCTAGCAATGATGAGGCAGAGAGAAAAAAGTAAGATAGGAGGTAGAAGGTGAATGGCAGGAACTGCTTCATTTAAAGACGTAATGCCGGGTGGAAAGGATGAGATTAGAGATGAGCCTGAGGAAACATTTAGGGGTAATGGGTATGTTCATTATCTTGATTGTTGTAATCATTTCATGGACGTTTTCATATGTCAAAATTAATCAACTGCTACACTTTAAATATATGCCATATGTTGTATCAGTTTACCTAAATGATACTTTTTCTAAAAGTTCTAATACTATTCTAAGAATTTTGGGTATCAGTGTGAAAGTCTCGGGGAGCAACTGAAGGAATTTAGAGTCAGTGAAACTCATTTAGGGGCATTTCATTCTCCATTTTACATCTTTACAAGATCCTCTATTTAATCAAATTAAAGAATTAATCAACTGCTATTTTCCATGCACCTATCATGTACAAAGGACCAATGTGTCCCTAAAAAAAAATCACATCTCTATCGTTAAGAGAGTTATACAGATCTTCTTTATTTTAATTCACTTTTAAAACCAAACTTCAAAGATGCAAGATACAGCAGACATCATAAATAAAAGTAAAAAGACAAGTAAGAGGCAGTGAGAAAAACTGCAAATATTTACAAGAGTAGCACTATGGAATATATAAGGAGCTCTTACAAGCTATAAGGCAATAAAATAGGAAAATAAACAATATTAATAGGCAATTCTAAGAAAAAATATAAACAACCAATAAATATATAATAACTGCTTCAATCTCATTTAATAACCAGGAAATATGAAATAAGTAAAATAAAAGTCACCAACCAAAAAAGAAAAACAGTATCAGTGATTATGCAAGGAAAGAATCCTCACTTACATTATTCATAAAAGGGTAAGCTCTGCCAGGAGTGGTGGCTCACGCCCATAATCCCAGCACTTTGGGAGGCTGAGGCGGGCAGATCATGAGGTCAGGAGATCGAGACCATCCTGGCTAACACGGTGAAACCCCATCTCTACTAAAAATACAAAAAATTAATTGAGCATGGTGCTGGGCGCCTGTAGTTCCAGCTACTCAGGAGGTTGAGGCAGGAGAATGGTGTGAACCCGGAAGGCGGAGCTTGCAGTGAGCCAAAATCGCACTACTGCACTCCAGCCTGGGTGACAGAGTGAGACTCCATCTCCAAAAAAAAAAAAAAAAAAACCAAAAAAAGTATAAGTTCACATGCCTTATTGAAAGACAATTTGACAGTAACTAGCAAGATTAAAAAGGTCTTTCAATTTAGCAATTCAAAGACTAAGTATGATTGTGAGATGATTTACACCTATTCACTCTCAATTTATTTAATATTCAGAACGATACAAAGTAGGTAGGCACTATTATTGTCCCTGTTACAGGCAAAATAATGTCCCTCAAAGATATCCATGTCCTAATACCCGAAACTTTTGAATGTGTTACCTTACCTAGCAAAAGGGAATTTGCAGAGGTCATTAAGGATCCTGAGATGGGGAAGATTATCTTGGATTATCTGGGAAGGCCCAATATAATCACAGGGTCCTTATAAGGGAAGCAGGAGGGTAAGAGAAGGGGTTGTGACGACAAAAATAGAAGTCAGAGCATGCTGAACCATGAGCCAAGGAATGCAAACAGCTTCTCAAAGCTGGAAAAAGTAAGGAAATAAATTTTTCCCCTAGAGTCCTCAGAAGGAATGTACCCAAGTTAAACCATTTTGGACTACTGATGTCCAGAATTGTAAGATCATAAACTTGTGTTGTTTTAAGTCACTAAGTTTGTGGTTAATTGGTTATAGCAGCAACAGGAAACTAAAATAGTCCTACTTCATAAATAAGAAAACGGAGATACGAAAAAATGAGTAACTTCCAAAAATTGTATAGCTAGGAAGAGGTACAGCTAGGATTTAAACCCAGACCATGTGCAATACTAATGCACTACCTTCAAATACATATATAAAGATGCATACAGAATTATTTTTTTAAAAACCTGAGGCAGGGAGGGAAACTACAAGTAAGTGTCCTTCATTAAGAAAATGATTAAAAGGAAAAATCATAATACGGGCTATGAAATACAATGCAAGAATTTAAAAACAGTACAACATGAAAAACATATTCAAAACATATGACACAGCCAAAAAGTTTCAGAACAATGGATTTTTTTTAATGTTCATATGAACATGCACACATTGGTAAATACATAGAAATGGAATTAGAAGTCCAACAGATTGTTAAAAATGATCATTTGTGTGGAATGAAATGAGGCAGTGGGATACAGTGGATATCTACGTTGTATTCGATATTTTTATGTTATTTGAATGTTTTACAACAAGAATATATGATGTATTTTAAAGCAAGGGATTTTTAATGCAGGGAGATATGCATGAACTTCCTACAATATTTTTCATTAAAAAGGCCTCAGCTGCACAAAGTTTAAAAGCCCTGCCCTACAGTGACACCAAATGGTGGTAGATCAAAATACAGCACACAAACAAGACATCTGTTCGATTCAATCTTCCTATGTTTGATTTCTTTGAAGAACAGGAAGCTTAACAGAATTAAATAACGCAGAGACAAATACTCAAAAACCTAGAATTTTTAATCAAAGAAAGTCTAGTACACCAAGCTTCAACTGCAAATTTTTAGGCTTCTTTCCAAACTTCAGCTAATCTTCTGATCCACTGTATATTTATATAAATCATTTCTCACAGTTAAATCATGCCACTGTGAGCACAGTGATTTTACCTAATAGCTTATTGATCAAAGAAAGCCTACAAATACAAGAAATGTAGTCATACAACTAAAGTCAGGCTCTATTCCACCGGAACCAACCTTTGGTAAGTAGGTAATATTTTGGAAAGATGGACGAGAAGGTGTTGGGTATAAACAGGGATGGAAAGAATCCAAGAAGAGACACAAGCAATGACTCCAATTAATGACAAAGTATATTTTCATTTGTTAATCTAGTGATAGAAAATTAAGCTGAGTAAAAGAGAAGGCTATTGCCTCTCAAATATAAATCAATTTCTCCATAAGAAAATTTTGTCCTGGACTGTCCAGGGAAAAGAATATTTCAAATTAAGCACATTAGTCAGTATTCACTGTCCTCTGCCCAGAACCTAAACAAACAAAAACAGCATGTAAATGGCCTTATTCATTACAAGCCACTACATGAGATAGACCACCTCTCAGTGCACTCCTCTAAAACACCATTGGCCAGGATCCTTAGTCTTTTAGCATTAAATGAGAGTTATTGGATTTTTGATGTGTTACTTTTCATATACCAAAATCTCCTAGAAAACATAGGACAAATAAATATATGATCATATACAAAAAAAAAGTCAATAATATAATTAAGCTCTAAGGCCTTGAAATCATATAACTGGATTTCAGTCCTAACAGGTACAAGTCAACCTACGACCACATGTCACCAGCACTACTTCACCCCACACATGGATGATCAGTGCTAGAACACCTTGAGAGCTATCCTGATCAAATGAGTGCATGGCCAGTCATAAGAACCACAAGGAGATCAGTTTTAGAAAGTAACTTAAGTTTCTGAATTACTATATAAGTGACAGATGAACGACTAAGAACTGAGTACCACAAAAAGTATCCATGTCTACTACATATACATTTAAGACTCTTAACCAGAAAGAGAGGTAATATCAGCATTAAATAATTTTGCTTCCAATTTCAACAGAGACATAAATATGAACATAAAGTCTATATTACAGAAAACATGAAAAAAAAGAATATTAATGGTTTAGTGGTCAAAAGTTTCAAGGATATACAAGTTAATAGAAATTGACATAATAGTTCCCATAGTAAATTTGTATACCATACTCTATAGGATATAGAGCCCCGGAAAACTGTATCTAAGTAATACATGATAAAAGTAAGACATATGGCCGGGCACAGTGGTTCACACCTGTAATCCCAGCACCTTGGGAGACCGAGGTGGGTGGATCACAAGGTCAAGAGATTAAGATCATCCTGGCCAACATAGTGAAACCCCATGTCTACTAAAAATACAAAAAAAATTAGCTGGGCTTGGTGGTGTGCATCTGTAGTTCCAGCTACTAGGGTAGCTGAGGCAGGAGAATCACTTGAACCCAGGAGGCAGAGGTTGCAGTGAGCCAAGATCACACCACTGCACTCCAGCCTGATGACAGAGCTAGACTCCGTATCACAAAAAAAAAAAAAAAAAAAAAGTAAGACATTTCCAGTATACAAACTATATATGCTAATTGACCTTAATTGACATTGGTTACTAATATTTTAGGTGTGTTACTTTTACACCCTGCCTATCAAAAAGAAAATAACATAAATAAACATCAATGTCCTGGTGGAGCTACACCTTATGTTTTTTAACTAATTCTTATGGAGAATTAAAGTTCATTATATAATGCAAGCAACTTGACTGAATTTAATCTACTGTCTCAAGTTTGGGTGACAGTTTAAATAAACACAACCTTTCAGAAAAATTTGTAATTAATGTGAATCAAATTAATGAATTCACATAACTGGATAAAAGAAAACAAACTTAGTGGCAAGTAAAAATTGTAGAATTTTAACTAATTTTTGTTCAAATGAAATTGCTGGAAATCACATCAGTCTATGGAACTTAAACATGAAAGAGTTAACAGTTAATTTTTATTCAGTGAAAAACAAATGAAAAGTCAAGCTTTGGTCCTATTTGGAGCTGGGAAAGCACTAACGTTAACCCAAACTCTTGACTTTTTCTTATTTCTAACTGTGTGATGACTTCTGAGGTAAAAATGATTAGTACATTTCTAACACACTTTAAATCTAGGCTAAATCAAGAAGTAAACATGTTTTTAAGGCAAGGATGTCTTGTAGATATCTGGAGTTTAGTTCACTTCAAGTTAATTGCCCATTTTTTATACAAACACTTCAAAAAGTTTATTACTTTAAAAATGAAATAATATTATGGAAGACTTACAGAAATATATATGGTAATTATAATCAATTTCTTAAAATCATCAAATTACTGTATTACTGATACAATGTTGATAAACTGAAAACACATCATTGTTTAGTAAGTTAGCAAAAGTGTTTAATCTAGAAAGGAGTACAGAAAATTTCAGACATTCCAGACTGTCTAACACTCTTTGTCCAGTTTTTTTTTTTTTGGTGGGGGTGGGGGGGTAGTTAATTATCAAGGATTGTTTGGATCTTTAAGCAGGTTTCCAACTTCTTTTTGGAGAGCAGAAGTTGAGAAGTAGTGGGAGCCAGATTGGAAATGGTGAAAAATAGAAATGGAAAAAGGTAAAATCTAAGAACATTACTACTTGACAAAAAATAGAACAAAACAAAAATATTTCATTTTGTTCCTCAACTTTCAGTCTGATTTTTCCACCAATACAATTACCTTTTAAAATATTAGTACCACAGAAACCAGAACTTAAAACAATTTGTTCAAGAGTATATTGTCATAATCAATAGGTGACTAAAGCATTGTTCATACTGCTTATAGAGGATGTTTTTCAACACCATAACACTTTCCAAATTATATTCCAATGGCACTCAGGTATGACCCAGCATGGAATGTGTAGATTCCAGATCAAGTTTGAGTTGACATGTCCTGAAAGGGAAGTGGTCCATTCCCATCTTAAAATCAAAACTATTACCTTTAGCATTGGTATCTGGGAATACATTTGTTTTAACTGCTGATCCCTAAAAGTACACTCTTTGTAAATCAAAGCTCTTTGATGTGAACTCTTAACAAGGCATAACATGGCGATTTTAAGTAAATTGAAAATATCTGCAAATTTGAGCAGTCTTCTTGAATCACTAGAACACAGTAGTTATAAATCTTTACTATACTGATAGGCAACATAAAAAGCTACTTGTGGCCGGGCGCGGTGGCTCAAGCCTGTAATCCCAGCACTTTGGGAGGCCGAGACGGGCGGATCACGAGGTCAGGAGATCGAGACCATCCTGGTTAACATGGTGAAACCCCGTCTCTACTAAAAAATACAAAAAACTAGCCAGGCGAGGTGGCGGACGCCTGTAGTCCCAGCTACTCGGGAGGCTGAGGCAGGAGAATGGCGTGAACCCGGGAGGCGGAGCTTGCAGTGAGCTGAGATCCGGCCACTGCACTCCAGCCTGGGTGACAGAGCGAGACTCCGTCTCAAAAAAAAAAAAAAAAAAAAAAAAAAAGCTACTTGTTAGATAGGCATTTTCATATAACCCTGCATGGTATCAGATTTAATATATATGGGAAATATTTCAAAATTGTAATTTAACACATTATTTTAATTCAAGTGTCAAAACATAGGTAAAAACAAACACTCTAAATAGTCTGTGGTTAAAATGTAATGCAAATTCTCCCTTATCCACCTATTCTCATATGGAAGACATGGCAAATAGAGTGTCAAATAGACAAACTGACCAGATAATAGAAAAGAAAGCAAGCAAGGAAATACAGAAAAAAGGAGACAGAAAAAGGGCAGGCAGGGAAGAGAATACCCTCAAGAATTGGATTAAAAAGCAAAAACTTTTTTTGTTTTCTTACAGACAATGAGTTTAAAAGTTTTAGAACAGGCCCGGCAGGGTGGCTCACATCTGTAATCCCAGAACTTTGGGAAGCAGAGGCAGGTGGATCACCTGAGGTCAGGAGTTTGAGACCAGCCTGGCCAATGTGTTGAAACCTTGTCTCTACTAAAAACACAAAAAAATAGCTGTGTGTAGTGGTTGGCGCCTGTAGTCCCAGCTACTCAGGAGGCTGAGGCAGGAGAATCACTTGAACCCGGGATGCACAGGTTGCGGTGAGTCGATTGCATCACTTGCACTCCAGTCTGGGTGATAGAGCAAGATCCTCTCTCAAGTATTAAAAAAAAAAAAAATAGACTGTGAATAAGGAAAATCATGCTTTTTCCTTTTGTGTTCGATTTGGAGTTTTTTTTTTTTTTAACTTTGGTGGTAGCGAGGAGTAGAGTGTGTTTATGAAGAGATAGGAAGGAATTTAAAAGCAAATGTCTACAACATGCCAAATATGAGGTGCAGGCACAGCTATTAAGTGAATCAACCTGAATTTTTAAAATTCTGTCAAACAAAATTCCTGGAGATTATTAATATAACTGAAGATGAAAGGGGAAAATAATCTTACTAGAGAAACAACACTATAATATTGTTATAATGACAAAGTGTAACCAACCTAAAAATAATAATTTGACGGTAGGATAAAAAAGCACAGAAAAGAAATCTTGATAAAAATCTTAAAATTTTAAGTTGCAATACAGCTAATATATGCCATTGGAGATTATTTTTCACCACTTTAGACCCAGGCTTCTATAAATAAAAGGCTGGAACAAGATGATTATCAAGGTACCTCAAAGATTTTCTAAAGTGAATTCATTTTTCATCTTCATTGCTAAGAAAGAGGCTATATTTATAATTTCAGTCTACTATGAGTTGAATTCAAGTAAGTGATCAGAAAGAGAAACTGAAGCTACTCTTGCAATATGTTGGAATACACAGCTCTAGAATAAATCACAAATATACCTCTCTATTCATAAGAAGTACAGTTTTATTTTACATTTTGACATTAAATAGAGAGCAAAAGAAATTATACATACACTCTTCAAAAGCCCTTTGGACTTCACTTAATGCCAGAGTTTCAATGTATATTTTAAATCAAGATAATTTCACATGAATAACCTTAAGTTAAAAAAAAGTAAGATGGATATGAAATGTAGGTGATTGCTTACATGCTTTTTTACATTTGGCGATATAAAAACACTTGACAGGTTCTCTTGTTTGGCACAGTATAAAAATCCTCTCTGAGACTCGGTACTTACCACGACAGCAAACTGCTCAGGTTCACATAAGTTGTTATATTCACTCTTGAACTGAGACAATGAATTTAATTGCTCTTGATCAGGAAGATGCTTTATTAAGTTCTAAAAATTAAAACCAGAAGGAAAGATCTTCACTAAATGTACTTCTTGAATTTTAAAAATATAATTTAAAAACTACTGAAAGAAAACCAGTGAAGTTAATCTTCAGTTTTATTTCTAGGTAACCTCCCTCCTAATAAGTCTTAAGGAAAATTCCCTGCATCTTGAAAACAGTCAATTTTCCATTTCTCTATCCTGGAGTTATTATATATTCAAATCAAGCACTACTGAAACTGAATGTTTATTTGATTAGCTATATAATTGAGAAAGAGAACTCAACCTATACCAAAGGAACAGCTTTCTCACCTGGATGAATGTGATCCATTACATTTCAGCTTTAGGGAATTAAATGTCAGAAATTTCAGGCAAAGCCAAACATATTTTAACACTTCACTCAGGGGTATAAAAGAAATCATCATATTGTTACAAAAAGGCATGGGAAGGGACAGAATAGAAATCAAGGGAATTTTAATGGCAGTGCTTGCAAGATTTACTAATAGGATTACAGTTTTAATATTAAAAACTGAAGATGTCTCTAAAACAAAGTAACTTTTCTGATGTGAAAGAAATTTTAAAAGGTGTTGAAGACACATGATGATTGATATACCTTGCAGATAAAAGGCATGTAGAGGTCCTTTAGAAACTTAAGTAAGCCACACACTTCAACAACAGAACTACTTGAAGAAAGATTAAAGGAATACACAAGACTATGTCTTCCTGATAGAACTTAAATGATTAAACAATCCCTTGGACAAAGTCTATATAGATCCTCTGTATCAAAATACAGTCAACTATAATAGTGTTACAAGAAGTTAGTGCATTGATATTAAAAATAAGATAAAAAAGAGTGGTTGGTGCTCACAATTCCAAATTACAGCATAAGTAAATTCTGTACAAGCCCAAAGTCGAATACAAACTATAATTAAGCCTAAATCATGCTATATAGATTTATGGGGAGAAATTCCCCAAAGGTGTTATTAGTTAAAAATACTGTTAGAGAATGTTATACATCAAAAGCAATTAGATCAAAGAATAAGTTATTGACTCACTGTGTACCTTTGGACAAAAACTTGGTTAACTGGCCAAAAACAAAACAAAAAAAAAAGTGGCATTTTAAGATCATCCCTAAACAAGTATTCACTACTAATAATATCAAATTGAATAAAAATAAAAGTATATGATTTCCCCGCATAAACAGAAATTTCTCTTAGCAGAATTGCTTGAGACCAAAAGACATGGTTGTTTATATTTTCTTTTGACCCATTCTAGTTGACAGCTGGATTGTGAGTTAGATTTTATTACTTCAGGCTTCTGAATTTCTTTAGCATCCTTTTAGATGACAATCAAATCCCCCTGAATAGCTCATATATAATTAGATTTTCATCTTTAATCCAAACTTTTTAAATTTTTTCACTTCATTAATTTTACATTCTAACATAAAAATACCATTGTGATTTTAAGTGCATGGTCGCAATCTCCCTTTGTTTCTCCCCTTACAAATTCCCCATACCCTTTGCAAATCTTAAGCTCTTGTTCAGCTAAATTCTGCACAGATATGCACACATGCCCAGCTTCCCTCACAGCCCACAGTATTATTACTGCCAAAACAATTGCCTCTCACTACATTTTTCATGCAACTCCTCTGCTCTATTCTACATCTATACTTATTCAACCTTTACGTACCCTTGCCTCCACATGTACACTCACAAAGCATACGCCCTCAATATATTCTATAGGTCTAAACCAATCTTAAAACTTTGCTTTCCTTGCTTTACAATTATGTATGTAAATATCATTTCCCTTGCCAAATCATAAATTCCAAGAAGATCAAGTCTAATTCTTATTGAGCCTAACATACAGCCGGGTGTTGCGGCTCACGCCTGTAATCCAGCACTTTGAGAGGCCAAGGTGGGCAGATCAGTTGAGATCAAGAGTTCAAAACCAGCCTGGCCAACCTGGTGAAATCCCATTTCTACTAAAAATACAAAAATTAGCTGCGCATGGTAGCGGGCGCCTGAAATTCCAGCTACTCAGGAGGCTGAGGCAGAAGAAGAGCTTGAACCCGGGAGGCGGAGGTTGCACTGAGCTGAGATCACATCATTGCACTCCAGCCTCGGTGACAGAGTCTCATTCTGTCTCAAAAAGAAACAAAGGTAATAAAAAATAAAAATTATTGAGCCTAATACAATGCCCTGAATATGGTACATAAAATAAACTATTTGCAAAATGAATTAATAAATGACTGGTGTGACAAACAAAAGTAAATGGGTAAGAAATGATGTGGAAAAGTGGCATGAAAAATGGCAAAACAATGACATACTGCTGACCTGTACATATATACGAATAAGTAACTAAATATGTCAAAATATAACCATCACAGTGAACACAAAGAACCAAAATCATGATTATTACAACATAAAGCTCTGTTTCCATGCCCTGGTCAAATAGGAAGTTCTTCACATTAAAATGAGGACTATACTTTTAAAATTAAGAGTTCAAATAGCAAGAAATTTTTACTTTTTAATGAATATATTAAAACCTTATATATGTTCAAAATAAATTTTTACATTTTAGAAATACCCAAGGCTGGTTTTATATTTAGAAAGTATGATAAGCACAATAATGACATCCATTCCTAAAGATGTACATGACTAATCACCAACACCTATGAAAATATTAAGTTACATGGCAAAGGGAATTTAGGTTATAGATGGAATTAAAGTTGCTATCAGCTGACCTTAGAGTGGTTATCCTGAATTATTTGGATGTACCCAATGTAATCAAAAAGTTCTTAAAAGTAGAAGAGAGAAAAACAATAGAGCTGGAGGGAGATGTGACTGTGAGACAAAGGAATCGAGGAATGCAAGATTGCTGGCTTGGAAGATGAAGGAATGGTTCTATTAGCCATGGAGTATGAACAACCATGAGAAGCTGGAAATACAAACAGATTCTTCCCTAGAGCCTACAAAAAGAAACACAGGCCATTCTGCCAGTACTTTGATGTTAGCATAGTAAGACCAATACCAGACTTCTGTTTTACAGGAATGTAAGATAATAAATTTGTATTATTTTAAGCAAATAAGTTTTTGGTGAATTGTTACAGTACCAATAAAAAACTAATACGTTACAAAATATATGGAGCTG
Organism: Macaca mulatta; assembly: GCF_049350105.2. Taxonomy (NCBI): domain Eukaryota; kingdom Metazoa; phylum Chordata; class Mammalia; order Primates; family Cercopithecidae; genus Macaca; species Macaca mulatta. The sequence continues at coordinate 39,390,480 of NC_133422.1, forward strand.
AATGTACTTAAGACATGAATTTTAAAAAGCAAATCATCTCTTTTCTATTATATAACAAAACGACGTGTTCATTTAAAACATTCATGTAATCAAGCTAAAAGCTACTCTGTAAATATTTAACTAATTCATTATAAGAAATACAAACAAGTATTAAGTAGACAAATTTTATTTAAGGAAGTTGGAATCTATTCCCAGCAAGAAGGCACACACATAATCAACATGAATGAAGATGAAAATCCAGTAAAAAGAAAGTGAAAGAGAAAAAAATGCTTAAATAAGAGCAGCTGAATCAGGTAGTTTATTAGTCTCAGAGACTCACAGCACAAATCACTAGTGAAATTATGACCACTACATTTAGAAGACAAGATAGGAAAGGCAAAACTTAGAACAACTTCCAAAGATATAATTTATTGATTAGTTAAAATGTTCAAAATAATTTTAATTGCTTGTTGGCACTAACAAGTATTTGGTTTCTTTTTATTGCTAAGTAATCATTTTCCTAAATATATCCGATATCAGAACAAAAGATGGTAAGCTGAAGATAATCTCTCACTATATAATTTGTGTTTTGATTCTCCAACTTTAAATTTTATCAAGATATACATTATTGATTTCTTATGTGGAACTCAGCAATAACTTCAACATGATGCTAGCATTCATTTGAAAATACTATGAATAAAAATCATTAAAATCTTCTAGCCTTCTGAATAAATTCAAAATACTATGTAAACAATCTCTAATACTCATAGTAGCCCAAATGACTCAAAGAAGAATTGTTAAATAAATGAAAACTCCCTCGATCTTCTAAACCGTATAATAATATCTTCATAAGCCAAAGAAAAACACATTCTAAAAGGGCTATAGAAACAAATTTTAAGTAACACATTAATAATCTAAAGTATAACAAAAATAAAAACATAAAATTAAACAATTTGCCTTTCAGAAACAATAACTTAAAATACTTAAAATGCAATCATTTGATAGCATTATATTCCATGAGCAGTTAAGAGAAGATGCAGCTTTCTCTCCTGGCAATGCAGAAGTTATGCTAAAACTAATTATGCAGCAATGATTTTCCAGTTGAATGATTTGGGTGAAGAATTTTGCTTCACTTACAGATTTCTATTTAATGAGAAGCTTGCAATGAAATATTGAAATTTAAGCTGTGCCTGTTTGTTTACCTGAATCATAGACTCTGCCAACCGTGTTTCATCTACCTCCAATATCATCATTCTGATTTCCTCATATGGCACCCGAAAAGAGCTCAGGAAGATTGCTAAGAGGGAGAAAGAGAGAAAGGTTTATAATGAATAAGGTTTAAAAAAGTATTTCAGATGTAGTTCTATTTATAAAATCAAAAATAAATTCAGAAAACAAGAGAATTCAAACATTTAATATAATTATTATGGGGGAAACTTCCATTACCACATTTTATACTCTTCTCTAGTTTTAAAACTAGTGTTTAAACAACAGTCCTGTATTATTGCACTGGATCCAAGGTTGATTTTTAAATGCTCAGTTATTTATCTACCATAAGAATGATGCCAGTTTTCATGTGATAACAAAAAATGAAATAAGGTATACAATAAAAACATCACATTGTAATGAAAATAATGAGAAAACCACAATAGGTGCATGTAATATTTGTCTAAACGTAGGTGTTATTTGCTTGTATCTCTTCTAGCCTTAGAAAAAAGTTCAGCAAAAAGTATTTTAAGAAAACTGCTAAGCAGTACATTAACACTTTTACAAGTAATAGTAGCACTTCACTATTCAGAAACATTGTAAACAGTATGCTAGAGAAATCTTACATGTAACCAAAGCTTAAAATATCCAATTTTAGAAAACAAATTCTCATTGAAAACTATCCAAATGTAATAGATAGTATAATATGTTATTACTGAGAATTCTAAACATTATTTACATCTTTCTTGATGCCTCTTATATTAACTATTATAATGATTTTCTCAAAAGTTACTGAAGTAGAAGGATATTTTCACAGCAACAGATACAATGCTTTTGCTAGTTCACCCCTTATTCTACTATTATGTTTCTACATTCAAGATGTCACTTCTTAACCATACTCAGCACCTGCAAATCAATAGCCTATTATTTTTCTTTTTTATTTAATGAATGTCTATGTCATCTAGTATGTGTATTTCTAGATAAAGACACTATGTTCAACACCTCATATCTGTGGGTTCCACATTCACAAATCTGACCAACTGTGGATCAAATTCAATCCACAGTAGGTTAAATCTAACGATACAGAAACCACAGATATAAAAGCTGACTATAAGGAACTTGAGCATCTGTGGATTTTGGTATTCATCAGGAGTCCTGGAACCAATCCCTCTGATATCAAAGGATGACTATTTTTTATAAAACTCAGGAAACAGGATCAGCTTCTTTTCTGTATTGAGGTTGTATTCCTGACTTGTGAGACTATCATGTACTACCTACAGGTTAACAAGGGCACCATCTGTGTTCATATCACCAATACACACAGTTCTGAACCCAAGAAGTCTTAAATATGAAATAATTATTATAAAACTCACAGATGTCTATAATCCTTAATATCCCAAGAACAAGATAAAATATATAAATGGTATAAGAGTAAATAGAGATTTGGCCAGGCGTGGTGGCTCACGCCTGTAATCCCAGCACTTTGGGAGGCAGAGGCAGGCGGATCACGAGGTCAGGAGATCAAGACCATCTTGGCTAACACAGGGAAACTCCGTCTCTACTAAAAATACAAAAAATTAGCCAGGCGTGGTGGCGTGCACCTGTAGTCCCAGCTACTCGGGAGGCTGAGGCAGGAGTATCACTTGAACACAAGAAGTAGAGGTTGCAGTGAACCAAGATTGAGCCACTGCACTCCAGCCTGGGCGATACAGTTAGACTCTGTCTCAAAAAAAAAAAAAAAAGTAGTAGAGATTTGTAAAATTACAAAAGATAACTCCATAGCAGACAATAGAACATGCAAAAAATATAATCACTGAAGATGGTGAAGTAGGGCTCTCCAGTAATTCTCCACCCTCACAGAAACATCAATTTGAACTAGCCATATGTGAAAGAAAATACATTCAAAAATGAGAAAACAAGCAAAAAATCATAGTACCTGCTATAGACTAATACTAAAAAAGAAACATTGATGATGTAAAGAATGTTTTACATTACCCATATCAATCCCTCCCCCAACGTCAGGCAGTAGAGCAAAAAAAAAAAAGATACTGTCTACTTGAAAAATAGAGAGGGAAGTGAACATATAAATTTGCCTTTGTGCTTAACAACAAATCTACCACTATAAAACGCTCATGGACTCTGATTCCTGACAGGTACCTGCAATCTAAGCATCTAAACTGACACTGGTACCAGACAGGAATCCAATGGTCCTTTGAGAAAAATTCGAGTTCTGGCCCATATCACCGACAGATGACTGCAGCGACCTTCCTTTACAGAAAATACTTAGCGGCAAGCAGGCAACAGCAGCCGTGGGATTCAGGAACCACCCAGGACTGCAACAGCATTAGGAACCACGAAAGTAAGCCTGATGCTGGGTCAGCTGTGGGAGCCCAAAATTTTCCAGCCTGGGCTGCACCACCCAAAGCACTTCTAGGCTTAGGGCACTCCCCAGCACTGCACCAATAACAGCAATCCATACCAGATGGTCTACTCAGAAACCCTAGACAGACTTACTGTTGAACGATGACCTAAAATAAAGTCAAACTGAGAAGAATGGAATAAATATCTACTTCTTCAACGTGTAGACAGCAACACTTGACCACAATACAAAAAGACAATCAGGGAAACATGACATCACCAAAGGGACAAAATAAGCTGCCAGTGATGCACACTAGAGACCGACATGTATGAACTATCTGGCAAGGAATTCAAAGCTGTAGTTTAAGAAAGTTCAGTGAACTTCAAGAAAATATAAAAAAAAAAAAAAATTTAAATGTTAGACCTAATACTATAAAAACCCTAGAAGAAAACCTAGGTAATACCTACCATTCAGGACATACGCATGGGCAAGGACTTCATGTTTAAAACATCAAAAGCAATGGCAACAAAAGCCAAAATTGACAAATGGGATCTAATTAAACTAAAGAGCTTCTGCACAGCAAAAGAAACTACCATCAGAGTGAACAAGCAACCTACAGAATGTGAGAAAATTTTTGCAATCTACTCATCTGACAAAGGCCTAATATCCAGAACCTACAAAGAACTCAAACACATTTACAAGAAAAAAAAACAAACAATCCCATCAAAAAGTGGGCAAGGGATATGAACAGACATTTCTCAAAAGAAGACATGCATACAGCCAACAGACACATGGAAAAAATGCTCATCATCACTAGCCATCAGAGAAATGCAAATCAAAACCACAATGAGATACAATCTCACTCCAGTTAGAATGGCAATCATTAAAAAGTCTGGAAACAACAGGTGCTGGAGAGGATGTGGAGAAATAGGAACACTTTTACACTGTTGATGGGATTGTAAACTAATTCAACCATTATGGAAAACAGTATGGCGATTCCTCAAGGATCTAGAACTAGAAGTACCATAGGACCCAGACATCCCATTACTGGGTATATACCCAAAGGATTATAAATCATGCTGCTATAAAGACACATGCACATGTATGTTCATTGCGGCACTATTCACAATAGCAAAGACTTGGAATCAACCCAAATGTCCATAAGTGACAGACTGGATTAAGCAAATGTGGCAAATATACACCATGGAATACTATGCAGCCATAAAAAAGGATGAGTTTGCGTCCTTTGTAGGGACATGGATGCAGCTGGAAACCATCATTCTAAGCAAACTATCACAAGAACAGAAAACCAAACACCGTATGTTCTCACTCATAGGTGGGAACTGAACAATGAGATCACTTGGACTCGGGAAGGGGGACATCACACACCGGGGCCTATCATGGGGAGGGGGGAGGGGGGAGGGATTGCATTGGGAGTTATACCTGATGTAAATGATGAGTTGATGGGTGCTGACGAGTTGATGGGTGCAGCACAGCAACATGGTACAAGTATACATATGTAACAAACCTGCACGTTATGCACATGTACCCTAGAACTTAAAGTATAATAATAATATAAAAAAATCAAAAAAAAAAGAAAGTTCAGTGAACTTCAAGAAAAAAAAAAAAACAGTAATTTTTAACAAAGAAAATAGTTTTTAAAAATTAAACAGAAATACTAGAGCTAAAATACACAAGGTACAAAATGAGAAACTCAATAGAGAGCATCAACTGTAGAAGTGATCAAGCAGAAGAAAAAAAATCTGTAAACTTAAAGACAATTCATTTAAACGTATACAGTAAGAGAATAAGAAAAATGAATGAAAAGGAATGAAGAAAACGTAAAATTTATGGGACAGCATTAAAGAGCAAAAACGTGTCATTGAGGTTTGAGAGAGTAGATAACACTGTAGAAAATTTATTTTAAAAAGTAACAGCAGAAAACTTTCCAAACGTGGAAAAAGATATAAATATCCAGATATGAGAAGGTAAAAGGTGTCCAGTATGGTTGAATCCAATACTACCATGACATTATAAACAAACTGTCAAAGATCAAAGACAAAGAGGGGATCCAGAAAGCAACAAGAGAAAATAATAAAAAAGCAAACAAGAGAGTTCCAGTATACCTAACAGCAGACTTCTCAACAGAAACCTTACATGCCAGGAGAAAATATGATGACATATTAAAAGTACTGAAGAAAAACAACTTCTAACTAAGAATACTGTACCATAAAAATTTATTTTTCAGAAATCAAGGATAGAGTTTCCCAGATAAACACAAGCTAAGGAAGTTCACAATCAACAGCACTGTCTTATAAAAATTGCTAAATGAAATTCTTCCAGTTGAAAGAAAAGGATGATAATGAGAAATACAAAAATATCTGAAAGTATAACTCACCAGTAAAAGTAAGTATATAGTCAAATTTTGAATATTCTAATAATGTAATGGTGGTATGTAAAATCACTTATATCTTTAAAAGAGAGAATAGAGGACAAAACTATTAAAATTTACAGTAACGACAATAAATTGTTAAGGAATATTCAATATGGAAAGATGTGAATTGTGACATCAAAAATTCAAAATTGAAGGAGAGAGTACAATTAACACGTAGTCTTATTTTTTTATAAGTGATCAAGGTTATCAGTTTCAAATAAACTGTTTTAACTATAAAAAATATTTTAGTTAGCCTCATGATAACCACAAAAAATCTACACTAAATGCACTACAAATCAAAAGCAAAAAATCAAAACATACTATTAGAGAATAATCACTTATCCAGAAAGGAAAAAAGTAAAAAGTATCTACAAAACAAGTAGAAAACAATCAACAAAATGGTAGTTATACGACCTTCACTATCAATAATTATCTAGAATCTAAATGGATTGAATTCTCAAATTAAAAGACAGTGGCTGAATGAAAACAAAACAAAACTACAACAATATGCTGACTACTGAAGACTCATTTCACCTGTAAAGACACATATAAACCAAGTGTAAAGATAGAAAAAGATATTCCATGCACATGAAAACCAAGAGAGAACAGGAGTAGCTATATTAACATCAGATAAAATATACTTTAAACCAAAAACTGTAAAAGGAAACAAAGAAGGATATTACATAATAAAGTGATCAACTCAGCAAAAGGATGTAACACTTGTAAAATATGTATATATATATGTGCATGTGTACATATATATATTATGTATCCAACACCAAAGAATCTAAATATACAAAGCAAATAGATCTACAGGGAGACATACATTTCAATACAATAATATTAGGAGACTTCAACACCTCATTTTCAGTAATAAAACAATCATCTAGACAGAAAATCAAAAAACATTAAATAGAAAATAAACTCTAGGCCAAAAGGACCTAACAAATATTTACAGAACATTTCATATAACAAAATCAGAATAAACATCCTTCTCTCAACTGCACGTGGAACATTCTCCAGGACAGATCATATGTTACGCCACAAAACAAGTCTTAACAAATTTAAGGAGACTCAAATCATATCAAGTATATTTTCTGACCACAATGGAATAAAACTAGAAATCAATAACAGAAGAAAATTCAAAAACTTTTCAAATACATGAAAACAAAACCACATGTTTCTAAATAACCAATGGGTCAATGAAGAAATTAAAAGTCCTCAATTTTAAAATTTATTTAGAAAAATGAAAAGGGAAATACAACATACCAAAATATATGGGATATAGCAAAAGCAGATCTAAGTGAGAAGCTTACAGAAATAAACATCTACATTTAAAAAACAAAAAAATCTCAATCTAACATTGCACCTGGAGGAATTAGAAAAACAAGATAAACTCAACCCAAAATTATTAGAAGAAAGTATTAAAGATCCAATCAGAAATAAATGAAATGGAGACTAGAAAATACTAAAAAAGAAAAAATAAAGAAAGAAAAAAGAAAACAAAAAACAAAAAGTTGATTTTTGGAAAAATAAACAAAATAATCAAATGTTTATTTAGACTAAGAAGACTCAAATAAATATAGTCATAAATGAAAAGATATTACAACTGACACCACAAAAATAAAAAGAATTATATGAGACTATTTTGAATGATTTCTTATACATCAATAAATTGGATAACCTAGAAAAAAAATTGATAAAATCCTAGAAAATTAAAACTTATCAAGATTTAATTATAAAACAATAGAATACCTGAATAAACCAATAACTAGTAAGGAAACTGAAATCAGTAATAAGTAGTTTCTCACCAAAGAAAAGCTGAGGATCTAATATATTCGCTGCTTAATTATATCAAACATGTAAGTAAAAACTATTACCAATTCTTATGAAAACATTCAAAACAACAATAAAAAAGTAGAGACTACTGCCAAACTCACTCCACAAGGCTGGCATTCCCCCGACACCAAAATCTGCAAGGATGCAACAGAAGAAAACTACTTGTCACTAACCCTGAAGCAAAAATTCTCAACAAACTGAATTTAAAGATCAATCACCATGATCAAATAGGATTCATTCCGGAGATGCAAGGATGGTTCAAAATATGTAAATCAATAAATGTGACACATCCTATTAACAGTATGAAGGACAAAATCATATAATCATTTCAATAGATAGAAAAATAATTTGACAGAATTCATCACTCTTTTATGATAAAAAATTTTAACAAATTAGGAATAGAAGAAATCTGTCACAACACAATAAATATACGTGTTATATATGACAAACACACAGTTATCATCATAACAAATAGAGAAAAGTTAAAAGCTTTTCCTATAAAATCTGGAAGATGAGGATCTCTACTTTCACCACTTCTGTTCAACATATTACTTGAAGTTCTAACCAGGACAATTAGGCAAGAGAAAAAAAAAAAAAAAGGCAGAAATAAGTTAAACTGTACTTGCTTGCAGAAAACAAGCTTAAATAAAAAAAAATCATAAAGACTCCACCAACAAACTGTTAGATCAAATAAATTCAGTAAAATTTCAGGACACAAAATCAACATAAAAATCAGTACCATTTCTACACACTAATAGCAAACTATCTGAAAAAGTAATCAAGAAAATTCCATGTACAACAGCTACCAACTATTAGAGATCATTATGTTAAGTGAAATAAGTCAGACAGAGAAAGGCAAATATCACAATTTCTCACTTATTTGTAGGATCTAAAAATCAGAACAATTTAACTCAGGGAGAGAGAGAAGAAGGAATGATTACCACAGGCTGGGAAGGGTAGTAGGGGAGTGGGGAGAGATGCAGATGGATGGTTAATGGATTCCAAAAAAAAAAAAACTCAAAATGAAAAAAGAGACTAAGAAACTACTACACGTAAGAACCAAAACTAAGAAACTACTAGAAGAAAAGAGGGGGAAAGCTCCAGGACATTGGTCTCTATAATAAAATTTTGACTATCACCTCAAAAGCACAGGCAAAAATAGACAAATAGTATTACACCAAGCTTAAAAAGCTTCTGCATAAAATATATAATCCACAGAGTGAACAGACAAACTACAGAATAGGAGGAAATATTTGTAAACAATATACCTAATAAGGGATTAATATCTAAAATATATAAAGAACTGAAACAATTTAAGGAAAAGAAAACAATTAACCAAAATAAAAAGTGGATAAAAGACCTAAACACATTTCTCAAAAGAAGACATACAAATGTTCAACAGGTATATTTAAAACAGGTTCAACGTCTCTAATCATCAATGACAGGCAAAACAAAACCACAATGAGATACCACTTAAACCCCTGTTAGAATGGCTATTATCAAAAAGACAAAAATGGATAAAAAACTGTGGGACATACTATGCAATGGAGTATTATTTAGCCATAAAAAAGAATGAGATCCTCTCATTTGCAACAACATAGACGGAACTGAAGATCATCATATTAAGTAAAATAAGCCAAGCAGAGAGAGACAAACGTCACATGTTCTCACTTCTTTGTGGGATCTAAAACTCAAAATAATTTAACTCAGGGAGATAGGAGTAGAAGTACAGTTACCACAGGCTGGGAAATGCTGTAGGGGAGTCGGGGTGGTGGGATGTAGGTGAGGGTGGTTAATGGGTACAAAAAATTTGAAAGAATGAATAAGACCTACTAATTGATAGCACAACAGAGTGATTATAGTCAATAATAATTTAATCATGCATTTAAAAATAACTAAAATAATTTAATTGGATCGTTTGTAACACAAAGGGTAAATGCTTGGGGATAGATATCCCATTCTCCATGATGCTATTGTTATGCCCAAATCCAAACATCTCATGTACCCCATAAATACATAAAACTACTATGTACCCACAAAAATGTTTTTAAAAAGACAAAAATAACAAGTGTTAGAAAAGATGTTGAGAAAAAGGAATTCTTATACACTTTTGGTATGAATGTAAAGTAGTAAACCATTATTAAAAAACAGTATGGAGTCTCCTTAAAATATTCAAAATGGAATTACCATATAACCAAGCAATTCCATTATTGGATATATATCCACAAGAAATAAAATCAGTATCACAAAGAGATCTGCATTCTCATGTTCACTGGAATACTATTTACAATAGGCAGGATATGAAATCAGCGTAAGAGACCATCAATGAAGGACTGGATAAAGTAAATGTGGTATATATACAAAATGGAATACTATTCAGACATAAAAAAGAACAGGCCAGGTGTGGTGGTTCATGCCTATAATCTCAGCACTTTGGGTGGCCGAGGCAGGTGGATTGCTTGAGGTTAGGAGTTCAAGACCAGCCTGGCCAATACGGCAAAACCCTGTCTCTACTAAAAAAACACAAAAATTAGCCAGGTGTGGTGGTGTACACCTGTACAGCTACTCAGGAGACTGAGGCATGAGAGTGAACTCAAGAGGTGAAGGCTGCAGTAAGCTGAGGTCATGCCACTGCACTCCAGCCTGTGTGACAGAGTAGAGCCAGACTCTGTCTCAAAAAAATAAATAAACAAACAAATACATAAGATAAACAAATAGCATAACATAATGATAAATATAATAGCAAATAATAAATACAAGAAAAAGCAGAAAAGATACAATGGTGATAGTAGAATTTGCTTTACAGATGGAATATTCTTTTACTTTCTCCTATCGTTGTCATTTGTTCACTCCTTTGAGATATTCTATAATTAAAGTAGTACCTAGCACATATATAAAGATCAAACTAGGGTTTAAAAAATAGTTTATGAATAAACTGTCTTTTGGAAAGCATTTGTTATAACAACTAAGGACAAAAAAAAATACAAGAGTTGAAAATGACCTGATGCCTAAGAGACAATTCAGAAGACAAATATACATTTTCTAAATACTTTAAGTTACTGAAAATGAGAGATATTCAGTTAATGTGTCCAAGAGATCGATCAAAAGGAATCTTTTTACTAACATACATCTTTATCTTTCAGAAGATGACTATACAGATCCAATAGGAAGCTTTGGATTCAGCTTGAAAGCGTAAAGTGTACAGATTTTAGAGCCAGTCATGCTTGTTTTCTGCTAGGAAATTTATAAATATTTAAACCTTGATGATAATTTGTACATTCCAGGGTTCCTCCTTTTACAGCTCTTACTGCCAGTGTAAACAAATCTGGTAAAACAAATGAATCTCACAAAACTCCTGAGCCTTCTCTTGATCCTAGTGTGCCTGGAATTCTATCCTTCATGATGGGCCCAAAATCTTGGCCAAAACCTTTATGAACTCAAAAATATAGAAAACCAAAAACACTCTTAAATAAACAAGTAGACAAATGAATGACTTTTAGATTCTTTCTCCCAAATTCTAATCTAGTACACAACCATAATATTTCTCTTCAATCAACTTTAGAAATGAACCTCTCCATTTCAGTATCAGTATTCTACTACTGACCACTGTTTTATTTCAATTTATCTCAATCTAAAACAGTTTTAAGACTCTTCTCAGAATTCAGACTCTCAAAACTCTAAATTTCATGACAAAAACCAGCTGTGAATCAAACTATAATTACAATAAAGATTATAGGCTCCTAAAGCTTCTTAAAGCTTAAATCATAATGCCTGCTACCATCAGAGAGGGCAAGAATAATCTTAAAATGTATTACATCATAACATGACATGGTATAAATTCTGTATCTTTTCATCTTACACTTTAAAACATGTTTCTCAATTAAATGAACAGGATATATATACTCTAGCTAAATGAAACAAGGCAAACAGGACCCTTTCCATAAAAACATTATTCTGTTATCTGTAAAAAGGAACAGATATACATTAAACTATATAAACATTAAAATATTTTCAAAATGAGCAATCTTATTGAAATCACTTAACTGCTACACCCACCAGATTCCCTATCTATACTGTCAATGCTAATACCCACCTAGTGGGATTGTAGTGAAGATTAAAGGGCCAAATACAGAACTAATAAACAAAGGTAATCAGTATTTATTGGCTGTTTTAACTATATTTGAAAGCCCATGTAGAACACGTTCTGTAATACATAAATAAATAACCTTGTTCAAAAAGTTATTTAACTTTGAGATGGACATTTAGGCTAACTTATCACAGCTGACCCATCCAGAAAGAATTCTATTAAACATTATATTTCTTCAGAAACTATTACAAGACTATTTAGAATCAACACTACTAAATAGTAATGCAGTTCATGAACATTCTTCAAAACAAAATCATCTCTTTAGATCACAGACACAGAACTTTTTGACATTATCTGACATACTTCAAAACACAGTGCTTTGAACTGAGACCAAATTCTTTTGGGAGGGAAATTCCCTAAAGTATGTATATCATACAAAAAACAAACACAAACAAAATCTCTGTGGTCTAAGCAACACACACAAATTATTTCTCATGAAGATGACATGGTTCATCAAACCAGAAATGCAGAGCTCTATTAATTATGATCCCTACATCAGCATGATGGACACCGCTCTGAATGCCATTCTGGGTGCCAGGGGGAGCTTCTTCAACCACCAATGAAATGCTTCCACTCAAAAAGTGACATTATCTCCACTCCCATCTTCACTGGTCCAAGCACATCACTTGGTGACTCCTAACTTGACAGGGGCAGAGATGTGCAATCAGCAGTGCCCAGAAATAGAGAATTGACTACTAAACAATACATCAGTGCCACCATACTATCCATGGGGATCTTGGCAGGCCTGCATTGTAGAAAAGGGATGAGTTTAGATCAAAGTGATTATGAAGGAGAGGAGGTTCTGAAATTTTCATAAAAGGAATGCCTACTCTACCATTTGGATACATTGCCTCTAACGTAACTCCCTCTTTAATCAGTAGCATAGATCTTTATCCTCTTGCTGAAGAACTGTTTTATTCCAATATTTGCTAAAAGCTCAGCTGAGGCATGTAGTAATTGAGGGACAGACGAAAAACCATGTTAATTCATCATCACTCTAGATTTTCCACATTATTTATATCCCTCTTGCACCATCAGAAAGTGATATTACAGACCATAGTACATCATCTCTAAGCATAACTACCTTTGATGAACTTAAGAGTAGTTAGAAATGAGTTAAGAGCAAAACTATTTGCCTTCTTCTTTCACAGTAATTTGGTCAAGAAGATAATTCAATACTCCGTATTTAGCTCCTGTAACAGTAATTAAATCTAAAATATTTCTACTCAGAACTTTTGAGACAAGGCTTTGAACTGCTCAGATGGGATAACTGAATTCACTTTGCCCACGAGCCTTATTTCCGTTAATATTCTAACCTCCTTTAGGCGTAGCCAAGTATCACAAATACTAGAAATTCAGAGTTACAAAAGAAGAATACATTACCAATTTTTTTTCAAATATGATGTCATTACCTAAATTCCTTAAGTCTTTATTTTTATATTTTAAAAAAGGGACTTTAAAGAGTAGTTTTTCTTCAGTTATGAAAGGTAGAATTTCATTTTAAAACCTTTTCTTATTTGTATTTTGTAATATGCATTATCTTTTGAAGCATTTAATCCCATAATTTACCTAAAGGAGTTATTTGTGAATTTATCATGCATATAATAACAAAATGAAAATAGCAAATAATGAATAGTCGGTCTTAAATAAAATGAAATCATTCAAAGAAATATTTCCACTGTCTTTCAATGGTATTGGAATATGATACTTACAAAGGTTCTGGGCAATTTTAGAATCTAGAAACTTAAGTTCTTTAATTTTTTTCTTAATAGATTTCTTCTCTTCCGTATCTTCCTCTTCTCTTCTCTCTGTAAAACCAAGAGTAGGTCCATGTTAGGGGCAGTAATTCATTCAAATACAGAAGTGTAAAAAGTGAACTTTTATCATTAAATAAGCTAAAAAGGATGTAACTCTTCTAAATAAAACTTATAAAAATAAATAAAACAATAGATATCCCAAGACCTGAACTGTTGAAGATAGAAACTGGGAGCTTTTATGTCAGAGAAACTATGGAAAGTAAGTATTTGAAGGTCTAACAGGAAAAGCAACAAAAAAACATGTATACTATGGAAACCAATACCATTGGGTTTAAGAATAACTACAATTAGCTCATTTGAATAGCATACAGGACACAGTTATAAAAATTAATATACCTGCACTCAAGTTGCAAGTATATTAATTGGATTATATTTTTAAATTGGATTATGAAGCTAGCTCTAAGAATGCTAACTAAAACACAGTCATTTTATGTCTAATGTACAATATCATTCTTATTTAAAAACATGGCTTATGGAAAATTAAAATAATAGATTTTATTGATTGTGAATGTCGAATCATCTATGCATCCTTGAAATAAATCCCATTTGATCATAGTGTATTATCTTCTTGATGTACTGTTGGATTTGTTTTGCTGCTATTTTGTTGAGGATTTCTGCATCTAAATTCATCAGGAATATTGGTCTAAGTTTTCTTTTTATGTTGGGTCCTTGTCTTGTCTTGGTATCAGTGTCAAGCTGGCCTTGTAGTATGAGTTAGGAAGAATAGTTTGAAAGGAATTGGTGTTAGTTCTTCCTTAAAACCTTGGTAGAATTCAGCAGTGAAGCCATCCAGTCTTGGGCCCTTCTTTGTTGGAAGACTGTTTACTACTGATTCAATTTCCTTACTCATTATTGGTTTGTTCAGGTTTCCTATTGTTTCTGATTCAATCTTGGTAGCTAAGTGTCCAGAAATTTCTTCATTTCTTCTAGGTTTTCCAGTGTGTTGGCAAACATTTGTTCATAATTAGCCTCTAACAATCCTTTTTATTTCTGTGGTATCAGTTGTAGTATCTCCTTTTGTGATTCTGATTTTATTTATTTGGGTTTTCTCTCTTTTTTCTTCTAGCGGTTTATCAATTTAATCTTTTTTTAAAAAAACAACTTTTTATCTCTTAATCTCATATTGTTTGTTTTTTGTTTGTTTGTTTGATTTGAGACAGGGTCTCACTCTGTCACCCAGGCTGGAGTGCAGCAGCATGATCAGAGTTCACTGTAACCTTGACTTCTCAGGCTCAATTGATCCTCCCACCTCCGCCTCCTGTGTAGCTGGGACTACAGATGTGTGCCACCACATTCAGCTAATTTCTTTTTATTTTTCATAGAGACAGAGTCCCACTATGTTGCCCAGGCCAGTCTTGAACTCCTGTCCTCAAGTGCTCCTGCCCTCAAGTGATCCTCCCACCTCAGCCTCCCAAAGTGCTGAGATTACAGGTGTGAGCCACCTCACACAGCAATGTGTCTTCTTTTTTTTGTCTCTATTTCATTTAGTTCTGCTCTGAACTTTATTATTTGTTTCCTTCTACTAACTTTGGGTTTGGTTTGTTCTTTTCCTAGTTCCTTAAAATACATCACTAAGTTCTTGAATTGCAATCTATTTTTTTATGTAGGTATTTTTTGCTACAAAATTCCCTCCTAGTACTGTTTGTGCTATATTCCAAAGGTTTTGGTATATTTTGTTTCTACTTTAACTCATTTCAGAAATATTTTTTATTTTCTTAATTTCTTCGTGACTTATTGTACATTACAGAAGCAAGCTGTTTAATTTCCATATTATTTGAAAAGTTCCCAAAGTTCCTGTTATTGATTTCTAGTGTTACTCCATTGTGAGCTACAAAAGTTAATATAATTTTGATTTTTGAAAATTTGTTGAAACTTGTTTTCTGGCCTAACAAATGGTCTATTCTGGAGAGTGTTCCATGCACTGAAGAGAAGATGTGCGTTGTGCACCTACTGGATGCTATGTTCTAAAATGTCTATTAGATCCATTTGGTCTACAGTGCAGTTTCAGATAGATATTTATTTGACAATTTTCTAGCTAGATGGTCTGACAAATGCTGAAAGTTAAATTCTCCAACTACAACTATATTGGAGTGTCTCTCTCCTTGTAGATATCTGCTTTAAACATCTGGGTGTTCTGGCATTGGGCATGCATACATTTAAAACTGTTTTATTCTCATGCTGAATTGGTCCCTTTATTTATATAATGATCTTGTCTCTTTTTATCTTTTTTGACAAATTCTATTTTGACTGATACAAGTGTAGTTTATTCCTGCACACTTTTGCTTTTCATTTATATACATTTTTTTCAATCCCTTCGCTTTCAGTCACTGTGTATCTTTACAGGTGAAGTGAGTTATTGTAGGCAGCATATTTTTTAATTCATTCAGCCAGTCTATAACTTTTAATTAGATAATTTACACTACTTATAATCAAGGTCATTACTAATGGGTGAGCACTTAACGCCTGTCATTTTGTTGATCATTTTCTGATTGTTTTGTATATGCTTTGTTCCTCTCTTCCTCTGTTTATCTTTGCAGTTTGGTGGGTTTCTATAGTAACAATATTTGCGTCCTTTCTCATTTGTGTATCTGCTCTATAGGGAGTTTTACACTTTTATGTGTTTTAACAGTGGTAGATACAGCTTTCTTTGCTTCCAGATATATGACTCTCTTAAGCAAGGAGTCTAGTGGTGATGAATTTCTTCAGTGTTTGCTTGGCTGGGAAAGACTATTTCTCCCTCATCTCTGAAGAATAGCTATACTGAGTAAAGTATTCTTATCTTACAGTTCTTTTCTTTAAGCATTTTGTATGTATCATCCAATTCTCTCCCAGCCTGTAAGTTTTCTGCTAAAAAAACTGATGTTAGTCTGATGGGGATTCCCTTACATGTGACTTGACACTTTTCTTTTGCTATTTTTATAATGCATTATTTGCCGTTGACTTTTGAAAATTTGAATATAATATGTCTCACAGAAGACTTTTTGAGTTGAATCTATTTGGGAATCTTTGAGCTTCGTGTATCTGGATGTCTATTTCTTTCCCAAGACTTAGAAAGTTTTCAGCTATTATTTCATTAAATAGGTTGTCTATGCCTTTTTCCATCTCTTCTCCTTCCAGTAATCCCAAAACACAAATATATATTTGCTTAATTGTGTCCCCCATGTCACATGTCACACAGACTTTCTTAAATCCTTTTCTCTATTTTTCTTTCTTTTCTTTTTTTTTTGGTTTGTCTGGGTTATTTCAAAAGACCTTATTTCCAAACTCAGAAATTACTTCTTTTCATTGCCTAGTCTACTGATAAAGATCTTGGTTGTATTTTTTATTTCCTTTATTGAATTCTTCAATTCAAGAATTTCTATTTGGCTCTTTTTTTTTATATCTATCTCTTTGTTGAATTTCTCATTCTAATCAATTGTGTTCCTGATTTCTTTATATTGTCTACTTGTGTTCTCTGTGTTTCATGGAGTTCTGTAATGATCATTATTTTGAATTCCCTTTCAGGTCTTTTATAAATTTCTTGTTATTTGGGGTGTGCTGCAGGAGAATTACTATGTTCCTTTGAGGTATCATGTTTCTTTTCTTTTTCATGTTTTTTTGTGTCCCTATAGTGATATCCGTGCACCTCCTATAATAATGACTTCTAATTTTATAGAGTAGATTTATAGCATCAATTTAGTAGAGTGTTTGGAGTTTTGGGTGGGAGCAGCCACATAGTCTCTGTGTGATTTATTCAGCTATAATCATCAGCTGTGTCTGAGATTTCCTCAGTGGCTTAGGCTGCAGTTGTTTGTGGAGGCTTTGGTATGACTTTCCTAGTGATGAAGATGAAGAGCCAGACCCAAAGTGGGTCTGTCCTTGAGCCCAGGTGGCATGTATATGGATACCAGCAGGCTCTAGTCACATCAGTCCTTAATTCCCTGGGCAGCAAACATAGGTTCTGGGAAGACCAGTCCTTGGGCCCCTGGGGGTTGTACTTAGGCACTGGCAATAACAGTCAGGTGGCACATGTGATCGTATGGCAGTCCCACAGTGGAGGTGGCAAGGTCGCTATTGGACAAAATTGGGAACTTGATAAGAAAGAAGAGTGTAGCAATGTGTTTTGGTAGATATGTAAATCACTAAAGGTAAAGTTCAAAATCTGAAATGCTCCAAAATCTGAAACTTTGAGCATCAAGATGGCACTCAAAGGTTATGTTCAAAGGAAATGTTCATTGGAGCATTTCAGATTAGAGAGATTTGGATTAGAGGTGCTCAACCAGTAAGTATTATACAAACATTCCAAAATCTAAAATACAAAACACTTCTGGTCTGAAGCATTTCAGATAGGGGATATTCAACCTGTATATTACAATTACATATTTTGGTACATAGCATGAGGTAAGAATCAAATTTTCCATTTTCCAAAACATTTGATATTTCTCTGTCATTTTATATAACTAACCATCTTTCTCAACTGATTTTAAGTTACACTTTGATCATATACTTAGTGTCTAGATATGTTATTTCTATTTTTCTGGGCTACTAGTTCTGCTCTATTATTCCCTGTGCTACTGTTAACACTGCTATCACCCTGTCTTACGTACTATAGATTTATGATACATTTTATTCATTGGCTGTTCAAATTATTTTTCTCCATATCTAAATTTTGTTCATTTTTTTGTTTGCTTTTTTGAGATGGAGTCTTGCTCTGTCGCCCACGCCAGAGTGCAGTGGTGCGATCTCGGCTCACTGCAACCGCTGCCTCCCAGGTTCAAGCGATTCTCCTGCCTCAGCCTCCTGAGTAGCTGGGACTACAGGCGCATGCCACTATGCCCAGCTAATTTTTGTATTTTTTTTTAAATAGAGACGGGGTTTCACCAGTTGGCCAGGTTAGTCTCGAACTCCTGGCCTCAAGTGATCCACCTGCCTCGGCCTCCCAAAGTGTTGGGATTACAGGTGTGAGCCACCGCGCCCGGCCCTCATTTATTTTTCCACATGAACTTTAGAGCAACCCAAAAGATCTAAAAATAAAATCCATTTAAATTGTATTTGAATTGCAAGGCAATTGTAAATAGATTCTGAGAGATTTGATATCTTGACAATTTCCGAACTTCCTTATCATAAACACAGCATGTGTTTATAATTATTCAACTTAGCACATTGTTCTTTATGCATGACCTGTATATTTTTTGGTAAGTGTTAGGTATCAAAAGGACATTTAATTTATAGTCCTAGGTATTATGTAGAAACTTTGCCTAATTTTGCATACACATTTTATAATCAGGATTTTACTTATTTTGTCTTTCATTCAGATAAAAAAAATGTATTAAGCAACTAAAAGACTGTGTTAGGCAACAAAGATACAATGCTAGACAAGATAGAGAAATTCCTTGCCTCAAAGAATTTAAGGTCTAATTGAAGTGACTATAAAATAAATGACAATTATAATACGTAGATGTATTAGTGATGTTATAGTGAGAACTACACAAGAATAAAGAAGAGCACCCTAAACATACTTGTCAAAAATAGTCCTTTTAGGTTAAATACCTAAGCAAAGCTTGAAAGGAAAAAGGAGTCAGCCAGGTAAGAAGGTGGGGATATGTGGCAAAGACACAATAATAGAAGGATAGTATTTGAAGGTGTAAAGGTGCAAACTCTAAAGGCACTGAAAGATGTGAGGATAATAAGAACAGAAAATATAAACAGAAATAAATGACACCAGAAATGAGTCAGGTACCAGATAACACAAGATATTTTAAGCCAGAATAAGACACTTGGATTTTATTCTCACAGTAATGAGGAGCCACTGAAGATTTAAGCACATGAGACATCAGGAGAACTACATTTTAGGAAAAACTCAGGCTAAAGAAGGTAGTTTAGAAGAATGGCAAAAATGACAATAGAAGGGCAAGACCAAAGGAAGTTGACAGTAATCCAAAAGAAAGTAAAGGGTACCTTCACCAAGGGCAGTAACAACAGGGGGAGTGTGGATAAGTTCCAAAAGTAGATTCTATAGTGGGAAATAGACTAATTATTGATCTAGCCCAAATTTGTCTCTTGAACTCCAGACTTGAACAACCAACTACTCTCTCTCAATATCTTTATTTGGATGTCTAATGAGCAACTGTACTTAACATGCCCAAAATCAAACTCCTGACATATACGTGCCTACCTCCATACCTGCTCTCCTAACTATTTTCTTCAGCTTAAAAAAATGGGAATGTTCTTTTTGCTATTTTCAAGTCCAACACTTGAATTTTTGCTACTATTCCCCTCACAATAATATCCAATCCATCAGTGAATCTAGTCGATTCTAACTCCAAAATATTCACTAAAGTAATCACTCCTCACCATCGCCCTGGTACGATTTCTTTTAGTGGCTAACATCTTTTTTCATCTGGACCACAACTTGTTTCTAACTAATCTCCTTGCTTTCAGGCTTAACCAGCTGTAGTCTCTCCACTACAGTGCAGCAAATGAACCCTGCTAAAACTTATTGGTAAAGCCTTTCCTTACTGCCTTATATAGAAAGCAAACTCTTCACCTGGAGTTCCGTATCAACATTGCTCTGCCTTTTTTCTCCTTCAAAGCACTTACTCCTTACGTATCATAAATTTGATATTGTCCCACTTCCTCCATTAGAAAATAAGACCCTTAGAGGCAGAAACTTTGATTGCCACTATATTCTTAGCACCAAGATTAAAGCCTGGAACACATCAGGTACTCAACAAATATCTTTTGGATGGACATATATATGGTCACTTGTGTGTATGTATGTATGTATGAATCGGCAGAGTAAAAGAGAATAAAAAGAGGATACTCAGGCTTAAGCTATCAGATAGATGACAACGATGATGTTTATTTAGATAAAACAATGGTGATGTTTATTTAATTCAGCAACAAATGAGGAACAGGTTTGGACACTAGTCCAGTTTAAAACATGTTCAGTTACAGAAGCTCTTCTATATCCACATAGTCATGTACAAGAGGCAGCTGGACATACAGATAAGGAGAAGAGAAAATGGGAATGATGATACAGGTATCAGTCCTAGTAACTACTCCATTGACTGTCACAGGTTTTCCAGGTACCATATAACGACACTTTCATCTCCTTATTCCCAGAATTTAAAACTTTGTTTCTGGTCTTGTTGTATTAGTTAAAATTTTCAGATGAAGGCTAATAAAAAAGTTACTAGGATTCTCTTCCTTAACCTGACCAAATAGCAATCCTCAACTTCTCAGAAAATATATACGTTTTATTTTCTTGTCTTTATTCTTAAGAGTAGACTGTAACTTTTTTAAATGTTTATTTTTCTTATCATTATCAGTATCCTTTTACATTCTGAAACATTTCGTAGTCTACCTAAAGAAAAATGTTAAAGACACAAGTAACTGTAAATTTTAAATCACATTTTCTGAACACCTATTAAGTACTGCACTGAATGCTTTCTGTTTCTGTTTCCTATATAATTCTCATTATAGTCATCCTAATACTACTACTACTATCATTGTCATCATCATCATCACAATAAGAAAAAATAATGCTTAGGTTAATTTTAAGCAACAAATCTGATAAAAGAATGATGACCACCTGACTTGGACTCCAATATTCTTTTCACTACCAGTGAAGTACATTAGGTGTCACAGTTTAAAAAAAAAAATACAAGCAACCTTCACCGTTTCAACCTCCAAATAAGACACTGACATAATTTAACCAATTCTACCTTTTGAAAATAAAAATGACAAATTAGACTCTTACTGAATTTAATGTATCAGGATACTCAGGATGGTGAGTATATACCCAGTAAGATAATGCTCTTCTCCCATCTTCACTGCTATCATATAGTCATAGGATTGTTGGGACAAAGGATCAATGGAACTTAGAGAGTGAGAATATGGACAAAGGGATACAAAGCAGCAGAATTGCCTAAGAGAGAAGACAATAGAAATTTTAAAACCAAAAGAGAAATACTTTTTTGTTGATATGAAGCCAGATAATGAGTCTATTATCCAAAAAGATTGATTTGGAAAAATCTTTCATATTAAGAGATAACAAGAGGGGTTTTTTTTGTTTGTTTGTTTTTTTATTTTTTAATGCAATCAGGGCTGCATCAGTGGAAAACCAGCAAAAATGTTTTATGCAAAGATCACTGATAACCTAATGTTGGCAACAATAAGGATGAATTAACAACGAATGAGAATAAAGGAGGACATTTAGTGAGAATAAAGTTTTTATACAGAATACTATTTCCGTTAGTCATGCTGGCAAAACCTCTGGTAAAATACTAGCATGCCTGGAGGAAGGGCAGGGTCCTCCTTCAGAGAACTCAGGCCTGGTATCCTGCAGCAGGTTCTACATCCCAGCCCACCACATACTAGTCACTAAACCTCATTATGGCTGTGATTCCTCATCTATGATATAGGGACACTGTCCCTCTAGGAGTAGTTATGAACATGAAGTGAGATGATAAATACCTTCATGTAACCCTCCCCCTGTGGTGACAAAGAAGAGTACAATCAGAGTCCATAAACACAATTTAGCATTCAAGAGTAAAGCACACTTTAGGCTCAAACCCATGAATCGGTGGAGCTATTCTTCTAAAGCCAGTTCAAAATACATTTACTCTGAAATACTAGATTTTCTCAAATATAACATGAAACTCTGAATCATAAAGTCAGATTATTAGTGCCATCTATACTTGTGATCTAGCTTTGTTGCCATTAGAGTTCTGTGTTTAATCTTACTTCCTAGAGATGCTGTGTAACGCTCCATTTTTCCAAGAGAAGATTAATACTGTTCAAAAACTGTTCTGATCACTAACACAGCATATGCCGCATTTTATAAGGGTTTTATGTCAGAATGAAGTCAAAGATGACAAAAGTTTCTATGTTGCCAAGAGCCATGAACTGAAAAAGTCTCTTTTAATTACATTTTCACTTCATTCTTTTTCTATTTTCAAAGTTTCAAAAATAGTTGCAAAATTATATAAAGAATATCCTTTCAAAATCTTTTCTTTCATACTAAACTTTCCATTTAAAAAATCATAATTCCATGTCACATGGTTATACATATTAGTACATAATCAGATTGATTAATCTACTAATCAGATTGATTAAAAATATAGCTTTCTAGGAGTAAGACTCCATATAAATGTTATCATACATTATTTCACCATTGCAAAAGAAAAAACACCTCAGAATACGCAGTTTTAAATGTTTTAGTAGTCAGTGTAGGCATAAAAGGTAATAAAAAACACCTTTCTCTTTCTGTAACTGAGTATTTTAAATCAGCAAATGTTACTAATAAGTGTTTATTCTGCTTTTCTTGGTGCTCCCTGGTTAAATGTATCTTATGACAATATGCATTTAAAATATTAAGCATTTTAAGCTTTTTTTCTGGTATGTCTTTAGCACAGATATTATTAAATTTTACATGTTAATGTTTATAATAAATTACCTTTTTAAATAGACTGTAATTACACTAGCCTTAAGAGGATGAAAATAAGTATATCTGATTAAATAAGCAAGCATTCTTCTCTATGACATAGAGAGAAGTCAATAAATTCAACTCAACTAAAAAAATAAAGTAAGCAAAATAATTTGTCTAGAAAATGAAAAACACCAGTCCCTAACAGTCTTCAAATGGGGAGACATCTATGAAATATTTGCATAATCGCTGTTATTTTTCTTTGCTTTCTAACTCATAAGATTCTAAGAGGCTGATAAAGAGTATCAAAATTTAAAAGATACAAATTTTTTAACCAGAACAGCCCTTCAGTACGGACTTTAATCACTTCATTCTATAAATCAGGAAACCTAAGCACAGAGAATATAAGTTACTTGCTGAAGGTGGCACAAGGCTTGGCTATGAGCAGTCCTGAGACCAGGAACTGACCACCACACAGCAAGCCTAGAGCATCCTCTGGGACAGGGAATCTGCATGAGGAAAGCAGTCTGCAACCAAGCACATTAGTAAGGATAACTCCCTACACTTCGCATTTAACTTGATCCCAATTTTCCCTTCCTGTACATGTTCACCAGAACAGTTAGTGGGAAACTGAATAGGCCTGAGGGAGGGAAGAGAAATGTTTAGTCTCCAGAACACAATGAACAGGATTTAAAGCTTTGGGAAATAACTATATAGTTGACTCTTGAACAACACATGCTTGCACTGCACAGGTACACTTATAAGCAGGTATTTTTCAATAAATGTAGTCAGCTTTCCATACTGGCAGATTCCTATTTGCAATCAAGCACAGACTGAAACTACAGTATTCTCAAGAAGCAAAGCCCATGGATATTGAAGGTCAACTGCAGGCTGGGCAGAATCAACTTTAGGACTTGAGTATGTGTGGATTTTAGTATTTGTTGGGTTCCTGGAAATAATTCCCTGCAAATACAGAAGGAAGATTCTACTTCCAAAGGAAAAGTCAAGAATTTGCCTATCACTGCCTCTCAAGTAGTAGGTAACTTTGGATAGGGTTCAGTTATTCAGCCATATAGTAAATGGAATACACCTGATAATCTGAAACTTGAAGGTCAGAAATGGAGAATAGGCAAATGACTGAGAAAAAAACTAAATTTCTGAGAGTTAACAACATTGGTGGTTGATAGGACAATATGGTTTCAAAGAAGGTTTAGGTAGCTCAAAAGCAAATGATTCAGAATACATAGGGAAAAAAGTGAAAAAATTTGGAATGTTTTTGTGAGTTGGCAATAGACCCTTGGGAAAACATCGAAGTAAATGCTTTGGTATTGAAAACCACATTGTATAAATCACTTTAGTCATATCTGGCCTCTCAAACCAAGTTTTAATATTTCTAGGCACATAAATAAATGGGTATGTACCTAAAAACATATAATCAGTGGAGAAACAGGCTATTTTTCTATTCAAATACTAATATATGACTGCCATAACAAATCAGTGTATTTTACTAGCAAAAAGAAGTCTGTTTGACAATTCAAGGCTAATAATTATATAATATAGAGAAAGAGTAGCTGAAGCCCTAAATAAAATTTTGTGAAACAGATTATTTCAACTGTAGCAATCATCAAAAATGTAGCAGATAAATGTATATTTCTCTTTCTGTGACATTCTGTTTCAGCAGACAAAGTCACAAAACAAATAGTCTTTTCTCTACAACTCAAGTCCTATATGCACAGGAATAAGAACCTCACTACTTAATAAACCCTTCATTATGGGTATATCTAGATTTTTTTAACCACAGTTATATGTACAAAAGAACTGTTAAAGTATTGGGAAATATTCTGTTAAAAAAACTTAAAGTATATACCTCAAAACAATAACGATTTTTACAAAGATGACCTAAAGAATGCTTCCCCTACCTCTTTATTCCTATAAGAAATTAAAAATCAAAATATTTCATAAAAACTGTTTAATATCCAAGGATCTTCTAAATTAGCAACTTTGCTCATCTCAAAAGTATGAACCCTACAAAAAGAACCATTTTATTGAAGTTTCCTTGGGTATAATCTTCCCCTCATAACGAAAGATTTAACTAGCAGAAAAACAAGAGTTCAAATCATATAAAATATTAACACCATTCAAATTTGCAGATGAAACAACTTTTTAAATTCACAAGCTGTAGATTAGGGAGAAAAGTAATCCTGAAAAGTTAAGCCTATTTATCACATATATCTTAGTGTTAATTGGGTTCATTGCAATTTGAGATGAGCTCTGACCGAATGGATCTAAGGACTAAGAGAAGTAAAAGATATCAGGAAAGAGAGTTAAAAACCCGACTGAAAGAAAACTGAATCCTGTTCTAACGTGATCTCTCTTGGCTCGTCACAACTTCTCAAGAAAACATCCCTAAATTTTCATGTGTCCTCACACTCTCCCCACCATAAGAAATACTTCTAGTATCTGGCCCCTGTGAATTCTTCTTGAATGCTGGTGTTTCCCAATCATGGAACAACACATGTACATTCATAAAAAATAATTTTTCCAGCCGGGTGCGACGGTTCACGCCTGTAATCCCAGCACTTTGGGAGGCTGAGGCGGGCAGATCACGAGGTCAGGAGATCGAGACCATCCTGGCTAACACGGTGTAACCCCGTCTTTACTAAAAATACAAAAAATTAGCTGGGCATGGTGGCGGGCGCCTGTAGCCTCAGCTACTTCGGAGGCTGAGGCAGGAGAATGGCGTGAACCCAGAAGGTGGAGCTTGCAGTGAGCCGAGATCACGCCAATGCACTCCAGCCTGGGCAACAGAGAGAGACTCCATCTCAAAATAAATAAATAAATAAATAAATAAATAAATAATATTTTTTCCACTATTTTTACGTATAACATTCTCTCATATGTTCTCTGATGGTATCAGAAGGTAGAAATATATCTCTGCTAAAATAAATTACAAAGCCAACTCTGAAAGTTAATGTATGACATCCAAAGGCATATACAAGAGAAAGTACAAGAGAGGAGAACAGTCATGAATGAGAACTCAGTGTACATTCCTAATTTAGAAGAATTAAATCCAAATGATAACACAGGTAATTCAAGATTTCTAGCATGGTGTTGAATGGAAAGAGTTGATAAACCAACTTACTAGTATTTGTACAAACAATGCTAAGCAACTTGAGAATAGAAAAAGTAACAGTACATTATATTAACCAACAGATAAAAAGGAATGCCATATTAAATCATGGGCAGACCATCCTGGTGTATTCCTGGGAAAAACAGAACACAATCACCAAAACAGCCAGAGTGGCCAGGTGCGGTGGTCTGTAATGCCAGCACTTTGGGAGGCCGAGGCAGGCGGATCACGAGGTCAGGAGATCGAGGCCATCCTGGCTAACATGGTGAAACTCCGTCTCTACTAAAAATACAAAAACAATTAGCCAGGCGTGGTGGCGGGCACCTGTACTCCCAGCTACTCGGGAGGCTGAGGCAGGAGAACGGTGTGAACCTGGGAGACCGAGCTTGCAGTGAGCTGAGATCGCGCCACTGCACTCCAGCCTGGGAAACACAGCGAGACTCCATCTCAAAAAAAATTTTAAAAAATTTTAAAAAAACCAGCCAGAGTGATTATCCAAAACTTGATAGAAGAGAAGTGATCTGACACAAAAATGACCATTATTCCAAAATACTGAAAAAGAATTACACCGATAGCAAAATGGTCAAGCTTAAGTAGTAGAATTTTACAATAAACTTACTTCTATATTTGATGACGGCCTGCCCATAATTTTGTGATCCTGTATTGGGAGACAGGGAAGGTTGGGGAGGGGACGGGAAGCAAAAAAAGAAAGAAAGAAAATGCTTTATTCTGTGGGGCATAGGGTGTGAGTGTGCCAGGGTAGAAAAAAGGTAGGCAAGGTAGAGATAATACCTAGGTATTTGTTCAACTGAACTCAACTTTTATTATCTAGACTTTCTGATATGTAGTTATCCTCTTTCTGCTTTTATGTTCTCGTTTTTGATAGCTCAGTTGGGAATTCAAGTCACTTGCCCAGTTTCTCAGTTACTGAATCGTTATTCCTGTGCTCTAAGAATAATGCTCCAGTTAGCATTCCAGATTATTCTGGTCTCCAATTAGTCTAGCTAATTGGAGTTCCATTATTTGCCTGATCTGTGTTCTAGAATCAACTATTCTGTGCTAGTTTCTGTCCCCACAATCTCCAGAATTTGGAATTTTTGTTAATCTGGGCTGTTAAAATTTGTAGTTCTATGTTATCTTACCTTCTGGCTGGAGCTTGTGTTGTGTACATCCTATATAGCTACTTATAACACCCGGCTTACAGTGGCACAAGCCTGTAATCCCAGCACTTTAGGAGGCCAAGGCTGGATTACTATTTGAGGCCAGGATTTCAAGACCAGCCTGGACAACAAAATGAGTACTCATCTCTACAAAAAACATAAAAATTAGCTGGGCATAGTGGTATGCACCTGTAGTGCTAGCTACTCAGGAGGATGAAGTGGGAGGATCATTTGCGCCCAGGAGTTTGAGGCTGCAGTGAGCTAAGATCATGCCACTGCATTCCAGCCTAGGCAACAGTGGCAGATCTTGTTTTGAAAAACAAAACAAAAAAAAATTTTAATAAAATGTTCAGCTCACATACAGACCTCTTTTCCACCGTACCATCGAACTGCAACCCAAATGTTCCATATACACTTCCCTAGTAGTATAAGGAGGAGAGGTTAAAGGAAGACTAGCAGGATTCATTTTATATTGTGATTAGAAAATGATATTTAAAAAAATAATCTCCCAATGAGAGAGTAGAGAATGGGGAGTCAGTATTCAATGGGTACAGAGTATCAACTGGAGAAGATGAGAAGTTCTAAAGACTGATGGTACTGATGGATACACAGCATTAGTGTTGCTAATGCCACAGAACTGTACACTTAAACATGGTTAAAATGGTAAGATTTTGTTATGTATACTTATCCACAACATTTAAAAATAGAAAAAAATTCTTTATGAGGCTTGATTTCAAATCACTCATTTTAATTTGACCTCTTGATTTGAAAATTTATGTAGGAATGATGTAGTCAATATTTTGCTTTGTCAAATGAAGAACAAAATCTAAGTGGCTATAAAATTAATCAGACCAAACTGGGATCATTTAAAATGTATATGTTCTTTCTCAAGAGCTGTTCAAAGGCAAAGTTGGTCCTTATTCACTGCACACCTCAAACTTATACATTGGTTTGACTATTTACATGATGGTATAGATACTGCTGTTACAAAATAATGATTCCTCTTCTACCTTTCACCCGGATTTCCTCTCCAAATTGTACAAAGAATTTCATTATTGGGCAATTCCATGTTTCAAGAACCTAATCACATTCCTATTTCCTTGAATACCCAGCTCTTAGATTTCTAAGCTTGTAGTAGCCCATATCAATTACTCTGTCATTAAAGGTGCATAGTGATAAAGCCAGGGCAGACTTTTACACAAAAGGAAGATCTTCATCTTTTCCTACACAGAAACTGACTCTCTTCAGCTTCTTGTTCTTTGTCGCATAAAGACAGGTGGCACATGGATAATGTATAGAATTAGATTTTGGAAAGAAAACCCCAGCCATCCTTATACTTCAAAGCCTCAAAACATTTACCCAGGACCAGAGACCAGCAAGATGTATCTGGAATATTCAGACAAAAGTCAAGTTAACAATGAAATGGCTCTTTATCTAGGTTTGTTGTGGATCCCTGTATATACATATTGACTTATATTGACTAAGGCAAAGTCACCTTTTTATTTTCTAGTTAAACAATACATATGTATATGTATATACAGACAGAATGAGATGTGTGTGTGTGTGTGTGTGTGTGTGTGTGTGTATCTCACCAAGGAATCCCACAAGAAAAATGGAGAGCTAAGCCAAGTCAGGACTCAGAAATCCCTGGATGGTTTATAATCCTCCAAGCCCCAACAAAAACTCCAAAGAATATAAAATAAGCAATACTTTCATCCCCTTGCCAATGTCCATATTTGAAGTTAGGCTACTTATAAAATCAAAATCTCCCAATATTTTCGAGCCTGCCCCCACCCCCCTAAACAATCTTACTTTCAGCGTAACAACCAAATCTGCTATTAAGAAGAACGTACTTAACAGAGCTGTATTATGAAATGGGGAGCGAGGTAATTTTTCATTAATGGGAATGCAGTGGCTTAAATTGTATTAGAAATCTCACTTTAAACTCAATTACTTCACAATTACGTTTGGCCACCTGACACGTGGGCAGAGAAGAATTAACATCTTAGTGAAGAAGAATCTTTACAAGAACTGAAATATCCCTCACTGTAAACTCCCCAACCTAACTAATTAAAAACTATCTTTAACTTTAAATGCCTCATGAAAATGTCAGACAGTAAAAGTTATTGTTCGAAAGACATACGCCAAAAAGCCAACGAGAACAGAAACACAATACTAAACAGAACACCTCTGACATCCAGGAACACCTATTAATTGGGACTCTCTGGCTCATGTCAAAATTTCTAATCTCTAAAATGTTTTAATAAATCATATTCATATTCTTAAGACTATTTTACTTTATGTTGGAAACATCAAATCTGTATTTCATATAATTTCTTGAATTTCTGAAAGATTCAAATCCTTTTTTTCCCAATTAAAATGGACCGTGGAATATCATCTAATAAGAAAAAATATATCATTTTCCAATAAGAAAACTAACCCATAAGAGGCTAAGGGTCTGGCAAACGAAAATGAGGACTCTGGATACTCATTCTTGTGCTTATGCCATCCTGGCCATCCAAAGCCTATCTAGCCCATCAGCAGAAACTGCAAATGTGATGACAAAAGAACTAAATGGAATTAAAAGCAGAATGACTAAGATTCATTCTACCCTGCAGAGAAAGTGGAGCCAGATAATAATTGGAGATGATAACTGGAGATTAATATTTTTCTTTTCTGAAATTTGTCCCATAGCCTTGCCATTTCAGGATCAATGGCATTTATTTCCTCTGGGGAGAAAAGATAAACCTTAGAATAAGAGGTCATTCTTCAGCACTGAGTGTAAAATTAGATTTCTGTTAATATCTACAGTGAGACAATAGTCTTGAAAGCTATGTGGTTCAATTGCAAAAGCTGGGTGCTTACAGGAAAAAAAAAAAAACTTAATGCAGTCACAAAACATTCCTTTAACTATATAAAACAGAACAGGGCGCTACTATAAGCAGTGGCTATGAAGGATGCAGCATATGAGAAAAGGACAGAGTGTCAGACATAGGGAAGACACAAAAGCCCTTCCTAGACCAAGGGAGAACTTGCAGGGGATCAGAAGGGCAAGATCAGAATTCAGATACACCTCTGGAGGGTGTGCTCTCTTCCTCCTCCCTTATGGTGCAGGGCTGGAGGAGAGCCACCTGGGGAGTAACAGACGACTAAAGAGATATTGGAGACCCCAGAGCAGAGGGTATTTGTGGCCAGCTTCCTGTCTGGACCTCCACAGGAAGACCATCTCACAGTAGCCTCTACCAATATGGGGCAAGCACTAGAGAACAAAAATAGTGCATAGTATGTTTAGACAAGTGTGCTTGTGACAACATCTTGCTTTGTAAGTGGTTAATGGGAGATGTAAAAGCACTAAAAGAGTCAGCAGACATGTTTTCAAAAAATATTTACTACATCTCACTAGATTCTTCAAGTAACAACTGAAAAATTCTCATTGGATATAAAATCCCCTGCAACTCAATTAGGAAAAAAATCTATACTAGAAGCAAATATTAGATTTCAAATTTCAAAAAATAAGGCAGTGAGAAGGACAGTAGAAAAATATCTATTTCTTCCCAATATGTACATGCAAAGGCCCAAAGGGATTATAACACATAAAACACGTATTTCTATTGAGCTATATAATACCTTATCTCAAATTATCAAATTTAACATCTTACCCCCAAACTTAGTTCTTTTGGCTTAGTTTCTCAAATGCTCATAATTATTTCTCAGCTTTTCATAAGCTGCTCCTTTTAAGCCTGAAGAAGATATATATGATTTTTCACTTCATCAATTACTTCCATCCTCACATTTGAGCAAATATTCTTCAGGATAACCATTACACAGATTTCCTTCATTACAAACAAGTATCCCTTTTGATCACAGGCACCCTTTGGAATAATTAACTATCAAATATATTGCTTTCTGAACCGAGTTTATTGAATTAATGGAACCCTGCGTATGTAATATACTTGACAAAAATTTCTTTCCCTTTGAAAAGCTAAGGTCATTCCTAAGCTGTAACTTCAAAAATAAAACAAATAGTCAGATCTTGCAACAATTATTTTAGATTCATTTATATTGACTAAGGCAAAGCTGCCTTTTTATTTTCTAGTTAAACAATACACATCAAAATATATACGGATTTTTAAAAAACTAAACATGCTATTCCAGCTAATTGCCATATTATTCTAGATTTGTCCCCTAGGAAGATATTGATTTCTTAAAGTTCATTGTGAAACAATTCAAACAACATAGAAGTACAATTTTTAAAAAGTAAAGTTTCCCCACACACTAATACAAATATTCCCCAAAGGAAACTATTGAAATCATAGTTATTATCAACAAAAGCTTATAAGTGTATAAGAGCGTACATAAACAAAAAAGATGTATACACATGTATACAAATATACAATTTAAGGGTTTTTTCCTTAATTAAATGAGCTCATACCATATACATTATTTTGCATTTTACTTGTTTCACAAAGCAATAAACCCAGTGTAATTTTCCATGTTCATATGTCTAGATCAACAACATTTAACAGCTTCATAGCATATCACTTGGTACCATAATTTGGCTACATATCATACATAATTTAGCTATTTTCCTTGTTAATGAGCATTTAAGTTGTTTATAAATCTTTCCTATCAATATTACTAAAATAAATATTCTTGCATATTTTTTCATATAAGCATTTGTTGCATCTACTTTTAACTGTGCCTATGTAATAATCTCATTCTCTTATGAGAAAAGAAATATGATCAATTTAACACCATTAGCACATCTCTTCTATTAAGTCTGAAAAAAATGGGCTTTTTGGTTTTTTAAAAAAGTTTATTTTGGCAGTTTATTTCTTAATGTTAACAAAGATCAGCAGTTTCTAAGAATCCTAGAATGTTAAGCTACCAAGAACTCTTATTTTATAGATATGTAACTAAGGCCTGGAGAACTGATTTCTCCAAGGCCACACAGCTACCTAGTGGTTGATTCAAGACAAGAAACAGGCTCCCTGGTTCTAGGCCAATTACTGTACCACACTCCATTTCCTGGGGAATGACGAACACAGACACACAGGACCAAGAAAGCCCCGTTAGAACAATAATAGCAACTGGAAATGTAATAGTTCTCAATATGGAGCTCCTCTGAGGGCTTCCCTGTCATGAAAAAGAAAATCTTAATCTATTTCATTCATTCATTCATTCATTCATTCATTCACTCACTCACTCACTCCCAAGTCATTGAATTAGGCTCTCTATTGAAGAATACAGAAAAGTCAAATGTAAGGCTTGCTCATAAAGAACCTCAGTTGATACTGGAACAATAAGATGTGAAGATATAAAATTACACAATAACAGAATGATTTATATAAAGTGAAGAGCATTACAGAGTTCAACCAAATTCTGATATTTATTCTATCAGAAGTCCAGTAAAAGTTTATTAAAAGGTTAGTAAATTTTTCAATGACCAAAGGCTTTCATTGGCCTCGATTTTTTGAGGTCTCACTAATACTCATTAATAATAACAATTACTACTATTTCCTTGGGGCCAACCAAGGGAAAAGATGATGGAGGCTGGGCACAGTGGCTCATGCTTGCAAACCCAACACTTTGAGAGGTCAAGATGGAAGGATCACTTGAGGCCAGGAGTTCAAGACCAGCCTAGGCAACATGGCGAGACCATGTCTCTACAAGAAAAATTGTAAAACTAGCTGGGCATACTAACACATACTTGTAGTCCTAGCTACTTGAGAGGCTGAGGCAGGAGGATCCCTTAAGCCCAGGAATTCAAGGCTGCAGTGCATGATAATCATGTCACTGCACTCCAGCCTGGGTGACTGAGCATGACGCTGTCTCAAAAAAAAAAAAAAAAAGATGGAGCACTTAGAAAGTTAAAAGAGGCAATAACATCTCAGTAGATGGACCAGAAAAATCTTCACAAAGTAAACGGTATTACATGTAGGCCATGAATGATTAACAGGGGACAGAACTGGAATGCATTCCTTTCTTCTCTTCTCTGTGAAGAGTTATTTTCTAAATATAAATATATGCAGTTGTATACATATAAAGAAGCAAACTATAGTTCTG
The DNA here is from genome assembly GCF_049350105.2 of Macaca mulatta. NCBI lineage: Eukaryota > Metazoa > Chordata > Mammalia > Primates > Cercopithecidae > Macaca > Macaca mulatta. Next base: position 39,424,026 of record NC_133422.1, read on the forward strand.
AATAAGTTTTCCACAGAGTGTAGAAGAAAAGTTGACTAAAAAATAGATGAATCCAAAAGCTTTACGCATTTCCAATTTTATTTTCTGGAAGGCAACTGAAGAATAAGAACACTTATTTCAAAAATTATCACACATAAACTCCTAGTGCATCTCTGGGACACAAGACAAACCAATCCTCACAAGGAAGCAGAATCGTAAGGACCCAAATTTGGAAAGAAAAATAGATAGATCTGACTTCTACTGCTACCCATACCTTGTATACAATGGGATTTTTTTTGATAGTTTGTTTAAATATATACATTTATTATTAATGCATAGTTGAATAAAAAACTACTATGTTTAACGCTAACTTTTTTCTGGCAACTTTTCTGTGTGTTAGAATAAAAAAAGGCCTATTATCCTTTACACCTCCTTCTAGAAAGGAGAGAAGCAAAACATCTGGAAAGAACTTGCCCTTAGTAATCAATCTTTCCAGGCTCATATCTGGCCACTAACTAACTTGTAACCCCACCACTCCCTCTTGCTGGCCAGCGACACCATCATCAACATCTACATAACTATGCCCTAAGCTACAGCTATTTCACCACTGCACCAAGGCTTCCATTGCCTCCAACACTCCTACTGCTGGATTGGCTTTCTCCTTCCTCCCTGCTTTCAAAAATCATATACTCATGCTTCAAAACAACTCAAATGTTTCTTTGAAGCTTTTCCAAACAATCCACACCTCAAATCTCATCTCCTGCCCTTGTCTCCAGTCACACTAAACTTCTCATGGATCCTAGATCACAGATTCTTTCCAACCTGAGGATCTTCCATGACTATCCTCTCTAAACACACGCCTCATCATTCCTTGCTCATTTACTTTCATAGTACTTTCAAAAACTAGTCATTTTTGTTGGCCTATTTGTTTTCTATCTTCTCCATTAGATTATATACTACAGGAAAGCAAGAAGTTATCTGCTCAGCACTGTATCGCAGGAGCTAGGACAGTACCTTTCTTGGGAGAGGCATCCAATATTATTTGTTGCTTGGCCAAATAACTCGTCAGCCAGCTGCATGATTTGCCATAATGGACCCAGTAACCAAAATGAGAGCCCTGCTTACTGATGGCAGATGGCTGCAATCCTAGGCATAGTACTAAGTAGCAGCTAGCCTTGAGAGAATATGACTTGTATATCCAATTTCACTTGCTGACAGAAAAGAAAAAAAAGCCACACTAACACTAAGACTTAAGCACTTAATACAATAGGAATTACAGAGCTCTGAGAAGAAATAGTCGTTAAGCACAAAGCGGCTGGGCTAGGAAATAGGAAGGCTCTCTTCCACAGAGGAATATCGACATAAGCACCAGGGTCAAGAGGTACAGGTGAGTTTTTCTGTCCTGTTTCCTTTACGACTCAAGGTTAATTTACAAGTATTTTCTATAACAATTATAAATGAATTTTACCAAAAAAGATTAAAAACTTATGAATTAAAATTTAAAAGCAAGTTTCACATATTAAAAATATGCTTATAAAGAAAAAATGAAGAACACTCTGGATTATTACTGAAAGCTTATACATTAAGTAGGCAGTGAGTTACAGGGAGCTGTCTCCATAGGGGACATAAAAAATAAGAAAATATTTCTCAATGATCAACAAATAACCCAAATATATCAAACGATATTTCTATTGGCAACACTTTTATGGCTTCCACACTTAGCTCTCAAATTTTTCATCTATTAAATGAGAAAATGATAGCTATGATCTAGTAACTTTACAATCCTATGATGACTGAACAATCTTTCACTTTTTTGTACTTCTGTTACATGTTGAAAAGCATTGTGTTCCTAATATGTTGTCCTTTCAGCTAAAATAGTTTAGTAAAAACAAGTATTTGCACAACATTTTACAGTTTACAAAGCACAGAATCCAGTTTGCACACCAAGTTCAGGATTATTAATAATGGGGAAAATGATGAGAGAAAAAAACCTCCTGAACACTACCTGATACTATTCCTTACATTGTTCATTTCTTCCAAAAAAAAAAAAAGTATTTCAAGTTTATGCTCAATAGATAGCATATGAAACACAATGTTCACAACAATAAATTTTAAAAGTTCCTAAAGAGTATATAGACAGCTAATTTGAAGCAGCATACAAATAAGCAAATGCTAAAAAAGCACCTGAGTCATTTAAAATACATGCAAACACACAAGGAGAAACAAACATGTTGCTGATGAGTTCTTGCCCATGCTTACCTACATAGATAGCTATTGTGTACAATATTTTAATTGAATCATACTTAAAATTGCAAAGTTATTATTCTAAAAATGTAAGTACATAACGGATATGTTAATTTTTTTTAACTCTACCACCTCTGCCAGGCACAACTTTAAAATAAAATGTAATACAAAAATGAGAATATTTGAAAATCTGGTACGATTGGGGAAAAAAACTGTTAAAATAAAATGGATGCTGAAGTGTTGAGTTGCACACAGGGGTCAACAACATTGTGTCTATTATTCAGCTGAAACACAGAATTTGCCTTTAGATACCATTTTAATGTTAAATCAAGAACTGTCAATCAGCACCATTTGTTTGTAATCCCTCATCAGAACCCATTGCCTCAGTCTGAACATTCATAGGAAAGAATGAAGAGGGCATATCTGCAACCACTTAACCTTCATCAACCAACATTCATGCATGCTCATTAACATTTTTTCCATCACGCTTTCGAGCATGACACAGCTCATACCGGAATCATAACTCGCTGATAATTGTTCAAGACAACAGCTGGACAGGCAGAGTGCAGAGGTGAACACTCTCATAGATTATGGGGTACTGTAATGCATTACAATTAGTAAAAGAGTCACATGTTCGTGTTGAATAGCTTTCAATAGAAGTAAAGGAAATGTCATTATCACAAACAGCAATCTCTGCTAACTTTAACTCTGCATGGTCCACCACCTGATTCTCTTAATACTTTCCTATTTTGAAATAAACCAATAAAAAACATTGACCCTGGTTACTGTACTATTTCATGAATAGAAGTAATATTTTTGATGTGGTACAAGCAGACATGATCTAAATTTGTGATGTCATTCAAAGACAGAAAAGCAGGAGGAGGTAGAGGAGGAGGAAGAGAAAAGTTTCACATTTTACTAATAACAATTGTTTTGAGCCTGATGGTGTACACCTGTAGACTCAGCTCCTCAGGAGGCTGAGGTGGGAGGATCATCACTTGAGCCCCAGATGCAGAGGATGCAGTGAGCTGAGATCGTGCCACTGCACTCCAGCCTAGGCAACAGAGCAAGACTCTGTATTTAAAAAAAAAAAAAAAAAAAAAAAAAAAAAAAACACCAAAACAATCGTTTGTATAAAGTCCCATAAAATCATTATTTATTATTTTTGCTTTAAATTGTCAATTCAGAAAAATAAGTTAATATCACTGAAGAAATCTGGAATATCAATTAAAAGGGAGTCCTACATATGGAAGGGAATTTAGAATCCAGTCCAACATCCTATTCATAACAGCTGTGACAGCTACTTCTTTGCCATAAGGCAATAAAAATAAAATGGAATTAATATGATAATGATAATACTATTGCCATCTTTAGAGTAATGTGAATCAGGTATCATGCCAGGCACTCAATAGACACAGTCTCTTCATCATCCTAAAAGTAGTATTAACTCTCTTTTTCAGATAAGAAAATTAAAGCTAATCTGAAAGAGACTGAAAATTCATCCCAAGTCAAAACATTACAGAGACAGGATTCCAACCAGGTAGTCTGATTCCAAAGCCGATGCTTTTCACCTGGCTTCATTGTTAATTTCTACATTAGAATCTTGTTTATTTTCCATTATTTCACCCCAATTCCTCAGCTGTACAATTCTTTGACTCTGTAGAATTAGACCTATTTCTAGAAGGTCTTTATTCCAAGACGTAGCATTTATAATTCCACATTTTCGACTCTCCTTGTGTCCAAGAAGCTTGCTCTTAACACTTAGATAATCTCTAGTCCCTGTACTTCTACTTAGTTTCCCTTTGACACTTCCATCACACGTAGTTTTTGTTGTTGTTGTTTTTAGAGATGAAGTCTCACTTGGTCACCAAGGCTGAAGTGCAGTGATGCAATCATAGCTTACTGCAGATCAAAACTCCTGGCCTCAAGTTATCGTCCTGCCTTGGCCTCCTGTGTAGCTAGAGCTACAGGCATGTGTTTATCACGACCAGTGTGTTTTTTTGTATATATGTCAGGTTTTTGTTATATTGCCCAAGCTGGTCTTAAACTCCTGGTCTCAAGTGATCCTCCCACCTTGGCCTCCCAAAGCACTGGATTGTAGGTGTGAACTACCTCACCAGCCCATGCTTAGATTTTCTAATCAAACTTCTTAATGTGGTTTGTTCTACACCCTTTCTCTGTCTTGCTTGACATTAAAAAAAAAAAAAAAAGGAAAGAAAGAAATCAACAAATTTCATTTAAAGATCTAATTGGCTTTTATAAGTGATTCACAAATCAGGTAGCATCTCATCTAAAAATGTAGAAAAGTGCCACAATAAACTGAGCAGAAATGGTTGATTTTACAGCTAGAGAAGGTAAACAAAGCAGGAAAAACGAACAAAAAACAGACTGGTCATTTTAGAGTTACTTTCTTTATCGGGTTAGAACAGGGGACTTTATCATACAGGCTCAGGTAAAAGAGGCCCCTTCTGACTGGCTGCTGTGAATCTCCTATTTTTTGGAAAACTGGCCCATGTCAAAGTTCAGTTGGATTAAATGGCACCTAGCACAAGTTACTCCATTCTGGTTTGATCTGGTCTGTTAAGGCCAAGTGCAAAAGCTTAGTCGAAAACAATGGTCTCCTATGAATACTGTTTAGCAACATTTAGTCACAAATATCTGGGAGACAGGAATCAACAAAGTTAATAGATACAACAGTCTACATCTCTAGTCCTACTTGTGATTAGTGCTCCTTGTTGAAGGAAATCACATCACTTACGATGGGATCTACTATAATTTAATAATATAATCTGAAATAAAACCTCAGTAATATAACCAGAGTTAGTAAACTATAGCCCCATGGGCCAAGACCAGTTTGCTACCTGTTTTAATAAATGAAGTATAAGAGGGACACAGATATGACCATTAGTTTTATAGAGTCTGTGGCTGCTTTCACACTGCAATAGCACAGCTGAGTAGCTGTGACAGAGACCATATGACCTACAAAAACATTTACTATTCAGTCTTGTATAAAAAAATGTTGCCAACTTATAATCTATAGTAGAGATCCATAACAGTATCTTGAGTCAAGCAGATAAAAATAAAACCCATTTATCTTTAGCCTAAAATCTACAGACACCAGCTTGATTCACTCTATAATCCTAAGTCATCCCATGCTCTGCTTTCTTCCCAAAATCTACTAGCTAACGATTGTCTAAACCTTGTGGATTGTACTTCCTCAAAGAGCTTTTATATCTAATGTACTCCCACGGAAATAACCTAGATTCATAAATTCATCACCAATGCCCTTGGTAATAAAAGCAGTCTCTTAATTGATATTTCAGCTTCTGGACTTTACCTACTGCAACCCAGAGCTGTGTGATACTAACGGGTCATGCTAAAACAAGATTATAATGTTATGTCTCTATTCAAAACATTTAAAACTTTGTGACAATATAATTTAATATTTTAAATTATTTACAAACATAAGTGACAGAAGAAAGTATAAATGCCTAGATTTTGCATATAAAGACCTCCCTAATGTAAACACAACTCTTTCTAGGTTCATCTTCCAGTGACATTGTCCCATATATATCTTCTCATTTTCAAACACAGTGCAATATACTTGATTGTTGATCTTTAGCTCCCAAGTCTACATATTTCCCCATGCATCCCAGCAGCACATGTCTCAGTGCCTTTGTTCACACTCTTGACTTCCTCTCCTTATTTGTACATTCACTCATCCATCCAACAAGCTTATTAAGCAATGATAAACATCAGACACTGCCCTGAGTAAAAGGAGTAGAGTAAGCAGAAGACATAGTTCCTAACTACTCACACAACTAAGAATTTTATTAGAATTACAAACCAGTGCTATAAATGAAAAATAAAAGGTACTGTGGGGTTGAATCACAAAATCTATGCCAAGCTGAGAAGTAACAGAAGTCATTTCCCAAAGAAGATGACACATAAGCCAAGAAATGAAGTATATGGGGTGAGCAAGGTGAAGCTATCTCCTTCATGATACTTTTCTAATTATCCCAATTAAAATCAACAGGTTTTTAAATATACTTAATAGCTGTGATATAATGACTAAATGTAATACTATATGATCAGTCAAGATATTACAAAGGCTATTTAACAGCATGAGAAATATGTGGAAATAACTATGTACATATATTGTTATTTATTCTAGCAGTATAAACACTACTAGAAAACAAAAGTTTTGAAGAGCTTAAAGGAAATTTATCCAAATTCTACAATGAAACTGAATAGAGTATTGGAGTTAGGGTGGTATTTTTTCTTTCATCAATTTTCTAAATTTTCTGTAACATAATTATTTTATAATGAATAAATTATAGCAGCTTAGTTAGGTGAACAATCTTTATATAATCTCAATGAAATACATAAGTAATGGTTTATGTGTACTTAACTATTAAGACATTGATGTGGTGTGGTTGTGTCCCCACCCAAATCTCCTACTGTAGTTCCCATAATCCTCACATGTCGTGGGAGGTCCCAGTGGGAGGTAACTGAATCATGGGGGCAGTTACCCTCATGCTGTTCTTGCGATAGTGAGTGAGTTCTCAGAAGGTCTGATGGTTTTATAAAAGGCATTTTCCCCACTTTGCTCAGCACTTCCTGACATCATGCGAAGAAGGATGTGTTTGCTTCCCCTTCTGCCATGATTGTAAGTTTCCTGAGACCTCCTAAGCCATGCTGAACTGTGAGTCAATTAAACCTTTCCTTTGTAAATTACCCTGTCTCAGGTATGTCTTTATCAGCAGCGTGAGAATGAACTAATACAGACATACATAATACTGTATACTGTATTACCTATAACACATCTATCTTTCATGTAAAATTGCAAGCTTCTCAGTCACATTTATGAATCTTCTGCCACCATTTACTCAACAAACTTCACAATTAAATACTATTTTGATCTTCATATTTCCCTACTTAAAGACTTTATTAGTTTCTATAAGAATAGGAGTCAATATACTTGATTTTCTGTTATGCCCCATCAAAGTTTTATAAAAGCATCATTTTCAGTAAAATTTTGAGGTTTTTAAAGCTGAAAATCAACACCTATAAAAAATGAAAAATAACAAGTGTGCGCAAGGATATGGAGAAACTGAACTCTTATACATTGCTAATAGGAATGTAAAATGATTCAGCTACTGTGCTAACAGCTTAGCAGTTCCTCAAATAGTTAAACATAGAATTATCAAATAATACAGCAATTCCAATCCAAAGTATTTATCCAAAAGAACTGAAAAGAGGCATTCAAATACATGTACACCAAGGTTCACAGAAACACTATTCACAATAGCCAGAAGGCAGAATCACCAGTGAATGAATGGATAAACAAATCATGGTATAAAAATACAATGGAATATTATTCAATCACTAAAAGAAATACAGTACTGACACATGCTACAATGCATCCTTAAAAATATTATGTAAAGTGAAAGCCAGATACAGTAAGTCATATACTGTGTGATTCCACTGATATGAAACATCCAGAACACATAAATTCATAGGCAGAAAATAGACTGATGATTGCCAGGGGCTAGGGGAAGTGGATAATGGGGAGAGACTGCTTAAGGGGTCCAGGGTTTTACTTTGGAATGATGAAAATGTTTTAGAACCAGATAGAGGCCATGACTGCACAAGACTGTGACTGTACTAAAGGCCACAATTATTCATAGTTAATTTTATGTGATATAAATTTTATCACAATTTAACAAAAATCAACACCAAACAAAGGAGCAATTTTCAGGAAAAATACCTACAAAATGTGTTAAAGTATGTTTGCTATTAATTGCTCCTGGTTTGTAGACAGCAATCAGGGTGCATCCAACAATAATACAGAATTTACCTATAATTTTTACTTTCCTCCTCCTTACTTTTTGCTGCTAAAACAGAAGGAAAAAAAAAGGTGAATCATTTTAGCATCTAGGTCCTGAACTTATTCCACTCTCAACCACCGTCATTACTCTCTGAATTTTTTTAACCTAATTTACAAAAGAGTCTGCTATTCACTCAGAGCTAAAGTCATCAGTGGCAGAGTTAATTGGAATCTAGATCATTTAAATATTTCTACTCTCCTTCCAAAATTCCCATTTGCTTAAAATGAAAAAAGACAGTTTGCTTGAGGAGGCTGAAATTATTGCATTTCTGCTTTAAAGAAATGAAAAAGCATTCATTTATCCAGCAAACATTCAGTGCCCATATGTGCCAAGCATACTTCTAGGTGCTTGCGATACATCAGTAAATGAAACAAAGAGCTCTTTAGTAAAAGAGCTTAAATTCCAGTGGGAGTAGGGAGAGAATAAGATAACATACTGAATAAATAAGTAACTAACAATATGTTAGAAGGAGATAAATAATATGAAAACTAAACACGGTAGAGAAAATGGGGATGGGGTGAGGACAAAGGAAAAACATGGCAGGATTAATCTGGGAGTTGAGTGTAGGAGCCTCATTGAGAAAGCGACATTTGAATCAAGACTTGAAGGCAGTAAGGGGCTTATGGAGCAGATATCTGGAGCATGAATGTTCCTGGAAGGGAAAAGCCCAAGGCAGGAGTAAACCTGGCATGTCTGGGGTACATCATGAAGGTTGCCTAGTATGGTTGAAGTGAAAGAACTGAAAGAGAGGTAATAGGAAATGAAGTTGGTGAGCCAAGGAGCGGGAGAATAAAATGTTTCGAAAAGCTTCAGCATTTTCCAGGTACTGAGAAAAAAGGGCTCAATTGTTTGAAAGTAGAAAGAGAACTACATGGAATGTGGAGGACAGGGGCAGAATCCAGGTGGGCTCTCCAATGCCTGATGAAAGACGTACTCTAAGTCAGTCAGCAACAGCTCCCAATAGGAATTTTGGTAGGAGATAAAGAATGGGTAAGGATTACAAATTAAAACACTCAAGCATAAATGTCAAGGACAAAAGGAAGGGGCAATGAAATGCAAAGCCCAATTTAGATAAAAAGTTGACCAATGTTACCAGAGTATAGGATGTGTAGAGCAAAAAAGTAACAAGGAGAAAATAGCTAGATACACAAGTTAGACCTGATTATAGAAGGCTACAAATGCCGGACTGAGAAGTCCCTTTTCTTTTTAATCTTTTTGTATGTGTGCATACACAGGATATGATAAATGTGATATTTCTCATGACCACAAATCTGAAGATAGTTTGCATCATTGTCTTTAAAAAAGAATATGAAAAGAAAGAGCAATTTGGAATCTATTTCTTTTTTAAAAAGCATTTGAAGAAAGTATGTAATAAATGAAAGGCTATCACTGTTTCTAAGAGTCAAGAAACAAGGCAAAATAGGAGATGTAACTGTGCTGTACAAGTAGTCAGGGTTCCCGACACCAAGGTCAATTCCATACCAATGCATAAGGTCCTTCAAGATGCACCCACAGTATGCTCTCATGCCTTTCCCTCCCTCCTGTCCTCTAATGTCTGTGAACAGGATAGAGAGCAAAGAACAAAAGTTATGGAGTCAAAAAGTAAATTCTCGATTTTCAACTCCTTTCTAATAATGTAACCTTGACGGCCACAGTTTTAATTTCTGAGTCTCAGCCTCTTACAATAAAACAAGGCAAAAGCCTAAATTACAAATGTGAGGACTGGGAACCATCCCTGGGGTTATGCAAAGCACTCATTTTTCCTTTAACTTGTAAGTCACTTCCTTTATCTCATTCCCTTTCACTTCCAACAGTTGCTCTGGCCTTATAACCCTAATATAATCATAAATAATGGTAAAATTTGGGTTATTATGGTTGTAAGACAGGCTTATTCATCAAGAACACATTCACAAAACAACTGTCTTAATAATGGATACCACAGAGATACAAAAGTGGACAGGGGATGATCATGTCAGGTGGTTAGTTGACTTCTCTGCATTTGACTATCTTATTAAATAATATAGGTGTGTATTAGTCCATACTCACACTGCTATAAAGAACCACCTGAGACTGGGTAATTTGTAAAGAAAAGGGGTTTAATTGACTCACAGTTCCATAGTCTGTAGAGAGGGCAGGAAACTTACAATCATAGCAGAAGGGCAAAGGGGAAGCCAGTACATCCTATATGACTAAAGCAGGAGGAAAAGGGAGCAAAGGGGAAGTTGCTACACACTTTTAAACAACCAGATCTCATGAGAACTCAATCATAAGGCAGCACTAAGGGGATGGTGCTGAACCATCAGTAACCACTTACACAATCCAATCACCTCCCACTAGGCCCCACCTCCAACACCAGGAATTACAATTCAGAATGAGATTTGGGTGAGGACACAGAGACAAACCATATCAAGGTAATAACAAATGAAACAATCCAATGATTACTCAACTTTAGATTTTCTGGTTTATGGAATATTCTTTCATATATATATACATACACTTTTATATATATTTGCATTTGTATGTGTACATATGTATTTTTATATATGAAAAATTATATTATGAAACTATTATTACTGATATGGTTCGGCTGTGTCCCCACCAAAATCTCATCTTGAATTCTAGCTCCCATAATCCCATCATGGGAGGAACCCAGTGGGAGGTAACTGAATCATGGGGGTGTGTTTCTCACGTGCTATTGTCATGATAGTGAATAAGTTTCATGAGAGCTGATATTTTTATAAAGGGCAGTTTCTCTGCACACACTCTCCTGTCTGCCACCATGTAAGACCTGCCTTTGCTCTTCCTTTGCATTCCTACATGATTGTGAGGCCTCCCCAGCCATGTGGAACTGTAAGCTAATTAAACCTCTTTTTCTTTATAAATTACCCAGTCTCGGGTATATCTTTATTAGCAGCATGAGAAGCTACTAATACAGTAAATTGGCACTGCAAGGAGCGGCTGCTGCTGTAAAGATACCCAAAAATGTGGAAGCGACTTTGGAATTGGATAACAGGCAGAGGTTGAAATCGTTTGGAGGGCTCAGAAGAAGACAGAAAAATGTGGGAAAGTTTGGAACTTCCTAGAGACTTGTTGAATGGTTTTAACCAAAATGCTGATTGTAATATGGACAATAAACTCCAGGCTGAGGTGGTCTCACATGGAAATGAGGAACTTGTTGGGAACTAGAATAAAGGTGAATCTTGCTATGTTTTATCAAAGAGACTGGGAGCATTTTGCCCCTGCCCTAGAGATCTGTGGAACTTTGAACATGAGAGAGATGATTTAGAGTATCTGGTAGAAGAAATTTCCAAGCAGCAAAGCATTCAAGAGGTTACCTGGGTGCTGTTAAAAGCATTCAGTTTTATTCATTTACATAGATATGGTTTCAAACTGGAACTTATGTTTAAAATGAAAGCAGAGCATAAAAGTTCAAAAAATTTGCAGCCTGATGATGCAATAGAAAAGAAAACCCATTTTCTGAGGAGAAATTCAAATCAGCTGCAGAAATTTGCATAAGTAATGAGGAGTCAAATGTTAATCACCAAGACAATGGGGAAAATGTCTCCAAGGCATGTCAGAAGTCTTCATGGCAGCCACTCCTATCATAGGCCTGGAGACCTAGAAGGGAAAAATGGTTTCGCAGGCTGGGCCCAGGGCCTTGCTGCTTCGTGCAGTCTCAGGACTTGGTGCCCTGTGTCCCACCTATAGCTAAAAGGGGCAAAGGTACAGCTCAGGCTGTTGCATCAGAGGGTGCAAGCCCCAAGCCTGGGCGGCTTACACATGGTGTCAGGACTGTGGGTGCAAAGAAGTCAAGAAATGAGGTTTGGAAACCTCCACCTAGATTTCAGAGGATGTATAGAAATGCCAGGATACCCAGGCAGAGGCATGCTGCTGGGATGAAGCTCTCATGGAGAGTCTCTGCTAGGGCAGTGTGGAAGGGAAATGTGGAGTGGGAGCCCCCACAAAAAGTCCCCACTCAGGCACTGCTGGGTGGAGCTATGAGAAGGGAGCCACTGTCCTCCAGATCCCAGAATGGTAGATCCACTGACAGTTTGCACCATGCACCTGGAAAACCCACAGACACTCAACACCACCCCATGAAAGCAGCCAGGAGTGGGGATGTACCCTGCAAAACCAAAGAGGCAGAGCTGCCCAAGACCATGAGAACACACCTCTTGCATTAGTGTGACCTGGATGTGAGATATGGAGTCAAAGGAGATCATTTTGGAGCTTTATGATTTGACTGCCTGCTGGATTTCAGAGTTGCATGAGGCCTGTAGACCTTTTGGTTTGGCCAATTTCTCCCACTTGGAATGTGTGTATTTACCCAATGCCTGTACCCCCATTGTATCTAGGAAGTAACTAACTTGCTTTTGATTTTACAGGCTCATAGGTGGAAGGAATTTGCCTTGTCTCAGATGAGATTTTGGACTGTGGTCTTTTGGGTTAATGCTTTTGAGTTAAGACTTTGAGGGGCTGTTGGGAAGGCATGATTGGTTTTAAAATATGAAGACATGATATTTGGGAGGGACCAGGGGTGGAATGACATGGTTTGGCTATGTCCCCATCCAAATCGTATCTTGAATTTAACTCCCATAATCCCCACGTGTTGTGGGAGTGACCCAGTGGGAGGTAATTGAATCATGGGGGTGGGTTTTACCCACGTTGTTCTCATAATAGTGAATAAGTCTCATGAGATCTGATGGTTTTATAAAGGTCAGTTTCCCTGCACATGCTCTCTTGCCTGCCACCCTGTAAGATGGGCTTTTGCTCCTCCATTGCCTCTGCCATGACTGTGGGTCCTCCCCAGTCATGTGGAACTGTGAGGCCATTAAACCTCTTTTTCTTTATAAATTACGCAGTCTCAAGCATGTCTTTATTAGCAGCGTGAGAACAGACAATTACAGTTACCATGCTGAAGCTGACACAAACTGCAGTTTTTCTTGCTATTAGTACTGAAAAACTGCTGAATCTGCAAAAGTATTTAATGAAAATACAAATAATTGGTCAATTTTAAAATGTCATTTATGTATATACAAATACAGAAGATACAAAATGAAGTAAAATAAAACTTGGGAAAGTAAAATATTCAGAAAAAGCCTAATTTTAAAATAGAAAAACATAAAAGCTCTAAAGACTAATACCCCTCATTTAAAAACAAACACAATTATCCCATTGGCTATTTTAGCTTTCCTGGGTTGAATCTTATGCTAGGGGAACAGAAAGCCAAACTGTCCCACTGTGACCTGTGAAACCCTGAAAAATAATTGGCTCTCTAATGAAAAAGAAAAGAAGATTAAACGAGAAAGAAGAGCCCTGCTTCAGGAAGAATGAGTCTAAGGTAATATGATGATAGAAGAGTGGACTGGAAAATGACTAAGAGCCAACAATTAAATTAAAATAAATGGCTTATTTTGTGTGAAATGTCGCAGCTAGAGATCTTTTGATAAATGTGATTTCCCTCAGTGATGAAGTTTTTCCAATTAAAATAAACTTTATATACTGTATTTTAAATTATCCATTGAAATATGTAATTATAACAACATATATTTTCCATATTATGATAAAATTATATATATTCATATCCATTATTAGGTCTCAGTAACATTTGAACGAGGAAAAGGTCTCTATTCCCAGAGTCTCTATCACATGAACAGAAATATTCAAGTAAAAATATGTTGTGAAACATCATAAAACAAGAGTAACAATCCGTGTTTTAAAATATAAACTTTAAGATAAGGAAATTTAGTTTATCAACAGGCAATATAGACATTGTTATCTTTTAAAAGTTAATAAATTTTTTTCTAGATTAGAAATAGTTTCTCTTTCAATCTTAAATAGTAGTGAGAGTCACAAAAAATGTTTTTAAATGCCAATGGCTCTTTAGGTTTATAGAAAGTATTTCTAGGTTTAAAAAGATATATGAAATAAAAATATATATAATTTATTTATTTCCCAGAAAAAAAATGAAATTAGTAGTATATATTACAAACTGCAAAATACACGCTATGATACTTGATGCACATTAATTAAATATAACATTTTGACAAAGAAGGGAAAAAATGTTTCCTGGTACTTAAGAAAACACAATATAAGAATTTTTCCTAAAATCTAGAAAGGCATATTTGGCTATGGGGACAAAAACATATGTTAATGTGATTGATATAGATCTAAACATCAATAAACTTTTTTTTTTTTTTTTTTTGAGACGGAGTCTCACTCCTGTTTCCCAAGGCTGGAGAGCAATGGCATGATCTCGGCTCACCGCAACCTCCGCCTCCCAGGTGCAAGTGATTATCCTGCCTCAGCCTCCCAGATACTTGGGATTACAGGCGCCCGCCATCACACCCAGCTAATTTTTGTATTTTTAGTAGAGATGGGGTTTTACCATGTTGGCCAGGCTGGTTTCAAATTCCTGACCTCAGATGCTCCACCCACCTAAGCCTCCCAAAGTGCGGGGATTACAGGTGTGAACCACTGTACCCAGTCTTCAATAAACATTTTGTGAATAGAATAAATGATTTTAAAAGTTGAGTCAAAATGCCCCAGGACTCCTAAAATGGCATTCCTATAAAAGGAATGCAAGCTAAAAGAAAGTGACATAACATAAACAATGTTCGTTTCACACCCAAGTACCCTGTGAAATACTGCAATTTTATGGCATAGAGTTGTTCCACAGCCCTCATTGCCAAAGATATCCATGTCCTCATTTCGGGACCCAGTGAATAATTTACCTCACATGGAAAAAGGAACTTTGCACATGTGATCAAGGTTAAGGATTCTGAGATGGGGAAGAGCAGAATGGATTATCCAGGTGGGCCCAATTTAATCCCATGTGAGTCTTTAAAAGAACCTTTCGTAGGTTAGGTCAGAGTTAGAGAAGGAGATGGAATCATGGAAGCCAGGCGAGAGAGATGTAACAAGATGACTTGCTCTGCTGTTGCTGGCTTTGATGATACAGGAAGGAGACCACAAGCTGAGGAATATGGGTGGCCTCTAGCCACTGGAAAAGGCAAGGAAACATATTCTCCTCCAGAGCATCCAGAAAAGAACACAGTCCTGTTGATTTTAGACTAGTGAAACCCATATTGGACTTCTATAGAATTGGAAGATAATAAATTTGCATTTTTAAAGCTGCTAAATCTATAGTAATGTGTTATAGCAGCAATAGAAAACTAATACAAACCCCATTGGTGAGCATAATGATTCTTCCAGTCTCTGTTAGCTAAGCTAAGCTGAAATTGAAAAGAAAGCTAAGAAAAATAGATGAGAAGTTAACCTAGAGTTCTGACATCACTGGGATGTTGAATGAACCAACTCTAGGACCACCAACTACCAGACTTCTTGTTTTAATCATTCCCTGCAGGCAAATTTCCTCACTGATTCACACGAAAGGACTGATTTATATACACTAATACAGAATGTAAAATTCTAAGGTTTTTTTTCCAATCACAGATTTGGGGGCTGTAAGTCATATTCTGAGTTGAATAATTTTTACTTCAAGAGTTCTGTCCTCCTCATCTATTACTTG
Source organism: Macaca mulatta (assembly GCF_049350105.2). Lineage (NCBI taxonomy): Eukaryota > Metazoa > Chordata > Mammalia > Primates > Cercopithecidae > Macaca > Macaca mulatta. The sequence goes on from NC_133422.1 coordinate 39,439,671, forward strand.
TCAAGCTAGTAGGGAAGTATAAATACTCACTTTCATTTAAGCTAAAAACGAAAGACATTTCTTTATGTATTTCCTTAATAATTTGTCAGCAGTTTAGGAAATGAATATTTAGTTGAATCATGTGAAGGTTTCGATTGTCAAAATGGTATAATGACATATGGTTCACCCAACTAATTTCTATTAGCTTGTACCACACAAATGGAGGAGAAAAAAAGGAGTAATCCATTCCTAAAAAATTATCACTCTTCCGAACCTTCTGCTAGCAATCTATGAAACTAAAAACACTAAAAGTTATCATGCCTCCTGCAAACCCTTCAGAGAATTTAGCCATACACTTTATCTGGCATTCTTATTTGCCTATCAAATAAAGCTTCTCTATGCCTTAATTCAACCCAGGTCCATAATTATATTGAGCCATCTCTACCATCCTCACTAATCTCTGAAAATGTAAATCACTGTCAAAAATAATGAATTATAAGCAAAAACAAGTAACATTTTACAAGAGAGTGAATGAGTTTTTCAAGATCACCCCAAAGTCACCAGTTCAATGCTCTAAAACTGAAATCACAACAAGAAAAGCAAAGTTTAGAATTTCAGCTTTCAAATCTCACAAAATTTCAAATATTATTAGGCCCCAGTTCCATGAATGAGTCATCAACTGAAAGGAAAGAAGTCATGGGGGGAAAAGAAAATCAGGAAATAAAAAAGAGCTTTATATTTATCCCTGATTCAACAAATCCCTGTCTCAAGAAACTTAATGAAGCACTTGACATTTAAGACATACATAAAAATGAAACTAGATATACAGAATAATCTATTATTATTTTCTAAAGTTAATGGTATGAACTAGTGTTACAGTAGTCTCCATAAGTGGCTATTAACATAGGTCAGTTAACACAGTAGTTTCATGATTTAGAAAGTTTCACTTGAAAGCAAGGCTACAGTGAATATAGGCCATTTAACTTGTTACACTGTGGAAGATTCAGAGATGATACACAAAACTTTGTAAGTTGAAATGAGTTCTGTATTCTCAACATTTAAGTTCAGCTAACATTTCCTGAGCAACTACAATGAGCTGGGCACTGCAAAAGATGCATTACAATATGCATTATATAATCCTCACAATAACCTCATGAGATGGGTATTATGTCCCCCATTTTATAGAGGAAAGAAACTACAGCTGTAAAAGCCAGGGTCACACACTTGTAGGGTGGGCTCTACAACATCCCTCACTTCACGTGTATATTACACAGCATGGTGTTAGTATTTACAGCTCAAATACTTACAGAAGTGAATAGAGGTACCAAATGATGAAAGATGGTCTTAATAAAAAACGGCAAGTTTTTAAAGCCTTTAATATAAATTGTGGAATGAGGGTGAACTGCTGTGGGGCAGTGGTAAGGTGGCAGGAGATGAGAGGAAAATTATTTTAAATCAAAGCAGAGCACTTTAAATAAAACATAATAGGATTTCTTTTAATCAGAGAAGCAGCATGGCATAGCAAAAAGACCAATGGCTTTAGACTTGGATCTGTATTCCCTTCAGAGTAGCTGATTCTTTTAGCTGAAATTCACCAAAGAATGTAACTTTCTTACATATAAATGAATACAACATCTGTCTTGGTTCTTTCACATAAATGTTTCTAGGAGCAAATAAAGTAACATAAGCAAACATTTAACTAGTAAAAAATACATTATTAATATGTTGTTTTATTATCATCTAATGAGTTTCATATTTTGTCCAGATTTGATCTAAGTATACTTTTATTAATAAATGCATTATAGTAGTCTGTTAAAGTGAGATTCAAAAATGGACAGTCTGATGTTAAAATTGCCTTAAAACATTATTCTAAGTTAGATGAAATATTTCATTACATGTATTGGTTCCTTGAATTTAAAAAAAAAAAAAAAAGGCAACATAAATTTAAATAGGCAGCAGTTAAGCCCAGGCTCAGGCCCAGGTCTTTGATGTTACTTCACTTTCACTACTGCATAAATGAGAGAGTCTGAATTAATTCTTGACTTTTTTTTTTTTACCAAAGACCCCATTGATAGTCAAAGAAGTGGACCCTTTCTCAAAATAGTATTTTTAAATGCATAAACAAAAATATATAGGATTTCAAAGGAAGCAAATTATATTTGAAAGGAGCTATCAAAATGCATTAAACACCAGTTTATGAAATAGTAATACACATGTGAGGAAGCAATGTAGATGTGCTGCTCAGATCTCCATTTAGGAAGAACTTTCCATTCAGTCGCAAGGAGTGCATTTAGCTGACAGGCTTCAAGTTGTTAGCAACTTTAGAATCCTCCTTAACTTTTGAGTCCAGGCCACGCTCATCCTGGGCAGCCCTCAGCCTATGGCTGAGCCTGGCACAAGTAGTAAGGACTGCCACTAGGGCCCAATGAGGGACTCCTCTCACAGGCATCATTTGTTCCAGAGCTCCTTCCTAGCTAGACTGGCTGAGGATTTGTCAGGTTTGCACCATGGTCTAAGGTTTTACCTGCGCAGTCTTGCATCCTGACCCTTAAAAAAAACCCACACTCCAGCATCTCCGTGTCTGCTTCCAGGTGGAACCAGTCAACAAAATCTGCTTTATTAATGAATTAAATAACAAGATCTAGTTGCAGGTCTAATAACTACTCTAATTTTGAAATACTGATCATTTTAAATGATATTTCAACTTAATTAAAATAATTCTAATGTATTTTGAAAGTATATATGAACTGTACTCATGGAAATTTAATAGGTACTGCTATGTTTGTTGCCTATAATTGAAGAAAAAGCTAAATTTCAATTAGAGGTTAAAGTATGTGATTGTTTTTCTTATCTAAGTTCAGACCCCAGAATTCTATCTGCAGACCCCAAGTTAAGAATTCTGGGCCGGGCGCGGTGGCTCAAGCCTGTAATCCCAGCACTTTGGGAGGCCGAGACGGGCGGATCACGAGGTCAGGAGATTGAGACCATCCTGGCTAACACGGTGAAACCCCATCTCTACTAAAAAATACAAAAAACTAGCCGGGCGAAGTGGCGGGCGCCTGTGGTCCCAGCTACTCGGGAGGCTGAGGCAGGAGAATGGCGTAAACCCGGGAGGCAGAGCTTGCAGTGAGCTGAGATCCGGCCACTGCACTCCAGCCTGGGCGACAGAGCCAGACTCAGTCTCAATAAAAAAAGAATTCTGAGATAAAGTGTCTGACTTTGAAACACCCATTCTTTTAAGATACAGAGATGAACTTTGACAAGTGAAAGTTGTGCTAACAAAAGGTCTCTAACCTGGCTTACCTACTCAGATGCCAACAAACATGTGAAAGCTTCTATTAAATGCACAGAATACATTATAAGATCATATGCCCAAATGATTTAACCTTGAGGGACAAGAATAGCTTACCTAAACACATGAATGCATAATCACCTAAAAATCTAAATTGTGAAATTCAAGGTTCTAAAATACATAATTATTTTTTACATATTTTTCTAAGAATATGTATAACTTATTCTGTTTAACATCAAAATGCTATATAGAATTTACTATTTACTATATTTATACCATTTATTTGCTATACTATTTATTTAATACCAAATTGCTATATAGCATTTAATCCAGCAAGAAGTACCCTGTATCTACTTCTGACTCTCCTATCTTGACCCTATTCTCTTCCTGTGTTCCAAGGATGGTATCAGGTTACCATTCTAACTCTAGATGATTCCATCTCCTAGTCAGGCAAACAGTATGTGTAAGGAGGGGGGGAGGGGAAGGAGGAGATAGGTATGTGAATAGCTACATTTACAAATTTTTCTTTTTAAATAGAGACAGGGTCTCACTCTATCACCCAATGTCTACTTTTGTAGAGACAGGTCTCATTACATTGCCCACGCTGGTCATGAATTCCTGGCCTCAAGCAATCCTCCTGTCTTGGCCTCCCAAAGCGCTGAGATTAGAGGCATGAGCCATTGTGCCCAGCCTCAAAATGTTATTAATGCTTTAAGATTACAATAGAGCATTCAGAAGGATAAGCCTCATTTAAATTTCCAGGTGGTTAATAACAAGCACTAATTTGAGTGGGAGTCCTGAATGACAGAACATGATGCAGACAAGGCAAAGAACTGCCTAAAATAGGGAAGTGCACTTTAAGCAATAGGAGGGCAACTAGAATTGCCCTGATGAAATGGAGAGTAAGGCAGAAGATAGAGAAAATGTAAGATAAATTTTGAGACAAAAGGTGTGAGATAACAACAATGAAATGTAACAATTTTATAATTTTGTTAAGGGATGATAGCTACAGACACACCACTAAGAAGTTACTACCAATATTAAAATATCAAGGTCAACTTGTAAAATGGAAAAGAAACAGTATCCTCCAATCTACCATTAGTCAAGTGACTCCAGTTAAATCCATTACCCTAATATCATTCCTTTCTCCAGTAGAAGTAGAAGTAGGAAAGTAGAAAAAAGAAAAAGCTATGTGTATGTACGTACACACCCCAATATACCTACACCCTAGTTTCTTCTCTTTCTGTTTGTAACATCTGTACAGCATGCAAGAAACATGTCTATTTATAGGGATTCAAAATAGACATGTTTCTTGCATACTGTACAGATGTTACAATGCATAAATTTCTACCACACTATACCAAAGATATGCTGTAACTAAGCATTTAACCAAAGCATTTGGTGGACTTGCAAGTCTTCTGTGGCTCCAAGCTAAATAAATCCACTTTCTTTAGCCTCTCTCTTTAGTTCCCATTTCTCTAAAGCTTTCAAAATAAATTCCCATTTCTTCAGCACCTTAACAGAGAAAGTACTGTAACTGGTAACAATGAGATCCTTTAATGGGAAGATAAGATATTCTTGACCCATTTCATAATTTCCTTAATTCTTTAGTACTTTTGAGATTCAGCCACAGACAAGAACCAAATGATATGTCCCTAGAGAAATGTTTCATTCTCTACTGACTTTCTCCCCAATCTTCCAAATTAGCATTTTTGAAATCTTCTGTTCTTTTCAGAAAACTTTACTATGTATAAAACATGTTCCATTTATTTTGGCATCATCTCTTTATTAGCATGCATTCCAAAAAAAAAAAAAAACATATTTCTATATGTTCACCTTAATGTAGGCTTGTGAGGTAGTTTCAAAATTTTTATACACATTTGTTTGTACAGAGGAATAAATTATGTTTCAAATACAATGCAACATCTTGAACACAGCCAAGTTGCTGGGATAATCCATGTTTATCACTTACTACCTCAATTCTTTGTCCACTGAACTATGATGTCAGAAATCTAAGCTTGATTTGTTTTTAAGTGGATAATCCATTAACTTTTTCCATATGCCATAACTATTCAGTTGAGAAATAATTTATAAACCAATTTATGGGCCCTATCTGGCAAGTATGACATACCTGTTATAAAATATGATTACTTCAGAAAACTAACAATTGTGGAACCACATTTTCATAATAAATTAGTCTAAGTGAATTAGACTACTCATATACTTTCAGAAAGCCCTTTAATCCCTATTAAGTTAACAGTTTGTGAATAATGAAAGTAATTAATATTAATTTTACTTGACAAATCCAACACCAATAACCTGTTGGTATACTCTAATCCATTTTCCAACAGCCTGTAAAAATTAACCAACAGATGCATCCAATCTGGTAAAAAAAAAAAAAAAAAAAAAAAAAAAAACCCACACAGGTCATTAGCATTATTTTGATGATACCAAATGTTCAATATGTGAATATTATGATTAAATTTCAGAGAGAAATATAAACAATGTTCTTTTATAACCTTGTTAAGTCTTAACAGAAGCTGAATTTAGTAAAATATGTCAGTCTTTTCTAAAATCCAAATCAGCATTTGTTATTCCACTCCTCGTTATTATGCTTCAACTAAGAGCTTGACTGAGTTTCATCAGGAATGTAAAAGCAACAGGAGTCAGGGAAGCACGCCTGCCTTACTCATGCTGGCATCCCCAGTGTCAAGCAAGAGGCGCAACATGCAATATGCACCCAATAAATATTTGTTGAGTGGGGCAGTGGTAGCCAATAAGAAAAAGTGAAAGATATGAAAGAGGAGGTATGAGAAAAAGAAAAAAGATAATCTGGAAAAGTGTCTATATATATTTCCAGAATAATTTAAAATATAGAAAGCTGAGATGTATCCCAAAAACTTACAAGAGAGAATCAAGAAAACCAAAGTGAGTTACTTAACAGCAAAATAAAGTATAAAAGAAAATGATGTAAGTGAATCAGGAAAAAATTACTGATTTTTCACAGGAAAAGGATTAGAGAGGATTCCTATTTCTCTACAGATATGGTACAAGGTACTTTCCCACAGAAGCGTTATAAATGGTCACAAAGATTAATTTAAAAAGCAGAATAGGTAAGATCTAATTGGAAAAAAAAAAAAAAAGTAGGAATGTAATAAAAGGCAACAGGAATTAAGAGGAAATATCCAAGCCTTTATCAAGAATATCTTGGTAGTGTAAACGTAGGTAGGGCAGGATAGTATAGCAAGAAGTCAGAATTGTTTTGCCATCAGCAGACCAAAAGAAAAGATCTCAGCTGAGATACAGTAAAGATTAAACAAGATAATATGAAGACAACCCAGCTCAGGCACTGATATATCACGTATGTGCAATAGATATTAGCTCCTTTTCCAGCTCTCAATGTATTAGACTTGTAAATCCCAGTGGTCTAAACAGTAAAAGTCCTGAAAACCTAAAGTAGTGTCTACCGTAAGAAAAAAAACCCACTTATTTGACAACAAATAAAGGCTACATGAGAGAAATCTTCAAGGATCTCTTTAAATGATTGGATTTGGTTCCTTTGTTCTTACTACCTATTTTGTTGTTGTTGTTTTTTTTTTGTTTTGTTTTGTTTTTTTTTTTGAATGCTTGGGAAGCACAAAGGATTGGCATCTATCATTTAAATGCCTGGGATGGAATGTCCTTCTTTATAATCAAAGAAATAGCCTTGATTCTCAGTCCAGTTACTACTGCAATAAAAAACAGAGATACGCCATTTCTCTAAAAAACCCACTATTCTTCAGTAATTACCATCCTTTCCCGCCTAGTTGTGATGAAAATCAGCCAGCAGCCAATGCCTCTATTTCCCACACTGGCTTGCTAAAGGGTGGAAAGACAAATGGATTTTCACCTTGGAATGAACAATATATAAGTGACCAGGTTTACTTTTGTTTTCGGTGGTTTTTTTTTTCTTTTTTCTTTTTTTTGAGACAGAGTCTTACTCTGTTGCCCAGGCTGGAGTGCAGTGGCATGATCCTGGCTCGCGGCAACCTCTGCCTCCCAGGTTCAAGCAATTCTCATGCCTCAGCCTCCGGTGTAGCTGGAACTACAGGTGTGCACCACCATGCCTGGCTGGTTTTTTTTTGTTTGTTTGTTTTTGTTTTAATTTTTTTAGTAGAAATGGGGGTCTCATCATGTTGGCCAGGTTGGTCTCAAACTCCCGGCCTCAAGTGATTCACCCACCTCGGCCTTCCAAAGGGCTGAGATTATAGGCGGGAGCTACTGCACCCAGCCATAATTTTGAATTATGCAGCAATTACAAAATTGATTCAAACGAAGTATGTTGCAGTCAGGAGGACAGGTGAATGTAACATTTGGACTCAATGCCTCAGCAACCAGGTCACGAATAGAGACCACAAAGAGCAACCTGTCTACTTGACCAGTCTTGTCTAAGCTCTGTGGACCTCTTTCTCTTTCCTTCCTTTCTGATCTTTCCTATTAAATGGCAATATAAAATACCGTTTCTCTGAACGGAGCAATGACTGACCTTTCCTATAAAATACTCTGAAATGTTTTGCATGTAAATACACATTTTAACTGCAATGTATTTTCCTTGATTGCTAGACGACCAGTAATGCCAAAAAGCATTCTTAGGACTCCTCAAATAATGCTTTCTAGGAATTATTCTTTAAAATGAAGTCTCAAAAAAATAGCCACCTTTACAGCTCATCTCTGCTTACCACTGACAAATGTTAGCACTGCTCGAAGTCACAACCCTGGGCTTCCCCACCTTTTGTGTTCCCCTTGGAAATGTCATCTACTGTCACAGAAAAAAAGAAAGCAGCATTTGAGTTGAGTTGAGACAGAAGGTATCATAGTCCTCTGCCAGCCTCTAAGTCAAGTAAAGATTTCAGGCCAAAGGACCAGCAGTACAAAGGCAGAGAGAGATGGAAATAAGGAGTATGCAAAAACTGATCACCTTTTCACCTTAATCTTTCTAACTACTATTAGATTCAGCAAATATATCTTTTTTTTTCAACCTTGAATCTCAAGGCTAAAGTTAGATGACTTAAGAATTTTTTAAAGGTCCAATTATTTCATTTAGGGCTAACACTACAGCTAAATTAAAGACATGCTAACAAGTTTCCCTTTTGAGCCTCATTAATTAAGAAAGTAATCAGAGTAAGGAGAAAAAAAGAGAGAGTAGCTCTATGGCAGCATTACTTAAATAGTTTTTAGGAACCACCATTTGTACCTACTAGGAAAGCAAAAGGAAAACTAATCAATTCCAGATAATGAAATCTGAAATTCTGAAGTGTTTTACATGTAAATACAAATTTTAACTGCCATATATTTTCCTTGATTGCCAGAAGAGTACACTAATCTTATTCAAAGAAAATTTTGATCCTTCATAATCAAAAGGTAAAATTAAAATCTTATTCACAAGTTTACTAGGGTGAGCTTGCTGAGAAAATTCTCCCTGTGTTCAAAGACCAAAAATATACCATTTTTAATATTTTAGTCAGGATAAATGGTACTCAAAAATATCTGTTAACGGTTTTTGATTTACCAAATTCTAGAAAACTACCTTAATTTACAATTACCTTTTAGAAAGAGTTTCTAATTTACATTAAGAATTTCCTAATTTACAATTACCTTTTAGAAAGAGTTTCTAATCTTTCAGAAAGTCATTCAAAGGAATACAAATACATTTTTTAAATATCTGCCAACATTCTTTGGCTGCTGTGCTCAAGTTAAATCAGATATATAAGGCATCTAGCATGGTGCCTGGATAACAGTCAACATTTAAGAAGTCAACTCAACCCTCTACACAAAAGTCTCTGACCTGTATCCACCCAGTACAATCTCTCCCTGCCACCTCTTCCTTTGTTCTATGAGCCCAGGGATATAGGTGGCATAAGTCTACAGTTAAAAAGTTCTTTTGGAAAATTAAAAGGTAATGATTGATCTAAGTGTTTTGCACTACAGACCTAAAATGTAAGTTTTATATAATACTTAAAAATTCTGTGTGGAGATCAGTCTTGAAATGTAAGTAGCAGGCCCACAAAACTGGATGAAATAAGTTCAATTTTCAGACTTACGTAATACCTAAACAATTTTTTAAAAATCACACTGCATAGGTAAAACCTATCACAAAACATTCTGGAAAATGAATGCCATTGCTTTTAATGAAAAGATCATACAATCTACTTAGATACTTCTCTTTCAAGCTAACTCTTAAGACACTATAAATTTGATATTTCTATCCCATGTGACTCATAGCAATTAATTAAATTATGTGATAGTCACTGTAATTTTTTTTGGATTATACTTTAAGTTCTGGGATACATGTGCAGAACATGCAGGTTTGTTACATAGTTATACATGCGCCATGGTGGTTAGTTGTACCCATCAACCCGTCATCTACATTGGGTATTTCTCCTAATGCTATCCCTCTCCTAGCCCCCCAAGTCACTATAATACTAAAGGGTAGTAAAATTCTAACTAAAAGAAAGCACACATTTTGTTTTTTTATTTTTCAAACTAAAGGACATTCTCATGCCAAAACTGTCTCTGAAAATGTCCTCTTTTACAAAAGTCTAATTTATCCCAATGGAATATCTTCAAAAATAATATTATATAGAAAATTTAATAATCAAAATCTTATATTAACCTTTTGTATTTTTAAAACAGAATTTACTTTTTAAGCACTTTATTTCATGATACCATTTATTTGCCCATTAGGAATGTAAAAATATCATGTACAGGATTCAAAAACCAATGTTTTCTAAAAATTGGTATGTAAAAAGTATCATGTTAAAATTCTAAAATTTAATTAAATAATAATAATTATAATCAATAAATTATAAGTTAATAAATAATCAAAAACTTACCTTTTTGTTGGCAACAAAATGTATTCTCAAGTTTACAAAGCAAATCCACATTTTCATACTTATTTTCATTTACTTTTATCCAGAAACAGTTTTCAGTCATTTCATGAGGTCTGATCTACAATCAGAGAGAAGACTAATTCATAAATAGGTGAGTGTTCACCTGTCCGAGGCCAAGCATTATGCATAGACTATCATAGCTACCAGCAGAAATTTATAAAGTTGTATCTGTAAGATTTTTCCCCAAAGTGTGTTCAATGAGATACAAGTTCTGCAGGATGTTAACGTCTTATTAGGAAGAAAACGCTTCCATGATCCAATAGTTGAGGATTTGAAATATGATTTAATTAGCTTCTTCTCAATTGCATTTCTCATAGTCTCTAACAATTCTTACCTGCACTATATACATCTTGAAGGGCAGGATACATTATACAGCATTTTCCATGTTTCTGTTACCATAAAACCATTTTTCTGCAGAAGTCTCAATTCTTACAATCTGACTAGACATTAGCTTCTGACAACTAGTTAACACTTTCCCAACATCTATCAATAGAGAAAATTTCCTAGGAACACCATCATTTTTTTTTTTTTTGAGAAATGCTTCATAAACATAGGATTCACTGCAATAATATTTAATTATCAATTTAATTACAAATCACATTCCACTGGAACAACATCAACTCTCACCATATTTATAAACCAGAAAGTCTTAGTCAATATCAAAGGGCTTTATCCTAATACTTTAAGAAAAAAAAAAACAAAAAACAAAAAAACGCTATTTTATTGTCACTTTGATTAGCGACATTTGAAATTACATATATATAAATTAAATTATGTATAAATTAAATTCCATTAGAAATTATGTATATATAAATCCAAAATTAGATTTAGATCTAGGTAAAAGTATTTTCCTCTATTAATTTGTTTTACCTTTAACCAATTCAATCTTCTCATGCTAATTTCAGGTTTAAATTCTTTCTTTGGTTTCAACCCAAATGGCAGGGTTGGTAGAGGAGGAGAATTTTGTCCTCCAAGGAATCCCAGGGGAGGTGGTGGAGGCACAGGACCACCGAGTGGCATCCGCATTCCTGGAAGTGGAGGAGGTGGTGGGGGAGGGGGTGGAGGCGGCACCCCTCCACCAGAAGGCAGTGGAGGCGGAGGAGGAAGTGCTGAGTGGCCAGTTCCACCTTCTTTAGAGGGAGGCAAAGGAATATTACAATCAACTGGTAAGGCACCAAACTGGAGAAAAAAAACAATGAGACATAACTAAGAACATGTCTAAAAAACTTGTAAATATGCACTTTACTCAAAAATAAGGTATTCATTTAAACCAAAATAATTAAACATCAGTAATTTCATATGGTTAAACCAAAATTCAAAATTCCAACAATTTTTCTTCTAATTTAAGATTGCAGGTTTTTTTCCCTCATAAAAACATAATTGCCAGAAGTATAATTCCCTGTTTTGAGGCAGGTATGACCATCTAGGTAGAAATGTCCAGGAGGGAAATGGGTATGTGGATCTAGAAGATTTGAAAATCAGTATTCTCTGGAAAACAGTTGAAGTCAGGGAAGCAGAGAAGTTCACTCACAGTATGGAGAGAATATGTAGCATGACAAAGGGTCTATGCACGGAGTTCTATGGAACGCAAGCATTTAAGTGATAAGTAAAAAATAAGATTTCAAAAAAAGGACTTAAATGATATTGCCACATCATGCCTTTGCTCAGATCTTCTCAATGGTGTCCTAATGCACTTGAGAAAACAACAACAACAACAACAAATTAAAATTCTTCATAGGGTCTATATAAGTATGTCATGATCTGGTCCCTGCCATCTGGTCTTGCAGGTGCCTTTCTTCTAATTCCGTGTATGTGCCAACCTCATGCTAATTTCAGGGCCCTTGGACATGCTGCTCCCTCTCTGCCTGGAACATTCTCTTCACCTGACCATCTCCTACTAGCCTCTTCAGTCTGAGCTACCAGGTCCCTTCCTTGGGAAAGCCTTATCTGACCACTCATTATACACTCATAGCACCTTGTACTTTTCAATAGCTCTTATCAAATGTGTTAATTTATTTAAGGAATTATTAGCATTTATCTCTTTGACAGATTATAAGCTTGATGAGGTAAGTGACTATCTTGTATTATTTACTGCTCTTTCCCCAGCACCTAAAGCAGTGAATGGTACATGATAGCTATGGAAGAAATGTATAGCATAAATGCATGAAAGACAAGAAAAGAAAAAGCCAAGCACAGGGTCAAAAACCATGAGTGAAGAGAGCACCACCTAAAAGACTGCTTTGCAGAATCAAACGCCACAGAGAAGCAAGGTAAAATCAGGGGTGAAAAAGAACCGCCTGTGTCCACTGGTCACTTTTGTCCTCATGTTTCCATGGCATAATAAGAATTTAACAGATGCATTTCGATGGATACAAAAAAGATATTCTGGGTTAATAAATAACTTTTGTAATATGATTAGCTTCTTGAAATTACAAACTTCAATTCTAACTGCCCTTCACATGGTGGGCCTTTAATAAATGTTACATAATTTTAAATTTTCATGGCACAATTATGAAAAATAGACCATGTACAAAAGCTTGAAATCAATGACGTCTGAAATCAAAGAAAACAGTGTTATAAAAGAAGTTGAGGCCACAAATCAAAAGCATGCCTTATCAAAACCAGTAAGTATAAAGAAAAACCAGTTCAGTGGTAATCTGGGTTGCTGTGTTCAAAGATGGTACCAACCTTTGAATGTATTTGATAATTAACTATCAGTGTCTTAAAGATATGGCTGAATTTCTGCTCTAGAATAGTTCATTTGATAAAGTGTGAAGACTGACTTGAAGATATGGTTTGGGAGGCCAGACACTGTGACTATCGGCTCATCACTATGTCTCTCCAGCACCTAAAGTACCTGGTTGTGAAGAGACTACAGGAGCAAAGGAGTTAAATCACAGATAACAGAACATATTTTACTCATACTCTTCATAGTCCGCATAGCTTTGAACAAAAAGAAAGATCTTAAGATAAATGTCCTCATTTCATAAGAAATAAACCAGCATCCAAAGAAAGAATTTGCCAGTTGTTCCAACATGAGCATATGGTGGCCAATATTAAGTATCTAATTCTAGCTTTTCTTCTCATAGCCATAAACATGGGTCATCACTGCATACAATTTAAAACAATTTAGGAGATTCCTTGATTTAATCTCACTTTCAAAACATATACTTATTCCTATCATATAAAAGCACTGTGCAGCAATAACTTATCCAAAAATGGTGGATACATTTTTTATAAACTGGAATTTTCTGGAGAAGATTTACAAATAAATCTTCAACTGAATATAATTAAAAAGAAAAGAAAGTTCTTAAATTTACATTAGCCCAGACCAAGAAAAACTTGTCATAAATATTTCAGCCATTGTCTATAACTCAGTCTGAAGTACAGACACAATCAAATGTTTCTTTCAATATGAGAGACAAGGAGCCATATGGGAAAGATAAAAAAAAATTCAATAAATTGTGATACTTCCCTCTTGCAGCACTAAAGAACGAAGATGAATGAGAATAATTTTCTTGTAGATAGATTTTAATTTTTTTCTCAAATTGAATATTAACAGATAGCTATCTCTTAAGGTATCTCCAGACAGCCTCAGTAACAAAACTATCCACTAAGCATTTAAAAGAAAACAAAATTGCCAATAAGAGAGGATACAGTATACCTGAGACTATTTCAACATAACCATAAATTAAGATGAAAGCAAAATAGCAAAACTATACTTATTGCTCATCATCCTGTACGTAAATCTACATGAAGAAATTTAGCTATGAATATTCTACCTCCTTACTTACATCAACATACAGCATGCAGATTATGTATTTCTTGCTATCTAAATGTTTTATATGTAGAGGGTGCATGGGAGCTATCTGCTTCATAATCCAGATTTACTCTCTTTTTTGTCATGTTTTAAATCTGTTTACTTTGGAAATTGAAAAATTATCAGAAAATGTTCTCATTCAGCTAGAGGTTATCTTTTACTGCAAGGGACCCCTAGGCTGAAGGTTTTGAAAAATAAATAGCTTGAGCAATAATTTCCTGTAGTGGGATAAAGATCAGTGATGAATAACAAATCTGAGAGTAAAAGATTTTCTTACTCTTTATGCTTAATTACTTAGGAAACGTGTGACATTAGGAACAAAACCCAAACAAAACATAAGAAAGCAGAATGATTAGTAAAAGCTTAGATATACATACATATAGAAAAAAAAGACCAAAAAAAAGCAAAACACAAGTACATATAAATAAGGCTATAAAAATATACAAGCAAAATTAAAGTTTAAACATTTTGATGCTATGAAGATATAACATAACCTTTGCTCCCTCACTGTGTTTTTAATACCCAAATTCACTCGAAGTGGAATTTTACCTGAGATTTAAAAGCTTGTAGCTCTGTTTGAAGCTCATTAATCTTTGCCTCTTTTTTCTGCAATTCAGCCTGAGTTTCTTGGTGGTCGGTAAACTCTTTTTCAAACTGAAACAAATTAAAAATAATAACAAAAACAGAAAGATGAAAATGAAAAGCACTATTCTTCTTACAGAAATATGACTCGAATGATCTGCCAGTAGAACACAAATTCCTGAATTGATTTTATGAAAGGAGTGGTAGAGTTTTGAAAAGTCACTGAGAGTCTTTCTCTAGGCCCCTCCAGGTCCCAACCAAAATCATTCATTCACAAGGGGGCAGAAAACAGCCGCAGACAAAGCTGTGACCTCTCTGCAAAGCAAACTGGCCACAGTTGTCTGTAACCTTGGCATTTTCTTCAAAGTCTCTAAATATTATTGTGACTTTGTGTAAAATAATAGAGAGCAAAGCATTGTACGAATTCCTCGCACCCCCCACTTGCAAAAACTTATTCTTGAAACTTATCTGAAGTATATCAACATGATTTAGGGGATTCCATTTTAATATTTTTTATTACTAAACAACTCCATTCTATTCAGTTTCTAACTTTTTTTCCTATAACAACATAATATCTCCAAATATCATTGGGAAAGTAATGATAAATTAATTTTTCAAAGTCCCTAGTGAAATACCTTCTGGAAAAAAAAAAGCGAACAATAAAATTTGTTGAATCCAGTGAGTTTTCTATAAGAATTTATATATCCACTAATCACCAGTTCTCATCTTGCATTCAAATAGATTCAACTTTGTCATTATTATAACTAAAAATCTCCTTTTTGTCTCACAATCAAACACGAGCATTTGACTTTCTTTAAAAAAAAAAAATGAAAAAAAAATCCATCAAAAAAATGCAACTATCTCACAAATGTGGCCTCTACATTTTAAATATACTCAAACCTCAATTAGGAAAATAACAACAATGTAGAACTCCACCGTTTACAAAGGGCTTTTATTTTTACTTAGTTTATAAAGGGAATCTTATTTTGCCCTTAATAACACAGAGGCAGTTGCTAGTCCTTCATAGCTAGTAAAAGATGTGAGATTAAAAAGCCAGATTTCCTGCCTTCAGAGTCTGAGTTCAAATGAAACTATGCCACCTCCCTGCAATTAACGTGTAGATAATGCTTTACAGTTTTACTTAACAGACGAATTTTTGGAGCAGTTTTTAGGTTCAAGGCAAAACTGAACAGAAAATAGAGATTTTCCACATACCCCCTAACCCTACACATGTATTATCTCCCCTCATACTTTATAGTTTTTAAAGCACAAAAAGAGGCATTCTTAGATTTCATTACAAAAACTCTGTGAAATAAGAAATATCGCTTTAATTCCCATTTTACAGGGAAGGAAGGTAAATTTCAGACTACTGATCCTCTCAGTCTCAACCCTGTGTTCCTTTATTAACAAAAACTAATAGGCAAAAACTGTCCAAGTGTCCTTCAGTTGACCTAAGCCACAGCAACATTACCATTCCTCACTACTACTACAGCTCCTACAAACCACTCTTACCGTTAAATAATTTAAAAGATTCTAAGCCTAAATCTAATCAAATTACTAATCTACTAAACAAGCCATGCATGAGTCTCAGAGGCCCGCCCATCTTCCCCCGTCACCCAGTGCTTCCCCCTAAGGACTTGCTAAATCAATTGCCTTCACACCGTCCTTGCATAGTTAACCCCTCTGTACTTTCATCCCTCATTTTACTCCTTATAACCCCTCTTACCAATCTCTCTTTAGCTTAAAAGTCAACTTTTTCAAAGAGTATTCTTAAACCATACTCACTTTTCTGACCTGTTGAACTCCATTCATGTCATTATCCGTCACAACTTAGCTATAATTCATTCTAAAAACCCTGACTTACCAAATTCCAATTCCAGAAGTCCAAATTCCCTGGACTTCTCTCAGTCTCATCTTAGGTGGTCTCTCTAGGGCCATGCTATTTCAATATCATAGCCACTGACCACAAATGATTATTTAAATGTAAACACAAATTATCAAAAATAAAGTTTAAAAATTCAGTTCCTCAGTCACACCAGCCATTTTAAAAAGTACACTATAGGTACATATGGCTGATGACTACCATGTAGAACAATATAGATTATAAAACATTTCCACCATCCCATATTAGACAGGCCAGTTCTATAGCATAAATACCTACAAATAGGCCTTCATATTCAACCTCTTTTCTGTATGTTCCATTACAACACACACTTCTGGTTCTCCTGCTACTCCTTGAGTGCTCCTACCAATTCCTGTTATGGGTTTCTACAAAATCCAACCCACTAATGTTGGCACTCTATAGGACTCTTTCCTCATCCCCCTCCTACTTGTCTCATCTTCCACACCCATGTTTAAATCACCATGCATACACTGATGGCTTACAAATCCCTATCAATATCTCAGCTTCTCATCTGAATTCCAGGCTACAAATCAGTCCATGAATATATTTCCAACCACTTAATGAAAACTTATCAAGACAGACAAAAAAACATATTTTCAAAACCAAACATGTTTCCCCCTATAAGATTTGTTTTTTGAATGTTGCTATTCTTTATAAAAGGCAGCTCAAATAACACGACTCCTTTGTTCTTAAACTATCAGTGACTTCATTACAATCATTACTATCTAAGAACCCTCTAGGATCTGGCCCTAATCTACCTATTTCCCGTTACACGATAAATATTTAACAACACACCTGAGATATGCCCCCTCAGGGTGGTAGGTTCTGGAGACACAGTTAAACAGAATATGATCAGTGTACTTTTTAGTAAGCACAGTGGCTGGTGGAGAAGTAAAAGCAAACTAACAACCCTAAATCCATTAAAAATACCAGCAATAAAGAGAGAGACAGAGAGAGAGAGACTGAAAGCTGGGGAATGATTCCTGGAGGAATGATGCTTGACCTCAAAGTCTGAAAAATTTACCAGCATTTCAGCGTGTGGATGAATGACAAGCAATACTTTGTAAGGGGCACAAAAAGAGATATGAGAACAAACTGAAGGGGATAAAGCCAGGGATGTACACAGAAATAAAATTGCTGAAAGGAATTTTGCAGTAAGCCAAAGAGTTAATCCTTTTTTCTTAAAAATCCTGGAGAGTTATTAGGGTGTGTATAATAAGTAAATAACATAATCAAAATTTTACTTTTAAAAACTCAACCAGAAGCAGTGTGAAAGATGGGCTGAAAAAGACATACTAGAGGCATGGAAATTGGTTTGGAGGCTATTGCAGTTATCCAAGAGAGAACTGAAGGCCTTCTGAATTAAGGTGGAGGAGACGGTAATGACAAAGAAATGAAAAAAGACTACAGAACCCAAAAATGTTAGTATCTGACTGAATGAAGGAAATGAGAGAGAGGAGTATATCTAAGATGACTACAGGGTTTTGTTGTTTTACAGGCTGGAAAAAAAAGTGTTGTTATTTGGGGAAAATAAATAAGGTTATAAAATGCAGGAGAAAAAGATATTTTTAGGGAGAAGAAAGATAAATTTGGTTTTGGATATGCTCAGCTTGAGATATGTAGAGGAAATTCAAAAGAAATTTAGATACACATCCTTTCTTGGCTATCTCACATTGTTCTTCATAGTGATTCCTCAAGGCTCAGATTAGACATCACTTCCTTGGAGAAGGCTTCCCTGGCCACCCATGACTAGGTAAGGGACCTTTCCTCTGGGCTTACATACCACACAGGGTTTGTCTACCACACCAATTGCACACTGTAACAAAAAATCGCCAACATACATATTACTGTAATACACCTCAATAACACTCACCAACCTGAAAGCTCATAAATATGAGAAACTTTTCCACTGTATTCATCACCTTTCCAGTGTCATACATTTATAATTAAAGTCAAATAAATATTTGTTGAACGAAGTGATGAGCCAACCCCATCAAGTCTTCCTTTATATGTTGAATGACTGTGTCAACATAGTCACTCTCCCAGCATCAGAAATCTTTGAGAGGTCATTTTCTCTTTTTGACAACTAGGACAAAGTTCACTGCTACACAGCAAGAAAAAAAATTGTTCTTCTTATAAGAGTAAGAATGAAAAAGCCTTACTACAATATCAATATGTGCACTATCCTATTTCATAAACCCTAGACTAAAATTCATAATTAAAAAGAATTATTTCGGGACTTAAGATAAAAATTATAAAAACCACCACAGTCATAATTGGTAAACTCTAAGAACACTTATTAAATTAACTCACTCATACTGAAAGTAACAGTATTACTTATGAAAAAATAAATTTACACATGTTCCCCTATAAAAAGATAGCTGAAATATAAACTTTGCTTTAGAATTTTTGTAATATCTATAGTCAAATCACTGTAACCTTGAGGACAAAATGAATCTCCATTAAAAGCACACCTTATAAAAACTGATATGATAGCCTTCTTCTCCAAAAAGGGTTACTAGAGCAATATTACACTTACAAAATTACACGCAAAAAATGTTGAAAAACACAGTTAAGGTTGAGGCTCTGCTTAATTTCATTCCCTAGGGTGAATGTATGAGTGCGTCTGTACAAGAAGGTTGGTAATTCAATATTCTCTATATACTTTCTGACATTTCTGGTCTTCATTTTTCAAATTTATGCACCAAAATAAAGAATGTGTCTAGCAACCATGATAGCTTCCTGCCTAAAGCAAAGTATTTACATGTGTCCTTATAAAGCTATCAGAACAAAGTTTTTGCTGATATATACAAAATGATATGGCAATAGAAATATTTTATGGAGCAAATAGTATTTTCTGAATACACCTAAGACATATAATTTCTGACTAAAAGGAGACAACTAACCTTGAACAAGGTCTTTCTTCTATTCATATTTAAAGCCTACAATATTTTTAAAAAATTTGTTGAGAAACTTTAACTCCATTCATGTTTTAACTCCATTCATACATACTATATATCTAAAAATTGAAACAAAATCAAATTTATACTATCTGGGATGTATCCAAATCAAGCACTTGAAAGTCTACTACTGCTTTCCTATAAAGAGTTAAAGTGCTTATCGAGCTCAGAATGCAATGTTGGCTGGGTGAAGGGTCACCCCACAACACGAACATCTATCCACTGTAACACTATGAGACTAAATTTAAATGATCCATTAATTTGTTTCCCCCACTAAACTAAGTCACTTCAGAGCAACGACAATATCATATTCACAACTGTAATCCTAACCTGCAGCCGAAGGCCTGGGAAATAACGACCTCTCATTTAGCGTTTGGTGAAGTCAGAACCTTAAGGCCCCTGAGGACATTTATAATGTTTTTCTTAAGTTAGTCTTAACCTCCGAAATAGTGCCTATAATTTAAGTTTTATCTTCAAAGTTTATAGAAATGTGTGACTGCCTCAAGATACATTTAGTATCTGCCACATCAAAAACGTATATTCCTTGGCATGATGCCTAACACACAGTAAATATTCACTTAGTAAATGTTCGCTGTGGGTTCATCATGGGGGCAATAGTAGTAATAATTATTATCACTCCTTCAATGTGAAAAACCATCTGAATAATTCAAATCAGATTGACTATTTAAAATGCAAAGAATTGAAACAACAAATTAAAAGTCAAATAGGTACTTGTTAAGCCAGAGATAAAAGGACAAAACAGTACCTTAAATTTATGCCTACTGTTCCATTATTGGAACGCTGAGCATGTGGGAATTATTTATATCCTACTGCTCAAGGTCATTGCCAATGTCTGATTTTTCAAAACTCAAAAAAATTGCAATCTCAGGCAAAAATGGGTTAAAGAAAAGTAAGGAATTGGCTGGATGGTTAGAAATACTACTGGGTTGAAACAAAACTGGTAATATCCAATAGCTATGACCCATGAACATGGCAATTTTATAAAGTTGGACTAATACAATGAAACAACTTTAATCAAAACTAAAAGCAAGTTAACTTTTCTCTTAAAATTTTTATATATCATTTCATTCTTAAGGGCCTAAATAATATGATTTCTTGAGAATTACCACAATCTTAAAATTTTGATTACATACATTTTGCTCAATCATCTACTCATTCAAAAAGTATCTTTTTAGTTCTTACAAAGGGCCGGGAAAAGTTCTTGGTGGAGGGATAGTAAATAAAGCAACAAAATGCCTCAAAGTTTACTCTTAGGGTGAAATAGATAATTCATTCACATGTAAATACTAAACTATGTAGCATGTCAGATGATGATAAATATATTGAAAGAAAACAAATAAGGAAAGAATAGGGAAGGTCAAGGTTGGGAGTGGGAAGTTAAGATTTTTTAGATACAATGGTCTATAAAGTCCTCCTTGGTGGATGGCATCTGTGCACACACCTGAAGCAGATAAAGAAGAAAGAAGGAATAACAAGCAAATTCCCTGAGGCAGAAGCATGCCTGCAGTGGTTCCCCAGAGAGTACTACAAAGTTAGTCAAAACTACTTACTTTCTTATAAAGTTCTGATGCTTTCTCTTCAAACTCTTCTAGTTTTGCTTGATCTACGCAAACGTCTAAAATTGCAATGACAGGAAATTTTTAATGTGATAGTTCTTAAACTCATTATGACTTCAAAAGTTTAGAAAGAAAAAATATCATAGAAAATAATACTGATACTACCAGTAATAAATAAAATGGAAAAAAAATTATAATGTTGGAATGAAAAAGGCTTTTTCTAAGCATGATACCAGAAAACAGAAAACAGGAAAAGCCAAACTCAATAACAGTTTTAAACTTCTAGCAGGCAAAAGGAGAATGTTCAATTGTAATAACACTCAAGTATTTCTATCACCAATTGGAACATATTTTAAAGAAAAAAGATGATGTCTGACCAAGCTAAAAAAAAAAACAAAAAAAACCCGGCAACAGTAATAAACAGAAAGTTAGAAAAATTGATACTAAAAAAATCACTAAAGCAGATGAATAATGTTTATTATTCCCTATCAATATGAAAATTAACAATATGAATGTGAAGATTAAATGACTGATAATGCCAAGTGTTGGAGTTGACATGAGGAAACCAATAGTGAAAGTTAAGAACTTTGCTGATGAAAAACTAGGCAATATGTACTAAAATTGTAAATATGGATTTTCTTTTAACCTAGCAATTCCATTTCAAAGACTTGTCCATTAGGCCAGAATAATCATTAAAATATTTTCTGATGTTAGCAAAAAAAACAAAAAACCTGAAAATAACTTAAATGCCCATCAATAATGAATTGCTTAAATAAGTTCCCATATATATACATGACAGAACACAATGTAGGACAAGTAATTCATATGGATTTTCCATAATATATGCTATCCCTTCTTTTTTATTGAATGAAAGTGATACATGAACAAGGTTTATAAAAATGTATTACAGAAGAATTTATAATAAAAAATAAGTCAACAAAGTTACTGCATCCAAATCTCAATCACACTTCCTAAATGCAACCTCTTACGGCCATTTCTATACCAGATTATTTTGGTGGTTAGTTTCTTAACTCTAAATAAAATGTACATAACTATTATTTCTTGATTTATCTATTTAAGACATTATAGATTCTGGTATAAAAGATTAAAACAGTGTTTGTTCTCTATCTAATCCTAATTTTTGATATTTACTAAATTGGATTACTCCAGAGCATGAAATATTTAATTTTGATTCCCATTACCTTAACAATAACTTAAAATTCTTGCTATAGTATGTCAAATTATCTGTGCCTTATGCTTTCCAACACCTTTTTCCCCTATTGTCCAACTTTGGTTCTTCTCTCACCTATTCATAGAAATACAATGACATTCTCTTCTGTATTTAAATCTTTTGTATTTACTTATGAGTTTATTCTAAATATTTAAAAATCAGTAAATACAATTAATTTATTAAAACTATGTAAGCATGCATCACTTATACAGGCAAATGGTGTTCAAATATTTTATTTCCTTCTCAAGAGCTCAGTGAAAAAAACCTCTCAGCTGCCATTCCTAAATGACTCAGTGGAATAAATTTTTTCAGATACTATTCAAAATCATTCCACATTTTAGTGTGCTGCATATTTACAGCACCATTTCCTTAATTTCTGCGTCCTCTTCCCACTCCCCCCACCACAGGAACTTCTAATTGTTTATCTCTTATAGAGAGAAACAAGCATTTTCATTATTACCTAGTTCTTCACTAATTATATTTCATTCTTCTCCCTGGACTCAGATAATATATGAAAAGAAACACAACTCTGCACAGATACATAGCTGAAAATGAGAGGTGTATTTTAATAGCTTTTTCAAATCATTGTGGATAATCTTCTTTGATGTTATATCGAAATCTGACAAATGGTGACTTCTTAAACACATATGATACGTGGAATCACGTATCATATCAATTAACTTTACCCTGTTACCCTAAAATCTCTTGATAAATGTTGCATTTTTAAACATATATGATATGTGGAATCACATATCATATCAATTAACTTGTACTCTGTTACCCTAAAATCTCTTGATAAATGTTGCACTTGTAATAGATCTTTTGCCTATGTAGAATTTGTAACATCAGGCACTGGTCATATGGAAAAGAATGGTGTGCTGAGTCATGCAAATGTTCCAAATGTTAACATGTCTTTCTACAATATCACAATGAATAATCAGGTTAATAACACCAGTGACATCAGGAAATAATTTTAGTATTGAGAACCTGTCAGCCTAAAAGCAGCAAATACAAATTTTTCAAAATTCAAATTTCCACTTAAAAACTCAAATTTTCTCATTGGCAGCATATTTATCGGCCATTTTCTTTGAAGTTATAGGCTCATTTTATTTCATTTTTAAGAAAGCAAGTGCCTGACGAAAACGTAAATAAAAACTCAAATGTTACAACACTAAGTAATAATGCTCTGATTATCTTAAAAAAAAAAAAACAACTCTCAAGTTACAGAAGCTGTCGTCTGTATGAGTCATTCCCAAGTTTAAAAAAAAAAGGCTTTGGCGGCGGGGCAGGCAATTCTGCTTGCAACTCAATTACACAAATATTTTCTTATTGAACTCTTTTAATAGATCTTTTGCCTATGGAGAATTTGTAACATCAGGCACTGGTCATATGCAGCAGAAGTACTGTATGTATAAATCCCATTTGTTAACACAGAATATTAAAACAATGTGTATGCAAGGGTCCATCTTTAATAAAGTTAACATTTTTAGGACCTTATCAAAGGCATTCTTAGGTAAAAAATGGCAGTTTTTTTGTTGTTTTATTGACAGTAAAGATGACAATGACTACTCCCACAGTTCAGTGCCACTGCCTTGATTCATAACAAAGTGCCAGGAGTTTTACTCACCATTGTTCTGCACCACCAGTGCAAAATACCAACCCAATAAAAAAGGCAAATAATGTTTTTGTGCTATTATGAAAACAGTTTTGACAATTAGGGCCCTCAGGAGTCCAGATACACAACCCGAGAACCAATACCCTAGAGCTCATTCATAGAATAAGAGACAATAAGATATTTCCATTTAAATAGTAGAGAAATACTCACCTACAAACTCGGTTAAATCTAAATCTAGTCTTTTTCGATATGTGAAGTCTGGATCCATTCCATCTCTATGCAATACAATCTGGGATACACACTCATCAATTAATTTGAAGTACTGTTGCCTAAAACCAAAGAAAAGAGTAAATGTACAATCAATCATTAGTGTAACTTTACATCAAAACAAAACTTTTTTGCTAAGATTGATTTCAAGTTCAATAATTTATTAGTAATATAGTTTCAACAGTTGACATAACAGATTTTACATGGAAGTGAGAGTAAATACAATTGTCATCACTTTGCTTTTAATGAATTCAAAACAGCATATTTTTATAGTCTTTTAGGAAATATAGTGTCCCTTAATTTTCTTAATAAAAGTCAAAACCTTGAATTAAGTAAATTAGCTGAAAGTGAAGTGATAAGTGCTTAAAATTAGTGCTCAGAGGTCATCAACTTTCCACTGTACCACACTGAAATAGCTACCATTAACTCACTTCATAATATAATCAAAATAAACAAAAATCTTTTCTAAAAAGTTTTATGGTAGTATATGGTATACTGTTTTCCAAGTGTTTGTGAAATCAAATTTAAAACTCATACTGTAAGTTATATACAATATCAAATTCACATTTCTTACTCAAAGGGAAATGAAAAATTCAGTATAATAATATTTGTCCAAAAATTGAAGTTTAACTAAAATCTCCAAGTAGATTTTATGTTGTCATTACAATTAAGTCTAGTCCATCTACTTTGGCAATAAGCAAAACATCCCTTAAGATTTAATAAATGTGAAACAGATAAAAGATTTTATAAGTAAAACCAAACTAAAGTGATAAACAGGTTGGGTACTATTCTAATGAAGCACAGTCCTCCA
Organism: Macaca mulatta; assembly: GCF_049350105.2. Classification (NCBI taxonomy): domain Eukaryota; kingdom Metazoa; phylum Chordata; class Mammalia; order Primates; family Cercopithecidae; genus Macaca; species Macaca mulatta. Next base: position 39,464,637 of record NC_133422.1, read on the forward strand.
TACCAAATCATCCCCTAGAACTTCTTTCCTTAATGACTTTTAGCATACTTCTCCTCTGTAAATCCTCCTCATCACCTAAGTGTTGGTCCCTCAAGCCAGTTAGGCTTTCCTTTCCATAAACTATGACCCACTGCTCTTGACCTACTTACCTTACACCTAATAAACCATGTATTATGGTGAAGAAAATCTACTACAGCTTAACACTAGCAAAGATGACTAATGATCATTAACTGTCATAGAGTAAAAATGTTTAAGAAACGGTTCCTGGGCACAAATCAAAAGTGTTATCTATGCCTCTATTTGTTCAAGTTCTTTCAAGACATTATCTCCCATTCCCAAATATTTCTGCCGTAATTACCACATTTACATGTGGTATATACATTTAAACACATTTATATCTATCACATTTAAAAATCTCAATGATGTATTTCTTTTTTACTCTTAATATTATTCTAATGTTTTTAAAATGAAAATGTTTTAAATTAACAACACAAGCTATTTCATGTCATTTTTTTAAGAAATCATAATTTTAGTAAGTTTTTCCTCAACTCCATAATGTCCAATTATGAGTTCATCTGTAATGTAGCTGAAATTTCATGCAAAAACTCTTTGGGGAGGCAATACTAGCAAAGAATAATATACAACATTTCTGGATTCCAAAAATATAAATCTAGAAAATAATCTCCATGAAAATATTGGTGAGTTAGTAAATGTGTCTGAGGAATATGACATAACTTAATTAAGGGATGAACATTAAGTTGCCATTACTGATAAAATGTTATTTTTGTTGGAGGAGATTTTGAAATCTTCATTTTTCTCTGTAGTATTGTTAACAAATGTCAGAAATTATCTCCCATGCTCATTTAACTACCATAGTATTTTAGTCATGGTAAGCCTTAATTATTCTATGCAAAACTGAATTTGATCTTCTCTATCCAATTATCTTGCTTTATTTCAGCCCCCTCCCTTTTTCCTGGGGAAAAGGGGCTGCCTTTGACATATATTCTCCAATCGAATTCCATTTCTGTCAAACTTTCTTTTGTTCCAAAAGTAGAAATGAAAAAAGATTCTAATTTTTCCATCCACCAATTATTTCAAATGAGAACATTTAACATTCTGCAATGGAACAACCTGTTGTTTGTAAAAAGAAAAAGAAAAATTATGTATGTTCATATCAAAAGTAGTTTAAAGAGCTCATTAAACAAAAAATGTTACAGGTTATCTAAGATTGCTGAAACAGTAAAATAGAGGTCCTTCTGAGGTAGATGAAACCAAAAAATGAAGGTAAAAAACAAACAAACAAAAAAAAAACACTCATAGATGTGTACACCAACAAGAGTAAGTTTTACTGTATTTAAATAAATAAAACTTTAAAAAAATAAATGCACGACTAAAATATATGTGAATTATCACAATTCTGACACAATCTTGGGATAAAAACATAACATATTTTTAAGAAATATTAACAACCACGATAATAAATAGGAGAGTTTGGAAACACGAGGACAAAATTGATGGAGTTGTCTTGAGTATAGCAGTCACAGGAAGAACACTGCCTTTGTGGCAACCATATCTGGAACCAAGATACCTGGAGTTTAAAGAGCCAAAGAAGGAATTAACATAGATGAGCATCAAATGTAGAAGTTCATACTCAAAAGATGGCCAAATATCTAAATTTCCATGCCTTAATGTCATTTTGGTAATGCCACAAGTTAATCTTTCTCCAAGACTCTTGAGTTAACTCAAATGATAGGATCACCTGAACACAACCTAAAACAATTGTGTTTTTTAATCTGTTTTGAAGCTAGATACAACCACATGCCCTCTCAGGGCACAGGTGAAGGGATCAAAGTCATAAGCATGATAAACCCCTGCAAGACTACAGGCACGTTCAAACCATTGAAAAAAAACAACAGTCTTAAATTCCTGGGTACTCAAACAGCGGCAAATATCCAAAGGACGACAGGACCGACCACACACAGATCAAAAAATGTATGGAGTTTACTTTAGAGTAAGTAGAAGTTTCAGTTTCATTTTTAAGTAAATTTGGAGTAGTTAGTATCATAAACAGCATGATACAAATGATATTTTAAAATCTAAATTAGCAATTCTTAATCTAGCATTTATCAAGTATGTAAATATTTAAACTGGTTTATTTTTAATAAAATATGAGAAAGAAGCAAATTTTAAAAAATCAGCTACTAAACTCATATTTTAGAATATCAATGGGATTTCTGGCTACAAAGAGTAATTTTGATGTATGTCCTATCCACATCCGGAAAACCTAAAGTTTTAACATTTTGGGTCTTCTCCTTGCTTGTTAGGTACATCAAAAAATAATTGAGTCATACCCTCTGACATTACCCAGAGGACATAGCCTGAATGAAGTTTGTCTAAAAAATTATTCTACTTGAAATTAAGTAGAAAAGAAAAAACCACCCAAAGTATAAGAGAATGAAATTTCAGCAAACCTAAATTGGTGGCAACAAAATGATTTTATATTCAAAGAGCTCAGCTTCCACCATAAAAGAGTAATAGAAATGGAAAGTAGATATAGAGAACATTTACTAAGCATACACCATATGCCAAGGGTTTGGCTAGAAGTTTTACCCACTTTCCCATATTTCACCTACCTAACAACCCAGTGAGTTAGGCGCTAACATCCATATTTAGTCACATTATAATGTAGATGAGGTAAAAAAAAAAAAAAAAAGATAAATAATTTGTTAAATTCAGATGGCTAGGACATAATCAATCTTTAAAAGCCATTTGTCTGGCTTTTTGATAGATTGGCAACATTAAACACAACTGTATTATTAAGGCTTGCCAGCTACTTAAACATGAATAAAGGCAATGTTTAGTGCCCTTCATGTAACTTATAAGAAGAAACTTATCAACATCATTTCTACTGCCTAAGGAATAGCCAGAAAATATTATCTATCACATGATCAACTAGTAATTTGTTGCTTGTTTGCATTTTTATTCAGATGAAAGGTTGTAACCAGGAATCCACAGGAGCTTAAAAAGTAATAGTAATATCATTTTACCATCATCTACCTAAATATGTGCCCAGAGGAAACAACACATTCTAGGAATCAATGTTATGACAAACATAAAAATCATTTGCTTGTCAAAGGCAAATATGATGTGAATTTCACAATTAATAGATTTCTATTAGTGAAAGAAAACATTAGAATATAACTTCTTCTTACCTTATAAAATAATCATTTCGAATCAGCAAAAGATGCTGAAGAATAGAAATAAAATATCCCTCTGCTCTAGTTTCTTTAACTGTGCTCCACACCATGTTGTAAACATCATATGCTTCAGTGAGTTGATTAAGGAATATATGGATTTATTTATACTCTACACCAAACAACTACAATAATATGACAGAATTTGTTCTGTAAGGTTTTGAAACTCTAATACAGGCATCTTATATATTCAATATAAAATACAGATATTTAGCATTGAGGGTAGTAGAAAAACTCTGGAAATGGTAACTTAACCTGACACTTCCTGACTTCCTTTCTACAATCAGCTCAAACTATCTGTCTCGCCTAAGCACAGAGGCTGTTGAGAACAAAGATAGTAGAGAAGCTATCTATGAATACTGTGTTGAATTCTAAAGGTTGCCTGACCAACAGAGCTGGTGGTCAGGCATAATCTATCATGAAGAAGCCCCAGGTGAGGATAGGAACCCGGTGGGTCTCATGAGGAGCACAGATATCTGCAGACCCACAGATTAACATGTGACTCATGAGTATGCACCCAAGGTGCAGGGAAAGAGCAGCCAGTGACTAAGACTGCCCTTTTCCTAGAGCTGAAAAGCCCGGAGTAGAAGGAGAAATGTCAAATATAAAAAGAAAACAGAACAGATTGCACACATACATATAAGTTAATCTACAGCATCCATTTGTTAGTTGCAGCATGCACTTACATATAGGTGTATTCATAAAAGCACACAAACTAATAAAATAATAACATTCTTCTGACGCATGAAGGTTTGATTTCATGTTGGTTACATAGAAATGAGCTAAATATTTGTGGTTGAGTATTTTGGATTTAGCAATAATTTTATATATGATTTGACTAGACTTTAGAACAAAAGGATATTCAAGTTCAGCTCTAATATCTTCGAGGCGATGGGATAACTCAATCAAATCTTCCTCTTTATGCTCATCAAAGACTTTAAGTTGGATATCCAGGCCATCATTCTTAATGCATTTTAAATTCTAGAGATAGAAATAAAAATTATGATGAATTATTGTTTTTAATTATGCAAAAGGATAAAAAACATATAAACAATAAACCAACCATTCAACTTGATTTATAGCATTCAAATATTTAAAGTGTTAAATAACACTCAAATCTTATCATCTATATTTCAAAAATGGATTTTTAAACTCAAGCCTTTTCCTACAGACAAATTATTCTTCAAGGTAATTTATCTAAATTTCCCCCTACTGAAGTATTCTTTTAATTTAAATATTAATAAGGAGACTGCAGGGCACTTACTGGCAATATCTCTTTCAATCCACAACGCATAAATTCATTTCTGATGTGAAGCCTAAAGTCCAAATCATCAGGAGATGTAACCAGGGCATTGATGAGCTGCATACAAGCTACCTACAAGAGATCAAACAGTGAGACAGACTGGGTTTCCAACATTAAAGAAAGAGTAACAAAACTAAACTTCAATGTTTTATTCCAGCATTATTAAATATCTTTCCTATTAAAACAATTTGTAAGCAAAATATTTTAGTCAGTTATAAACTACAGAAGAAATAAAGTTTCAGTGGAGTTATTTATTTCTTATTTATTTGAGGGTTACTGAGGTGAAAGGAAGATGGAAAAACATTAGCCATTACTACTGCTCCATTAAAAAAAAAAAACAAAAACACTTGTAACCAAAAGCTAAGTTTCTGTCCAATAATATTACTCTACACACATACAAGAGAAATTTAACATATCTTAGTTGAAAATGATAAACACCTATTGCATAGATAACACTTACCTAAAATAGGATAATAAAATAATTTTCCATTCATCAAGAGAGACTCAAAGTCCCAAAGACTTCAAGGTCAACAAAGGTCTTAACTCTGGTTAACAAGGTTATAAATAAACACTGTATAATTAATTTCTAGAAGTTAATTTATCAGGCAATGGCTCTCACACTTTGGCAAAAATTCAAAATTACCCTATGTTTTAACTAGAAATAAATAACAGAGCTCAGTAAATCCTTTAATATAGAACTTAAATGATAAAAATTTTTAAATCACAAAATTTCTCAGCTCATGTTTAACACTTCAACTTTCAACTTCTCCACTTTTTTTTAATCCCTGGCTAAAATATATCTTTCATCCTCCAAAATCCATAAAATGCAAACAAAAGACAGTCTCTCTAGAGAAGCATTCTTTGTTGTTGTTGATAATACTATTTTTCTAAAGTCTACATTCTATCCAAGTCTAGCAAGAACTACTGGACTACTGATCAATATGTTTAACCTCATGCTGTTCCCTAAATTGTCTTTTCTCCATCCCTTAAAGCAAGGTTTATATGAATTTAAAATGCTGTTTTGGAGTAAGACACCAACAGGAGTCTCAATTCCCGCTGTTTGAAATATATAGTAATTGTTATATTTGATATCTAAGCATTAAAATCTGACCAGCATGCCTCTACTGTCGAAACTTAAGGTTGTTTAAAGTGGGAATGGGAAATATGTCAGAAGAGAGAGGAAGAAGAAAAACATACTTAAAAAAAAAAAAAAAAAACTTAACAGAATCTACCTTTCCAGTACATGTTCATTCAGCTGTAACCAGTTCATGTCAAAAAGTCAAGTTTAAAATTTTTTCCTTCCACCCCCTTGCCAGTCATTACCCAGGAACCACAAATGTTTTTTTCAGCAATGCCATATAATTTTCAAAGATCTGAAAGAGCAAATAAATAATTTTTCTCTACAATCAGAGAAACTAAATCAAACTCAGTCACCTGGCTTCTAGAAAAACACAAATTACAGACAACTCAAAGAAAGTAGCAAAAACAAGGAACACAAAAACTAGCAGTAAATATCACCTAAATGGAAAATAAATATATGTAGACAACAGTAGCATGAAATTGAGAAATAAGGGAAAGGATAATCCAAATTATTTCCAGGAAATATTCAAAAAGGTAATTCTCCATAGAAGAAGAAATAGGAAATTAAATTGAAATAATGAATTCAAGTTAAATTTATAAAATTGCTTCCCAATTCTAATCATAATTTTCCATTAGCATGGCTTACAATCTATTTAATTTAAATCATGCAAACATGTCTGTGAATATATATAGGTATGCACTAAAATGTATTGTTCTTTATGGATAAATAATTCTATAATCAAGGTAAAGACCAAGGAGTTCCTTCCAGGTTTTATACGTAATGAGATACATACCTGTGGTATCACATAATTTCACAATAATTTAGCATACCAGCAGAAGGGAGTGTCAATCAGCATTTATGCCATATCAATCAACTCCTAGAAACACCGAGAAAGGTTAAAAAACTACAAAGGCTAACAGGACATTTTGCCTGTCCAATGAAGATATATCAGTAAAATGATTAAAACATACTATATACTATAAGAAATATGTTTGGTAAATAATGGGAATATGGAGATGCTAAATGAGAACTAGGACAGCTGAATAAAATACCGACTCAAGGATTAATAAAATGGCCTGATGCAGAAGTGAAGAATGAAGTTCTAAGCACAGGAATTAACATGTTCAAAGACATGGAACCTTTAAATTACAAGTAATTCAAATTTTGTGAGTACTTTGTCAAGGTAGAAAGGGAAGTAATGGGAAGAAGTCAAGAAATGAGGCTGAACAAGGAGACAGGAGACAGATAAGGCATAGCCTTGTGTGTCAAGTCACAAAATTCAGATTCAACCAGAAATAGTGAAAATCGTAAGGAATTTTACGCAAAGGGGGGACAATAACAGAGGCAATATATTCAAGTTCAGAAGCTACTGTAGAAGTAAATTTTTGAGCAAGGAGGAAGGTTTGAACAACATTTGAAATATAAACTGATAGAATGAGGTACAAGAAAAGCATTTACAAGAGGCTTCCCACTTTTGTCGTTTAATTAGATAGAAAGTGGTACCATTAGCAGACATACAAAATGCAAGAAGAGCAACAGGTTTTAGAGAATAAGATAAATCCTACTTCCAAAATTCTGATCGAGATGTATATTAGAATCATTCATTCACTAAAAAAATAATTACTGAGTACCTACAACTTCTGTCAACTGGAGATATTCATACTCAAAAAATGAGAAACAAAAGTGAGATATTTGTCATAAGGAGGTAATCTCTGTGCTGTATTTGATGTTCCAAAAATGTAGCATATGATCTCTCTTAATTTGCATGTTATAGAAATCATTGTGATACATTACAAAACCAACCTCCCTCTGAGCTAATAAGGGTAAGAAAATAAGGAGCTTCTATCTTCTTGAGAGCACCTAGTTAACTAAAGTTTCCATCTTTGGGCAATATCAGGCAGTTTACCCTGATGTTGGCTCACATACTTCATTCCTTCAAAGCCTATTTATTGATGCCTACTATACACCAGGCACCGTTCGTGGTACTAGATATACAGGTGTGAAAAAAGATGGAAATTTCTTTGAGAGAAAGAGGAATCAAGACTGACTCCAAGGTTTTGGGCCTGAGCAACTTCAAGGACAAAATTGTAATTTATTGAAACAGAAATGACCATGGAAGAAACAGGCTTGGGAAGAGAGAAGGATTCAGTTTTGGAGATGATAAGTTGGAAATGTCTATTAGTGATCTAAATTTTAAAAGCTGACAAGGAAATTGAAGATGGAAGACTCCAGTTCAAAATAAAGCAATTACTATAGCAATAATATATAAAAACCAAGATCTCAGATGGAATCACCCAGGGGACAGTACAGAGGAAAAAGGAGGAGTAAGAACTGTTTAGGGCATTTTTCAACTGTAGGTTTCAACGTGGAGATTAGAGAAATAAGTTAAAGAAAAAAAAAAGTTAAAAACCATAAGTGAGGTAGAAGGAAAACAAGGAGATTGTGGTGTCCTGGAAGTATGGAAAGTGGTCTCAACAGTGAGAGAGTGATCAACTGTGTCAAATGTGGTCAAATAAAACAAGGACTAACCAAATACCACCGCATTTGGCAAAATGAAAACACTGGTGACTTGACAAGAATAGCTTCTACAAAGGGATAAAGTTACTGTTCCAAGTGGAAACCACTTGCCTCCCCACAGATGCCGTATGCAGCCAGTAAACAAAGCAATTGGCTCTAAAATATTCTCCTCTTTGCCCTAAATGCAACTTTATATGTTAGAAGTAACTGCTCCTTTATCTTTGTTTTTAAAAATTCTGCTTAAAGACACTTATCTCTAGGTTTTATGGATTACAAATTCAATTATAATGGTTTGGAAAGCCAAGACTGTAAGCTCACTTTATTACTCTTGTGTCAATTATCAAAAAGGATCTTACGTGAGAAAAGGTATTTTAAATGTAACTTCTAGCTGGAGGGGTGTGTGTCCATCTATGATTCAGGATAGTTGAAGATTTCCTTAGGGAAGCAGTAAACTAAAAGTATAGTAGAAGGACTGACACCAGCAAACTCCAGACAGCCTAAGACAGGAAAGTGAGTGGCCAAAAAGGTAATGACAAAGAGTGGGACAAAAGTAGCAATATCAACTGGGAAGGTAAAGACATAACAGGAGCCAATAAAGTAGATAAACTGTAAATAGAAATCTCAAAGATATTCAATATGTGGGACAGAGCCAGTCAAAGGCAATCTTAAGAACATGGCAAATGATCAAAGGAGAATCATTAGAAGCTGAAAGAGGTTAACAACAAAATAGAGGAACATGCCGCTATCTACATCACTGAATCAGCAAAGTGGCTTTCTGCCCTTGAAAATAAAGTGAGAAGTTTTCTTCATATGTGAATACATAGTACCTAAATTTCCTTTGGTACATAATTTACTGCAATTACTATGTTCAACACAAATATGAGAAAAGACAAATGTGTTTGTTTATACAAATTTATTGTACATGAGAAATCTTGTTACATGCATATAAGGTGCAGTGATCAAGTCAAGGTATTTACGGTGTCTATTCTCTGAGTACAATACATTTATTTGGTCAGATACAGTCACTCTATTCTGCTATTTGGTCAGATACAGTCACTCCATTCTGCTATCAAACATTAAACTTACCCCTTCTACCGTATGTTTGCACCCTTTACACACTTCTCTTCATTCTTCCTTCTCTGCCTCGACTTCACTCTTCCCAGCCTGTTATCTACCTTTCCACTTTCTACATCCATGTGATCACAATTTTTAGCTCCCACATATAAGTGAGAACATGTGATATTTGTCTGTCTGTGCTTGGTTGATTTCACTTAAGATAATAGCCTCCAGTTCCATCTATGTTGCTGCAAATGACAGGATTTCATTCCTTTTTATGGTTGAATAGTATTCCACAGTGTATATGTACCACATTTTCTTTATCCATTCATCCACTGATAAACACTTAGGTTTATTCCATATCTTTGCTATTGTGAATAGTGCTGTAATAAACATGCGAGTACTAGCATCCCTTTGAAATATTTATTTCTTTTCTTTTGGGTGGATACTCAGTAATGAGACTGTTTTTTCTAACCTTTGGTTCCCTGACCCTTTTTGGACAACAAACTTAAGCACAAAATTCAAGGTTCAGTAACAGGCACTATCCCTGAGCCCCATCCACGAGGACCATCCAGTTTTTCCAAAGGCCGCCAGAGCAGATGCTTTCAACCTGATTGTGCTGACAAGATTTAGAAAGTTGTCTAACAGCAAAAGTAGGTAGTTCTTAGAAAGTTTACCCGAGTCAACATGTTCATCCTGGATATAAGTAGATGTTTTTACAATTAAATGACGGCTCTACACTGCAACAACATATCAGCTTCAGGAGCTAAATCCAGATTGAAAACAAGAACCAGTAAAATACTTAAATAAAAATTCCATCAGAGTCCGCAAAAACTTATTATCTGGGCCTGGAAGATACAGTTTAGACTGCTATTCATCTTTCCTACCCCATAGCAGAAATTATTTCTCTCTTTGCACAATTAAATTTCACATTTATCAAGTTAAAATGGGTAAATGATGCTTATGGAGAAATATTTTGCCTCCAGTGTAAATAGAGAAATTCCAAAGATTTTAAAATTTCACACACATGCATTGAAGTAACTGCATGTACCCCATATAGACTCAGAGAAATAAACTGCAGGACTCAATAAGCTATAATTTATACCAGGAATACAAAAGAACCAACTTGAATTCTTAAAATATTTATTCAGAAACTCCCCCAAGACATCATTAATTTCTTCTATGTCCTCCCATGCCTTTTTCTAAAACTGCATTTATTGCAGTTTTCATATGAAATGTTAGATGGCTTTAAATTGAGTATAAGCTTCTTAAGGGCAGAGGTGTATTTCTTTTAACTTTGTAGTTCCAATACCTAGTATAGCCCAGTACATAGCAGTCACTGAATAAGTAATTGATCAGTTAAATATGAAACGTTTTAGTTACATTCAAGACATTAATTATCTTTCTAGTTGTCCAATGTAGAATAAATGAAGAAATGTATTATATAGACTTATAATGTAGATTCAGAAAACTGCCAGTAAACTCAAGATAATGGTAACCATTAGTTTATACGTGGGTATGCTCCATATGACAATATGAGTTCACATAAGAATATTATCTGTTTCTTTAATGTCTACTAACATAATGGCTTATTATTTACTGACCCATTTTAATCTAGTTGATGTTTTAATTGACTGGTACTTAAATATCAATCCTATTCATGCAAACCCCAATAAAAGTAGTAATCAGAAGAGAAAGGAATTAATTTAACTTTTGCATCCTTCTGGGATAGCTCAACAATGATCCTAAAAATTAGCCTTTTACTAATAGTCTGTATTCTTCATTTAGTCCTTCATTAAATGTGAGAAAAAATTATTTAAAATAGAAAATTAATTAATAGTGATTTGATGGGACAGAAGAGATACTTAAAACAAAAAACAGTAAATCAAGATATAACTATTCATTATAAGAAGACTTTTACTTGGTCTTGGGCATAATAAAACCTGGGTAAACTTTGAAGATTAAAGTCGTAGGGGGAACAAAATCAACCAAAGCAAATATACTTGGCTAAATCCAGAAAGGCATTTAACCTCTGATTTGTTTTAATGTGAGTATTCAATGTCATGTCTGATTATTGTCCAATGACAAGTTTCAAAATATAGTGATTATCACTCAATTAAGAAAGGTTTTTGGTACTATTTTTAAAACTTTAATGAAACTATTTATATAATGATAAAAAGTTATCCTTTTTTCATTTATTAAAATATTGCTTTTTCTACTATTTCAGACATGGAAAAATGAGATCCCATCAAACTTTCAAAGATCTATCTTCTAATTAAACTTAATGAAATCCACAGATTGAAGAGATTTTTTTTTTTAAGTTAAGGAAAAATTTAACTATCTTTGCAGCAGCCATAACAAGGCAACTCTCAATCTTTGACTGCAGGAAACATAAATGGCCTACAGCCCCAGCTGCTACCTTCTGAAACCTATCACAGTATTTGAGTTGAAGTCACAGTTCCCCGCTCCCAGCCAAGGCTTGAGTGTAGCAAGTATACTAAAATAGACCTGTTCCTGGGACACATGGGACTTTGGCTCAAGGATTCCCCAACAGGCTTGCCAAGCTCTCCTAGAACTGCAGGGCAGCCTGAGACACTTTCACCCAATCTCCACTCCTTCCCTTTCTCCTTCACCTAGGGTCAGGTCTGCATTGAGTTTGACAGCTCTCCCAGCCTCCCCCAGCTCCTCCTCCAGCATCCCTCACAGGCATTTCCTCTAGTCCCTTAAACATCAAACCTCTTGCTTCTCAGAGAACCAAGACTAATAGCCTCATTTCACAAAGCAAGTTTCAAAAAGGGTTGTCATTTTCAAATTGTTAGACTCATAAGTATTATACCTGAAGCTTAATCAAATTTCTTATTTTTTAGGTATTTAACAGAACACTTTTACTTTTTCTTATTTTTCTTTATATATGACCACCTGCTGTATTTTCATATGTTATCATGAGATATGTCTTAAGACCATGTGCAATGTACATGCCAGACACTGAAATACATTTGGAACACAGTTTTTCTCTAGCAATATTTCCAGAGACACCAATAGCCTGGGTTATATCCCTTGCTTTTGCTTCCTTGAAAAATATATCCTAGGGTAAAGAAATATCTACCACAGGAATCCTAGAAAGACATACCAACCACCAGCCACCCCTGTCCAGTACTGCATCAATGCTATCGCTATAGCTTAAGAAGCCTGAAGATATAAGGGTTGCACAACAATATGAATGTGTTTAATGTCAATGAACTAACTATACTCTCAAAGATGGTTAAAACGGTAAATTTTATGTTATATATCTTTCTACAATAGGAAAAAAAAGACCTAAAGTGAACAATGGCTATGTATTTCAACGGTGGGTAAAGAAATGACAAGATCTGGGTTATCTTTACTAGATAATCATAAAAAGTAGAGATCCACAGAAGGACAATGTAAACCCAGCTATTGGTATTATATCTAAAGAGTATACTAAAATCATATTTAGAAACCTGAATGAAATTAAGTAAAAGGATATAAGTATATATTTTAAGTGAGCAAGCTCAGAACTAAAGATGCTACAGATTCACATCAAACTATCAAAGACAACAAAACAATTTTTTCACCCAGAAACAAGCTTCCCCATCTTTTCCTTTATTTGCTCTCTGACATAATTATTTCTCCTCTCTGGACTCAGAAACTGTGGAAATCATGTATTCCCTTTATTCAGTAACTAATGTAGGGAAAATATTCTTGAGGTATCCCTAGAATCAGAATTAATGAGGGTTTCCTTCCATTTAATCTACATCCAAGATATAACAAATGTATAGGAACAACATTAGAAGCACCGGGCTTAAGGAAAAGTAGCCAACATGACACTAGGAGGTTTGTGGTCTTCTGTCTGTTGCAAGACAACTCTCCCTGGGTCTCTCATATTTCATTTCCACTTGTATTGCAAGTAAAGACATTGATGGTCTTTTATCTAGATGTTCTTCAAGGGTGTGTGTATACCAAACAATCTTGCAAAATAGCATCTCTTTCCAGAGCAAAGAGGAGGCTCACTTCATGTCTAGTATAATAAAGATAATGTCTCCTTTTACAGCAAAGTGCAGGCAGGTTCAAAGTTCCTCTCCTACAGCACATCCTCTCATCCACCACCAGAAAGTTCTGACCATGATTTGATTACCATTATCTACACTTTACTAAGAGGTCAATCAGAATAGATCAAGCTCCCGCATCTCCCATGCAAAACATCTTCCCTTCTCTCTGGATATCTACCCCATTCCAAGTCCCATAACTGTAGCTCAGTCATTCTGTGGGGTGGGTGAATGGCACTGACAAAAAGGATAAGTTGGACTGACTGTCTTCATACAGTCCATCCAAAAATGTTTAGACTTAATTATTTCCTGAACCAAGAACTGTAATATTTATCAGCCAGCTGGAAGCCAAGTTGAAAGCTCTGCCACTCTGTTGTCCCTCAACCAATAAAGGTCCCATTTTGGTCACCCAACAACTATAAACAACACTTTCCTTCCAGGAGCACCACGTACACCTTTCAAGACTACTTATCTTGTGTGAAAGACAGGCATTAACTCGCCTCTCTCTTCAAAAACACCATGACTTGAACCCTACAGGTATGATCATAAGAAATGTTCAAGTGTTTAAAGACATGTCACCAGTATATCATGCAACCCTTAGGCAACTATGGAGATCTCTCCAAACTGAATCTATCCTTAGTTACTCTGGGGAGCTTCCTGGAGAAAAAAATTGACTTACTATGTGCACTCTGCAGGCCGTTATCCCTACAGTGGGAAGTGGTAAAAAATCTATGCCTGATTTTAGCTAAAGTGATCAGTGACACCACATCAGCCCTGGGAGACAATCAGGTCAGCTTCAACTCACTGACCAGGATTGTTATGAATGAAAGAATTGTCCTAGACTTCTTTGCTGAACAAGGGGAAGTTTGCATAATCACTAACATGTCATACTGTATCTGAATTAATACCTCAGGCCAAGTGGAAAGATAAATCAAAAAATTTAAAAAGAAAGTTCATGTCCTTTGTAGGGACGTGGATGAAGCTAGACACCATCATTCTGAGCAAACTATCGCGAGGACAGAAAACCAAACACTGCGTGTTCTCACGCTCAAGGTGTTCTCAAGGTGGGAACTGAACAATGAGAACACTTGGACACAGGATGAGGAACATCACACACCAGGGCCTGTCATGGAGTGGCGGCAGGGGCGAGGGATAGCATTAGGAGATACACCTGATGTAAATGACGGGTTAATGGGTGCAGCAAACCAACATGGCACATGTATACATATGTAACAAACCTGCACATTGTGCACATGTACCCTAGAACTTAAAATATAATTAAAAAATAATAAAAATTAAAAGGGAGATAGATCTGTATGTATTGATTGAAAGATATATAAAGTACAATAAACACGATGTAAAACAAACAAACAAAAAAGCCACTTGATGTTCTAAGGTAGACTCTGATGATTTATTAGATTATGGGATTTGTTCAGCTGACTAGATCTGGGACCTGGAAGGCAGGACTGAGGCCAATACTCCAGACAGGCCTCTTTCTGCTACCCACAGTCCTACTGACCAGCATCCTTAATTAAGTATGCTATGAAACAAATTGAACAGATTTCATCATAGCCTGTATCACTCAGATCAATCACAGTCATTGCTGCCCATAATATAAAAGTAATATTCCCTATGCTCAAAGTTTCTTTCCTAAAATACAACCCACTGCAACTGGCAGTATTCACATTACACTATGAGTGTCATAATATGGGCTTTGGAACTGACACAAAGCCGAGTCAGCCTGCTGCTAATGCTGTGAGCAATAAAATGCTTTGTTTTTAACCTAGGAGTTCATGTCTTTTGACAGCACCAATAGAACTGTGGCAGACTAACATGTCAGTTTATAAGTGGCAGATCCTCTAAGACCCTTCATGTTCCTGACCCTCCCATCTGCAACTCCATGGGTACTGGATCAGGGAGAAACCACAGGAAAAGGAAGTTACAGCATTCTATCACTGTAGGCTTGAGGACATATACACTGAAGAAGAACCAAATATCTACCCCAAAAGCTCTAGGATTCCCATGTTTTGAATCCCTTCAAAAAATATATCACAATTCAATCAGTCCTATGACCAACAGCAAGATTTCAACAAACTCTTTGAAATCTAAAAAATACTCTTGATAACCCAGGAAAGCATGACTCTGACAAAAGAAGACAGAAGACACAGAAAGGAAAAGAAAAAGAGGATAGAAATAAAAGTAACACAAAATTAAAGGGTGGCAGAAACTAGAGATTGGTTAACCAATATTATCCCAGTCCTTTTCTACTAAGGAAAAACTGGCCAACATGAGGGATAACCACACACATGAATACTGGACTCTGTGATGAAGGGTTTGGTTCTCCTGGGGCAACTGTGGCAGAAGGCTGTCTGTCCCTGGTATCACAAGTGCTGACCACAGCAGAGAGTTGGGAGTGGCATTTCCATCAGAGCATTGCTGTGATATGGTACGGCATTTCTTCTGTATTACTTCTAGCTATGTACTACTCACATGACTCCCTGGGCCTACCAGAAATCTTGTAAGGTAGGTACAAAATTTGTAAAGTAATTGATTGATACAGGTTATGATGAAATCTGTTCAATTTGTTTCACAGCGTATTTAATTATGTAATACCATTTTCTGCTTAAAATACCTAGAGTGATTATGTTGCTTGCAGCCATATATATATATATATATATATATATAATATATATATATATATTCTGCTTGTTTGTTTTTGAGACAGAGTTTTGCTCTGTCACCCAGGCTAGAGTGCAGTGGCGCAATTTTGGCTCACTGCAAGCTCCGCCTCCTGGGTTCACGCCATTCTCCTGCCTCCTGAGTAGCTGGGACTACAGGTGCCCACGACCACGCACAGCTAATTTTTTTTTTTTTTTTTTTTTTGTATTTTTAGTAGAGACAGGGTTTCACCACGTTAGCCAGGATGGTCTCGATCTCCTGACCTCATGATTTGCCCACCTCGGACTCCCAAAGTGCTGAGATTATAGGCGTGAGCCACCACACGCAGCCCCTGATAATAATATTTTGATAATAATAATGAGAATTATAATAATAATGAGAATAAAGTTACTCTAGGTACAAAGTTTATCATTTTCTTACTATATAATATCAAATGGGGGAAGTCTGCTCAATTCTATCATAATCACAAATTATCATTATTAGGATCAGACTAACAAAAAAAGTAACAATTCTCCTTATTCTCCTTTAAAAAAAGACTTTGTCATAAATATACTTTGCAGTAAAAGAACAATGAAGAATGTTTTTATTTTGCTATCTCATTTTCTCCAATTTAAGAGCAAATAATTGGTTCCTATTTTATTCACCAATAAAAAAGTTTTATTTTTAATTGGTGATTTGCTAATGTCATCTAGTTTAGCACATTTTAGTAATGTAATTTATTAAAATGGAATAAAATGGGTACAAATAGTTTTATGGGAAAATTGATAGCCAGACACCTCGAAAATATACTTTATTTGTGGAAAATTCAGAAAGACAGAGAGAAACAAGTATTTTTAGATATTACTACAATGTTTTTTGATAATTTTAAAGAATATAGAAAGAGCATAATCTGCAAGATGCAGAAAACAGAATCTACGTTACTTTTTTTGTTCGTTTGTTTGGCCTAAGTTAGAACTCTAGAAAATGGTACCTTTTACTCTGAAGCCTGTTACCTGCTACCTATTTCACACATTAGGCTTAAAAACAATGAGAAAGCTTTACCAAGGAGTAAAAACCTTCAACAAAATATTTGAATAGAAAAAATAAGAATGTAGAACAATTCTTTCCATTTTCTATTCCCAATTAAGAGCATGGAAATTTAACCTGAGCATATCAGAAAAATGAGAAAGAAATAAATTTGAATGATGCTAAAATAACCTTTCACTTCTTAAAAATTAAGCTCTGAGAACTACACCAAGAAATTTATTTTACTGTTTATAGGATATCAAATAATTAACACTACTACTAACTGTAACAGAAAATATAATTACAACTAAGTCAATTAGTTTCTTAAAAGCAAATATAATCAGCTACATATATAGGCAAAAATTTTTTAAAAATTGAATCATCACCTACTATGTCCCACAAAAGTTAAAAATTAGAAAGAAACTATATTATACCCGTGACTTCCATAATTGTGGAAGGAAAACATGGCTCTAAGCTCTCCTCCTGCCTGGCTGTATTCACTCAACACTAAATATGGCAAATAAGCAGCAGTTTAAAAAGAAATCAGCTCTACAAACGTTCACAGCAACATTTTTCATAACAGCTGAAGAGCAGAAACAACCCGAATGTCTGTCAACTGACAGCTGATAAAATGTGTTACACCCATATGAAGAATATGTGGCAATTTTTTAAAATGCACTACTCCAACATGAATGAACCTCAAAAATATTTTGCAATTAATAAATAAAAGAAGCCAATCACAAAGATCCACATAATGCATGATTACATTTACGTGAAATGTCTGGAATATGCAACTCTATAAAGACAGAAAGTACATCAATAGTTGTCTCAGGCTACAGAGAATAAAGGATTGTGGAGTTATAGCTAAGGGATGAGGACTTTGTTTTGGTGTGGCAATGAAAATCTTCTAAAATTGATTATGGTAAAGATTCCACAAATCTGTTAATATACAAAAAAAACTGAATCACACTTTTTGTTTTTTGGTTTTTTTTTGAGACAGACAGTCTCGCTCTGTTGCCTAGGCTAGAGTGCAGTGGTGCAATCTCAGCTCACTGCAAACTCCACCTCCCAGGTTCACACCATTCTCCTGCCTCAGCCTCCCGAGTAGGTGGGACTACAGGCGCCTGCCACCACACGTGGCTAATTTTTTTGTATTTTTAGTAGAGATGGGGTTTCACCATGTTAGCCAGGATGGTCTGAATCTCCTGACCTCATGATCTGCCCACCTTGGGCTCCCAAAATGCTGGGATTACAGGCATTAGCCACCGCACCTGACCTGAATCACACATTTTAAATGGGTAAATGTTATGATACGTTAATTTAGTCTGACTAGAGTTGTTAATAAAAGAAATTAAACCTGTATCAAAACTTTATATAAACAGAATTCTCAATATTTATTTAAGTCTTAATATTTTCTATAGAATAGTAACCTATAAAATTCCAAACTTTTAACCGATAGTTCTCTTTCTAGATATTTACTAGCTAAACATAAATTTATCATGACTATAGAAATGTTATTTTTCCACAGAAGAGCACCTTCAATACAATTAGAACAACTACCCATAAAAGAAATTACTTAATTTACTCCCTAAATTTTTTTAAATCAACATGGTTTGCCTTCAAGTTCATACTCATCAATTTAATTTGTAGTTAATTAAAATAAAGGTCAGACAGATTTACCTTTATGTCTGACAGCCAAAACAAATATTCCAAATAACCAAGAATTAGACTGAAATAGTCAAAACTTTCCAATAAATGAGGAGATCATGTCATTTACCAGGACAATAATGGCTCCATTATTCCCTCACAGTTTAAAACCTCATGTAATGTAATACTGTTGTAAACAAAAGGATGGGACCCCAGTTTTACCAACATTTTTATAAACCTTTTATTCTCAAATAATTATAGACCCATAGATAGTTGCAAAAAAATCAGATAAAGTAATTGTTCAACTTTCCTCTACAAACTTTTCTTTAGGGTTACTCTTCATTAATCTTCAGATGAATAAAAAGCCTGGGATCAGATGACAGAGAAACTTGTTAAAAGCACCAGATTACAACAGACCAACCAGACAAGGAAAGACACAAAAATAGAAAGGAAAAAGAAAAGCAATAGGAAGGAAAAGGAGAGAAGGGAAGGGGGAGCTCAGAGACAAGATGGGAGAGAAGAGACGGAAGAAAGCAAAGAGAAAAGAGAGGAGGAGGAGAAGGGAAATGAGGCTAGTAGTAAATGAATTAAAAGACTCTAGTCCCTCCAGCAACTAAATGGGCAAGGTCTATGTCAGTGATGGGGAACACATCCCAGACCTCCACGCCAATGTCATCTAACAAGCCCAGAATGCATGAAAAGGGGTTCTCTTCCAAAGGTTCCTACTGGACCCATGCCATAGAGACCCTCTACTCAGGTCTTCAATTCTGCCTATTCCAAGAGAAACAAATCACAACATAGGTTTCCTCACTAGCTATTCGCTAACACTGTCATCTGAAATGTCCATACTAAATTATTAGTTTCACAGCTCCTATCATATTCTCATTTTGTTTTTTCTTGAGTCGGAGTCTCGCTCAGCCACCCAGGCTGGAATGCAGTGGCATGATCTTGGCTCACTGCAACCACTGTCTTCGGGGTTCAAGCAATTTTCCCGTCTCAGCCTCCTGAGTAGCTGGGACAGGTACCCGCCATCATGCCCGGCTAATTTTTTGTATTTTAGTAGGCTGGTCTTGAATTCCTGACCTCAGGTGATCCGCCTGCCTCAGCCTCCCAAAGTGCTAGGATTACAGGCATGAGCCACCGCACCCAGCCTATTATTTTTCAAACACCATTTGTTTACTTTTAATTTTTAACTTTATTTTTTTTTTATTTCAGATTTCGCTTTTCTATTCCTATCATATCAAGAAAATATAAAATGGCCAAACTGCCCAGAACCTTAAAAAAAAAATGCATAATTTTTACTTTTATTAAGTGTGAAACAGATTTACTTCGTATCTATTAACACACTGGCTTCGAAACTTTGCTGCACATTAGGATCATCTGAGGATCATTTTAAATTTCCCAATGTCCAGGTCACACCATGCCAATTAAGTTTTAAAAGTATGGAGGTGAGAATCAGGTATTAATATTTTTTAAGACAATCACTCTTGAACAATTATACCAATAAAAGCCTCTTTTCCTTTTTTAAGAAAAGAAAGAGAAATTAAATGAAATATTAGTTATTCAGCTTGAATATTAAAATGTTTAAGTCTAAATGTGTCTTTTTAGCAGTATTTTTGGAAACATCTATAACCTTGGGTTTCCTTATTATTCATGTAAGCTCAACTTTTCAGTTATTAACATTAAAACAATGAAAAGACCTAATTTACCTAATTGGCAAAACATCTCAAAAGTTAAAGTAATTTATGAGACTAACATAGAATAAACAGTTCATATGATTATATCTTATACAAGGTAATCTAGTAATTCTACTACAGGAAAAGCAACCTAGGAAATGGTTACATTGTTGTGTGCCAAGATGTATCTGTAAGATAAATTAAGACATAGTACAAATAGGAATTCTATGTGTTAAAAATAATGCTAGGCCAGATGCAGTGGCTCATGCCTGTAATCTCAGCACTTTGGGAGGCCGAGGTGGGCAGATCATGAGGTCAGGGGAGATTGAGACCATCTTGGCTAATACAGTGAAACCCCGTCTCTACTAAAAATGCAAAAAAATTAGGCGGGCATGGTGGCGGGCGCCTGTAGTCCCAGCTACTTGGGAGGCTGAGGCAGGAGAATGGTATGAACCTGGGAGGCAGAGCTTGCAGTGAGCTGAGAACGCGCCACCACTCCAGCCTGGGAGACAATGCAAGACTCCGCCTCAAAATAAATAAATAAATAATGCTATAAAAGAATATTAAAAGGCATGCAGAGCTTCATATCAACGTTTTCATATAAACCAATCACAAAACAATTAAAAGAAATATATGTCATTTAAAAATAGATTTTATATATACACAAAACTTACTTGCAGTTGAACTGAATTGTGCCGGAGGCCTTCCACAATACAAAAAAATCTGTCAATTTTTTTTTCTTCACCAGCTGAAGTTAAAGCTTCTAAAACTTCTTCAAGGCTATTAGAAAATTTGAGTCAATTAAATTGCAAGTAGCAAACACAAATGCCATAATACAATTGCTTTATCCTACTAAAGTCAATATCCTAAGCAGCCAATATATTTTACAAGCAGTTTACCGAGTACATACCATGTATCAAGCACAGTTCTAAGCATATTACATTTTAATCAGTTATCCCTGACAATAACCCTGTGAAGATGTTTATCAAGCATTTATATAATGCTTACTAACATCAGGCACCATTTAAACCACTTTACAAATATCAACTCATTTTAAAGTATATAACAACTGTTTGGGGTGGGTACTATAATTAACCCATATTATAGGTTAGGAGACTAAGCCAGAAAAAGGTTAAGCATTCTGTCCAAGGTTTCACATCTGTGAAATGGTGGAGCAAGAATCTGAAATCAGACAGTTAATGTGGTGGGCACCATATAAATGCTCTCAACCACTGCACCCTTATGCCTCAAAAGTTTAAGTAAACGAAGTTGTATGATAGTCAAAAATATATAATAGTATGGTATTATAAATATTCAATATAAAATATAATAATTATGCAAAAACTATACTTCCTCTTCTTTTAAATAGTTAACAGCATCCAGCACACTGGAGAAGCTCACAGTTCATGGACATGGGCATGCAGTCGTAAATGTTATTTACAGGATATTGACACCCATTCTGAAACAAGGAAAGGGAAGGATAACAGAATAGGGAAGGAAAAAAAAAGCAAGGAAGAGTCCAAGAGGAAAGAGGAGGAAGAAAAGGGAAAAAGAGGAGGTTAAGAGAGAATTAAAAAATGATGGGGGAAAGGGGAAAGGAAGAAAGTGGGAAGGGAAGCTCAGAAAGTATATGTCCACATAAAGTCACTCTTAGATTTGTACACCAACATTTATACAGTCTTAAGTACTGAAGTTGTAAGCCTGGCTTTGCAAGCTTGGGACTGCTGCTAGGTGTGGCTACACCTCTTCTATAGATAAACACTGTAGGCACCCTTTGCAGGCAGACTGCCAGGCCAAGGCCGAGTGGTGTCTTTGACTATCCAACCATCAAGCTGAACCTGCTCAATCCCTCCAACTCCAGCAGGACCTCCACAAGGCTGACTTTCAAATGAACACAGGAGGCTGCCCTTACAGGGCTCTGCCAACCCCTACATGGGTGGGATATTTCTGTTAGTTCTTTTGGCTGTTTAGTTTTTATATATTTATCTTTTTTAAAAGGCATTTTAAATAATTTTTAAATGCTTCCTTATAATTAGAACCCTAATTTTTAAAAATCTTTATCTTTATAATTATCTTTAATATGTATGTAACAGTATTTAATTACACTTCTAACAAATGTGGTTAAGTTCTTTACAGCACTAGTATGTGCTTTATGCTCAAGGACTTTGTACCCTCAACCAGTAAACTACAATTACATAAATCATTTTCTAGTCTGCCTTACATATAGATTTCCAAATCATAATATGTTTGCTTTTACAAGGGGATAGAGAAGACCTACAGTTTGAAATAATTCTATCTGGGGAAAAAAAAAATCACATAAGAAACAGAACCGTTTGTATATTTTCAAAGCCTTCATTTAGAATGTTTTTAAATTTAGGGTTTCGGTTAAAAAAAAAGTTTAAATATGATAAAGAAATCAGTTTTTCATAGAAGTATTTTAGTCCATAACTAACAAATCAATTAAGATAAATAATTATTACTCAAAAATTTCCGGCCAATAAGAATCTAACTTAGCTGCTTAAATATTTAAACATTTATTTAAATTCTAGTAAATTCTAGCCTAGAGTAGATAATGAAACATTAAATGAATCAATCTGTATTAAATTATTATACGATTAGAGAAAAAGGTTGATAACACTTACATGCTTTCCTCCCCTACAATGCATACCGCAGAGAGAAGTTTAACCACATCCGTCATCATATTGGGGTGTCTGGGATCCATGGCTTTGGCCAATAAGGAAAGACTCCTCTCCTCACTCATAATTCTTTCCAAGCCATACTGCAATATTTTGAAAATAAGATGTCAAATGTTAGAAATTAATTAGAAAAATAATGCCCTGAAGGAAATGTAATTACTAAAAAATTATTATAGGATAATATATTTTTACACTTACCAAAGCCAAAAAATATAGACTGTGTAACACTCTAAAAAGTTCATGGCCAGGCACCATGGTTCACACCTATAATCCCAGCACTTTGGGAGGCAAAGGTGGGAGGATCACCTGAGGTCAGGAGTTCGACACTAGCCTGAGCAACATGGAGAAACCCTGTCTCTACTAAAAATACAAAATTAGCCGGGCATGGTGGCGCATGCCTGTAATCCCAGCTACTTGGGAGGAGGCTGAGGCAGGAGAATTGCTTAGACCTGGGAGGCGGAGATTGCAGTGAGCCAAGATCGTGCCATTGCACTCCAGCCTGGGCAACAAGAGCAAAACTCCGTCTCAAAAAAAAAAAACAAAAGTTCATAAGGGTATTCACTTTATGTCAAGAACCACAAAACTAAACCAAATAAAGATAACTCAAGGTGATTTTACAACAATACAGCTGATAATTATTAAGACAGGTTAATTAGCCAAATGGAGAAAGAGGGAAACAGTAAGAAATATGGGATTAGCCAACAGAAACATATGAAACAAACAGCCAGATACGGAACCAGACACTGAGGTCATGAAAATCTTTTTTCCTGGGAAGGAAGGTTGGTAAGAGATATATTACCATAAGCAAACACACAGATCAGCACTGTCCAAGAGAAATGTAAAGTAAATCACACGAGTAATTTAGAAATTTCAAGCAAGCAAAACTATTTTCAATAAAATTAATCCAATATATCCCAAATATTATCATTTCAACATATAACCAATATAAAACATTTATTGATGACATTTCACTTCTTTTTCTTCCTAAACAGTTGAAATCCAGTGTGTATTTTACACTGTAGCACATCTCAATTCAGACTAGCCACATTTCAAATGCTCAGAAGCCACATGTAGCTACCATATTACAAAATATAGGCCTAGATATTAGCATTTAGTTCATGAATAAGCAAAAACTGAAGTATGATTTGGGCAATTACCATGTAGAAACTGCCATAATGGGCACAGGTATTCTAATCACAAAGGTATTTATTATAAGGAAAACAATGCGGTTGTAAACTCATTCTATAAATGGGACGATTGGGATTAAGATAAAGTTTATTTACTACTGCCAGGAAGTCAAATCTAATTAGAAGATAAGAAATTATGTTAATGACATATCTATGAAAGATAACTGTCAAAATACAGAGGATGAATAGAAACAATAAAACAGTACTATTTACCTAGCATGCATCTCAGAGGATCCTACTAAAGCATGAGAAATTGACTAATCAGAGTTGCTACCAAACACTAAAAAAGGACCTTATTCTCAATTACAGGCCTATGAACTAAACTCAAGATCAGCACTACATGTAAGCATCAAAGTTGAATCTATAACCAGCTTAGACCCAAGTACTTTGATTGTTATAAAATCCTATTTATAACTTTCCTATCTTGTATATGGCCATTTGTATTGGACTGAAATATTGCATTTACTTTAAACCACTATCTAAGAAACACAGGAACAATGGGGAAAGTGCAAGGAAAGGCCAAGGGCCCCAGAATATGAATTTTGGAGAGATTACTCTGTCTTGTTAGTAATAGGGAAAAGTTTACAACAAGACAGCTAAACAGTCAGGAAATACTTACTTTTATGATAGCCTGGGCTATTACCTATCTGGAAAAAGAATGAAAAGGCAGGCATAGGACCAGAAACTACAATATGCCTTGATAATCATTCCAGGGAATTGTCAGGTTTATAAAGTACCACTTAGATTCAATTCAGAAAGTCAGTCAATGATTACCAAGTACAGAAGAGCTGGCTCTGTCCTAATAAACCTGGGAATTGAGTAAAGCTTGCCTCTAGTATTCCCTTTTCCTTTCCCATCTACCTGGCTAACACCTGCCCTTCTAGAATCAGAATCCTGTGACTCCTCCAGCCACCCAAGGTGACTCATGCTGACTTCCTCCAAGTGATACTACCTACCTTCCCTGTCAAGCCCTCTGTCCCTAAACCATCATGTATGAAAGATGAAATAGGAGCATACTCTGATTTCACAGTTTTAACCATCATCCTGTGACCCCAAAAGTCCACACCAGGTAACATTCTCTGATTTGGGTAATGCAAAAATGTGTCACACTCATTTTAAGACTGGAATGAGGCCAATTACTACTACTCAGTATACCTAAATACAGAATTGCTACTTGTATAAAATTACTCTCAATTATTTAAAAAACACAGTAAAACAAAACAAAAACTGTTGACTCTGTGTGAGAAGTTGTCAACTTACCATTGCTAGGATTAAAGTATATTTAATGAGGCCCGTTTTAGGTTAGAGAGGCATGACAAATTTTGAAAGGTCTAAGGATGTATCTTTCCTGAATGTCAAGGACACACTCCGGACAATATGATAACTGGCCTGTTCTAAACTGAGGATCAATGCCAGGTTCCACTTGCATTCCACATGAGGCCTATTATTAGCTAACAGATGGAATTTCAGGCACTGAAGATGATGTTTTAGGTAGAAGAATGTTAATGCCCTAAATCCTCATGTAGGATGCCCAACATCTGGACCCACACAGCATGACTACTGGTGCTGAGCAGCCACCCACAGTGAGCTGATCCCAGTAGCAGAAATAATGTGGGTAAAGTTGCTGGCTTCATGAGCAAAGCACCCTCACTTTGGGTGCACTCTTCAAAGCAACACACACAAAGTTAACTGACCAAACTGAAGCCTCTGTTCTAATCACCTTTCAATTTGAATATACTAACTTTTCATCCGTATTATATTTTATTTTCTTTCCCCTAGGCAATTAAAATTCTCTTCTATTTAAAAAATACTCTTAGTCCAATTTGATGTTATAAGAAATTCACTTTCATGTAATGTTATCAAATTTGCTCATTAATTGTATAATTAATTACTAGTACCAAATAAGGCACATTTTTTTCCTCTTAAAACTTAAATTTTCATCATTCAATGAATGCTAACAAATACTGTATAAGTGAGGTTTAACAAATTTTGTACTTACAGATGTGATCAAATAAAGATTAAGAAAACCATTAACCAATCTTGAAGGGAAAAAAAACTTTACCAAAAATTTCACATATTGCTAGGTTTAGAGTTCAGACACTATAATACTAAGTACCAATAACTTAACTTTTTATTCTTAATAACACAGATAAAAGCACCAAATAAAATGGCAATATTTTATAGGTCCACGTATACAAACTACAAGCAACAAAAATCTCTTAAGAGGATAATAGTATATTAATTAGAAAATAAAGTTCAATCTTCCTCAGATTCATTCTGAAACAAAGAAAGAATATTATCTTCTATCTACCACCTTACTTTAACCATGATTTTCTTCTAAATTCAAATTATGATCCAAATGCCCCTTTGGTTTAAAAAAAGTTCCTAGATTTTTTCTACTTTCGGCCTTTCCATCACTAACAAAATTTCCAATTGCTATATTCTCACTCTAGAAAGGGCTTCCTAAACCAGTTCTATGTACTTAGTGGGAAAAGACTTTTCCCTATCAGCAATTTGATTATTTCATTCATTTACTCTTAAAACAGATACGTAAAAAGCTATCTTATATATCTAATATCTGATTTTCAAAGAACCATGAATTCAGCATAAAAGGAGTTGTGATTCCTCCATCATATATTTTCTTTGAAAATAATATCTGATTAGAGTAGGAAAGGAAGAAAAAACATTTCATTAATTAAAAATAGAAAGCTTACCTCCAGAAAATGCTTAAAAATACATTGTTTAATAAGACAAAAATAATTAGAAAATAAATATTTGCTAATACATTTAGTAAAAGAAATACAAAATAAATCTTAATAATTTGTGTACTAGTACTTAAGTGTGTAGCCCTATAAAAGTTTATTTTTAAATGAGAATAAGGTAAAATATTATAAATTAAAAGTAATCAGAAATATACAGATGGTTTTGATATAAAACAAAAATAATCATACCACCACAGGTAAAATTTCCTCCCATGCTGTCTAACAGCAACTTAAACACCTATCATTACTTCACACATCATGAGGTAGATGTGTTTAGATGCTGGAGCTTAAAGAAACGGCATAAGATAATGCTAATTTCTGCAGTTAACAGTATAAAAGCAAAAAAGAAACATTGCTAGATAAATCTAAAATCTAACTTCAGTAAAGAGCTTAAGAATTCCTCTTTTCTTCAGTTTTTTTGTTTTGTTTTGTTTTGCTTTGTTTTGTTTTGTTTTAGAGACAGGGATTTACTCTGTCTCCCAGGCTGGAGTGCAGGGATTCAATCACAGTTCACTATAACCTCAAACTCCTGGGCTCAAGCCACCCTTTCACCTCAGCCTCCTGAGTAGCTGGGACTACAGGCACATGCCACCATGCCCAGCTATTTGTTTTATTTTTTGTAGAGACGGCGTCTCACTATGTTGCCCAGGCTGGTCTCAAACTCCTAGCCTCAAGCAATCCCTCCTGCCTCGATATCCCAAAGTGGTAAGATTATAGGTGAGAGCCACAAGCAGGTTTCTCCCTTCTAATGTAAATTCTTTATGCAAATTCCTCCATATTACATTTGTTCTCAATATTACATCATTGCTCCATTTCTGAGACCTGCTTGTATCTGTTTACATTAATTTCATTGTAGATTTTAAATTCCTAGAATATAAGAAATCTTCCCAACTTGAACCTTTGGTAATAAGTATTATTGCAGCTCACATTTAATAATCATGATCTTAAAGCTGACTCATGCCATACTTTTGAGAGTTAAGAGACAGAGGAAATTAAGGAAGGAAGAAAAGAGGAAGAGGAGGCCAAAAAAGTGGAGAAAAGGTGGTGGAGGGAGAGAAAAAAAGAAAGAAGATGGGATTGGGGTGGGCAGGGTTGAGGGGGAGGAAAGGGTGGGGAGAGAGAATTAACCTACACATGAGGAGTTCAGCATCAGAAGAAACTTCATTATCAAGTTTCTCCTATTGCAAGACAGTTGAAACTAGAATTCAAGAAAATTCAATATTTTTCCATCATGACTGAAAAACACATCAGAAGGATATATCATCACTTTACTGCAACTGAAAATCATATATTACAAAACTGGTCATGGACAAATACTAATTACCTATGTACATACCTGCGTATTCATCAGGGCTTTTAGACACTGTATGACTTTATGTTGATTTTTCTTTACAACTTTTTCTTGGCTGTATTGACATAAAAATAGCAGTGTTGGAATTATAATTGGACACATGAATGATGCTTACTTGAAAATAATTATTAGCAATACTTACATTTTTCCACTAATCAATTTTTCCAAAATGTCTAGTAATAATCCAAGCCCCTCATGTCCAAAGTTTTCCACCCAACTGAAAAACAGAAAAAAGATAGTCACACATTGTCAGTAATGCAGCTTGTGTTATCATAATGTTATATACCTACAAGTATTTTATATTTGCTATATTCCTAATTGTAACTAAAACATAAGAATAACACCACACATAAAAATTATTCATGACTCATAATCTTGGTTGCGAAAGAAGCAAAGATGGGATATGCCAATAGTGTGCTAAACTCTGCTTACACAAGTCTGTAAGAGCAGACTGTGCACATCTTTTACATGCTTCATGTTTAGGGACATCACATGGGTAGCTTGAAATCAGCCACAGTGAAAGTATTCATACCAAAGAAACTGGCAAACCAATCAGAGCCATCCCTGCCCATGCACCCAGAGCTGGCTCTAAATATTTACCAGCACACCACTAATTACTGCCTATTTGGGGCTATGCCAAAGAAGACAAATTGTACAAGTGAGTAAAGATCTATGGAGGAAAGATGTAGATCAACATAAAGAAAAAGATTACTGGCAAAAATTAATCAAAAAAAGCAGATGCTTTAGCAGAATTTCCCAAACCACTGAACTACATTCCTATAAATGTTAAGAATTTCCTAAGTTTCAAAGTTCAGTCGATTAAAAAAAAAATGCATTGCTGGTTTTTAAATGAGTATCTCCATCTTCAGCAAACGAAATCTGTCCCATAAACCCACTAACCCAATCACAAGACTTTACATAACTAGAACATTACTGTCACTAAACAACAGCTTGCCTGGATTACAGGAAAACTACCTTAGTAGAGATGAATACCTTTTTTCAGTGGAGATTAGTAAACCTAGGCCAATAAATAATACAATGATAATAATCTGTTGCCAAAAGAATGAAGGAAAGAAAAGATACACGTGTGTATATTTATTTGGATGCATGTGCTTATACATGTGATTTTATGTATGAATATATGTAGTGTTTGAACAATAAGACGTTAAAAACAAAATTTCAGCCAGGCACAGTGGCTCCTGCCTGTAATCCCAGCACTTTGGGAGGCAGAGGTAGGTAGATCACCTGAGATCAGGAGTTCAAGACCAGCCTGACCAACATGGTGAAACCCTATCTCTACTAAAAATACGAAATTAGCCAGGCGTGGTGGTGCATGCCTATAATCCCAGCTACTTGGAGAGGCTAAGGCAGGAAAATCGCTTGAACCCAGGAGGCAGAGGTTGCAGTGAGCCAAGATCACGCCATTGTACTCCAGCCTGGGCAACAAGAGCAAAACTCCATCTCAAAAAAAATTTCAAGGAATGAAAAACAGAACATTATAAAGAATAAAAACAAGCTTAAGTCATACATCAAAAAATACCAAAATATCATATTTTCCTTAAGATACAATATAACATTTCTAGTGAAAACAAGAGAATAAAAACCAAATGCAATATATTTATATAAAAAATACAAATATTATTTAAAATCCAGCTTCTTCATTTGCACATTTCTGTAAACACAACTTGACACCTATCAATGTTGAGGATTTCTGATTTTACAAAAAAGAAAAAGAAATTTGCCATATAGATTGGCAATCTCTTGTCAGACAATATTTTACTCATATCTTGCCAGTGAAAGCCATGATATAACTAATTTTTAAAATGCACTTAAACAGGAAAGATACTCTCTTGTGAAAGACTGAAGATTGCTATTATAGTTAACGTAAGGAAAAATGTTAAACAGAGGTTGCTGTTTTCAAACCAGGATGCTACTTCAAAAGTGAAGGGTTTACTCTTTACTATTAGCGACAGACAGATTACCTACAGGCATTTTGAATCTTGTTTTCATGATTCATGAAAACAACACAGCATCTCACTTAACTGTTTGCCTTGTTGACATCCTATTCTGAATTTATTCCTATTTCACATGCAGCAGGGAAGTGAGAAGTAATCTGAGAGTTTTACTTGGGCTGACATTGAGATGCATGGAGAGAGACTGTTCATAAGGCACTCCTCTTTAATACTTCACAGAGGGCCTTCAGTATTTTGTTTGAAGTAAATTTTCAACAATCTCCATATTGAAAAGTACAGCCACAAAGATATTCTAAAGCCAATATAAATGGTTTCAGATTATTCATACTGCTATCACCTTTAATCATTGTGAAGAATAAAATCACTGTTCATCAAACTGCCTCACACCAAAACAGGCAAAGTAATTTTAAATTATGCGAATATAACGAAAAGACTTAGTTACACTTAATATGCTTATATTATGACCCATTATAAAATTTAAGAAGCACAAATCCATGTAAATCAGTAAGTTCTCTGATCTACATAATTAATAATAAAAATAGCTATTTAAAATTTATTACCCTTAACATAATTATAACTAGAATAGTGGGACTCATAGATGGTCTAAAGTCAACTATTTCTAGACCCACTATATAACTCTCTCCTAAACTACAGAATATGAACTATTCAAATACAATTTATGCCTACTCACTCATTTTATATATAAACAAATTCTCTATAAAACAAAACTTATTAAAGTTCCATGCTCAACAATAAAATGAGAGTTGGGCAATGGCCTTCTGAAAACCAGATTACACATTATATTTCATAAAACATGTCAAAAACAAGAAAAGTGGGACAGGGTACAGGGAAAGAAAACTGAGACACTTGACAACCAAAGAAACAATATAAGAATTAAAAGAAAGCTAACAAAAGTACTTATTAAAAAGATTAAAAATTAAATATGCATAAAATGTCTCCCTGTTTTCTTAAAAATTTGCAAACTCAACATACTGTTGTATTAACAAGTATCACTCATAAAGCAATAATCTCAAGTGTTTCACTCTCACCCCTACTATTTTCAGCAATATTATTTTTAAGGACGGGGTACGAAATCACTTCCTATTTCCACCGGAAAAGATGTTCAAGATAAAAAGTGATATTGAGTAGGTAGGTCTGCTGTCTTGACAGAGGTTTATTGAGATCCATAGCTTTCTACAAAAATGAAAAATTTCTCATCATCAGTGTAAGAAGCAACCTAGAAAAAAATTATCAACTGATCTATAAATGATCAATCTCCAGGAACTAAAATCTGCACTATTTCTTCTGTGCCTATCAGCACAGTACCCTCAGGCATTATGTGGTTTAACTATAAACTGCATTCATGGATAAATATGCACATGTTTCTTTTTCATGAATAGAAATGACATAGAGATCAGTATGACATTTGTATCAGAAAAAACTGCTTTAAAAGAGCAACCGTAGTGTGCTAAATACTAATTTAACACAAAATCTACCTCTTAAAATTCTGTAACAGGAAATATCAAACTCCTCTAATTGCCTCAAGGAAAACTTCTAAGTATATTACCCTTTAGCACTCCTAGTAGGGGTCTCAATATAGGAGAAAAGAAGAGATGAATTTTAATAAAAATTAAAACAAACAAACAAACAAACAAAAATAGTAGGAGAGGGAGAACAAATCCCCAGAATTACAATGTTTAACCCGCCTTTAAATGGTCAAAAGCAGCTTAGGCTTTGAAATTCAGTTACTACTTCCAGAAACACAGGATGAAGAAAGTGTATAAAGTGGTTTCTGACACGTTGTTGGCTTTAGGAAGCAAATAAACGCAGTCACCTCATTGAGCAATACAGGCAACAATCAGGTCTCAGATTTATCTCCTGGCCAAAAGGAACAAAGCACTCTCAAGTATTTTTCCCCAAAGACTGACCCTCCTACCCTTCCTTTGTTTTGTTTAAAGTTACTACCTTTCTTCCCAGATGTGCTGTAGAAAGGGAAAGACAAATGCATCATGAATTATAATGGAATTAATCTTGGAATTATTACCCTTATGATCTGGAATAAACATACCAGATCATAAGAGCAATCTCAGATCATAAGAGTAATCTTACCTGATGCATACTCCTTGAGTATAGGGACCATTTCTTATATATCATATTTATTCAAGCATGGGATAGACTGAGCACTCAATAAATCTTTTTATAATGAAACTAAGTCTCTTCTATTGTTATATATAAGAGGTTACAGTAACTTAGAAATAACATCTAGGTCTGCTGATAACCAGGCTTGTGGCCTTTATGTATGCAGAAATAAACACAGAGATGACAGATCTCCACACCATGACTGAACCTGTCTCAACCTTCAAGCTAGAAATTTCAATTGCAATTTCAGAACTGTTATTTATTCATACTGAATCAAAGATGATAAAACCAAAGACAGGGTCTCAGTCTGTCACACAGGCTGGAGTACAGTGGCACAATCATGTCTCACTGCCCCCTCAACCTCTTGGGGTCAAGCGATCCTCCTGCCTCAGCCCTCCTAGTAACTGGGACTACAAGCATGTGTCACCACATTCATCTAATTTTAATTTTTGTAGAGATAAGGTCTCACTATGTTGCCCAGGCTAGTCCAAACTCCTGACCTCAAGTAAATCCTCTCACCTTAGCTTCCAAAAGTTCTGGGATTACAGGTGTAAGCCACTACACCTGGCCAAGTCAGCCTTTATTAAAGGGAACACTGTGTTCTTGATACTGCACTAAATACGAGAAATACAAAACTGAATAAAGTATGTTCTCTGCCCTTGAAAAGATCACAGACTAGTGGTTAAAACAAATATCGAACAAAATTATTTCCATAATGTAATAAATGCTATAGTCATGGCTCTCTGGGAACAGAACGTACAATATCTACCTCTCTTGGGAACTTCAAAGCATCTGCTGTCTGACCTGAGTCTTTCTAAGCAGGAGGGTATACACATGAAGACTTAAACATAAAAGAAATGGCCTGTGCTGAGCAACAGAGAAAGCTGTATCAGAGATAAAACCAAACAGGTAAGAAAGGACTTGATCTTGAAAAACCACATATATAATGCCATGGGCAATGGAAGGGCATAAAAGGACTAGGCATATGTAGTAAAGAAAGTAATTCTACCCTTGCCCAACAAAAGATCTGCACATCTTAAACTCAGAACCTATAAATATATTAGCTCATGTAGCAAAGGAGAAACTCAAGTTGCAGATGGAATTAAGGTTGCTAATTAGATGATTTTAAAATAGGAAAATTAACCTAGTTTATCCAGGTGGTTACAATCTAATCATATAATTCTTAATTTCCCAGCTTAGTTAGACAGATGAGATGAAAGAAAGCGAGTCAAAGCATAAAAAGGGATGGGCACCCTGGCTCACACCTGTAATCCCAGCACTTTGGGAGGCTGAGGTAGGTGGATCACTTGAGGCCAGGAGTTCGAGACCTGCCTGGGCAACATGGAAAAACCCCATCTCTACTAAAAAACAAAAATAGCCGGGTGTGGTGGTGAGTGCCTGTAATCCCAGCTACTTGGGAGGCAGAGGCAGGAGAATCCCTTGAACCCAGGAGGCGGAGGCTGCAGTGAGCCAAGATGGTGCTACTGCACTCCAGCCTGGGCAACAGAGCAAGGCTCTGTCTCAAAAAAAAAAAAAAAAAAACATAAAAGGGACTCAACTTACCTTTACTGGTTTTGAAAATGAAGGAGGCCAAACAAGAGCCAAAAAATGTAGGTAGACTGAAAAACCTGGGAATGGCCCTCAACTGACAGCTAGAAAAGAAATGAGTCTTAATCCCACAATCACAAGAAATTGGATTCTGCCAATAACCCAAATAGACAAACAAATTGAGTCTCTTATTCATAAACACTAGATGTCTCCATTTATTTGGATCTTCTTTAACTCCTTTCATCATTATTTTGTAGTTTTCAGCATAAAAGTCTATGGCTAATTCATTAAAATTACAATTATTTTTTGAGCAATTATGAATAGTATTGTGTTTTTAATTTCATTTTCCACAAGTTCATTGCTAGTACATAGAAATACAATTTTATATTTTTATCTTGAATCCTGCAACCTTGCTGAACTCAGTGATAAGTTCTAGCAGTTTTTGGTAGATTTCTTGAGATTCTCTATGTAAACAACCATGTCATTTGCAAATAGGGACAGTTTTATTTCTACCTTTCTGACCTGCATGCCTTTATTTCCTTTTCTTGCTTCAGTGTTCTACCTAGAACTTCCCCATGGTGTAAAATAAGCATCCTGAAAGCAGGCATCCTTGCCTTGTTCTCAATCTGTCTTAGAGGGAAAGCATTTAGTCTTTCATCACTAAATAGAATATTAACTACAGGATTTTTTTAGATCTCTTTACCAAGTTAAGAAATTTCCCCTCTGTATTAGTTTCCTGGGGCTGCAGCAACAAAGTACCACAAACTGAGGAGTTTAAAACAACAAATATATTCTCTTGTAGTTCTGGAAGCAAGGTGTTCAAAATCAAAGTGTCAGCAGGGCTGCTGCCTGGCACTCTGGGTAGAATCCTTCACTGCCTCTTCCTAGCTTCTGATGGAAGCTGCCAATCCTTCCAGTCATCACATGAGACTCTTTCTGTATCTCTGCTTTCTTTTTTTAAGGACACAAGTCATGTTGGATTAAGACTTCACCCTACTCCCTTATGACCTCATCTTAAGTAATTACACTGCAATGACTCTGTTTCCAAAAAGGGCCACATTCTGCAGAGAGAGGGTGTTAAGAATTTACATATATCTTTCTAGGTTTACAACTGAACTCACCCTCTATTCCTACTTTTCTCAGAGTTTTCATTATGCACAAGTGTTGAATTTTGTCAAATGCTATTTCTGTATCGATTCAAATGATCAAGTGACTTTTCCTCTTTTGCTTGTCAATACAATGCATTATATAAGGATTTTTGTAACTATATTCATGATGAACATGGGTTTGTAAGTTTGAGGGTTTTGGTTTTGTTTTGTTCTATCTTGGTACTGTATTGGTCTGGTTTTGCTATCAGGTAATTCAAGCCTCATTTAAAAGAAAATTAATTGTTCTCTGCTCTGTTATTTTCTGGAAGAGACTATGAAGAATTGGCATTAATTCTTCTTTAAGTTTGTGGTAAAATTCTCCAGTGAAATCACCTGCACCTGAAGATCTTTTGCTGGGGAGGAGGAACTTAATTCTCTTAATAGTCAGAGGGCCATCCAAATTATCAATTTCACGTTGGGTGTGTTTTAGTAGTTTGTGTTTTTCAAAGAACTGATCTAGTTCATCTAAGTTGTTGAGCTGTGTATTTAAAGTTGTTCAAAGTATTTCCTTATTACCCTGTTGATATCTTGGTAATATTTCCCATTTAGTTCATGAAATTGGCAATCTGGCCACTGATTTCAAGATGTTTTTATTTATCTTTAGTTTTCAGTTTTTTTTTTTTTTTTTCAGACAGAGTCTCACTCTGTCTCCCAAATTGGAGGGCAGTGGTGCAATCTCAGCTCACTGCAACCTCCGCCTCCTGGGTTCAAGCAATTATCCTGCCTTAGCCTCCCAAGTAGCTGGGACTACAGATAAACGCACCACCATACCCGGCTAATTTTTGTATTTTTAGTAGAGACGAGGTTTCACCATCTTGGCCAGGCTAGTCTCAAACTCCTGACCTCAAGACACCCACCCACCTCAGCCTCCCAAAGTGCTGGGATTATAAGCGTGGGCCACCGTACCCAGTCTAGTTCTCAGGAATTTGACTTTGATATGTTTGTGTGTGAATTTCTTTGAGTTTATCCTGTTTGTGATTCAGTTTATGTAAGTTTATATCTTTTGCCAAATTTGAGAACTATTCAGCCACATACATATACATATATATACGTATGTGTATATATATATATTATTTATTTATTTTCAGACAGAGTCTCACTCTGTCACCCAGGCTGGAGTGCAATGCGCAATCTCGGCTCACTGCAACCTCCTCCTCCCGGGTTCTAAGCGATTCTCCTGCCTCAGCCTTCCGAGTAGCTGGGACTACAGGCACATGCCACCACGCCTGGCTAATTTTGTATTTTTAGTAGAGATTGGGTTTCACCATGTTGACCAGGCCGTTCTCAAACTCCTGACCTCAGGTGATCCAGCTGCCTTGGCCTCCCAAAGTGCTGGGATTACAGGCATGAGCCACCGTGCCCACTCTATTCAGCCATTATTTCTTCATGTACTTTTTTATCCTGTCCTCTTTCTCCTCTCAAGACTTCAATGACAAGAATGTTAGATCTTTGGTAATAGACCCATAATTCCC
The DNA here is from genome assembly GCF_049350105.2 of Macaca mulatta. Lineage (NCBI taxonomy): Eukaryota > Metazoa > Chordata > Mammalia > Primates > Cercopithecidae > Macaca > Macaca mulatta. The sequence continues at coordinate 39,501,195 of NC_133422.1, forward strand.
TGAGACTCTGTATGTATTTTTTTCCCAATCTATTTTTTCCTGGTTGTCCAGATTGTATACTTTCTATCATTCTATAATCTAGTTCACTAATTCTTTCCTTTCAGCCTCATGTTTTGCTTTTGAAGCCCTCCAATAAGCTTTTTACTTCAGTTATTGTATTTTTCACTTCTAAGATTTCCGTTTGGTTCTTTAAAAGAAGAAATAAAGTTTCCTCTATTTCTTTGCTGAGAATTTCTATTTTTTTCCTTTTGTTTCGGCACATTTCTATTTGCCTATTGTAACACTTTTATGATGGCTGCTTTTCAAAAGATTCTTGTCAGATAATTCTACCATCTCTGTCATATCAGTGTTGTCATCTATTGTCTTTTTTCACTCAGTTTGTGATTTTCTCGCTTCTTGGTATGACATATTTTTTATACTGAAGCTTGAAAATTTGGGATATCGTGTTAGAAGATTATATAAATCTTATATAAACCTCTTATTTCAGTAAGCTTCCTGTGGCACAGCTCCAGTGGAAGAAGACAAAGCACCACCTCGTTACTGCAAGGTGGAGACAGAAGTCCAAGAGAGATTCTTTGTTACCACCTGGCATGGATGGGAATCTAGGCACTCCCTGATGGAGAGAAGGACTGCCTCATTATGCTCACCATGTAACCTACAATAGCACCATGGAAGGGGGATGTGGACGTCTGTTATCACTGGGTGGTGGTGAAAGCCCTGACTCTATTGGCCACTTTGGACACAATGCCAGTGGGGAGGGGGAAGAATGCCTCATTGCTGCCCTCTGTAGGTAGAAATACAGGCTACCCACTTTGCTTTTTGATAGTGGGGACAGGCGGTGGGGGGAGTGGAGATGGGGCCACAGATTTCTTTCTGTGGTATTCAGCAGAAATATAGAGCAGTTATTGCCAACATGTTCTGTCTTGTTTGCTGCCATTTTTGTGGTCCTTTGGTTTAAGAGAGAAGGATTCTGTTGGGACTTCTTTGTTCTGTGCCCACTGTCATTTCTGGGTTACTCACTTCTTCACCTCCAAATCTGACAAAAAGGCAGAAAGACAACCCAGCAAACTCACAAGCATATTGTTCCTTAAGTCCCAAGGTTCCTAGCCTGTCTTCTTCTATTTGTTTCACATATAATGTCCAGTATGTCTAGTTGTGCTTAGCAAAAAAATAAAAAAATAAATAAGAGTGTATTTGGTCTATCTTTCAAACACAAGTCTGAAACATCCACTGCTAGAGTGTGAGAATAGGCAAAAACTCCCACCAAGAAAATCAGAAAAAGGCAGTGACAGTGGTAAGAGGAGAACCAAGTAAACCTGACATAACAAATCCAAAGGAAAGAAGAAGTTTCAAAAGACAGAGGAGTCAAGAGTCAAGTGCTAAAATGAGGTCAAATAAAATAAGGGCTAAAAAGAACTATAAATAAATGAATTCAAGAGCAGTTTGTAAATAATTCTGTGGAAGTGAAATCCTGATTGCAAAAGAATTAAAAGACAAAAGGGGTAGTAAGAAGAAAGAAAAACACATAATTTGGGATTAAAGAGTTGATGGAAGAAATTTGTAGGACTGAAATGAGGATAATGAAAAAAAAAAAACCGTGTGCAATAAACACTATTACAAAAATAAACAGAGAATATTAGAGGAGCAAAGAAGATGCCTACCTCACTTAGCTAGGGCCTAGGAACAAAACCAAACTTAAAAAACTATGCCTACAGTCTTGAAGTGGAATGATGCTCATATATCTTAAGTTTAAAAAGCAGAAATAGTATATAAGGTGTTTTCTATTATTATTCTTCAATGTTTTGGTTCACATATAAGAAATGTATTACATATGTGTAGCTATACAAACACATTCTTAATCATCCTCCACCTAGTCAGCTAATTCAAGGCTTGTGTTCTACTCTCTTATACATCCCCACACACTGCTCCCACCAGAACCAGTTGGGTTTGTTTCCAAATCCATTCTTGACAGTTGTACTTACTATTGTATTTATATGATTAATATTATATAAACAGATAACACACAATTGGGGAAAGAGGTACTTCTGTGAAAACTAAGCCTAATGATTTGGAAAGTTAAAAATAGATTACTTTTTAAATTGCTGTAAAAGTAAATGTGGGAACCACCATATATTAAAGGGAAATCGTAGTACCAAAAAAAAGTTGTTTTTTGTTTTTTTTTAGCAGAAGTATAGTTCTGCATTCAGATTGCTTTGCCAGAGCCTTTATGATCCTGTTCTACTTTAAAACACCAACATCAGGAAGACAATGCATTATGGGTATGCTTTATGCAATCAGCCTTTGCCCACTCCAAGAAAAGGTCTGGGCACTACATGAAATGTCTAGAGAAAAAATGTTTATCCTTTAGATTGAAAAAAAAATGTTTGGAGTATATTTGAATCATTTATTTGATGATTACATGCTTTAAGCAAATTTTTAACCAATCAACCAACAGTATTAGACAGGAAGACTTCCTCTGTAGACAGAGTGTCTGTCTGTCTGTCTCTCTCTCTCTTCCTCCAAGAAGTTAGTGTCTATTTAAGTAGATAATATTATACATTTTTCTTGATTTTGCTTTTGTGTATTTTCTTATTGTCCTATAATGAACTTATATTTTTTGTAATAAGAAAAATATTTTTAATTACCCAAAAAAATCATCTTACATGAATGCCTAGGGAAACACAAACCTAGATGGTTTAAAATCAATACACAAAGCTTCTTAAAAGGAGAAAAAAATACATTACTGCTCACATGTGACAAACTAACAAATTTCGTACCTTAAACTTGGAAGGTCAGCTTTAATACTGTATAATATCTAGATCCAATTTACATTCCTCTGTCAGAGTAATAGATCACCAATGCTGAATATAATTATAGCTTATTTTAAGCTTTCATTTTCACCTACCTTTACCAAGGTGACTAAATACTTAAAATGAACAGTTCTAGGAGGGAGTACAAAGTACTTAGCATGCCCTGGGGGCAAGACAAACATACACCTACATGCCATTCAATGGTGCATCCACCCAAATTACACTAAATTACACAGCCAGGCTGGGAATTCAGGAACTACTATAAATAATGTTCAGATTGTCAAATCTACTAACTTTCAAAATACAACCACGAATATGTATATTTTCTTGAAATATACTTCTTAAGGACACTGTATATTTAAAAACAATCATTCCCACTTTTCATATCAGATAACACAGTAATAAATGTAGTATTCTCCTAGTTTCTTTTTGGCTATAACATACTGAAAGGCATAAAATATCTAGAGAAAGCATTCCAAATAAAATGAAAATAAAACCAGGTTAACAGGAATGATAAAAAAACAAAGCACAAGAAACAAGAGTTCTTGACCTTTAGATGAAAAAACAGTAAAAGAACTATAGATTTTAAAACATAGATACTGGTATGTGCTCTAATCAAAACTTAAGTCCCCTATTAAAAGGAACATATTATAGAAAAGAAAATACCTTGTTTGGATACTAAGTAGTTTCTTAGTATCAAATTTAATATCGTTAGTTCAAAAAAAACCACTAAATTATTCATTTTAAATACAGACTAATTTGCCAGCAATATATGTGGAAAAGACATTATGGTCACGTTTCAGGCCTTTCACCACTTGTTGCCACCCTAAATACTTGTCACTACTACCCAATGCTAGTCAGAGCAGTCCTAATTATTAAATCCATGATCTTCCCTTGATTCTATACATTTCACTGCTACCTTTGTATAGCAATGCACTCATAATGCTCCCCTCCACAGAACTGAAATAATTTCATCTTTCAAGGCCAATTCACAGT